>NC_136412.1:144082803-145293518 GCF_051521515.1 Lactuca serriola
TATACACATGATTCATCTTCGCTTCATACAAATCCAAACTCTTTGACTTTCTCATCAAAGCAAAGATTCCATCTGCGAGATGCTTGCTTAAGTCCATAAATGGACTTCTCAAGCTTACACACTCTATTAGGATGCTTTGGATTGACAAAACCCTCTAGCTGATCCATGTAAACATCCTCAGCCAACTTCATGTTAAGGAAATCGGTCTTGACATCCATTTGCCATATCTCATAATCATGAAATGCAGCAATAGCTAGCATCACCCTTATAGACTTTATTTTCGCAACTGGTGAGAAGGTCTCATCATAGTCAACTCCGGGAGTTTGAGTAAAGCCCTTCGCAACCAATTGCGCCTTATAAGTGTGTACCTTCCCATCCACGTCGGTCTTCTTCTTGAAGATTCATTTGCACCCAACCGTCTTACGTCCGCGCACATTGTCAACCAAATTCCAAACTTGGTTGTCATACATGGACTGAATCTCGCTGTCCATCGCCTCTTTCCATTTTGCAGACTCTGGGCCTGCCATGGCTTCCTTATAGAAATTTGGTTCATCTAGATTTATTAGTGTACTATCACTAATATACGTGTCCTTTTCGGTAGTAATATGAAAACCATACAACTGGGGTTGAACTTTAACTCTTTCGGAATGTCTAAGAGGTAATGACTCGTCAATTGGTTCAACCAGAGTTTCCTCCTCGGGTTGAGCGCCAACGGTAGAGGTTCCTTCATCACTCAACTCTTGAGTCTCTTCAAGATTGATCTGCCTCCCACTATCTCCTTGGCTTATGAGTTGTCTCTCTTGGAAAACCCCTCTCCTCGCAACGAAGACAACATTGTCACTCGGTCTATAGAAAAGATATCCAAAGGATTTCTGCGGGTAGCCGATGAAAATACATCGCTCACTACGAGGTTTGAGCTTGTCATGAGTTTTTCTTCTTACGAAAACTTCACAACCCCAAACCTTGATATGTGGCAACGAGGGAGCTTTCCCTGTCCACATCTCGTGAGGTGTTTTGGAAACCTTCTTTGTAGGGACTCGGTTAAGGATATGGGCGGCAGTCTCCAAGGCATACCCCCAAAATGAGATAGGTAGTGAAGCACGACTCATCATAGAACGAACCATGCCCAACAAGGTTCGATTGTGCCTTTCTGCCACACCATTTAACTGCGGTGTCCTAGGTGGCGTCAATTGTGAAACTATTCAACATTCCTTGAGATAGTCGTGGAATTCAAGACTTAGGTACTCTCTTCCTCGATCGGATCGAAGCATCTTGATTTTCCTGCCCAATTGATTCTCCACTTCATTCTTGAACTCTTTGAACTTTTCAAACGTTTCAGACTTGTGCTTGATTAAGTAAATATACCCATATCTACTATAATCATCGGTGAAAGTCACGTAGAAGCGGTTTCCATCCTTTGTGGTGGATCTAAAGGGCCCACATACATCGGTATGTATGAGATCCAATAAACCCTCACCCTTCTCACAAGTGCCAGTGAAGGGTGACTTGGTCATCTTTCCAAGTAAACAAGATTCGCACGTGTTATCTTCCCTAAGGTCGAATGACTCCAACACTCCATCATTTTGGAGTTGGGCTATGCGCTTCTTGTTGACATGTCCAAGACGACAATGCCACAATGATGCTTTATCCATACTATTGGAAGAATCTATACACAACACATCATTTCCTAGGTTATCTACAACCATAACAGTCTCATAAATTCCATTACAAGGCATTGCTTCAAAGTATAAAACGCCATTTAGATAAGCATAAATAGAACCATTCATATTATTAAACGAATATCTAAATCATTGTCTAAACAAACCATGAAATGAAATGATGTTTCTTGCCATATCTGGCGAGTAGCAACAATTATTTAAATCTAGACCTAATCCATTACTAAGCATTAAAGAATACACTCCAATCTTGGTGACAGGCGACGATCTTCTGTTTCCCAGGATTAGATTTATTCTTCCTTGCTCCACATCTCTATCTCTTCTTAGTCCCTGCAAATCAGAACAAATGTGGTAACCACATCCTGTATCAAGAACCCAAGAAAAAATGTGAGATGAATTACTAGATTTAATTGTGTATATACCTGCAAAAGATGGCTTGATCTTTCCATCCTTGATGGCTTGCAGATATTCCGGGCAACTTCTCTTCCAATGCCCTATCTTGTGGCAATGATGGCACTCTGCCTCCTTCGGGTTAGGGTTGGGCTTAGCGGGATCAACTTTGGTCCCACTAGAAGAGGAACCATCTTGGGACTTTCCCTTGCGGTGGCCCTTTGACAGATCCTTCCTCTAGTTGCCCCTTCCCTGCCCTATATCCAAAACAGGAGCAGCGGTTGGTGCGGGAGTTGGTGCAACAGACTTGTCCTTTAGGTTTCTCTCAGCAGTCCTAAGGAGTCCTTGGAGTTTGCTTAGGGTGACCTCTTCCTTTTTCATGTGGTAGGTCATCCTAAATTGGTTGTAGCATGAAGGCAAGGAATGAAGAACAATGTCGATGGCCAAATCCTCCCCAAAGTTAACATTTACCTTACGAAGACGATCAACATATCGTTGCATCTTTTGCAAGTGCACAGTCAACGATTCTTCATTTCCCATCTTAGCGGTGATCATGTTGGTGATGATCTCGTAGTGCTCTTGCCTCGCGCTTTGGTGGTACCTCTCCATCAAGTCTTGATGCATTTCATACGGATACATGTCCTCATAGGACTTTTGGAATTCTTGGTTCATAGTGGCTATCATGATGCAATGAACTTTCGTTACATCACGTTCGTGTGTCTCAAAGACAACCATCTCTTCGGGAGTAGCGATTTCCAGGTTGACCTTCTCGAGCTTTTCATCGAGGACATACTCTTTGTCCTCGTAGCAAGCAATGATGCGAATGATTCTTATCCATTCGCTAAAGTTCTTGCCATTGAAGGTCACCTTTTGGCAAAGACTCATTAACGTGAATGAGTTAGCAGCAGCGTTGTTTGCGTTCGACATCTACAAATATAAAGGACAAAGTTTGATTAGAATTGAATCCATAATTAAACACCCAAAATGAAAAATTAGGGCTAGGACCCAACAACATTATTTACATATTAGAAAAGGGATGTCGTAATCCAATCATGCAAATAATTTGGATGTAAGTGAATGACGATTCACTAATTCTTCACCACGAAAACATAACCTTAAGTTTTATTAAGAATTCCTAGATTTTAGAGATTCATTGAACTCTTCAATGGATTGTTTAAATCTCGATATGACCCTCTAGTTTGTGACTGGGATACCGAGGATAAAAAAGCGGGTGTGAATTACCATGCAAATCTACATGGTGCCTTCATTGTTACAATCATCTATTCGATGTGCCGGTAAACCACACACGCTCCATCGAACTATGATAAACAATGAATCACCCTTTGCCATCTTTTCTTAGAACCAATTTGTGTGCCGGTAAACCACACACGCTCCACTAACTTCTTAGCAAGGGTGCAAAGTGCAATTTCATGGGATTGCATCAATTCACTTTTCCTAAAGTATCTAAGATTGGGAATTTTATAAAATAGTTTAGTTACTTTATATGTTCATTATACTTATTAATGAGGAGAGAGAGTTGCCCTATCCTACCCGTTCGGCTAACGACCCTCCACCGGTCAAGCAAGCGGTGGGTGTAAGTGTACACCCATTAAGCGCCATTTTATAGGCAGCAACCTTATACCCGCCTTATACACCGGCTTCGTGAATGAGGCCTACTAACGGTAAGACTAACATTTTAATTTTACTTATATATATATATATATATATATATATATATATATATATTAAGCTTTTAATAATATAATAGTATAGGGTTGAATTTTTAACTTGTAAAACTCTAGGGGTTGAAATTTAAATTCTTCTAAATTAAACTATTAATCACAAAATTCAAATTTCAAAACTTCGGGATAGAAATTGAACTTTTCAAAACAATAGGGATCAAATAACAAATAATTCAAATTAAACAATTAATTTCATAATTATCTATATTTGACCTAATTGAATTTTTTAGTCATTAGATAATTACCAAATAATCTTAAATAGTCCAATATTTATCATATAAATAATCAATATTTAAAAGATTTGAAATTATCTATATTTATGTCAAGGATAATCATTAAATTAAGTTAAAATTCGGATTTTTACATAATAAAACGATTTAGGTATCAATACAAGACAAAACAGCAACAAAATCCCGAATTATCCTCTGTCTGACGCTCGGACTCACCGAATCAAGCTTTGGACTCACCGAGTAGGGCCAACTCGCCGAGTCCAAACACTGACTCGCCGAGTTGGGTCGACAGAGGGCAAGAAAAAAACGATTTTCAACAAGCAAAATAGTTAAGCATCATATTCAATTGAAACCAATCATGGCTTTCATCCCACTGATGGGTTTTGGACATAAGAACTTTCCCTATGTGCACATACAACCCTATAGCTTGGATCTAGGTTTCACTAATTGAACATGCAACATATCCAAGACTTTCATGGCTAGATATAATGTAAACTAACAATCAAAACATATGAAAACAGATCTAGAATAATACCTTGAGTTACTTGCTTGAAAATCTTCTTCTTCTTGGAGCTTAGAGTCACAAATGTCACTCCTCTAATGGCTTAAAAACACCAAATAGCAAGAAGATGATTTGAGAGAGATGAGGAAGAGGGAAATCGGCTCTAGGGTTACTCCAATAACAAGGCTGGCTGATTTCCTCAACCCTATGGGTCTATTTATACTGTGAGCTCCTAAGGTTTCACCTTAAAACCCTAATTGGATAACTTATCCTCAAAGCAATCCAAATCCTCTTCTAGATACGGCCTTGGACGATTTCTAGGTGATCCATATCCCTAAAATCGTCCAACCCATATCCATAAGGGTTATCAGCTCAAAATACAACTTTCACACATTTGACAATTTATACCCCTTTATTCAATTAATCTCTTTAAGTCACCAAATTAATTCCTAATTAATTTATGACTTATATTAATCAAATAATAATATTATTATTTTAACATTTTATTTTTATAATACATTAATAATAATATCTCTTCTCTCTAAATCATCCATTCTAGTTGCTATGGTGAAGGCAACCCAAAAGGACCATGCACAATCGGGTCGAGTACTTACCAAATATAATTACAGCCTTAGACACTAATCCAACATCTACCTTGGATATGCCAACCCAACTAGTAAGGGAGCGAGTCTTCCCAAAGACGCTCTTAAGAAGCGGAGTTTCACTCGAGAAAAAAGGTTTCGACTGAAACCGTTCTCAGACGGAATCGAATGAATTCTAGTTGCATCGGATCTAGAGATCTGTTGCCAGTTCCGATAGAAGGAAAGGAGTAAATTTTAGGCTTTACAAAATAGTTTTTGAACTCGAGGTTGGTAATCAACTGAAGCTGCTCAGTCTTCTAGCATAGCGGAGTGAGATATATCGAAGAATGAACTTAGCTTTCAACCACGGGGTCCTTTAGGAAGTCGATTGCCCGTTTGCTTCCACTGACTTATGTCGTGAACATATCTCCAACCCATCAGCGAAATGAAGAGAAGGGCTTTCCTATTCGATCCTATCCTATGAGCTATCAACAATTTTTATATTTTAAGACTTCTGCATTGAATTTGATGTATACTTTGATCTTGAATACGAATAAATGGTTTTACCTTGAATATAATTTTATAAAAATGGGTAATTATCTTTAATTAAAAACGAATAATTTATTGTGAAAAATGAGACGTGATAAAACGACTATGTGATAATAAAGACTATCTACTAGTTGTTGCGAAATAAATATAAACATAATTAATAACGAATACATAATGCATAGGAGTAAGCTTAAAATAAATAAACATTATAAAAATAATATTGAGAGAAATGTAATATCATCAACTCAATAATATGAGTTAGGTCGATAATGATCCATACTTACAATCCTGGGCAAGGTTAATTATTTATACGGATAACGAAATATTATTTATAGGGATAACGAAAGAGGATCTATTATAATTAGAAAATACCAAGGTTGCAGAAATCGCTCGACGGTAGCTCGGCGGTGGACTGGGGTCAAGGGATTAATCGGCTAGGTGGGAATTAATCTGGGACCATTAATTATTAAAAAATTAATAAATAAAACCTTAATCCTAAGAATATAACATTATATCTATTAAAAGGTTACTAAAAATTAATAAATATACCATTATAACATGATACTATGATTACAAAAATCATTTTGATTCTTAATACATCAGATCTAAATAACCAACAATTGCATTTGGATCCAAGTCTGCATAAAATGGGGAGAAAAAAGTGTTATGAACAATGGGTTCCAATAGCATCGGGAAGAGATGTGGATCTGCAACCTGTTGTCTACTGCATTTGGAACTTTGTGAATGTTAATGGAATTCAATAGCAGGAGGCTGTGGATATGTGGGAATTCCATGATCGATGATTTGATCCTGATTATTGTTATATAACACACAAGAGGCGGCGACTGTTGTTGAAGCTTTAGAAGGCGAAGATTGGTTTAGCTTCAAGGATGACGACTGACGGACTGTGATGACGTGAATGGAAGAAAAAGACGGTGTCAGAGGAGGGATAGATGGTATCGAAGAAGAATATGGCATCGTTTTAGAAGCATCAGTTCATGCTTTCTTTCGTTCCTTCATACTACAGAGAGAATTTCAAAAAAGGAAAGAAATGAATGCGATGGAGTGAGAAGAACCCTAACAGCAAATCTAACAATTTGAAAGTTTTTCCCTTAATGTGTTTTTTTTTACCGATTAGGGCGCCTAGGCCCGCCTAGACCCGATAATCTCCGTCTTTGACCGATTTTGACCACGTCTGATAATAGGGTATGATTAGCTATAAACGTAGACGGTGGAGGACCGCCAAGCGCCGATTAATCAGCCGCCTTGGCCGATATTTGCAACACTGGAAAATACCCCCGACACTATGTTGCGGGCTTGAAACAATTTAGTGTGTCGGGAAATTGTAACATGCAAGTTTTATGATCGATGATTTGTTTTTTTTTTTAATTATTGGTTGTTTTCTAATTTTTCTTCTACACACAATGAGGAAGATGACTCGGCCATGAGGTCAGAAGTTATCAAATGTTGTGGCAAAAGGGCAAAAAAAGAAAATTTTAGTATTCATAATTAATCTTAGAAACTAAAAATGTCAAAATAGACAAAGAAGTGTGACAATAGTTTAAAGCATAAGAACTTTATTATTTCTAAGCGCATTGAGAATTAATAATACATATATAATAGATAGTTCAATAGTACACAAAATTAAAATAACAATATATCTTTATCCGAATTACATAGACAACAAGGGGGTATTTCTTATCCACGGATTACTACACAATATTGCAGATAATAAGATTTTGGTAGCATTGAAGTCTTCACTTCACTTCGTTTAATAGCTTCTAGAGACTCTAATGCAAAGTGTCGCTTCAAGTTTCAAAACACAACTTCCGCTTTCATTGCAACAATTTCTTCTATGGTTTGAACACAATTTTTTGGATTTGCCACGACCAGAACACATTTGAAATGAAGTATATAAGGTTGGAATGAAATAAGAAAGTTTGGAATGGAATTGGAGGCTTTGTGCTTCGATAATGGGTTGCGTGGGGCGATTGAGGACATTCTGGTTTGTGGTGGTCGTTTCTTTGGCGATATACAGTGGCAACTTGCTTCCTTGCCCATTCGGTTTGGTGGTTTGGGTTTATACTCAACAGTAGAGGCTA
Source organism: Lactuca serriola (assembly GCF_051521515.1). Classification (NCBI taxonomy): domain Eukaryota; kingdom Viridiplantae; phylum Streptophyta; class Magnoliopsida; order Asterales; family Asteraceae; genus Lactuca; species Lactuca serriola. The sequence goes on from NC_136412.1 coordinate 144,090,576, forward strand.
CCTTATATACTTTTGTTGCCTCAACGACCCAATCTTGGGTATTGCAAGACCACATCTTACAGGATAGCAACATTCATGGCATGAATTTTGATTATGCTTGTGCCTTAGCCTCTCTTCGTAACAAGCTTCCAAGCATTAACCTTATCAGTTTTACTACTAAGGACACCCCCCTTAAATCGTAGAATACACTAGCGAATGCCCTTTTTAGTAAAATTGCCCAATATATAGAAGTGCATTTCAACATGACGACTTGGCAGAAAGCAGTTTTCTAGTGTTTACGTGCACAACATGCTCGAGATTTTCTTCTAGCTATCCCTATAGACGGGCTTGGCCAACATATGTCTCCTATGGAGTATCTTTCCAACATATGTCCGGTGTGCCACAAGGCATGTTTGGATGTTTTTGGAGAGCATTTAGTTCATTGAAAAGAACTCCCGAGGTTCAAATACAGGCACGATATGGTTAGAGATGTTTTGTCGACATATTTAAGCATGTCAGGGTTTCCACCAAGAAAGAGACTCCTGTTAATTTCCTGATTGACCCAACAGAAGGAAGGTCAACCCTTAGACCGGATGATATTTTGATTATTGGATGGGTTGGAGTGAAAACATACATGTGTGGACCTTACAGGGGTATCCCCTCTCGTAGGCTTGAAAGTCGGGGGTTTCACGGCGGGATAGACTGCATTAAAAGCTGCCACATGCAAAGTCACCAAACATGAGAAATCGTGCATGGAAAATCAACACGTGTTCATACCATTTGCATTTGATACGTTTGGTTCACGTCGGATGTAATGAAGCTTCTTAGTAAAATACAATAGATTATGCATAAGAATGTTATATACCTTAGATCTATAGATGTAGTCTTGAAGATAATCGACTTTGCCATACAAAAATGCTTAGCGACGTAAGTTGTTACCCGTTTGCCTTCTCATTCGTTGTACGATGATAACTAAGATGTATTTTCAGTTGGATGATTATAATTTGCAATAATGTTTATAAGACGTGCAATCCAATAGAAAAAAAATGGACAGTTAAACTGAAATTGAAGAGAATATGTGGTTTTTAAAATGACCGAAAATTGTTTATACAACTTAACAAGATATAAAGCAAATTCGAAAACAACGTTAATACAACTTAACAATTTTTTGAAATTTAGACTCAAAGTACACGTTTAAACAAACTACATGAACAATTTATGTAATTTACTCTAAATAAAATAATGTATGAAACCGTCGGCGATAACGCGTCGTTTTAGCACCGTCGCCTTCTTAGCAGTCTAGTCCTTTTGACGTTGCTATCCTTGATTTCTGTTCCACTAACTCCCATGTGATATCATGACGTCATTAACGCCATGTATAAATCTTATATTTTATTTTATAATAATTTAATGACTAAAAGGTTAAATGAAATAGTAGAAAGCCAAATGCAATATAAATTTAAAATAATTAAACCGCATATAATTGTTAGGTAATATGTCATTTTGACATATTTTGATTTTTATACATATAAATTATTCAGTAATTTAAATAAATAATAAATAATATATTATTACTCAACCCACTTACCCACATAACTCGTTTCCCCCTCGTTTTATCTAAACACTTTGTTTATACATACATAACTTAAACATCGATCCATATCGTTACAATGTCTCAAAATCTCCAACTTTTAATAATTGCAAGCTCTCTCCGTATTATCCAGGACAAAAGAAAAATAATTGATCAAATCTAATTATAAACAAATGTTTAATAAAGTATTAAGATACTTTTCACTAGTGAGAAAAATAGAATTAAATAAGTCAAAATAGCGGTGGTGTCGGTGATCTAAAAAATGGACCTAATTCACTTACATTCATTTTTTTCAATTTAATTAATTAAAAAGAAAAAGTATTACATTCTTTTTCTTTTTCTTTTTTATTTCTAATTAGTTTATCTGCTATTTATTCATAGTAAGGAATAAAGTTGGCTCGTGGTCATTTAACACCATGTGATATTCCATTTCTAGGGACATGTTACCAATTATTACTCGTCGTTAGACATTAATTAATTCAATTTACAAATTATGTCAAATGTAAACTTTATGTATAATAATTTATTCGAATTATTAGTATGTCAATTTTATTTTGTTTTTGTGATTTGGGTTCTCAATAGCTTGAATTAACATGGTAATATTTAGATGTGTAGAATAGTTAACTATCTCATATATATATATATATATATATATATATATATATATATATATATATATATATATATATATATATATATATATATATATATATATATATATATATATATATATATATATATATAGACTTAGGTTCAAATGTTTTCACTATTTATTTTGTGCATATATGATTAATTATAGACCAATCATTTTAGTTATTTTAAAAAGTAATTAATACATATTAAATTCTGAAGATATAATTAATATCCATTATATCTTCAACATATAATATGCATTAGTTATTTTTTTAAAATAACTAAAATGATTGGTTCAGAATCAATCATACATGCACACAATAGATAATAAAAATAAAATAACCTAACCATATATATATATATATATATATATATATATATATATATATATATATATATATATATATATATATATATAAATTGCTTCATATTTACATAATAGTCCGTTTAATAATTTCTTAATGCTTTATGTCTTGTAATGTCATTTTGGTAAAAAATATTTAAAGTGATTAGACTAATTTAGTAAAAAGGGAGTGATATTTTTGTAGAACAACTTTGGATTCATGAAATACAAATGTAAAAGGCAACTTAAGATGTTACCAGAATAACTCTTGATATTAAAGATATCTAACATAAAATCTCGGAAGGTGACAATCGTTACCTTGCATTACACTTCTTATAAATATGAAGTGATTATAATAGAATTTATGAGTTAAAGTATAACCTAAGTATAGAAAAATAGTGACACGAATGTGTGTGTTGATTTTGACAAAATTAGAAAACAAAAAACACACACATTCACATCACTATTTTTCTATACTTTCACGGGTAAAATTTTATTGTGTGTGTTTTTCGTTTCTCAATCTTGTTATATATATGCCCTAAGAGCACATATAAGAACCATTAATTATGTAAAATATTATAAAAATTAAATATAAAATAAATTTTTCATAACTACTTTATTTTACATTTAATTATGGTAATATTTTTTTTATATATAATGCATTTCACATTTAATTATGATAATATTTCATATAATTAAGGTTTCTTATATGTGTCCTTAGGTCACATGAAAGAAAAGTCATATATAGATGCATCGTCGGGCACTGGTAGGCAACAATCCCATGGTACACCCTAACAAAAACTCTCTCTTTTGGTGGTAGACTAACACTTATCAAATATGTGTTAGGTAACCTACCAAAATACTACTTTTCAATTTTATAGCATTTATAGGAGTCATCAACATGCTTGAAAAGTTCTGAAGGCAATTTCTGTGGGGCGAGGCTGAAAACAGAAAAAAAGTATTGGGTGACAAGGGAAAATATTATGGCACCAGAAGAAACAATAAACAGGAGGTCTTGGCGCAGGTTCCCTGAGGTCTTTTAATATATCGTTGATTGTGAAATGGTGGTGGAGATACAACATGGATCCATCATCACTGTGGAGCCATAATATACAAGGTATTCATAACCTTAAAAACAAAACATATAACTATATCGCGAACAAATCCATCACTAGGGTTTGGAAGAATATAGCTTGTATCAAGGACAATATGCAGAAGGTCGAAGTTCCAATAGAAAGTGTAATGAAAAAACAAGTCAATGATAGGAATATAATATGTTTTAGATGGATAGATGGTTGGGAGATGAACCCTTAAAAACATTTCCAAACTTGTACCAATTGGGAAACAAAAAAAGAAGCTTGGTTGCTGAAAGAACAAAATTGGTGGCATAAATTGGAAATGGAAGACTAGCCCAAATACTATCGAGCAACATAGAGAACTAGCAAATATCTCATCAAGAATTGAGATTTATTAACCCACGAACCTAACCCATGAACTGATCTAACGAATGCAAGTGGGAAATATCCAAAGATGGCATTGTGTACATTGATGATATGCGACATAAATTGGATTGGAAGCCACCTGTGACAAATACAAATATGATTATTTGGTTACCTGAAATACCCATTAAAGTCTCATGCTTCGTTTGGCGGGCAAACAGAGGACACATACCATCAGCAGATGCACTATTGCAAATTGGGGTAAAATTGGAATCCAACATTTTCGGGTACTTTAAAAGGAAAAAAGATACGGTAGAACATGTTTTATTCTCATGTTCATTCGCAACCAATTTTTAGGAGTGGATACTCAAATGGTGTGACATAGACAATACTCAATTCATTTCGGTGGCCGATATTATACATTATGCTACAAATTGGGACCACTACCAAAAGAAGAAGAAGACTTTGGTACGTATCTGTTACTGTGTTGTATAGTTGACTTGGAAAGCATGAAATAATAGATTGTTTAAAAATTTAATTATCTCTATAACGAAGATATAAGATAATATACAATCCATGGTGTTCCTTTGGTTGGAGCACAGGAGTTCCAAGTGTGCATCCAGCTGGATAGATTGGTGAATTAACTATTGGATTAGTGTATAAGTCCATAACTATTTTTGGTATGTACTTGACCCGATGGTGCATAGTCCTTTTGGGTTGCCTTCACCAAAGCAACTTGATAAGATGAATTATGAAGAGAAAGGATTAATTATGATTTATTAATATATTATGAGAATAATATATTAAAGGAGAAATCATATTGTTTAATTAATATTAGTCAAGAATTAATTGATAATTAATTTTGTAGCTAAAAGAGATTAATTAAACTTAAGGGACTGGAACTATAATTATAAGATAATTGCATTTGGGCTATGGATCACCTTGGAATAATAGGTTGGAGGAATTCTATGGGGAAACCCATTAGAAATCGTCCAAGGGATATTCTAAAAGGGTCCATGGGCTGCTTAGGGCTTAAGCAGTCAGATTAGGGTTTCCTAGTTGAAAACCCTAATAGCCTACATGTATATATAGTACCCTTAAGCTCCAAAAACGTGGCTAAGAGTTCCACTAGGGTTTCTGGACGTTTTGGGCAGCCTCCTTTCTCCTTATTCTTCATCCTCTTGCCCTTGGTGTTTGTGAGCCATTAGAGGAGTGACAATTATGACTCTAAGCTTTCTAAAGTCATTACAAGGAGGATTTGAGATTTTTATTGCTATATAACAATCAAAGGTAACTCTCTAAACCCTATTTTCAGTTTATAATATGTTAGATCTAAGATTGTAAGTCTTGGATACATTGCATGTACAATAGAGAAACCTAGATCCAAGCATTAGGGTTTGCATGAGCACATAGGATGTTCTTATGGATAAAACCCATCGGTGGTATCAGAGCCTTGATTGGTTTCTATTGTATGTGATACTATGTTGAATTATTAACTGAAAATCGAATTCTGGCCTTCTGTTCGAACTGACTCGGCGAGTCACTATATGGACTCGGTGAGTTTGCCCTACTCGACGAGTTCCAATGTGTGACTCGGCGAGTCGGAGCGTCAGACAGAGGGAATTTTGGATTTTATTGTTGTTTTGCTTAAGGATAATTACCATATTCGTTTTAAACTTATAAAATACGTTTTTTAATGTTTCTAAAAGATTATCCTTGCCAAAACACAAGATAATTACCAATTGATTAGATAATAACTTCCTTATATGATTAAAGATTGATTATTTGTATTAATTGGGTAACTTATCTTGCAAGAAATTGAAATTAGATCAAATATAGATAATGTCAAAATTAATTGTTTTGAAATTTAAATAGTTAAAACCCTAATGTTTTGAAATGTTTCATAACTTGCCCTCAAGTTTTTGAATTTAAAAGTTGATTAAAAGTTTAATTTAGAAATGTTAAATTCTAAAACCCTAGTATTGTTTTGAAATGTTCAAATCACACCCTTATGGTTTTATTAATTAATTAAGGTGTTTAATTAAAAGAGATTTAATAAACCCATAAAGTTTTGGTTTACATTTAATTAAATTAAAAGTATAATTTATTAAATTAGAACACCTAGTATTTTAAAAGTATAAACTACACCTTATACTATATATAACATTAAAAGTCTAGTATTATATACGTATGAGTAAACAGTCAGTCTTACCGTTAGTAGGCCTCATTCACGAAGCTGGTCTATAAGGGGTGTTTAAGAAAATTGCCTATAAAATGGCGATTGAATGGGTATCCACTCTTACCCACCGCACTCTTGACTAGTGGAGGGTCGTTAGCCGAACGGGTAGGATAGGACATAAAACTTCCATTATAAGTATAATGAAGTACAAAAGTAACTAAATGCTTTTACAAAATTCCCAATCTTGGTTACTTTAGGAAAAAGTGAATTGATGCAGTTCCATGAAATTACACTTTGTGCCCTTGCGAAGATGTTAGTGGAGCGTGTGTGGTTAACCGACACACTAAATGGTTCTAAGCAAAGGTAGCAAAGGGTGACTCAATGTTTTTCATAATTCGGTGGAGTATGTGTGGTTAACTGGCACATCGAATAGGTGACTGTAACATGTGGGGGCACCATGTAAGTTTGCATGATTATTCACACCCGCTTTGTGATCCTCGGTATCCCAGTCACAAACTGGAGGGGCATATCGAGATTTAAACATGCCATTGAAATGTTCAATGAATCTCAAAAGATCTAGGAATTTTCAATGGATTTAAATCTTAAATTTCTTTTTTCGTTTTTCATGGTGGAAATTGGTAAATCGTCATTTACCTACCTTCAAATATTCTGCAACTAGATTACGGCATCCCTTTTCTAGGTTGTAGAGTATTGTGTTGGGTCGTAGCCTTAATATCTCATTTGGGTGATTTATCAAGGACTCACTCAATCAGCTAACTTGAATTTATTTTCTCCCATTTTGTAGATGTCAAAGTATGACAACTATGGTATTCCTAAATCCCATGGAACAAGCTTTCCACATGAAGATGATATTCCACGATTCGATCAAGGAACAAGAAATCATGCATCACTTGCTCCACCTCCTCCAATTATTCTCCCTAACCCACAAGTTCAAAAGATTGAAAGGTTCAAACTCACTCAAGCCCTTTTGGCAAGTAAACATGAAGAAGGAAAGTCAGTGTGTGCACACGTCCTAGAGATGAAGTCACACATTGATAGATTAAGAATGTTAGGATCTGTTGTCTGTGAGGAGCTGGCTGTTGACTGGGTTCTTCAGTCACTTCATGACTCATATAGTGAGTTCGTAAGAGAATACTATATGATGAACCACGACGTAACCCTCATTGATCTCACCTATATGCTTATTGCTGCTAAATCAACAATGATTTGGCGCACTGGAAAAGCAAAGTTGATTGGTGGATCTGCCTTCCAGACCTCTATGGATATAGGCAATGGCAATGAAAGGCATGCCATGATCGAAAAGTTTGATCATAAGAGAAAGGCAAAGTCAGAAGTGGTTCTGTGTGTTGTTCCAAAAGTGTCAATTTGCTTTTATTGCCAAGAGAAGGGGCATTGGAGACGAAGCTGCCCTATTTACCTAAGAGATCTAAGAGATGGGATAGTCAAAACGTATGGATCTACTTTAGGTAAAATCCATTGACTAACTCTTTTAAGTTCCTATTCTAGATTCTTAATACATGATGTGATAAGATTACATTTCGATGTTTTGTAGGATCGAAGAAAAGAGAGGAAGCTTAAGGGAAGAAGTGAGCAGATTCTAATCGTGAAGACATGGATTTCGATCGCATTGCTTGAAGATTGGATTCTTGAGCTACTACTTAGAGTTAGAATAAATTGCTAAGAAATATGTATAGTTTTTCAGTGAATTGCATTGTAAGGATAAATTTTTCCGCAATAAAATAAAATTTGATTTTATTTATTTGTTTATCCTTGCAATGGCATGTATGAAAAATTGATGTTTGAATTTTTATAATTAGCAATAATGAATTTGATTCTTAATTATGTTATTTGTGGAAATGTCGAGAATTTACCAAATAAGGAGAGTTTCTCATCGCCCAAGTTTCAATTGGACAGAAACTTGGAATCATACAACTTGGTTACATGATGAATGAGAAATTTCGTATTTGGAAATTAGAATAATTCGTTGACAAAGTGTCAAGTGAAGGACTAGGAGATCGAGTACACAAGGTTGTGTGTTGATTAAGGCCACCACAAGAGTAACAAAGATATTTGTCATGATTTACTAGGGTTAAGTAAATATGATTATTCTTATGAGATTAAGTGTAATTCTCAGTTGATTGAAAGAGTTTCAATCAATAGCAGAACGAATAAGAAGAATCAAGTAGGCAGAAAGATAAAAGATTCTCTATTCTAAGAAGAATGGAGAGTACCTTTTATTATGTTTTATGATAGGTCTTAATAATTAAGAACCATATCTCAATTGATCCTCTAAGTGAGTCTTAGTGCAATTATATGTCTAAGAAGAGGAATCGATAATTGAAGAAATGGTTAAATCAAGAAGTCAATCATACTTCGTTCCAAAAACAAGTCTTAAAGTTAAGATTGTGACATTGAGTGACAAGTCTAAAGAAGGTTTATAACATTCATCAAATATGGAATTTGGAAAAAGGTTTTTCTTATTCTTGTATATTTGAAATTGGAAAGTTGTGATGTCTTGGATAAGACAAAGACCAACTAGGACCAATTTTGTGAAGTGTTTTATCTTGATAAAAGCTACACTAACTCTTGAATATTTGTTTGTCGAGAAATGTTTATTGACAAAAGAATAATATATGTCAAGGAGTCAGTGGGAGTCTTAATGGTCTTGAAAAGTTTCAAGAACTAATCAAGAATTAACCTTATCAATCATCACTAGCACACGACTTGAGGTTTACAACCTATCGTGTTGACAATATCTTGTTTCTGTGACCGTTCTAATTGAGTTAATTATGCATGTGAGTTCTATGAGTTCTCATTTGAACGCATAAAAGGCAAGCACCATGATCAATGGAAAGTACATTGATAGGAAAGGGTGAGCTGCTTAACTACTTGGAAGACATGGTGCGCACCCGTGTTACCATAAGGCAAGAAATCAAGATTGAGAAATTTCGGTCCATATGAGTTTGGATTTGTCGCAAACTTTGGTTTTGACAAATTCGCATGGATAGGAACACATAAACCATTAAAATCTAAGTGTCATAAGATTCCATTCTTCATGAAAATGACTGTGAGGAAATGCTTTCACTAAGAGAGATTTTAAGAAGATAGTGATTGTGAAATTGTATTCTCGAATTCAATTATGGTTACGATATCCCTTTCCATGATTCGAATTGTGAGATTTGGAAATTAGTCTAAATTGTTTAGATACACATATGAGCTATCTAAGGAAAAGGTGTATAAGACTAAGAAGCTTTGATAAAAGATTATCAAAGCATTAAGTATTAGAAATATGACCTTAAGAAATTCAATAAGTATTATTTTCTAGAAGTTAAGCTGTTTTCTGAATACATCTCAAGGCTAGTGGGAGCATAAGTGTTATGCTTATATGATAATCATCATGATAGTGGGAGCATAAATGTTGTGCTTGTATGATTATTAAGACAAGTATTGCAAGTTAGCAATATTAATTATAGAAAACAAGAGTTATACTTTGCAAAGTCGTAAGGGTTGAAAAGTTGTTTTGCTATAATTAAGGGAGAGAATATTATGCTTCATTTCAAATCTAAAGGCTTAGGTTGTGGAATGTTAATAAAGTTAGTCAAGGATACATAGTGTGTTCTCAAAATTTCGATTATGATTGTGGCATCCCTCTTCATAGTTCGAATTGTGAGAACGTGACACATAAAATATTATGGCAAAAGATTGATAAAGTATCAGATCTTTATGTAAGACATTATGCATCGTGTCCCATACGCTTCGGGTAAAGGATCGATTGCAAGTGCTATAATATTTGACCATTCTAACTTTTCCTAATGTCTAGCGCATTTAGAGGGAAAAAAGGACAAGAATCGGTTTTGACTAATATAATTAAACAACTATCAAAGGACGATCCAAAACTCGCTAAGGATTGGTCGCTTGTCAGTAGTTGGAAGTATGATATTGGATGGACCATATCGACATTAATATGAATAGATAAGATTATATTAAGAATAAGTTTTCATATGGCAAATATGGAAAGGTTTGATATTGAGAGTTGGATATTGAGGATCTATGTCTAGATTAGAAACTTTTATGCAAGAAGGATGTTCAAAGGAATGTACTTTGAGTGAGAGACATCATATCTATAGAATTGTTTCTGATAGAGATTGGCCAAGTCTTGATGATTTTGAGCTATGACTTTATGAAAGAATCATTGCATAAAATGTTAGAATCTAGCATAAGTAACAAAAAATTAATATTCTTATACTTATGATAAGGATTGGGAGTTGTGAAATGAGTATGATTGGAAATGTGTTCATTTGATCTATTCACAAAGTAAGGACCGTAGGTAAACATTGTGTGCATGCTGAGAGCATGGGACAAGTGCAGTAATAATTTAAGTAAAGAAGTTGACTACCCGAAACAACAAATAATGAGTAATCGATATGGTGATACATAAAGGTGTTTTATTTATACTCAAAGGTTTGGGACCATATAGGATTAGTATTATTCTTGTGTTTCACTTTGCATGTTTTGACTTCCTGAATAATTTAATTGGTTCAAAACAATCAATTATTCGAACGGACCACAGTCGTTCATATGTTGGAAGTAGGTATGAATGAAGATTGTCGTGAATTGGTGTGTGGATTGTCTAAAGTGTATTAGACATAAGCAAATGTTTGCTGCGTCGTTCATGAGTGCTTATGAATATGATTTAAGCATTGGATTAAACCCACGCTCACTTGGATCACTTCATGGATTTTATCACGAGTGATTGGTGAGACGATAATATCTTTTATTCTTGAAACCGAGATGTATGAGTTGTATCTTGCGAGTCGGTTACACATTGTTAATATGTAAACGCACTAGTAACTTGGTGTTATAAAACATATTGTTGTGTGTGATTCGGTGAGTGAGTACAAGCAAGCATTGAAACAAAGTTTATCCGTTCCTTTTATCCAAAGTGGGATGAAAGCGATATCTGTGGGCCCTCGATGATTTAGTGACGACACCTAAGCGCTTGGCCAAGCCGAGACTAATTTGATGTGTTCAAATGTAGTCTGTTGCCGGTCGTCATAAATCGAAAATCGGGAAACAGTATAGAGAGAATGATTGAAATCCATGTCTCAGGTCTATACGATATCTAGAATGGAGGAATATATGATCCCTTATCTAAAGGACACGCTTCTGATAAGATCAGAGTTGACAGTGGTTTTTGAAAGCTACAATTGCAGATCAGGATCTGAAGTCATACGCAGAATAGTTATTAGACTTATCCAAGTGGGAGACTGTTGGATTAGTGTCTAAGTCCATAATTATTTTTGGTATGTACTTGACCCGATGGTGCATAGTCCTTTTGGGTTGCCTTCACTAAAGCAACTTGATAGGATGAATTATGAAGAGAAAGGATTAATTATGATTTATTAATATATTATGAGAATAATATATTCAAGGAGAAATCATATTGTTTAATTAATATTAGTCAAGAATTAATTGATAATTAATTTTGTAGCTAAAAGAGATTAATTAAACTTAAGGGACTGGAACTGTACTTATAAGATAATTGCATTTGGGCTATGGATCACCTTGGAATAATAGGTTGGAGGAATTCTATGGGGAAACCCATTAGAAATCATCTAAGGGATATTCTAAAAGGGTCCATGGGCTGGTTAGGGCTTAAGCAGTCAGATTAGGGTTTCCTAGTTGAAAACCCTAATAGCCTACATGTATATATAGTACCCTTAAGCTCCAAAAACGTGGCTAAGAGTTCCACTAGGGTTTCTGGACGTTTTGGGTAGCCTCCTCTCTCCTTATTCTTCATCCTCTTGCCCTTGGTGTTTGTGAGCCATTAGAGGAGTGACAATTATGACTCTAAGCTTTCTAATGTCATTACAAGGAGGATTTGAGATTTTTATTGCTATATAACAATCAAAGGTAATTCTCTAAACCCTATTTTGAGTTTATAATATGTTAGATCTAAGATTGTAAGTCTTGGATACATTGCATGTACAATAGAGAAACCTAGATCCAAGCATTAGGGTTTGCATGAGCACACAAGATGTTCTTATGGATAAAACCCATCATTAACCCATTTAGATATGAGTTGTAATTGGTGAATTTATCATCCATGCGAAGTATAAAACATATGTAAACACTTTGGTGATTCTCATTTTTCCATTTTTCCATTTCTCATTTTTCCGATTCTAGTATGAATTTTTAACTTAATAATTTTGAGATTTGAGATTGGACACGACATGGTGAAGGGATCACCACGACATGGATAATTGCATGAAGCGTGTATTTCGTTGAAGGTCACCACGACATGGCATCATGTGTGTCACGACATGGCGACGATAGTAGAGCTAAAACCTAATATTTAGGCATAAGGACATATTTAAAGGAAGTGATGGCTAGGGTTTCCCCCACCCTCTTCCTCCATCATGTCCAAAGGAACCATTATTAAACCCTATCCTCTAATTTGCAAGTTTAAGCTCATTTGGTGATTTTGGTGTTCTTTAAAGGAAAAAGAAGAAGTTCTTAGTGCAAGGATCATGCAAGCAACTCATCTCTACCTTTAGGATCACCTTATGGACCATTGTAAGTTCCCTTTTCCAGATGTTGTTGGTTGGCTTCTTCTAGATCTAGGTTTAGTGGCTTACCCCTCATGTTCTTGGTGTTTTGAGCGCGTGAATTCAATTATTCATCCTTGGGATCACAAATTTGTTTGGCCCCTAACATTTATATGAAAGACCAATGTTTGGACCCCTAGCTTTTTCATGAAAGACAAGGGTTTGGCCCTTGAAATTTACATGAAAGATTAAGGTTTCGCCCCTAACATTGTATGGAAAACCAAGATCTGGCCCCTGACACTTATACAAGTAAAGACCATGATTTAACCCATGGCATGAATTGATTGTAAGACTATGATTTGTCTATAGCATTCACTTAGGTTGAAATAGACCTAATATTTTATGTATGGTATTTGGTATCTTGGGAAACTCACTACGCTTTGTGCTTACGGTATTATGTCTAAATTGTTTCAGGTTTTCTTATATTAAAGGAAGGGCACAACATGATTGCATCACATCTATTGGAGATTTCCGTACTCAATAACTTCATGACATTACTATTATAATTTTTTTTGAACAAATGGTTTTATCTAGATCATTGAAGTTTTAATTTGAGCAAATGCGTTTATTTTTAAATAAAAATTTTGGTATGAATTTTGGGACGTTACAAGTTGGTATCAAAGTCTTGGTTTGTTGGATTCGTACACACTCTCGGGTGTGTCTAAACTCAAACTAAGGAATAGATAAAATATTTTAAAAGAAAATGCTTTCCTAAAAAGGTTTTTATGAAGGAAAGGGGATGCGATGAATGTAATCAACTGACATCAAGTAAGTAATTCCCAAAATACTCATACATGTTGATATGTTATATGTGCTATAGTATGATATGCATTCTAGAAGTTATAGTAAGGATCTGCTTAGGGCGGAATGCTAGAATGTGTGCTTAGGAGATATACCTTTTTATGCACAATTTATAAACTGATTGAGATGCTTGATATTGAGTAGGGTAAGGATCTTTAGCAATTGCATGTGAGGATTGCCTGATATTTATAATGCCTTATTGCTAGTTGGTTTTGCGCCTCGAATGCTTCTTGCTTTGAGATATGTGATACCCATATTCATGCTAATTAACTGTTAAGCGGATACCCTCGTGGCCTACTAGTGAGCCAGAAAGCATAGCTCTTCTTTTGAGTCCATCCGTTGTAGGGAAAGATATTTTCAGTTGAAAGATTGTTTAATCTTTGTTTCATGTATTTATATTCATAAGATAGTTAATTAATAATGGTATAAGTTTCCTTTACGGCTAAGAGTAAAGTGAGGTAGGGTTCCTAGTAGATTAGGAACAATGTTAAAATGTGCGTATATGGGATGTGGAATCCTGGGAGAGCCTAGGAAGTGCATTAGTATGTTGCTTAGGACAAGGATCTATGATAAAGGTCATAGGAAGTGACATAGAGGATCCGTGATGATTCTGAGGAAAGTACGGATAGGTGTGGAAGGTAGTATTGGGCCCATACTAATGGAAGCACAAGATTCGTACTCAATTCAAGGAAAATCACAAGGATTCTAAGGAGCAATTTGATGGTAGATAGCATGGTTTGGAACCATGATTCGTTGTAGTGTTTCCATGTTTATCGGTAGTTCAGTTATCGTTGTCTAGGATGAAGATGAGTTTGGTATTTGTTCGGGCCTTAGTGGACATGGCAGTTTGGATCTAAAGGATACAAATATGTATGAGTTTGTTGATCTTAAAGCGTTGGACACCTTGTTCAAAGTTTTGTCAGTTTGAGTCGCGGGACCCATGTATGAGGCGAATGTGATGATAGACTTGAGGATTGCATCCTGAGGATGGGTGGTCGACTGGTGGATTTGGGAGGCTATTGTCTACGAAGGGGGTTATGTTCTTCCAACCTCCTGTGTTTGAGGGGTGGGGTGATTAGATGTGTATTTGTCAATAGATATAAAAAAAGGAAGGGTGTTATCCTGATCAGTTTCTGCCGCAAGGGGGTATCGTTTGATTCGTGGTGAATCATTTCCGTCCTTCAACAAAGAATGTTCAAGACTCAATTGTTCTTTTGGTCTGGTGGCCTAGGTGAAGACCATGTCGCGAGTCTGGTATATGGTACAATTTTGAGAAGATCAGGTGTATCCGAGGAGGATCAAGATGTTTTGTGTTCGGAAAGGAAAGTTCTATTGATATGTCGTGTTTTTCAAGGCCATTATTTAAGCATCTTTAAGGGATACTTGAAGCTTCAGATGAGGATAAGGTTGTGGATAAATTATTCTAATACAATTTTAGGTTGCATGAAGTTCAGTTTATAAGGTGCCTGGTCAATCTAATGGAATTATGATCAATTTCTCTAAGATTGAGGAGACGATGATGGGAAGAGTTTACAAGCTCTCCATCTGAGATTTAAGGTTTCTTTATGATTGTTTGGTCATTATCCGAAGGAATCGTCATATGATATGTCGCATTTTGAGAGTCAAGGTTGGTATGTATGTAGTTGATCCGGTCAGAGGTTCTGGTGTGCTAGATGTCAGTCGATGATGGTTCGATCCCTAAGTGGGGGAGAACTGGATATTCAGCTTGGAGAATCATCAGTCAGTTCAATTTTATGGTTTCAGCTCAATGGGTCTGAGGGATCTGCGGTGTAGGTATGCTAGATTTTTTTATTCAGGTTTATTACAACATAAGAGAAGGAATGTGGGCTACCATCAAAGTGCTTAGAGCTAAGAAGTTTATTGTCGTGTTGTTAAGGATTCTTCAGAATCCTTCATGGTTATGAAATAATATAGGTTTGGTTAGACTGTGAGTGTATATTTAGTGGCCCTTAGGTTCATGCCTTCAATAATGTGCGTTTTATCCTCACATCAAAAACTGTTAGACGAAGATCTTCACTTTAGGGGATGCCGAAGAATTAGGTTAAGAGGCACTTGAGCTGCTCAGGTTGAGTATCAGTTATTGAGGGATTGGTTAGCCCGTTGTATCAACCGCTACCTATAGTAAGGGAAGAACACTTCTTGATCTATCAACCAACTTTGGAGTTTGGTATGTGTATTTTCTCATGGGCTTTGTTCAATAGTAATTTAAACCATTGCATTATTTATTAATCCATTTTCGATACTTGGTTATTTTGTTTGTCGTCATCAACTAAAACTGTATGAAGGTTATGACTTGTTATATTAGTATAAGGTGTTATGGATGCGTCAATTTTTCTTCAAGTTTTGTGTTGTGTATATCTTGTTTCATGGGTATGTGTACCTTAATTTTTTGGTTGTGGAATTATTCTACATAGTAGACTCCAGTTTGTAAGCTGCCCTTTAGTTGCAGGAAGTTAAGATGTCGGAGCGGTGTTGTTAGTTTCAGGGAAGACCTCAGATCTACACATAATCCAATTTTGGAAGGTCGCATGATCAACATTGGTAATGCGGTCGATCCGATCGCGATCTTGGCAACGTTCTGGTTAATTTTGGATTTTTCCTCAGAGCAAGAAGTTTTATTAGATAAGTCGTACATCTGTAGAATCGATTTGGTTTATTTAAAATTGGGCTATTAATTTCAGTTAGGAAGGTTTTTTTATGGTTGGACTGCTTTTATTGTAGGATTGTGATCAGAAGTTGAAATTCTCGGGCCATTGTTAAAAGGGTTTGGATTCTCTTTTTGCCTTTTGAATAATGGATGTGGTTGTTAAAAACCATGTGGTGTAGTATATGGTTTGACCTAATTTTTTTTATGGATATGAAGTATTTGGTGTCTAGCAAATTCTAAGTGGGGGAGATTCGCTCCTTTTAGGTCACAAGATTGCAAGATTACTAGTTCTCTGAAGGGCTATATTCAAGGTTACAGGGAAGCAAGTTCAAGTCCTTGTCAAAAATGGAACTTATGCAAGGAAATGTTGTCCATCAACCAATATTGACCAAGGAAGTAGATGTTAAAGATTCAAGGTTATCTCGTCTGAAGGCTTCAAGCATCAGTAGTAACACAACTATGTTAGTGTTTGGGCTCAGGTCGAGGGTAATGTGAGGGCCTATCTGCCTATTCTTGTATGATTAAGGATTTAGGGTTCGAAGCACGATCCGAATGCCTGATGGGGTCTTGCAGGCTAGGGGTTTGAATCGTGTTAGCTTATGCTTGTTATCATGTAGTTTTGTTTGAAAGACTACGAGGGAGCCTATGTAACTGCAGGAGTGTTGTAAGACTACGATTTGGCTCGTAGCATTCACTCGAGATGAAAGGGGACCATTAGCTAAAATAGGTTGGGAGTGACTATAAGTCTATGGTTGGATCATAACATTCACATCAGTATAATTAGACCCATCAATATTTGTTTCGCCATGCCTTTGCTGAGGATCGGGAGGGGGTATTAGAGTCGTGTTGATATATATGATGGGTTGGTCACAGGTTGTCGGGAACAACCATAGAGACTTCCATTTAGGAGTCAGTTTCTGTCAAGGTTGGTTAGATGTAGTTTGTAGGTGTAATTTTCATCGTCGGATCAAATTTGTGAATTAATTTGGTCAGTGTGGTTGAATGGTGTCACAACGTATCGTACCAGTGATTATATGACTTTTATGGGTGGGGTCCATTAGTCATTTATTTGAGACTCTTAGGCCTCAGATCGTTAGTCTTAGTAACATGGTTGGGTGTTAAAATTTTTTAGGGAGTCGGGAGGCTCAGTGACGAACTTGTTTGGATTATATGAATAGTAAAAGTTTGTTTCTTGGAAGTATTAGTTGTGCATCAAAATTCGCTTGGTGAATGTTTGCATATTTGGACCCATGTTTGCTTGTGAGCTGTTTAAAAGGAGTTTGATTACCAATGTTTGGTATTGATTCTGAAAATTCGGGTCTTAAAATTCGTTGTAAATGTATTTACAGATTTTTCTGGTTGCTATAGACCTGAGCTAACATATGAGTTTCAATGCAGCACAAGATTCTTGGATTGACCATTATTACACTTGTGAGAGCGGTGAGCTAGTGATGACTTGTAGGAAGTGAAGTGCGTATTTGAGATCTTTTGGGAAGTAAATCTATATTTGAGATTGGTTGAAACCCATGATTGGGATGTTCTGGGAATTCATTCTGCATGATTTGGTGGTTATCATAGGCGGAGACTAGGGCTAAGTATGAGAAGAGGGTGATCATCAGGTTTAAGGTTAGTTTTCTATAGTTTAGACTGATAGGTTCCCGGTTTTGGAAAGTATATTGTTGGAGTTGGTTTGTAGTACCAGTTTTGGAGATTTTCTTAGATTAAATAGTTTTCACAATGAGATGGGTCTTACATTTAGGGAGAAAGAGGTAGTTGTTCCATTTGAGTGTTATCACATGTTGGGTTATTAGTTAGCATTAGTAGTATCTTGAGTGGTCTATCAAATTTTATTTATGGATGCTTTAATTTTATAAAGTGGTTAGAGGGAGCATGTAGATTATGTTGGTTCTCTTTTTAGAGATTCTAATTGAGGTGGATTTCAAGGACAAAATCCGGTTTGTGTGGGGAAGATTGTAACACCCGACTTCTAGTACAAATTTTGAACTTAATAATTTTGAGATTTGAGAGTGGCCACGAAGTGGTGAAGGGATCACAACGATGTGGAAATTAGCATGAAGCACATATTTTATTAAAGATCACCACAAATGTGGTAGAATGTGCGCCACAATGTGGCGCCGGTAGTTGAGCTAAACCCTAATTTTTGGGCCTAAGAACCTATTTAAAGGAAGTGTTGGCTAGGGTTTCCTCACCCTTAGCATCCATCACCTCCAAAGGACCCTTCTTAAACCCAAGCCTCTACTTTGGAAGTTTGAGCTCATTTCAGTGATTTTGGTGATCTTTTAAGGAATAAGAAGAAGTTATTAGTGCAAGGATCAAGCAAACAACTCCTCCTTACCTTTGGGATCACCTTCTAGACCTTTGTAAGTTCCTTTTTCCAGATCTTACTGGTTGGCTTCTTCTAGATCTAGGTTTAGTGGCTTACCCTTCATGTGCTTGGTGTTTTGAGTGCATAGATTCAATAAAGTTTGCAACTTTATTGATCCGTGGGATCCCAAGGTGGTTTGAAGCACCAGATCTGCTAAGTTTTACTATTTTTAGTCAACGCTTTGACCTAGTTAGATGAAGGGTATGCATGGGGCATGCATGTCTAAAAGTTTGGATTTTCACGAGCCTTTGGAGTCCCAAGAAGCTTTATGGAAAATATGATTTTAGGGCTTAATGGATTTAGGACTCAATCCATTAAGTTGTCAAAGGATAGTAGCTATGGCATGGCGAGTAGGTTGCCACGACATGGGAGGACAAGTGATTAACAATGGTTCTTTTTGGTGTTAACATGGCATGGTAGTATACCGGCCATGACGTGGAAAGGACTTCATGATTACGATTGAGACCGGAGAGCCATGATGTGGCCATGGGTTAGCCATGACATGAATGTCAACTGGCATTGACTTTGACCGTAGACCTTGACTGTTGACTTTTTGACCTGGTTTAACTTTTAGTCAATTGGCTAGTTTTATAAGGCAAACTGAGGATTTACCATGTGTGAGTCAGTAAGTGGTGTGTATCACGCATTCCTTGGGTACATGAGTTGGTTAGTTGTTGACTAAGCTAGTGAAGTGCGTCTTCTCACTATACTATGTAGGGTGTAGTTGTCTTTGTGAATGTTGCATGGAAGACTGGGGTGTGGCCCCTTTCATTTGTATGAAAGACCTGGTTTGGCCCATCAGGTTTGCATGAAAAACTAGGGTTTGGCCCCTACATTGTATGGAAGACTATGATCCGGCTCATGAAACTTGTACAAGTAAAGACCATGATTTAACCGACGACAAAAAGTTATTGAAAGACTACGATTTGGCTGTAGCATTCACCAGGGGTTGGAATAGACCCGTTATGTTATATATGGTATGTGGCATCTTGGGGAACTCACAAAGCTTTGTGCGTTTAGTTTTATGTTTAAATTGTTTTAGGTTTTCTTATATTAAAGGAAGGGTGCGACTTGATTGCATCACATCCATTGGAGATACTCTAATAAATGTTTTGAATCAAATGGTTTTATCTAGATCTTTGAAGTTGTAATTTGAACAAATGCTTTTATTTTTAAATGAAAATTTTGATTTGCAATTTAAGACGTTACAAAAACCAAAAAACCGAGACTGGGAAACCGAAAATCACCGATTTTTTCAAAACTTTTGCAAAAATCAAAAGTTTTCGGTGTGGTGCGGTTTATAGTTTTGAAAAAAACCACAACAACACCAAACATCACTGATTTTTAGAAATTCCTTATATATATATATATATATATATATATATATATATATATATATAATTAAGGATATGTTTTTCTTAGGGGTGTAAGTATGTCATTCTATTCGGGACCGACTCAGTAAAACCTTAACTTGAGATCAAATCACAAGAGCCCAAGCTGAGCTCGAGCCTAAATATGATGTTCGTTTATTAAACGAGCTCGAT
This sequence comes from Lactuca serriola, assembly GCF_051521515.1. Classification (NCBI taxonomy): domain Eukaryota; kingdom Viridiplantae; phylum Streptophyta; class Magnoliopsida; order Asterales; family Asteraceae; genus Lactuca; species Lactuca serriola. Next base: position 144,110,768 of record NC_136412.1, read on the forward strand.
CCAAGTTTCAATAAGTGAATTCATGAGCCTAAACGAGCCTATATATAATATACAATATTTTACTTTTTTATATTAAAATAAAAACATAATTAAGGAGTTAAGGATTTAAAGAAATAGTAAATGAACTTCTTAACAAGCTTAAACTGAGCTTAAGCTTATTTAGGCTCATTAGTCAAATAACGAGCCGATCTCGAGCACAAGCCGAACTTATATAATTCTTCAGGAGCTCGAGACAACTTGCATACAATAAATCTTGAATTGATTCGAGCTCGAGCCCCTCATAACTTAGAGGTCCTTGAGTTGAGCCTGTCCAAGCTTGGGTTCGGCTCAACCTGTTTAAAGCCCTAGTTTTAGTTTTGTGTAAAAGTATAAAGTAAATTCATTATATATAGTATATTTAATATAATATACATGTGACGTGTGTGAAAAGTAATAAAAGAAAATGTTTATAAAAAGAAGGCAAAAGACTAAGTAGACTATATATGTATCCTATATTGCTTCATGGAAAAAAAAGTAAGTAATACAACTTATAAAGGGTCATCGCTAAAGATGCTTAGTACAAAGAAATCTGGTTCTACGTTAGACCCTGTTTGGTTCTTTAAACTTGCCATTTCCTTTGAACCAAGTGGTTTCTTCCAAAAAGTTGAATTGTTTTGCTCCGTATTGGGATGAGTTTGCTCCATTTTAGACCGAGATGTTCTGGTTTCGACTTTTGGTTCCAGTTTTTGATCGAATTGCTTTCACTTTGCTCATTTAAAACTGCACAATTTTAACCTCAAAACTGCACCATCTCATTTTTGTGGTTAAAAACCAAGACTTTACCAAAATAACTGCAAGAAAAACCGCAAAACCACAATGAAACATAACCAAAAATTTTAGTTTTTCTCTTTAGATAACCACAACTTGTAGTTTTCAGTTCGGTTTCTAGCATTTGTTTTTCAGATTAAATCGATTGAGGGTTTAGAAGGATCAAAGGTAAGGTTTTTGGGAAAAACATTGTGTCACGACATGATTAATGGAGCACCACGACGTGACATGCTAATTGGATGAACGCGTATCCAGGATAGCTGTCACAATGTTACAAAAGGAAGGTCATGTCGTGACCGCAAATGCAACCCAAGCTCATGATCTTTTAGGGTTTTTTCCATATTTAAGCCCATTAAATCAAGTTTTATGGTATACAATTCACCCTCCAACCCTTTCAACAAAACCCTAGCTTCCATTGGTGTTTTTGGTGTCTGGAAGGAGAATGAAACATCCTTGTTGCATAAATCATGCTTGCAAGTCTCACCATCATCTTCTAGCACTTACTTCAGACAATTTTGAGTGTTAAAGTTCCAATATTTATGTTCTATGCTTCTAGATCTAGCTTTTTGTGCATTTTCTCCATGTTTGGAAGAATTTGAGTGGATGGATTCTATAAAGTTTGTCAACTTTATGGATCCTTAAGGTCCCTTTGAGGTTTAGTGTTCCAATTAGGAGATTTGGTTACATTTTGGCTGATGCATGGGACATGGAAGTCTGATTCATGACCCAAAGGCTTGGTAGTGTGAGTTAAGTTTTGTATGTACATTGTGTGCCTATGTTAGATTGGGAGAGCTGTTAGTGGTTAGTGGCTCGAGGGTAAACCTGAGAGCTGTTAATGGTTCGCGGATTGAGGCTAAATTTGAGAGTTGTTAGTGGTTGTCAGGTCGGGGGTTATCCCAAGTGTTTCTAGTGCATAACAAGTTAGGGTTGCTAGAGCTAAGTGAGTATACGCTCTAGTTTAATATGTGATCGATTGGGTTTTGTTCAATTTCGTTAGTACATTTATACTTATGTGATGTTATCGATAACGCCGGTCAACCATAGGTCCCATATTCGACTTACTAGTAAGCGGAGCATGGGCGGAAGGATCTCGGACTGAACAAATATGTGGATTTTGGTTGATAGGGTGGATGCATATGCTAGTGTAGTCTTTGTCTATTGTTTTTTTATTAAGGTTTTCGCTAGTACATAAGTGTGTTAGGTTGTCAACTATGGTGTTGGTTATAGATTCCTCCTTTGGTTATTTCATAGGCGAAACAGGGTCAGGAGGTCTTGGTCGAATCAAGTATGTGAGATATTGGTTTGCACAGGTAGAATATGGGGTGGCTCTGTCTACCTGGATGTTATATATGACTATGAGGTGCAGAAGTTATATACAGGGGAGTTGGTTCTACTCATTTTGGGTTAGTGATGTTATGTTTGAGTTTGTTCGTCATCAGGTCGTGTATTTCTCGCTAAAAATGGTGTTGGGATAATTGAAAGGTGATCGACTACTTAAGAGATGTTGGATTAGATGTGATTAAGATATTTATGGCCTCTGCTCTGATCGGCTTATAAGCTTGATTTGGGAACCTTTTGTGTCGATGATTAGAGATGTTGTCATTCAAGTAATCTCAACTCGTGTTAAAGGAATCGGGTCTGGAGAATCTATACGGGTTCGAAGGGTGTTATGAGAGTAAAATGTAAGAATAGATTTTGAGGACAAAATCTAATTTAAGTAGGGGATAATTGTAACACAAATTTTCTAGAATAGATCGATTGAGGGTTTAGAAGGATCAAAGGTAAGGTTTTTGGGAAAAACCTTGTGTTACGACGTGATGAATGGAGCACCATGACGTGACATGTTAATTGGATGAATGCATATCCGGGATGGCAGTCATGACTTGATGAAAGGAAGGTCACGACGTGACTGCAACTAAAGCCTAAGCTCATGATGTTTTAGGCTTTCTTCCATATTTAAGCCCCTTAACTCAAGGTTTTGGGCATCCTATTCATCCTCCAACCCTTTCAATGAAACCATAGCCCCCACTATTGAGTAATTGAGCTTTTAATGGTGTTTTTAGTGTCTTTAAGGAGAAAGAAGCATCCTTGGTGCATAGATCCAACTTGCAAGTCTCACCATCATCATCTACAAATTACTTTGGACCATTGCGAGTGTTGAAGTTCCAATATTTATGTTCTATGCTTCTAGATGTAGGCATTTTGCTCATTTTCTCAATGTCTGGAAGAGTTTGAGTGGATGTACCATAAAATTGGAAACTTTATGGATCCTTGAGGCCCCATTTGACGCTTAGTGTTCCAGATCTAAGATTTGTTTAGGATTTGGTTCATGCATGGGATTTTTAACCTCATTTCCACCACTGTTATGACTTAGCTTGGGGAAACACATGCATTCGACATGCATGACTATAAATCCATGATTTTTATGACTCTTTGAATGTATGAAAGCCTTCTGGAGGATATGAGTATTATGCTTAATAGATTAAGGGGTTAATCCATTAAGTTGTGCAGGATCAACTCCTGCGACGTGACAATATGTCTGTCACATCATGACGATTGAGTTTGTCGCGATTGTTTTGTCCGGATGTTCCTACGACGTGGCCAAGAGTCCTCCACGTCGTGGTGAGGGTTGACCGTTGACTTTTTTGACCATTGACTTTTTTACCAGTTTGACTTTGGGTCAAAATTAAAGTAATTGGGTGATTATGGTTCTACTTTGGTTTGGTGCTAGTCGGTTTGCGAGAGTGATCAGTGTAGGGAATTAACGTGTTGTTGTGTTTCCTAGGGTCTTCGATTCATGTGAGTTTTCTCAGTATACTTTATATTACAGTGTATACCTTATAGGCTAGGATATAGGAGTAGTGGTATGCTGGTTAGAGTACTAATAGGTAGGTGATCATCAAGTGGATTGCCCTAGGGGCTGTATGTACTTACATAGGATAGCCTATGCACTCTTGATCTTAGGTTTCTTGTATGTTCCTTCTTTGGTTGTGGCTCTAGAGTGGGATCTCCTGTTTAAATGCTTATCTCCCCTATGATTACATATAGTTATGCATTCCTCATAAAGTTTCCAGCAGTGGCGTAGTATATTGTATGAGGCCTAGTATGCAGTTGTAAGTTGTTAGAGTGGTAGACTAGGGTAGATAGTTACATATTTTTATATGATTAGTTGATTACTTATTTGTTTCATATGTCGATATATTTTGGTGGGTGGGTTGAGGCAGTCCTGCTTTGTGATGTAGGTGAACATACCTAAGAAGGCGAACAATATGCAGTAGGCTAGTGATGGGTCAACTGTATATTGAGAGAGAGAGAGAGAGTGTGAGAGAGAGTGGTCCAAGTTTACTGTAGGCCTTGTGAGGTGGGCCAGTCGTACTATAGGCTCAGAAGCTATCCATGCATGTTGTACGCTTTACAGGTGCGCCATACAGACCGAAGGCTCATCTATCTGCATGCATTGTATATATATATATATATATATATATATATATATATATATATATATATATATATATATATATTGTGGTGTGTGGTATTTTGGGGGAACTCGCTCACATTTGGCTTATAGTTGTGGATTAATTGTTTTTTAAGTACCAATGGTGATTGTGGGATGGCGAAGACATGACTATACACATGGAACAAATGGATTTCATAACGTGATGTTTTACCCTAATTAAAATGAAAATTTTGTTGTGAAATTGGGACGTAACAGTTTTGGTTCAAAAACCTCATCGAACTGCACTGTGCTCAACCTACCATTAGGGAGATAAAATAAAATCCATATGTTGATTAGTTACATACAAAATAAACTATTTTGGAATGAGTTACTAACAATGGTACTTTTCTAAAGTTTTTATGTGTCTCTTTCCATGTCTTTCATTTCCCCTTGCTAGTGGGTCTCATGCCGAAGATATAGCCAATATAGTAACTATAAGCATGAAGCTTAGTGATTAACAATATCTCAAAAGTAAAAGTACTAAATAATTACTCTTAATAACTAAGTTGATATGTATAACTATTAATATAATTTATACACAAATAATATAATGCATCAAAAATTCTCAACATAATGTCACACGTGCTTGAATCAATGACCTCGCATAACTCACACTAAGCGCCTCTAAAAACACAAATCATGAACCTGACTAGTTATGGCTTTGATCAAGAACCTTATGGTATGTATCCTTCCTTATGAACCTTATGTGGTTGGTCATGTTAAAGAAATTTGTAGTGATGATATTATCGAAGAACCTTTTAGAAATGGACTTACTCAAGAACCTTTTAGTAGTGATAATGTTTCACTGTTTTTATTTTTTTTAAAAACCTAAGATTTTATTAACAAACGTTGGAAAATAGTTAACACAACATGATGTTGCCATAATTAGCTATTTATTTTGGGTAACTATCATAATAAATTAATATAAAATGTTATATTTAAAGATATATGATACTTAATATGCTTTGAAGTGGATACTTATAGGTAAAATTCGTAGCTTATGATAGAAGGAAATGGTTGGAGCTGATAGGGACAGAATTTAGAAACTTGCAAGATATCAGACAAACCGTGACCCGATAATACACCAACCATGATGTGGAATTCACGTTTTCCAGATTTGTGATTTTATAGAGTTTTGTACAATACGAAATCCCACATTCTCGCGACGCGGATTCGTAAATTCTATAAATACTCAATCTTTTTACCCTAAAATGACATCCCATCAATCCCAACAAAGTCAAAAGAATATCTTACAAAAATATTTTTCCAAAAACCATTTTGGGTTAACTTTATGATTGGAGAATCACTTTGGAGTGAATATTTGAGGAATCGAAAGCTATAGCAATAGAACTACAAATCAGTTTGTTTTATGATTGTGTTTTTCAATTTGTTGTTTTTTTAATATTTTTTGTTTTTATTTACTTGTTTTGTGGTAGAGCCCTTTGCTTCTTCTTAGGTGTAGATGAACCCTTAATACATCGGTATGATTTGTTAGCTGGATCTATAAAGTTTGATTATTTATTATGCTTGTTTGATCGCCTACCTTATATGTTAAAGTTTTGATTTTTATTATATTTGCTAATTTAATAGAGTCTAGAGGATTGACCAGAGTTTGTTAATTTGAATCATAGTTGTCCAAGACATTGGTAATTATGACTAGAGATAAACCGAATCCTAGGGTTAGGTGATATAATCGGGAATTTAAATGTGCAAGTAGGCAATCTATGTTAATGCTATGCTTTGATTGATTTTGGTGACCATTGAAATTAAATCACTAGATCACATCTCTCATAATTTGAACATTTAATTGATTATTTAGCTGGCTAATTGCACAATCAGTGTTTTAGTTGCTTATAATTATTAATATAAGTTAATCGTACCAAGATAACTAATCATTATATAAATCAATTTACGATATAATTCACTTCTAATAAATCAACCATAGAAAATAAGTGATTTGAATTCTAGGTAGGCGTACTTTATATTCTTTGTCTCTAAATCTAATATCTAGTTTGGTTTTAGTTTTTAGTTTCTAGTTTAATTTAATTTAATCACTCCCCTTTTTTACTTTACTGTTACTACTTTAATTAACATTCGAATTATCCGATCTAATCTTAGTCGTTTCCCTTGTCTTCGACACCATTTCTTACCATAACTATAATATTTTAGGATAACTATACTATTTCAGGATTATGTACACTGCCTATTGTGTGACAGTTTGGTTGAGATATATTAGGATTTATTAATTTAAAACCTGATAATTTTATATTATATAAATCACACATCAAGTTTTTTATGTTGTTGTCGGGTAACGGTTGCATATAATTCAGGTTATTTTTATTATTTATTGAACTTTGTATATAGTTTAGTTTTTAATTTTTATTTTTGTATTTTTGTGAATGGATTATCTAGTTTTCGATACTTTTGATATTATTTTTGAGCATGAGCTGTAGGCATTAGAGCTATGTGATCCAGAAAAAAGATTTGGAGGAACCGGCACAACTAGAAAAACATCATTTTACGACGCGCAAACAATGACACACATTGATTTACGATATGCAAAAACGAGCGTCCTAAAAATAATGTATTCTCTTTTAAAATTTGAAGGATAGAAGACACGCATTAGTGCGTTCCCTGAAATAAATGTCAGAAAAGAAAAAAATACAAACATGGAGGGTGCTTATCTAAAATGTGTGTCCTCTTCAAATGTCGCTTATATATATATATATATATATATATATATATATATATATATATATATATATATATATATATATATATATATATATATATATATATATATATATATATATATATATATTCTTAAACGAGCGTTTTTAAAGGGGGAAAACGAAATCGTCTGAAATTCTAAAATTTTGAAGAACCTCGCGTCTACCCTCTCTCCTCAGTATCTCCCTTCATTCACTCCTTCCTTCTCTCTATAAACCCTAAGTCATCGCCACCGCCACCGCCATTGAACCTTAATAACTCAATCCACACTTCACCTTCATTTACTCAATCTGACCCTTTAATTTTAGCAAACCCACCAGAACCCTAGGTGTTTCCTTTGATGCTTTCACATCCTTCCTTCCTTAGTCATATGTTATTCTAAATCCTTATTTCTTTTCTCTATCATGAACGCGCCTCTATCGCATCGCTTTGCTCACCATCGTTGTCTTAGGCTCTTACGCCTCCATCGTGGTCTCTGTGCTCATCATATCATAATACATGCCGCCTCTTCTCGTCGTTCTGCTCCTTGACCCTTCGCAGGTAATATCATCAGTACTCCCTTACTAGTCATTCTTGGTCTTATTCCCTTCTTTTGTTGTTTGTCTGATTCCATCTCGATATCAAATTTCTAACCGCCTCACCGTTCCAAATGGCCTTCGTTATGTTATCGAGTTGCCAATTTCCATTATTTGGTAAGTTTTTGGCACAATAGTTTGCACTCATCTCGCCTGTTCTCCTCTTTGTGTTCTCTCAATCTCAATATATGTTCTTCATATTCTGTTGAATGTTGTTTGTTTTGAATTTTGATTTTTACTATGAAATTGAGGGTTAGTTTAATGAAGTTTACAATTGTTGATATCGAGCCTATGACATGTTTATTTTTACTTTTTCCTGGTCCCTTTTATCTTACTAAATTATTTTCTTTTTATGTTTTTGATGAATCTTGATTTGTTGGAAGGATGAATTAATGTTGATAGAGTGGGTTTTTTTATGAACACCACCTGTTTGATAAATTTCCCCAATGAACAAGCAAAAGTACAATTGATGTCCTATGTGTCTCTGAAATTTGTTGCCCAGTTAATTTCAGAAAAATTGCAACTTATGCATCCTTTACACTTATGCTAATTCCAGATACAACACCGCCCCACACCCACAACTACCTTCAAAACTACCACTATTACTACTGATCATATCCAAAAGGTCTCTCTCTCTCTCATCAGTTACAATAATGGCTACTTTTTAACTTAATGGCTGTTTTTAAATTGATTTGTGCAGTATTTGGATTAAAACAAGGCACAGATCTTGAACATTCTAGAAAATCAGAGTACAGGAAAGTTAAGTGAATGTGTAGAGTGACTCTACTTTTTTCTTAATTGTATAATTGTATTCTTCCTTCAATATTATATGGACATAAATAATGATAAAAACTATGCTCTTTTTATCCAGAAACCAAACAAGGCTACAACACAATCTCATGTATTTGGCTACAATAGCCGACTGTCAACCAAATACATCTTCTACTCAACTCCAGGTTATATATATAACAACATACATAAGACTTGTGTTTTTTTTATTTTTTTTATTTTTATTTTCTGTTGATAATTACAGTAAGATGCTAAAGATGGTATACACGAACTCCATGCAACAACAACAATTTCAACAAATGGTCCCCAATTCCCATATGGTAGCTCAATCACATAGTGTTCCCTCAACAACCACCCTTTACAATGATACAGCAGCAACATCACACGTGTTACAGAGCCAACTTGGCATTGACAGTGGGATTCAGGCCCCATGAAGTGGAAGTGGGACCAACATGGAAGGTTAAGGATGTGGAGTTTTTCTGATTTCAGCTTTGGGGAAGTAGCCTCCTCACATGGCGTTAGTAGGGCAGCAACTATAAAGCAATGCTTTAAATTGTATTCTGAATTGAATAACATAATCGTACAGCAGGAAGGTATATATATACAACTACAGATCATAACCTAAACTAGAGATAAACTAGGAACATATACAGGAGCAGGTACAACAACTATGACTAAGTAAATATATTTAATATGTAACACGTGTGGAATAATACATTCAGTTAATATGCCCCCGCAAGATGGAGGATCCATCGGATACGCCAATCTTGGAACGTAACCTCTGAAATGGACCACGAGAGAGAGGTTTGGTGAGAGCATCCACAAGTTGGTCAAAGGAGTTGACATGTCGAACAACAAGAGAGCCATCTTGAACTTTTTTTCGAACAAAGTGGTAGTCAAGTGCCACGTGTTTCATTTGTGAATGGTAAACCGGATTGGCACACGAGTATGTGCCGCCCATGTTGTCACAGTAGAGTGTTGGTGCTGAAGGTGATTTGATGCCGAGCTCAAGAAGAAGATTTTGAAGCCACATAACTTCTGAGGCTGCATTGGCCAATGCTTTGTATTTTGCCTCTGTGGAGGACCTTGACACTGATTTTTGTCTAGCTGATCTCCATGATACAATGTTTGAGCCAAGAAACAACAAGTAGGCAGTGGTGGAGCGACCCCCACATGCGATTCCTTCCCAGTCGGAGTCCGAGAAAGCGGTAAGCTAGATAGAAGAGTTCCTGTATAAGTAAAGACCATGATGAATAGTACCTTTGAGATAATGAAGCACCCGTTTTAAGGACTGCCAGTGAGTTTGTGAAGGCGCATGCATAAACTGAGACAACTTGTTGACCGCAAAGGAGATATCAGGCCTAATGTAGGCCAAGTACTGGAGAGAGCCCACCAGTTTCCGGTAGGGTGTTGGATCTGTGCGCGCGGACCCATCATGTAAGGTGAGAGAGACTGATGAGTTCAACGGAGTTGTGACATCTTTAGCACCGTCCATGTGGAAGTGTTCTAGTAAGTCATGAATATGACGATGCTGAGATAAAAACAATCCGGTGGAGACAGGGACAACCTCAACACCGATGAAGTGATGGAGAGAACCGAGGTCCTTGATTGAGAAGTGTTTGGCTAGAAAGGAGACAAAAGAGTCTAGAAAGGAGTTGTTGTTTCCTGTAAGGATGAAATCGTCAACATATACTAGGAGGTAGCTGATGATGCCATTAGAGTTATAGATGAATAATGATGGATCAACTCTAGACTTATGATAACCGATAGAGACAAGAAATGAGGTGAGTTCAAGGTACCACGCACGTGGGGCTTGTTTTAACCCATATAGAGATTTTTTCTAGTTTGCAAACATGCGTTGGGAAGTCAGGGTGAGTGAAACCAGGAGGCTGAGACATGAAGACCTCTTCATGGAGAGTACCATGAAAGAAGGCGTTGGTGACATCTAATTGACGAAGTGGCCAACTATAGGAGAGGGCTATAGATAAGACTGTATGGATGGTTATGGGTTTAGTGACTGGACTGAAGGTGTCAAAGTAATCCTTGCCATATTGTTGTAGAAAGCCTTTGGCTACAAGATGTGCTTTGTGTTTGGAGATAGTGCCATCCGGGTTGCGTTTAATGCGAAAAATACATTTACATCCTATTGGAGTGTGATTGGATTTTGGGACGAGCTCCCATGTTCCATTTTGGATAAGGGAGTTGAACTCTTGGTCCATTGCTTCACGCCACTGTGGGTCCTTGAATGCTTGTGTATGGGTAGTGGGTTCAAGGGTTGTTGGAAGGGGATGTAAGGTAGTAGTATTTACAAAGGAGGGGTTAAAATATTTTGAGTTGGCTTTGCGAGGTCGATTGGTGGGAGGTGGTGGTGGAGAGGGAGATGGTTGAGGAATAGGTGAAGGTTGTGGAGAGGCCTCGAATTGGGGTGAGTTTGGTTGAGGAGAGTGAGGTGTGGAAGTGGTTGGTGGTGTGTCTGGTTTATGGTTATTGGTGGTTGACGGTATGTGTTCAGGTAATGGATCAAGCTGTTGGATCAGGGGAGGTGCTGAAGTAGACATGGTAGTGTCTGGGTGTCTGTATGAGGTTGATGTGGGAGTTAAGAATAGGTCAGGTGTTGGTAGTTTGTCTAGGATTGTGGTGTTGTGATATGGGAACTGTGTGGGTATGAACTCAACATGTCTGGAGTGGTAGAGTTTCTTTGTTTGTGTGTCGAAGCATTTGTAGGCTGATTTAGATGAGGAATATCCAAGAAATATACAATGTGATGATCTTGGTTAGAGTTTTGATGTGGTATAGGGGCGTAGCCAGGGGTAGCACAGGCGTCCAAATGGTTGGAATTTATGGTAATTTGGAGGTTGGTTAAATAGGCATTCATAGGGAGATTTTTTGTGAAGGATGGAAGTGGGGAGTCGATTGATTAGGTAAACAGCGGTTTGGAATGCATGGGACCAGAAGGTGAGTGGAAGGTGTGCATGGTGGAGAAGGGCTAGACCAGTCTCGACAATATGTCGATGGCGGCGTTCAGCTGTACCGTTTTGTTCAGGTGTATGAGGTGGTGTAGTGTAATGGGAGATGCCATGTTTTTGAAGGTATAGTAGGAGGCCTTGGTATTCACCACGATTGTCACTGAAAAGAGAGACAATAGGATGTTGAAAAAACTTTTCAACAAGTAGTTTGAATTGGGGAAAAATGGTAGCAACATCACTTTTGTGGGAGATCGGATATAGCCAAGTGTATTTGGTGAAATAATCCACAAAGAGAACATAATAGGAGTATTTATCAGTTGATTTTTGGACAGGTACCCATATATCAGAGTAAATAAGCTGAAGTGGTTTTGTGGCAACAAAAGTATTTTGACCAAATGGTAACTTGTGACTTTTATTAATAGAACAAGAAGAACAATGAACATTAGACTCTGACCTGAACCGAAAACCTAGCTTGGAAACAAGTTGCTGGAAGACTTGACGCGACGGATGACCGAGTTTGTGGTGTAGTAGAAGTGGCGAATGTTTTATTGTGGAATGGATGAAACGATTTGTAGGTGACTTGGCAAGGTAAACTCTATCATCCCTCTCTCCTCGCATGAGTCATGCCCCCATGCTTAGATCCTTCACAAAAAATGAGATGGAAAGAATTCCACCGAAACATGATTAGTATCACACAATTCACCAACAGATACTAAATTTTTATGTAATTTCGGAACATGTAGCACATTAGAAAGAACTAATTTTTTTGTGGAGTATGAATGTATGAATGGCCAGTATGTGTAATAGGCAGACTTGTACCGTCACCGAGTACGATCTCATCAGGGCCTCCATACTCAGAGACTTGATGAAGAGTGTTGTGATCAGATGCAACATGGTTCGAGGCACCAGTGTCAAAGAGCCACTGTGGAGAAGCTGGTGCTGAGGTAGTAACATGAGCTGTTGGGGTTGGAGGTTTTGTGGTGTCAGTGGTAATGTTGTGTTCTCTGAGGAATCGTGCTGGATTTCGACATTCTTTGGTGAGGTGTCCTGGGATATTGTAGTATTGACAGAACTGGTTGCTACGGTTGGGCCGGTTGGTATTAGAATTTTGATTGTTCCACTGTGGTTGTGCACCACGTGACTGATAGGATGACCGGTTGTTTCGATTGTTATTGTTGTACCTGTTCTGAACCCCTGAGTTTCTAGAGGTGTAATTAACCGTGGTTGGAATGGAATCGGATATGGGTGTGGTTTCTTTGAGTGCTCTTTCAAAGTCGGTGAGTCGATCAAAGAGTTCAGAGTACGAGAGAGGAGTGTCTCGCACCTTGATGGCAGCTGCAATTGTATTGTAATCATCGCCTAGTTGAGACAGAATGTGCACCATAAGATCTTCTTCTAAAACAGGGCTTTGTGCTAATGCTAAGTCATCAACTATGGATCGCATCTCTTGGAGATATTCAGTGATCGACCTGGTCCCTTTAGGGTTTTTAACTAGTCTGAATTTAAGAGAGATGATACGTGACCTTGATGAGGAGGCAAAGCTTGAGTTTAATCGATTCCAGGCTTCTCGAGCCGTTGTGACTGATGAGACAAGAGGCTGAATTGCATCTAAACAGCTTCCTAGCATGGCACTGAAGATCATCTGATCTTTGCAGAACCATGGACGGTAATCTGGATTGGTTGTCGTTTTTCCCTCTTTGTCTGTGAGGGTTGTCGCCGGAGGGCCAGAGGTGATGTGGCCGTCGAGTTCAAGATTGATTAGGGTTGATATAACCTGCTTCCTCCATACTGGGTAATTGTTTGGAGTAAGTTTGATAGTGAGATGAGTGGCGGCAGTAATTTGGGTGTTGTTTTTGGTTGCCATTGATTGATTGTTGATCAATTGAGTGAGAGAAAATTGTGTGGACCGGTTTAGATCTCGTGAGAGTTACAGGGCTCTGATAACATATAAAGTAATGCTTTAAATTGTATTCTGAATTGAATAATAGAATCAAACAATAGGAAGGTATATATATACAACTACAGATCATAGCCTAAACTAGAGATAAACTAGGAACATATACAGGAGCTGGTACAACAACTATGACTAAGTAAATATATTTAATATGTAACACATGTGGAATAATATATTCAGTTAATAGCAACAACAAAGTGCAGAGCAGATAATCATATTTGATGACCTTATTTTGTTTTTTATGACAATGAATGGAATATTCATATAATTATGTCCACATTTTTTTGTCTATTTACTAGCAGATGTCAAATAAAATGGACTTTGATGCAGAATTGAAATTGTGAATATTGGGAAAATTATTAAGTCAACTGCTATCTCTATTTATTAAATGAACTCAACAAATTGTGCACAGGAAGGGCATCACAGGTTTTTATAGTTTCTTGATTTTGCTAAAAGCTTGTTCCTGATTACTCTATTTATCTTTCCTTAGTTTTTCAGTTTATCATTAGGAATGCTTGACCATATCATTAACTTTCTTTTGAACAATGGAATCATGACAGAGTTCATGGAATCTTCAAAGGCGTGTATCTTGATACATATAGATTTACAGATTAAGTTGATAGAGTCAAGTTTTTAATATGTGGATTTAAAAAAGAATTAAGTTTCATATTTTTCAGATGTGGTAGGTAAAGCCTTAATCCAAATTAACTTCCTTAAAATAATTTTAACAAAACAAAAGCAGAATTCGGGAAAAGCATTATATATTTGTCATGGTGAAACTATAAAAGTAAACCTTCTAAAGATAGGATTCCATTTTCCCTTAGCCCTTTGGGTTTTGGCATACAATAAAACACAGTAGCTGAAGATATGACTGTTGTTCAAGAAAAAGAGGAAGATAATGAAATGAAGCTGGAAAAGTCAAAGAACTTGGTCAAACATCCGACCACACTTGCCTGCATTGAATCCTTGACCTTTCCTTTAGTAAGTAATGTTCTTGTTTTCTGCATTTTGGTTAGATTATGCATATATGTTTCCGTTCATCCTTCATGGTATGTAATGACCAAAATTGTTGTTGTAAAAACAGATTCAAGAAGTTGTTTTAATGGCGGATTTTCGATGCAAAATGTGTCAAGATAGAGTTGCAAATATTGTTTCCAAATTTAATGGTAAGTGTTTCCTTTTCAAGATTTCTTGATTTTCAGGTGGCCGTTTTTTTGCCACCGTTGTAGAGGCTAGAGACACCATAGTGGCTAGTCGTTGAACATCCAGTTAGGTGTCAAGATATGCTAATATTGGGTCCTATTTTTCCTATTTATTTAAATAAGGAAATGTCGATGGATAAAAATAAAATATCATGTCTTTTTTTTTTGTTGAACTATATATTGGAAAAAAATAGTAATTATAAACTTATATTCTTACACTAATGATTATCTTGGAGTTTGTCGAGTGTCATGATTTTCAGGAAGATCTTCTTTGAAATGGAAATGTCTTTTAAAATAGCCTATGCTTATTCTATCATTTTTTTTTAAAAAAGTAAGTAGAATATATATTGACATGGTTAATATTGTTTTTTTCCTTTTTCTCCTCTTGTTCCAAGTGAAGTTTCTTTTATGTGATTTAATTTCTATAAAATTGAACGAAATACGATCTAGGAGATATAAAATGTTACATTAATAAAATATTGTAAAAATGAATATGAAGGAATTTGAGTACTGCTTGAAGGTATATAAAAAAATGGGATTTGATTTGATAGGTTCAAGTACATAGACTTGGATGTGAGTGGGGCGGTGACAAGGAATGAGATGCAATTCTTCTATGAGGAACAGTTGCATTAGATGGATATTTTATGTCAGATAGTTGACATGGTTGGACCAAAGGTATGCCACTTACAAATTTTTACAACATGTGACAATAGACATCATTACAAAGCTTTATGTGTTGGGGACTAATTATGGTAAGTTGCACCTTCTCTTCTCATAACCTCTTTTTATGTTATAATAGCTTGCTAAGTGTTAATGAAATGAATTTTATGTATATATATTATATAAAATTACAATTTATTAAATCATGAAATTCATAGTTTCAAAATAAGTAATACCAAACCGTTTTTTTTGTTTTTAATATGGGTTGTAGTGGATAAGGGAACACAAGATGGTCTAGATTAGTTTCTATGAGCTGCTAGCACAAATCCAGATACAGTTCATCATTATGAGTTTATGCAAGATTATAAGGTATTTATTTCAACATATTATATTTATTACTTATCATGATTCTTCTGTTCTCTACCATAAAAATATAAACTTTTGAGTTGTTTTGACTACACAAATGCAGTAGCTGTAAGTCTTTCCATGTCATTAAACTTAAATCCCCTTCTGTTAAATGTTATGTCAAGACCAGTTGTACTTTCATTTATATGTTTATTATACCATCCTACTTTCAATAAATTTTTTATGAAGAGATCATACTTTTAAAAACCTACAAAATTATAATATTGTAATTAATGAACTTATGATGTGAACATATATATATGAAAGTACAGTTTTATTTCTTGCATTAATGTAACAAACATTAGAATGTTGTTTTGTTCGTAGGAAAAGACTGTTCATGCTCGTAATCAAAAGACATCATCAAGAGAACAAGAGAGCTATTGCTTGATGTGGTCGTTACGCGCCTTGTTTAACTATACATGTGAAATGTTAGGTACCTCGAATTTTGTTATAGGCTTCATTTATCGGTGATATTTTGTATCCACAAAAAATATAATAGTGAAATGTTAGGTAACATTGTCTTTTGACTTGTGGTGTACAATGTTTTTATTATTTGACATTTAGATGAAATTGAATGTTTGGTATTATATTTGTTTATGTATTATACGTAAATGCACGTCGTAAATGTGTATCGTTATTTGGTTGCTAAGTTTATGACACGCAAATGCGTGTCATCTTCATTTATGACAGGGGCTATAATGATACGCAATGTGTGTCCTAAATGTGTGTCGTAAGGTTACAACACACAAATGCGTTTCGTCTTCCGTTATGACAGGGCCTTCCTTGATACGCATTGCGTGTCGTAAATGAGCGTCGTAAATGCGTGTGTAATTGCGCATAGTCTATAGATGACACGCAAAAGCGTTTCATCTCTCGTTATGATAGGTCCTTCCTTGACATGCATTTGTGCGTCGTCTGAGCATTTTACGACACGTAATGTGCGTCGTAAAAGGCTGTTTTTCTAGTAGTGCGGAAAGGTTACTGAAAGAAGAGGATTATGGTGCTGAAAACAATGAAATTTACCTAGTTACCTTTTTTCTAAATATATCAAGTATGTGTAAATGTGTCATTGAAATAAAACAATCACTTTTTTCCATCGCGAACCTTGAAAAAACCCCTAGTTCATATTACAAATTACTAATTTACTAACGAAAAACAATAATTTGGGCTAAATAAACAAGGCATAACTTTCTAGATCATGTCAAAATGAATTAACAAACTCAACCCTCCCCTTTTCAGTGGCCTGTTACGTGGCATACATACATCTTTGCGTTCGTAGCTCCACTACAAGAGTAATGCCCTGTTTCAGATTGTTTCCATTTCAGGGTGGTGATCAAGGATCAGGTATTAGTAGGCTTGTGATCATTGAAGAAGTTAGTTTTGAGACTCATTCGGAGGTGGATGATGTGGGTATTCGGTTTGTGCTTTTGAGTTAAAGGGTATTTCGATAATTTGTTAGCTTGGGCTCCTATGGAAAGGATGTTCGTTCGGGATATGATAAGGCGGGTATGAGCTTATTGAAGGGTAGAGCTTCTAGTTACCTTTTTATGGATATAAGGATTGTTAGAATTGGGTTTACAATAAACGAGTTATGATCTTTAGAGTATTTAGGCTTAAGGGGTTGAGAGGTACGTGTGGCGTATAACAAGGTATGCTTAGCGTACAAGCAGTGAAGCGAGTATGCGGGGCGTACCAAGTGGTATGCTTAGTGTACTCATGCGAGGGTATTGATCGAGGATCCGAAGGTGTACGCTGGGCGTATAGAATTATATTCGGGGCGTATAAAATCATGGTTTGAAAACCCTAATTTTCGGCGTTAGCCATTATTTAAGCATTGTTACGGACTTCAAAACACTCATTTTATCAGCCTTCTTACCGTACACTGGAACCCTAATTCCATGCTTGTGTGTATTGAGCTTAGAAGATCATTGTGGGGTGGATTTTGGTGCTTTGAAAGAAGTTGGTCATCCTTGAAGCTTCACTAGAGGAGTGAAGGCTTATAGATCCAGATTCTCATCAACATTTGGCACTCATTTAAGGTATAAAGTCTTGAACTTGATACTTCTTAGCCTAGATCTCTTTTGGTTTGGGTTTATGAACCTTTTTGGTTGCTTTGATGAGATGTTGTGAGTTCATATCATTTCTAAAGCATAGAGTTGGCACTCTTGGTGTTATTTTGGTCAGTGAGTCTTAAAGTTGATATCTTTGGCTAGCATTAGTGCCTTCGACCCATCGATATAATTGATATTTTGGTCAATGAGTCTTAAAGTTGATATCTTTGGTGTCTGTGAATAACATGCTAGATATCAAGTTGATATCTTTGGTGTTATTTATGAATATGTGAATAACATGCTAGTTAGGGTTAAGGATTTGCTCAATGCTTGCATGATAGAATACTAGTAGAGATGCCTTGTATGTATATCATATGAGCTGGTTGAATTGCTTGCTAGTGATCAATAAGTAGTGGGAGTTTGATCTGATATGCGATACCATGTTGCATTGGGTGAATTGGATGTTATGCTGAGATGGGAATAGCTTTTGGAATCAGTATAGGCTAAGTGTATGCTTTAAAAATTGTATAAGGTTAGGATCTTATAGCCCTAGAATAATTGATTTGGCCTTATTCCTGTTCCTTGTCCGGTTGTGGTTCTAGGGTATAGTATGTTATTCGATAGTCTATTTGATCATGTTTTGTTTATAATTTGCATGTATATGGAAACCGACAGTAAGGGTGAAATTTCTAGCTTAAGTGGTGATGAGTGGCTTGACCGTTATATGATAGTTCTATGGATTGGGGTGTTCCTACGCGAATGCTGCTTGCTTTGTGCTTTGTGAAACTCTTAGATTATGGGAGTCAACCACTAAGTGAATATAGTGGTATTCATCAGGTGGATCACTGTCATTATGGGGAGATCCTTAGCAGCTGATGACAGGGTGAGGTCGGGAACCTTGGAGAGCCAAAGGATTGCTTCGTTAGTCTTTGTTGCGTTGTTTAGTGAGCTTTGGTGCATTAGTGGAGTGGGTGACTTAGAGGATTCAAGATGATTCCGGAGGTAAGTATGGATAAGTGTGGATGGTAGTATTGGGCCCGTACTACTGAAAGCACAAGATCCATACTCGAATCGGGTAGAGTCATGGAGAATCTAAAACGCTTGGGGAAGAAGATTCTCGAGTATGCTATGATCTTTTGAATGGTTGTATTTTAGTTTGGTGTTGAGCTTTAGGGAAGGAGTTTTAGGTTATGGTTTAGGCTCAAGTAAGGGTACTGGGCCAATTAGCGAGTAGATGCGGGAATTTACCTCGTTAGAGACTAACCACAACGTTTTGGAGAGGACTCCTGTGATATTTGGTTTGGTCAAGGAGGGGTTTTGGAGGTCTTGGATGAGTGTTTGGGAGCGTTCCGTGTTGAGGTTTTGGTTATTGTTGGAATTGTTGGATTAATGTCTAAGTCCATAACTATAATAGGTAAGACTTGACCCGACCCGGCATGTTCCATTTGGGTTGCATGGCATCATGCATTTGGATAGACTATAATGAGAGAAATAACACTTAAGGTTTGTTAATATATTATATGTTCTAATATATTAATAAGATTATTTACTTAGTATTGATCAAGAATTAATCTAGGATTAATTAAGTGATCAAAAGAAGACTAATTAAATATATGGGTTGATTGTGTAAATCATCCATACTTATATAGTGGGTTAATGCTCCATGGATTGTCAAGTTGGGCTAAAACCCATAAGATGCTCCATGGTGTATTTGTACCCATGGATCATGGAATTGAAAGGCCATGACAATTAGGGTTTACATGGTGTAACCCTAACTATATAATGATCTTATTCATGGAGAAAATTGGCCACTATGTGTGAGGAAAAACGGCTAGCCGATTTTTATGAAGTGTAGATTTCTCTCTAATCAATTCCAAGTGTATTTGGTGTTGTGTGAACCATTTGAGGTGTCACACTTGGGGCACTAGGCACTCAAGCTTCATGAAGACATTCTACATCAAATAGGTATGTAATTCTAACTTGATGTATTCATATGAATCAATGTTATTATGCTAGTTAGGATGAATACCTTGGAAACTTCATATTTGCATGTATAATAGAGAAAACATAGATCCATGGTATTTAGGGTTGCATGCACACTTAGGAGTGTTAGAATTCTCAAAACCCAACTGTGGTATCAGAGCCTAGGCTTGTTTTGTTGTTACACTTGCAAAAACTGCTGAAAAATTGAATTTTGATGTTGTCTGCACAGCAGACTCACCGAGTCCACTGATGGACTCACTGAGTCCAAGGCAAAAAGCATCCAACTCGCCGAGTTGGTTTGTGCACTCGACGAGTTGGACCTCCAGACAACATATTTTCGACTTTTTTGGCTGGAATTGGACTAGGAACATTACCCTAAGATGTTTTTGGACTTATAAACTTGTTTTTGATGTGGTAATGTTCATGCTAATCCAATTTCAAAGATAATTGTCAATAGATTCATGTTTTGTATTAGTTTAGTGATTAGGCTAATTACATGAAAAAGTTTGATTTGAATTATCTTGTACTTGTGAGTTGCTTAGATCAATAGAAAAGTTAATTGATTATGTGTTTTCAATCCATTTTAATCTAAGAGTTGATTCTAAAATGTGTTTTTGTAACTTGTCCTCAAGGTATATGAAAAGTCACATTTAAGTTTCATAAAACTCATAAAAGTTGGCAATGGTTACAAAAATGAAGAGTCTTGTCCTCATGTTATGGAGGTTCAAGAGTCACTTCATTAAGTAATAACATGTGTAACCTTAATTAATTCCTCAAGTTACAAAATAAAGAAAATTTACATTCTTTTATTAGTTTAAAGTCTTCCATAACTTGTCCTCAAGTTATGGAACTTGAAGAGTTTTTAATTAAAACTACTTTAAACACATAAGTTATGGAATTAATTAGTTTTGAATAGTTTCAAAACTTGCCCTCAAGTTTTGGAATTTGAAAAGTTTTCACTTATGAATACTTTAATTCCAAGTTAGCCCTTAGAATTTTAAAAGTTAAAATTCAACCCTTATACTTTATAATATTAAAAGTTAATAATATATATATATATATATATATATATATATATATATATGTGTGTGTGTGTGTGTGTGTGTAAGAGTAAAGTCAGTCTTACCGTTAATAGGCCTCATTCACGAAGCTGGTCTATTAGGAGGGTATAAGGTTACTGCCTATAAAATGGTAGTTTAATGGGTGTCCACTCTCACCCACCGCTTCCTTGACTGGTGGAGGGTCGTTAGCCGAACGGGGAGGACAAAGACTATAATTCTCCCTTAATTAAAAGTATTAATGATAAATACTAAGTAACTAAACTCTTATTTATACCCAATCTTATTTACCTAGGAAAATGTGAATAAGGTGCTAATCCATGAAATTATACTTTATACTTTGTTTAAGTTGGTTGGTGGAGCGTGTGTGGTTAACCGGCACACTAACTCGTATTTAACAAGGTAGGCAAAGGGTAACTTAATGTTTATCATAGTATCGATGGAGCGTGTGTGGTTAACCAACACATTGATTGAGGGGTAAACACTTAAGGGTACCAAGTATATTTGCATGGTTATTCACACCATGTTTTGTGATCCTCGACATCCCAGTCACAAAACCTGAAGGGCACACTCGAGATTGAAACATGCCATTGAAAAGTTCAATGAATCTCAAAAGATCTAGAGTTTCAAATCCAATTAAAACCTAATAATTATTTCGTTTTTCATGGTGGAAATTGGTGAATCGTCATTCACCTACCTACAAATATTTTATAGCTTGGATTACGACATCCCTCTTCCAAGTTATAAAAGTATTGTGTTGGGTTCTTGCCTTAATATTTCATATTGGGTGTTATATTAGGGAGTTTAAATCAACTATCTTGAATATCTCCCAAAAGATGTCTGGTTTAGACATTTATGATATTCCCAAATCTCTTGAAACAAGCTTTCCTAAATGAAGATGATGTCCCATGGAAATCATACTTCTTTCACCTCCTCCAATTATTCTCCCTAACCCACAAGTTCTTGAAAAGTTGAAGGTCACTCAAGCCCTATTGGAAAGCAAAAGTCTATGTGTGATCACATATTGGAGATGTAGTCACATATTGACAAGCCGGGAGAGTTGGGTGTCAAAGTCTAGAGGAAGTTGATGATTAATCACTTTCTAAGTCACAAAGTGAGTTCCTTTGGGATACCTATGAAATAGACTATGGCAAGACCCTTAATGATCTTATATATTTTCTTGGTGCTGCTAAATCAGCAAGGATTTGGAACACTGGTAAAGAAAATGTGATTGGAAGATCAACTTCCCAAACATTATGGACATTGACAATGGTGACACTAGAAATCCAGAAAAAGAATTCTCTTCCCAATGGAAAGGGATCGTCCATAGTCAAATCGGTTGACTAAATGGTAAAAAGAAAAGCTAAGTCTATGGTAGTCCCATGTACCATTACCGAAGGGTCCATTTGTTAAATATTGCCAAAGGAAGGGGCATTAGTTGCAAAGCTGCCAATTTTACCTAAGGATGTTAAAGTCAATAAGTTTGACTCTACTTTAGGTAAAGTCCACTATATAACTCTGCTAAGTTTCTATTCTGAGATTCTTCATACATGATGTGACTGGGTCACATGTTGATCTTTTAAGAATCAAAGAATAGTGAAGAAAATTAATGAAAGAATATGCTAAATCTGATCGCGTAGATGGATTTCTATCGCATAGTTTGAAGATCGGATTCTTGAGCTACTTCTTGGGAGTTATGATATATTGCTTAGGAATAGATAACAACAAAGTTTTCATGTGCTTTGGCACTGTAAGGATAGTTTTTCCACAAAGTTTCTAAAATATAAGGAAAATTTTTGATTTTATTTATTTTAAAAGATCCTCACAATGGAATTGGTGAAAAATTTTGTTGCTTATAGTTATCCATTAAGAGCAAGAGTAGAAATATGAATTTGATTTTTTCATTTGTGGTAGTGTCTAAATTTACCAAATAAGGAAAGATTCTCATCACCCAAGTTTCAATTGGACCGAAACTTGGAATCATGCAAGTTGTATAGTATGATGAATGAGAACTTTCAAGCAAGTGAAAATTAAGACTAACTACTTGTTCACATGGATGTGTGAGTCAAGTAAAAGGACTAAGGAATCGAGTACACATTCTTGTGCACTGATTAAGTCCACCACAAAAGATTGATAAGACTATTCATCATGATTTACTAAAGTTTAGTAAATATGGTTACACTTACAAGTTTAAGTGTAATTCTGATACATTAGAAAAATTTCGATGTATGGCAGAGCGAATAAGAATAATAAAATTTTGGCACAAAGATAAAAGTTTCTTAAATCTGAAAAGATGGGAGAGTCCTTCAGTATCATGTTATATGATCATCTTAAATATTAAGAGACCTTATCACAATTCATACTCTAAGTGCATTCTGATATCTATGAAGAGGAGCTATGAATTGTTGAAATGGTTAAATCAAGAAGACAGGTCATATTTCATTCCAAAACAATTTTTAGAGTCATACTCCAAGATTGTAAATTGAGTGACATGTCTTAAAGAAGGTTTAAAACACTTGTCAAATGTAATTGTAAAAGTCTTCTACTCTTGTACATTGGAAATTGGTAAGTTGTGATGTTTTGGATACAAAGACCAACTAAGGCCAATTGTGTGAAGTGTTTGTCTTGATTAGAATCCACACTATCTCTTGAATATCTGACAAGAAAGTTTTTAATGTCAAGAGGACAGTGGGGGTCTTGAAAGTCTCAAGAACTAATCAAGAATAAAACCTGAAGTTCTTTGCTAGCACACGACTTGAGGTTTATAACCTATCGTGTTGACATATTTTGTGCCCATTCCATTTGAAGTTGGCTTTGCATATGAGTTCTTAGAGTTCTCAATTGATTGCACAACAACTTGGAAGCAATGGCATGCCGTTGAGCTGCCAGATGGCAAGAAATTAAGATTGAGTTCGGTCCATATGAGTTTGGATTTGTCATTATCCTTGTCTTGTGACTATGGTTTTGACAATTCACATGGATAAGAACACATACACTATTAAATCTAAGTGTCATAAGGTTTCTCTCCGATTCATGAAAATGATGGTGAGGAAACATTTTCACTAAGTATATTTTGGCTAGATAGCAATTGAGATATTTGCATTCTCAAATTTTTTATTGTAGCATGTGTGGTTAACCGGCACACTAACATGGACTTGTGAGAAGTGGCAAAGGTCTAAACAATCGAGACTATGATTACGGCATCCCTTTTCATAGTTCTTAAAATTGTTTAGACACACCTGTGAGCTATCTAAGATAAGGTGTATGATATTGATAAAGTTTTATCAAAGCAATCTAGTATCATAAATCTAAACTTTGGTAAGAAAGCCAATAAAGTATGGATTTCAAGAAGTCCAGCTGATATTTGAGTACATGTCAAAGCTAGTGGGAGCATAAGTGTTATGCTAATAATCATCATGTTAGTGGGAGCATGATAATTATGATAAAGGTTGAAAGTTAGCAATGTTAATTATAGAAAACAAAAGGTTGCAATTGGGAAAAAGTTGTTTTGCTATAATTAAGGGAGAGGAAATTATACTTCATCTCAAATATAAAAGATTAGATTGAGCTTTTAATAGTGTTTAGTCAAGGATATATATATGAATTTCATGTTGGAATGGCTCAACATAAGGAAATTATATATATGGGTCTATTATTTGCGTTCTAAAATTCGATTATGATTACAGCATCCCTTTTCATAATCTGAATTATGAAAACTTGGCATGTTGAAATGGAAATATTATAGCAAAAGATTGGTTTAGTCTTTATGTGAGACAACATGAATCGTGTCCCATATGCTTCAGATATAGGATCGATTACATGTGCTATATTCGTCCTTTCTAAAATTTTCCAAATGCCTGGGGTATCAAGAAGGGAAAAGGTCTAGAACTGGATATAACTAAAAGGATTAAGCAATTTTCGAGGATAATCTAAGGTTTACCAAAAATTGGTTACTCAAGGACAGTTGGAAGTATAGTGTTAATTCTGGAAGGACCATATTGACATAATCTGTAAGGAGGCAACTCTTGTTCAGAAGTGATAGTCAAAATGGAATATGGAAATGTTTCAAAGTTAGAAATTATTCAATCTGTGTAAGATTAGGAAACTTAATGCAAGAAGGGTGTTTCCAAGGATTTGATCTACTTGGAATGCTCTATAATGTTTGTTGTCAAGTCCTTGTGACTTTGTGCATAATCATTACAAGAGGATCAATGCATATAAGTTTAGAATCTAACAGATTTCAGTAAATGGCATGAATTTGGAATTCTTGCATTTGCAGTAAGGATTTGGGACTGTGAAATGAGAATCATTGGAGTTAGGTTCAATTGATCTAGTTCACAAAGTAAAGATCATAGAAAAACAGAGTATCCATACTTGGTGTATGGCATGACTAATGTTTAGAAAACATAGTGTACATGCTTGGAGCATGGGACTACTATTGTTTTATAATTGAAGAATAAAGTTGATAGCTAAAATAGTATACAATGAATAATGTGTAATCATATGGTGATAAATAAAATGTGTTTTATTTATATTCATAAGTTCTGAGATCATATTGGATTCGATTGTTATTGTGTTTCACCTTGCATGTTTTGACTTCTAGAATAACTAGGTCATTGTTTTGAACGACTAAGTTATTCAAACTATCCACAGTGGTCATATGTTGGAAGTAGATATGAATCAAGAATGTCATGTTTTGGGCCCTTAGAGGTCTAAGATGTTGGACAAGGCAGTGCTACAACACTCATGAGTGCTCAAAAGTTCTGAGTATTAGATTCAACCAGCGCTCATTGGAATCACTTCATGGATTTTATCACGAGTGATCATGAGACGATAATATCTTATATTCTTCAAACCTAGAGATATGAGTTGTTACTATGAGTTGGTTATACATTGATTGCACAAAAATGCATTGGTAACTTGATGTTATAAAACATGCCTTTGTGTATGATTCAACAAGTAGTAGAACAAGCCATATGAGTTGAAGTTTATCCATTCCTTTTACCTTCGGGATAAAAGCGATATTTGTGGTCCCCTAGATGATTTGGTGATGACAAACGTAAGTGCTCGGCCGGGCCAGGACTGATTTGATTTGTTCAATTAGTCAGTCGTCATAAATCGGAAATCGGGAAACAACAAATGGACAGAGAGAATGATTATAATCCATGTCTCAGTCCATATCATATCTAGAATGGAGGAATATATGATCCCTTATATAATGGACAAGGCATTGACAAAGGTCAGAGATGATCGGCAAGGTTAGAGTTCGATAAGAGCTTTTGAGAGCTACGATTGCCAGTCGGTTCTTGAAGTCATACTTGCAATAATAGTTTTAGACTTATCCAAGTGGGAGACTATTGGATTAATGTCTAAGTCCATAACTATAATTGGTAAGACTTGACCCGACCTGGCATGGTCCATTTAAGTTGCATGGCATCATGCATTTTGATAGACTATAATGAGAGAAATAACACTTAAGGTTTGTTAATATATTATATGTTCTAATATATTAATAAGATTATTTAATTAGTATTGATCAAGAATTAATTAAGTGATCAAAAGAAGACTAATTAAATATATGGTTTGATTGTGTAAATCATCCATACTTATATAGTGGGCTAATGCTCCATGGATTGTCAAGTTGGGCTAAAACCCATAAGATGCTCCATGGATGCTCCATGGTGTATTTGTACCCATGGATCATGGAAATGAAAGGCCATGACAATTAGGGTTTACATGGTGTATTTGGTGTTGTGTGAACCATTTGAGGTGTCACGCTTGGGGCACTAGGCACTCAATCTTCATGAAGACATTCTACATCAAAGAGGTATGTAAGTCTAACTTGATATATTCATATGAATTAATGTTATTATGCTAGTTAGGATGAATACCTTGGAAAGTTCATATTTGAATGTATAATAGAGAAAACATAGATCCAAGGTATTTAGGGTTGCATACACACTTAGGAGTGTTAGAATGCTCAAAACCCAATAGGAATTCCCACTCTTTCTTTTTGTGAGTATCGTGCTTATGGAGCTCTTGCATTCGATAGGGAGAGAGATTATGTTGCCAGTAGAAGGTGGTTAGCAGTTATGGCTAACTCGTTCAGGATGACTATCTGCCCGAGGAGGCAAAGGTCGGGTATGCTTCCTGCCTATTGAAGGTCAGGTCGCGAGATTGGTGGGAAGAGATTGGTCGTGAAATGGGTGATGATGCTGTTGATGCTTTATCGCGGGATGATTTCTCGATCAACACCGATGCATATAATGGAGGGTCTCGGGAAGAGACCCAAGACTTCTAATATTAGGTTTCAGAGGCCAGCAGGGCCGAGGTCAGTTCAACTCCTGCGGGAAACTTCACGATGGAGTTTTTGTTTCAAGGGTATGAGTTTCTATAAGTGTAGAAGGATGGATCATGTCAGCAGGGATTGTCCTCAGAGGCAAGCCCGTTGTGTTTATATCTGCAACTAAATGGGCCACCGTAGGGTCATCTAGCTGAGGAGAAAGGGAGGAGTCATGAGTGCGCCTGCTCCGACTATTTTTCGGATCTCTGATAGTTGTGAGGATCGGGCACGAGCCCAATAACGAAGAGTTGGTCATTGCAGTGTTAGGTTGGGGGGGGGGGGGGTTCCATGCTCCGTCAGGTGATACTGCGGGCATGTTATCTTTTGCCTTCTTTTCGGTTATTATAAATTTTCATGTTGCTTGGGATTTGATATTGATTTGGGTAAGCGTTATCTTCGGTTTATTGGTTTATTATTGTTGGGGTATATTTTTGAGAATTCATTTATATCTTTTGCATGCCATGGATCATTAGTGGGCTATTGAGGGGGTTGTATCTTGTGTGGAGGGTTCCAATGTGTTCTGTTGATATTCCGGGTTTGGACAAGATCGGTTGAAGAGAATTGTGTGGAAGGTATATGGTCATAATTCAACGAGTTAGTTCGCTGGTAATCATCAAGGTTTGGTGGAGTAGTATTTGTTTCGGTAGGAGCGAAGTGTAGAAGAATTGTATATGAGAAATCGATTAAGAACAAGATTAATCAATGTAATGAACTTAGTAAGTAAATAAGACTTTGAAGTTTATTACTCTCTGTAAGCTTGATTACAAAAATTAGACTACGAAATCTAGAAAACTCCTTAGTCTAAACTAAAGCTCAGTCCCTATTTATAGGGAACATGAGAGTACAAAAAATACAAAGTTTGGAACCATTATGCTTCGTACAAAAGTGACTTAGTAAATACATTACATATGAAATGGACTAAACACAATTCGAATCTTGTCAAGACTTCGAACCTCACAATCTCCCCCTTTGTAAACGAGTCGAACTACTCAATTCGTGAGAATCTGAGCAGGTAAGTGCATCATCCTTCGTATCTCGGAATACTACGTTAAAACCTTCTTTAACTCCTTCTTGTCACCATAATTGTTCTTCGTGCAGTTGTTCATACGAACACTAAAGTTCGTATATTGTGACGTTGTATATCTTTCAATTTCAGCAACTTGAAAGAGAAATCTCTTAGCCTTCCCCTTAGTGTTCGTCCCAGCAAACACCAAACCAAATGGTTTTAAACTAATTTCTCCATCAGCATACTTTTAAAACTCAGCCTGTGTCTTCGAAAGTTCCATTGCAACATATACTTTCCTATCCATACTCGAAGCGAACTCTTCGTCAGTCAGGGCAAGACAATCATAATAATTGTCAACGAATATTTTTATGTGAGCAAGACCTAGTCTGAACACTTCTTTGTCTATACGCTTGAGTTGTGATGCCTCCATTTATTTTAAAAGTAATGCAACTTGAATAAGATCATTCAAGTTCATTAGAGGGAAGTCTGCAACACTGAAATCGATTGCTTGATTGTTTGCACGAATCACATGGTACCTGAAATTTTGTATCATGTCTTCGAACAAGACATCTTTCTTGATAGCAACTACATTCTTGATCTTGATTAGGGACCACATTTCATCTTACTCTTTTACAAGTACAATATGAAAACAAATTTTCATGTGTGTATAATCATCTGGGTTTTCGAATTTCTCACTAACCTTATATTGAGCAGTGATAAACATCATTTCGTTTATCGGAAAGTCCAACTGACAAAAACCAGTGTTAGCAATCAAATAGCTTTTCCTTGGCTTCTTTTCGAAAGCGTGCATATGATTGAATGCAACTCTCGATTCGATTGATTTATACGAATACAACTTTTTGGGATCACCTTTTTCCATACCAGGTGGATTACTTTCTCTCAACCTCAGAATACTTTGTATATGCCTTTGAAGTTCGATTTCAGCCTCCACATCTGCTTTCTTTTCTTCTTTAGTCTTTTCGACTAGCACACCCTTCCCTTTGTCTTTCGAATCTTTAGTTGGTTTTAAGGAACTTGAACTACCCCCTTCTATAGCGGAACCCATCAGAATTCCTTTTGGTTTTGTAAAAGGTTTTTTGGTAACAATTGTTGTTGAGATAGTATCAGACTTCATCGGAATTGTAACAGGAATTTGTGTAGAAAACACCTTTCCAACAACTTTCGAATCCCCAGTTGTTGTCTTCTCTCCTTCTCCCTTCTTATTCACATTTTCTCCTTTGCTCACTTTCGTTTCTCCCCCTTGCACCCCTATGACAACATGTGCCGCATTTTGTGGCAACATTTGAGAAAATTTGGAAATAGGAGCAACCACCTTCTGAATAACCTGATCAAGTAAATTCAACTTCTGAGTAAGGAACTCAAGAGTTAAAAACGAATTTGGAGTAGGCTTCGAAACAACTGCTTTTAATTCCTCAAGAAGAGTCTGTAATTTCGCAAGCTGATTGTTGTCTTCAGTCGCTTTTGTTTCTAACTCCGGCATTGTGTCTTGAAAGGTTTTGAGAAAATTTGTAACTGCCCCAACAGTTATATCAACCTTTTCTTGAATTGAATTGTATTGAGAATTCATATTCACTATTTCTTGATATACTTCCTTCTTCAACTCTTCGAGTTTCAAGTTGACATCTTCACGAACCTTTTTGACATCTTATACGAAGAGAATATGACGTTCCTTCGCAACAACCTTCAAATCTTTTAAGGCCCCTTCAAAATTCCCTGCCTGAGTCTTGATACGAAGCTCACTATTTTGATCAGAAAGATCTATCTTCTCATGAAGTCTTCGTTCAACTGCCTTTATCATTAACTCAACTTCCAGACCCAAAACCGAATGCTTGGCCCCTGAATCAGCTTGAGACTGAAGAAGTGAGTTTAACTTCCTGTTCAAGATTTTGAACTGTTTCCCTGACATTAACATATAATCAGGAATCTCCTCCTCTTTCGAATCAAAATGTAGTTCGTCAAATGTTCCTCCAAAACCTTCTCCTTTGGTTTCATCATCAGAATGAGGTTTGGGTGTGTCTCTGGATTGTGATGGAAAAAGAGTAGTAATTGGTTGTTGAAGGATAGTTTCAAAGAGTGGAGATGAAGTAGAAGTGGAGATGGGTGGTGGTAATGAAACAAATGGAGTTGAAGTGATAGGTGTTAATAAAGAGGAAAGACTAATAGGTTGTGAAACGTTGACAATCATGGTAACATTTTCCCTCGTATCAGATACGTTAGCAGTTGTGTTTGAAATAGGAACCGCCTCAATGAATTGGTTACCAATATTTTGAGTGGAATAGATGAAGTAGGAGAAATAGTAGAAACATTCGAAATTGAAGAGATGATAGGTGTTGAAGTTACCACAGAAGAATTCGAAGCAACAGGTGTATCAGGAACAACTTCGTTGTCTGAGGAATCATCTCTTATAACAAGCTTTCGTTTGTACCTTTTTTCTGTGATGTGCTTCGCAACATCATGAGCTCGCCTCTTTTTGGATAACGGTGAAACAAGAGCAAGTATTTTACGAACTACCGCTCCTTTGCTGCTAATCTGAGTCTTACGAACCATCGAAGAGTCATCAGACGAAGTTCATTGAGATGATTTCCTATGAATTCATTTAAGAATTCCAGATTTTGACGGAACAACTTCTATCAAAGGCTGAGCTTCACCCTTAACGTTCTTCATATCATCACCCTCAACGTTCTTGGGTGACGATTTTGACTTTGTAGCTTTCACAGTGTCCTCATCACACTTCGTTTTCTTGGATGGCTTAGAACAACCAGCTTCGATTTCAAAACAGCACCCCAGTTTCGACATTAGGGTTTATCGTCTGCAAATACTTAACAAGAATCTTGTGCAGAGGATTCACCTTCATTAGCGTTGCATCTAGAATTCGTGCAACACTTGTAAAAATGTCCTCATCATCTTTAACATTCGTTGGGAATTGATACTTCGTAAATTGAGCAATGTTTCGTATGATATGAAGAAAAATAGAGAATTTTCGAAGTGAGTCCCTACAGTTTCGAAAAGTTGGCAGAAATTACCCAACTTCGAAAATGGGCTAATACTCTAAGAAATTGAAGGATGTTCATTTCTGGTCCCTGCAGTTTGTGCGAATTCACATTTTCTACCCAGTTTCGCAAATGAGGGAGAATTTCGCATATTTTGGCTGTTTTTGGCGCAACGGGTCCCTGCAGAATTCAGAAAATTACATTTTATACTTGGATTTTGGAAAATCTTGCAACTTTCACCAAAAAACAAATTCACAAATCGGAAATTTTTTGTGGCTTTTTCGTGATTGTTTTTCCGTGCAAGATTTTTTGGTGTTTCATTTTTGGTACACATCAAGGGGGAGTATTGTATTGTTCATTCCTCAAGTGTTTCACACCCTTAATGGGTTTTATAATCATTTTTTGATTATAAAAAGGGAGAATGATGGGTATTCGATGCGGGTTTCTCGGATATTCGTTTGTGGATTTGAAGACTGGTGTTAATTCGAGGGGGAGTTTTGGTCTTGATCGCTCTAGGTCGTTGGAAACTAAAGTCAGGCATCCAATCCTAACTTTAAGGGGGAGAATGTTAGGGTGCAAAGTCATGCTCGGATGAGGCTTTACCCTCTTGTATGTGTAAATGGGTTAAGTCTTTCCTATAAATAGGAAGTGAGTGACTCCTATTATGAAAGGAACCATTTGGAGTGCTAGACTAGAGAGAGAAACTTTGTAAAAACCTATTTGTATATTCTTTCTAGATCTAATATGAGCTTACAAAGATGTATTTACTCCTTATGTTCTTGATTTTACATGATGATTCACTAGATCTTCTTATTCCTCACATGCCATCATAATCAACACCACTACACAAAGTTGCATATGGAAGAACTCTTGGGTTCAAGTATTGTTGTTGCTAGGAGGGAACTCTAGCAGGAAGATGGTAGTGGCAGCTGAATGGGCTGTTTGGTCATCGGAATGTCAGAAGAGCTTTATAATCGCATGGGTTGCATTCAGTCGAAATCCAATAATTCTTTGAAATTAGAAGTTAGGGTAAAGGTTCGTCCGTTCAAGGCAAGGGTTATAGTTTTATTTTTGAGCATCAGAACTCAGGAATGGTGTCATGGGAGGTGATCTGGATTATTAGGTAAGTTGAGATTTCAAGGGCATCCATCAGGGTTTCAGGAAACAAGTGATGAATAAGTTTCGCTAGCAATGGAACGCTAGTATAGTTTAGCATAGGATATGAGTGGATTCAGTTTACTTGAGGGAGATGAGTCGGAGATTTATAAGGATTAAAAGATGAGAGACCTTTGTCGAGTCCAAGTGGGGGAGAGTTAAGTGGTTGTACAGATTAAGGTTGTGTTGGTGGAGGTTCAGGAAACTCCGAAGTGCAAGTTGGCACTCCATTGTTATTCATATTATATTATGGGATTTGAATGCGTGACCTGAACACCTGATTGGTTTGCAGGATTCGGCTCAGGATGTGTGATATTGTGATGGTTTGAGTATGGTAATTCCATGAGTAATAACCATGGTTGGTTGGAGGTGTTGTAAGACTGCAATGGGATCATATCATTCACCCATTCAAGGTAAACTATTATTAGAAATGGTCGAGCGTGATAGGGAATTAGTTGATGCCTTGGGAGTGTTAGTCAAGGCTGTTAAGGGGTATTCTTTGTTTTGGGTTGAGGAACATTGGGGTCCTAGTCGGAGACGTGCCTCTATAGCTTAACATGAGTAGAACCCGTGGGCGAGTCCCATGTGATTATGGTAGATCAGGCGGGTCCTGGTAGTGACCATTGGGTCCAAGTATTGGATCGTGAGTTGCAGGATCATGTGGGGGATCAATGTGTGACATAGAGGGGTTTTTGGCTGGGTAGCCTTGCTGTTTGGACTCTTGGGAACTTGGTGGTTGGACTAGGTGCGAGACTGGTGGTCCCAAAAGTGGTTCGGTGGTAATTATTTATCAGTCAGGTGAGAGTTCATCGAGAATCGAAAGGTTGTGGTGTGAGATGCTAGTGCAAATTTCTGAATATCGGGTTATGAGTATTAAATTGGTTTCGGGTAAGAACTCGATGTCGGGTATCACGCGTGATTCGCACATGATTTCATTTTAGTGGGATAAGAATTAGGGTATCTATATGCCAAGGGCATCAATTGCAGGGTTCAAGGGTAATGAATGAGTTTAGTTTTGATAGCAATTGATCCGTTGTGTTGTGTCTTGGATTGGTTTTGTCTGCTAGAGGGTCTCAATGTGTTTGGAATCAGGAGAAGGTAGGTCATTGGAGACTGAGTATGTTATGAGACTGCAGCTGGTCTCGTGGCAATATTTTAGCAATGCGTTTGGTATCAAGGTGGTTTGGAGTATTATCGCCAGATGAAGTTTTCCATTGAAATTCATGTAGGGTGACTCTGTGTTTTTGGGTCTTTTGTCGCAGTAACCATGTAGGATTCCGGTGTTTCGGATAGTAGGCAGGCAAGTTGGGACCAGGGAGGTCTCGAATGCCTTTGGGAAGCAGCTAGGTGGCAGCAAGACGAGTCGGAGTGGTTTTAGTTATTTGAACTTTGTGTGAAGAGTCAATTTCTGGGTGGATGTTAAGTCGTTTGCGGTTGGATCAAATAGTCTCAGTGTGGCTGATTGAACTCTATTGCGCAACCCTCGTGTGAGTCTAACCGTTGCAGGGAGGAATCTCCTACTCGAAGGATTATCTGAGCGTTATGCCAGGTGTAAGTATTCTGCACTTGTATATGATAATTGGTTTTGTTTTAATGGAAGCATCTAGATAATCAGGGTTGGAAATACTGTGTTTAGTCTGATATTCATGAGGAAATGGTATGCTAGTGGTTCAGTGTGGGCGGTTTGTCGGGAAGTCAGATCAATTTGAGGTTTCGGGTTTCGAGAAAGGTAAAGGTGGTTTTCTGCAAGGGTTTAAGGCTCTTTTTTCTTCAGATTTATAGAGCCATGCGAGGGTTGATTTTGGTTGCCTTGGGGAGGCAGGACTATGCTCGGGATTATGGTTGTGTTGTCCAAATTATGGGGTGTACCAGAGATGGTATGGAAGGATTTTGAGGAAGAAGTCTAATTTAAGTGGGGGAGAGCTGTAACGCCCCATTTCAGATTGTATGCATTTCGGGGTGGTGATGAAGTACTGGTTATTAGCAGGTTTGTGATCCTTGAAAAAGGTAGTTTTAAGACTCATTTGGAGGTGGATGATGTATAGTGGATGATGCAAGTATTCTATGTGTGCTTTTGAGTTAAAGGATATTTTGGTAATTTGTTAACTCAGACTCCTATGGAAAGGGATGTTTATTCAGGATATGACAAGGCGGGTATGATCTGATTGAAGGGTAGAGCTTCTAGTTACCTTTTTATGGATGTAAGGAACGTCGAAATCAGGTTTATAACAAAGGATTTATAATCTTCAGAGTATTTAGGGTTAAGGGGTTGAGAAGTATGCGGGGTGTACAACAAGGTACGTTAAGCATACAACCAGTAAAGCGCGTACGTGGGGCGTAACAAGTGGTACGCTTAGCATACTCATGCGAGGGTATTAATCGGGGATTCGAAGGTATACACTGGGAGTACAGAAGTGTATGTGGGGTGTACGGTTAGATTTTGAAAACCCTAATTTTCAGTGTTGCCGCTATTTAAGCATTCTTATCAACATGAAACCCTCATTTTATCAATCTCCTTGTCCTTCTTACTGTATACTCAATCCTAAATTCCATGCCTGTATGTTTTGAGCTTAGAAGATCATTGTGAGGTGGATTTTCGTACTTTGAAGGAAGGTGGTCATCGTGGAAACTTCACTAGAGGAGTGAAGGCTTACAGATCCAGAATGCCATCAGCATTTAACACTCATTTAAGGTATAAAGTCTTGAATTTGATGCTTCATAGTTTAGATCTCTTTTGGTTTGGGTTTATGGACCTTTTTGGTTCCTTTAATGAGATCTTATGAGTTCATATGGTTTCTGAAGCTTAGACTTTCCACTCTTGGTGCTATTTTGGTCCTTGAGTCATAAAGTTTCCATCTTTGGTGTCTAAATCCATCCATGCATGAGTTACGACCAATTTCATGATAGTAGAATATTAAATTTTGAGTTAGGGTTCATTTGGGGAATGCAAAGTCACCTAGTTAGTGACTTTATGAGTCTAGCCATTGTTTAGGGCTCAGATTTGTGGTTTGGACCTTTTGGTTGAACATTAAGTGCTTACTGGAAAAAGTGGTATTAAGAGAGGAGTATGTTGCGCGTACAAGCCTCTACATGCAGCGTACAAGCCATCAAGTGAGCCCATGCAAGGTACAACTGAGTATGCCCTACGTACTCATTCAGAATGGACTTCACATTTATGGGCCTCGGGTGGGGCTATTTCATGGACTTAGTTGTTGTGTGCTTTTGCGGGCCAACTGGAAAGAGGTTTTTAGACTAAGGAAATTATTGGGCTTTAGGATAAATCCCATTAGAGAGGTCTGGGTCCAATTTAGAAAATTGGGCCATAAGTGGGCCATAAATCGGCTTTGGATGGTTATTGGTTAACGGGCCATCGGAATGCAAAGTGTATTGGACTTGAAAGAATGGTTGGGCCTTAAGGTAAGGTCATGTAGAGGCTTGGGCCTAATTTGGAAAATTGCGGCATTGGTTGATTTATTTGGCCTTTGGCCTTTTAGATTATAGTTTTGGACAAGGCTAGGTTAGGTGTAAAATGGCCCTCTTACCCCAGACATGAAGTGATGGTTATGGATTGGAACCCAATTGTTAATTGGGTATTGTTTTGTTATTGGTAGTTTGAGGATCTGTCAGCCAACAACCAAGGGTTTTTTTGTATAATTCTGTAGTGCGAGGTGAGTCTCCTCACTATATCCATGGGTCGAAGGCACCAATGCCGGTGCATTTCGTTTTTTGTGGTATGCTAGTTTGTCTACAGTACTTGCATGGAAGACCCCCGAGGGGAATCCGTGGCAATTAGATATCAGACCATGGGGGAGCCCATGGTATTCCCGGTAAAGACCATGGGATGAGCCCATGACACTTGGATATCCGACCATGTGGGGAGCCCGTGACATTCCAGGTCAAGACCATGGGGGAGCCCATGGCAAATATATGTATGTTGCATGATAATTTGTGATTAAATGTTGTATGGTATTTTTGGGAACTCACTAAGCTTTGTGCTTATAGTTTTCAATTATGTTTCAGGTACTTCGGTTATTAAATTGGAAGAGCTCTGGATGATTGCAGAGCAAACACCACATGTTTTCATATTCTACGAACTACTCTGATTTGACGATGATATGTTAAATATTTAAACAAAATTGCAAAAATAGTCCCTATGGTATGCAAATTTTTGGGGTTTTAGTCCAAACAACGTCTTTTTTGGATTGGTGGTCCTTTTGAGATAGTTTCTTTGCGTTTTTGGTCCCTTAGTAAACTGAAAAGACTATTATGCCCTTCTGATACATTTTCTATGCTTTTCCTATTTAATTTAAATGAAAAATAAAATAATTACCTAATTTGGGGCCCACCTCTCTCTCTCTCTCTCTCTCTCTCTCCAGTTTTATGTGAAATCCAAAAGGAGTCAACACCCTCCTAGTCCATGAATCAACCCTATTGCCTTTCTTTTTGGCTGCACTGTCAAGAAACGACACCTCTACTCGTGGTCTTAAACCACCATGTTGCACCACCAAACATCATCCAACCTTATCCTTCTACACTCTTCCTCTCGAAGTCCTGCTGCTCAAAAAACGAAGAAGGGAAAAAGAACTGCTAAGGGCAGCCACCCACGACTACCCACCATCACTAATGCTGTGGAGTTCTGGCCATCACCGCCACCACCAAGCTGCTGTTGTCAGGGCACTCCAACCATTACTAGTCACCGAGTTCGATCACCAACAATCCCCGTAGAGGTTAAGCCGTAAACAAAGCAACAAAAGCTGTCGGAACTCCACCACTAGCCTACATCATCGCTCAGTGCCACCACGTCTCCGTTACTATGAAGCTCCGCCGCCGTCAGCTGCTGCTTCCTCATGACCCCTTGTCGAACTCATCGGAGCAGCAAGAAAACGAAGCAGTCGGAGCTACCATCGACGGCCATTACATCCCACCACCACTGCAGTCCGCCACCATCGCCTTGCTGTCATTGGTAAGTCTGTTCAAGATTGTATGTTTCTCATGACAGTAAATCCTTGAAACCCGATTATATGAGCCAATGATAATCATGTTGGATTAGTGTGTAAGTCCATAACTATTTTGGTATGTACTTGACCCGATTATGAGCATGGTCCTTTTGGGTTGCCTTCACCATAGCAATATGTAGGATGAATTAAGGAGAGAAAGGTTTAATTATGATTTATTAATATATTATAAGAATAATATATTAAAGGAGAAATCATATTGTTTAATTAATATTATTCAAGAATTAATTAAGAATTAATTTTGTGGCTAAAAGAGATTAATTAAACTTAGGGGAATGGATTTGTAATTATGAGATAATTACAATTGGGCTATGGATTACTTAATAATATATAGGTTGGACGAATTCTATGGGGAAGCCCATTAGAAATCGTCCAAGGGATATGTTAAAGGAATCCATGGGCTGCTTAGGGCTTAAGGATTCAGATTAGGGTTTCCTAGTTGAAAACCCTAATGGCCTACCTATATAAAGGAACCCTATTGCCCCAAAAACGTGGATAAGATTCCCTCTAGGGTTTGTAGACGTTTTTTTGGCTGCCTCCTCTCTTCTCCTCTTCATCCAAGTTGCTCTTGGTGTTTTTGACTCCATTAGAGGTGCAACATTTGAGGCACTAAGCTTTCTGAAGCCAAGGATTGATAGTTATTGCTATATAACAATCAAGGGTAAGATCTAAACCCTAATTTATGTTAATACGATTAATTGTATGCTAG
Organism: Lactuca serriola; assembly: GCF_051521515.1. Classification (NCBI taxonomy): domain Eukaryota; kingdom Viridiplantae; phylum Streptophyta; class Magnoliopsida; order Asterales; family Asteraceae; genus Lactuca; species Lactuca serriola. Next base: position 144,148,683 of record NC_136412.1, read on the forward strand.
ATCTAGGGTTTATAGCGTTGGATATTCAATTGAATTTTCATTAGACAAACTAGATCCAAAAGCTATTAGGGTTTGCATGTACACCATAGGAATGATGTATTGCTCAAAACCCATCAGTGGTATGAGAGACAAGGCTGTTTGTTTGATGCATTTGATGCTATTATGGATTATTCTTGCTTAAAAATCGAAAATTAGGGTTTCTGGGGGCTGGACTCACCGAGTCCATGGTTGAACTCGCCGAGTCCATGGTGAACTTGACGAGTCCATGCCTGGCTCGACGAGTCAACTCGTTAGAAAGAGGTAATTTCGGGATTTTGTGCTATTTTGGCTTAGGATTATTACCAAAAACGTTTTTGATGAATAAAATCCTATTTTTATTGATTTTGGGTGAATATCCTTACAAAAATAGAAGATAATTACCAATTAATCAAATATTTGTTGCCTTATAAGATAATGTTTAATTATTTGAGTTATTTGATGAATTATCTTGCAAAAATTTGGACTAAGTCAAATTAGATAACCACCAATTAATTGTTAATTGCCCTGTTTGAATTTTGTGATCTAGAATATTCTTGATAAAGTTTGGAAAAGTTTCAAATTACTCCCTTTAGTTTTTATAGTTTAAATTTGAACTTAAAAGTTTTGTTTTTGAAATTTAAATAAGTTAAACCCTAATGTTTTGAAATGTTTCAAAACTTGCCCTCTAGTTTTGGAATTTAAAAGTTGATTAAATGTTTAATTTTGAAAATGTTATATTCTAAAACCCTAGTATTTTGAAAAGTTCAAATTACACCATTATGGTTTTATTAATTAATTAAAGTGTATAATTAAAAGAGATTTAATAAACCCATAAAGTTTTGGTTTACATTTAATTAAATTAAAAGTATAATTTATTAAATTAGACCACCTAGTATTTTAAAAGTGTAAAATACACCCAATACTATATGTAACATTACAAGTCTAGTATTATATATGTATGAGTAAAGTGTCAGTCTTACCGTTGGTAGGCCTCATTCACGAAGCTAGTCTATAAGGGGTGTTTAAGGAAATTGCCTATAAAATGGTGATTGAATGGGTATCCACTCTTAGCCATCGCGCTCTTGACTAGTGGAGGGTCGTTAGCCGAATGGGTAGGATTGGACAAAAACCCTTTCCATTAAAAGTATAATGAAATATAAAGTAACTAAATGTTTTACAAAATTCCCAATCTTAGTTACTTCAAGCAAAAGTGAATTGATGCAGTTCCATGAAATTACTCTTTGTGCCCTTGCAAAGACGTTAGTGGAGCATGTGTGGTTAACCGGCACACTAAATGGTTCTAGGCAAAGGTAGCAAAGGGTGACTCATTGTTTGTCATAGTTCGGTGGAGCGTGTGTGGTTAACCGACACATCGAATAGGTGACTGTAACATTGGGGGCACCATGTAAGTTTGCATGGTTATTCACACCCTGTTTTGTGATCCTCGGCATCCCAGTCACAAATCGAGGGGCATATCGAGATTTAAACATGCCATTGAAAAGTTCAATGAATCTCAAAAGATCTAGAAGTTTTCAATACATTTGAAACTTAAGTTTCCTATTTCGTTTTTCATGGTGGAAATTGGTAAATCGTCATTTACCTACCTTCAAATATTCTGCAACTAGATTACGGCATCCCTCTTCTAGGTTGTAGAGTATTGTGTTGGATCCTAGAGTCGATGTTTCATTTGGGTGTCACATCAAGGATTCTAATCAACTTAACTTGATTTTTCTCCCGTTTTGTAGATGTCAAAGAATAGCAACTATGGTCTTCCCAAATTCCGTGGAACAAGATTTCCACATGAAGATGATATTCCACGATTCGATCGAGGAACAAGAGATCATGCTTCGCCTCCTCCAATTGTTCTCCCTACCCCACAAGTTCAAAGGCTTGAAAAGTTCAAGCTCACTCAATCCCTGTTAGAAATTAAGCACGAAGATGGGAAACTTGTGTGTGCACACGTCTTAGAGATGAAGTCACACATTAATAGGGTAAGGATGTTGGGTGTCGAGATTTTAGGAGATTTGGCTATTGACTGGGTTCTTCAATCACTTCCTGAATCATATAGTGAGTTCGTTAGAGAGTTATCTATGATGGATCACGAAGTGACCCTCATTGATCTCACCTATTTTCTTATAGCTGCTGAATCAGAAATGATTTGGCGTGCTGGTCAAGCAAATTTGTCTGGTAAGTCAAACTCCCAAACTGCAATGGACATCGGAAGTCTAGAAAGAACTAAGTCTATGATTGTCCAATGTGTTGTGCCAAAGGAGTCCATTTGCTTTTATTGCCAAGAGAAGGGGCATTGGAGACGAAGCTGGCCTAACTACCTGAGAGATCTAAGAGATGGGAGAGTCAAGACATATGTCTCTACTTCAGGTAAAATCCAGTAACTAACTCTTTTAAGTTCCTATTCTAGATTATTAATACATGATGTGATACGATTACATTTTGATGTTTTGTAGGATCGAAGAAAAGAGAGGAAGCTTAAGGGAAGAAGTGAGCGGAATCTAATCATGAAGAAATGGATTTCGATCGCATTGCTTGAAGATTGGATTCTTGAGCTACTACTTGGAGTTAGAATAGATTGCTAAGATATATGTATTAACATAGTTTTCAATTGAATTGCATTGTAAGGACAAATTTTTCCGCAATAAAATAAATTTTGATTTTATATTATTTATTTATCCTTGCAATGGCGTGTATGAAAAATTGATGTTTGAATGTCTCTATTATTAGAAATAATGGATTTGATTCTTAATTATGTTATTTGTGGAAATGTCGAGAATTTACCAAATAGGGAGAGTTTCTCATCGCCCAAATTTCAATTGGACAAAAACTTGGAATCATGCAATGAGTATTGTATGATGAATGAAAAAACTTTCACATTTGGGAAATTTAGACTAATTCTTTGACAAAGTGTCAATTGAAGGACTAGGAGATCGAGTACACTAGGTCGTACGTTGATCAAGTCAACCACAAGAGTGACAAAGATATTCATCATGATTTACTAAACTTTAGTGAATATGATTATACTTATAAGATTAAGTGTAATTCTGAGTTGATTAAAAGAGTTTTAATTAATAGCAAAACGAATAAGAAGAATCAAGTAGGCAGAAAGATAAAAGTTTCTCTATTCTAAGAAGAAGGGAGAGTACCTTTTATTATGTTTTATGATAGGTCTTAATGATTAAGAACCATATCTCAATTGATCCTATAAGTGAGTCTTAGTACAATTGTATGTCTGAGAAGAGGAATCGAGAATTGAAGAAATGGTTAAATCAAGCAGTCAATCATACTTCGTTCCAAAAACAAGTCTGAGAGTTAAGATTGTGACATTGAGTGACAAGTCTTAAGAAGGTTTATAACATTCATCAAATGTGGAATTTGGAAAAGGTTTTCTTATTCTTGCACATTTGAAATTGGAAAGTTGTGATGTCTTGGATAAGACAAATACCAACTAGGACCAATTTTGTGAAGTGTTTTGTCTTGATAAAAGCTACACTAACTCTAGAATATTTGTTTGTCGAGAAATGTTTATTGACAAGAGAATCTTATATGTCAAGGAGTCAGTGGGAGTCTTAATAGTCTTGAAAGGTTTCAAAACAAATCAAGAATAAACCTTATCGATCATCACTACCACATGACTTGAGGTTTATAACCTATGGTGTTGACGTTATTTTGTTTCTGTGCCATTCCAATTGAGTTAATTATGCATGTGAGTTCTATCAGTTCTCATTTGAACGCATAAAGGCAAGCACCTTGATCAATGAAAAGTACATTGATAGGAAAAGCTGAGCTGCTTAACTACTTGGAAGACATGGTGGGCACCCGTGTTGCCATAAGGCAAGAGATCAAGATTGAAAAGGTTTGGTCCATATGAGTTTGGATTTGTCGCAAACTTTGGTTTTGGCAAATTCACATGGATAGGAACTCATACACCATAAAATCTAAGTGTCATAAGATTACCTCCTTCATGAAAATGATTGTGAGGAAATGCTTTCACTAAGAGAGATTTTAAGAAGATAGTAATTGTGAAAAAATTGTATTCTCGAATTCGATTATGGTTACGGTATCCCTTTCCATAATTCGAATTATGAGATTTGGCAATTAGTCTGAATTGTTTAGACACACATATGAGTTATCTAATGCAAAGGTGTATAAGTTTAAGAAGCTTAGATAAAAGATTATCAAAGTATTAGGTATTAGAAATATGAACTTAAGAAATTCAATAGGTATTGTTTTCTGGAAGTTCAGTTGTTTCCTAAAAACATGTCAAAGCTAGTGGGAGCATAAGTGTTATGCTTATATGACAATGATCATCATGATAGTGGGAGCATAAATGTTATGCTTGTATGATTATTAAGGCAAGTATTGCCAGTTAGCAATATTAATTATAGAAAACAAGAGTTATACTTTGCAAAGTCGTTAGGGTTGAAAAGTTGTTTTGCTCTAATTAAGGGAGAGAATATTGTAGTTCGTTTCAAAATCTAAAGCTTAGATTGAGAAATTTTAATAAATTTAGTCAAGGATACATAGTCTGTTCTCAAATTTCGATTATGATTATGGCATCCCTCTTCATAGTTCGAATTGTGAGAACGTGACACATAAACTATTATGACATACGATTGATAAAGTATCACATCTTTCTGTAAGACATTATGCATCGTGTACCATATGCTTCGGGTATAGGATTGATTGCAAATGCTATAATATTTGACCATTCTAAAATTTTCCAAATGTCTAGCACATTAAGAGGGAAAAGGACTAGAACCGGTTTTGACTAATATAATTAAACAACTATCAAAAGACGATCCAAAGTTCGCTGAAGATTGGTTGCTTGTGAGTACTTGGAAGTATGGTATTGGATGGAACATATCGACATTATTATGAATAGATAAGATTCTATTATGAATGAGTTGTCATATGACAAATATGGAAATGTTTCCATATTGGGAGTTTGATATTGAGAGTCTATGTCTAGATTAGAAAATTTTATGCAAAAGGATGTTCAAAGGAATGTACTTTGAGTGAGAGCCATCACGTCTATGGAATTGTCTTGTAACAATATCCAATAGAGGAATTTGTAATTTCATTGGCAATAGTCATTGTGACTTTTGTGCTATGACATTGCGAAAGGATCATCGCATAAAATGTTAGAATCTAGCATATTCTATAAGTGGCAAGAATTTGATATTCTTACAATTGTGATAAGGATTGAGAGTTGTGAAATGAGTATGATTGGAAATGTGTTCGTTTGATCTATTTCACAAAGTAAGGACCATACGTAAACATTGTGTGCATGCTGAGAGGATGGGACAAGTGTAGTAATAATTCAAGTAATAACTTAATTAACAGAAACAACAAATAATGAGTAATCGATATGGTGATGAATAAAAGGTGTTTTATCAAAGGTTTGGGACCATATAGGATTAGTATTATTCTTGTGTTTCACTTTTCATGTTTTGACTTCCTGAATAATTAATTATTTCAGAATAATCAAATTATTCGAATGGTCCACAGTCGTTCATATGTTGGAAGTAGGTATGAATGAAGACTGTCATGAATTGATTTGTAGATTGTCTAAAGTGTATTAGACATAGCAAAGGTTTGCTGCAACGTGCATGAGTGCTTATGAATATGCTTTTGAGCATTGGATTAAACCCACGCTCACAAGAATCACTTCATGGATTCTATCATGAGTGACTGTGAGTCGATAATATTGTATATTCTTAAAACCAAGATGTGTGAGTTGTTATTTGCTGGTCGGTTGCACGTTGATAATAAGTAAACGCACCAGTAACTTGGTGTCGTAAAACTTATTGTTGTGTGTGATTCGATGAGTGAATGCAAGTGAGCATTTGAGTCGAAGTTTATCCATTCCTTTTACCCAAAGTGGGATAAAAGCGATATCTTTGGGCCCTCGATGATTTAGTGATGGCACATAAGCACTTGGCCAAGCCGAGACTAAGTTGATGTGTTCAATTGTAGTCTGTTGTCATTCGTCATAAATCGGAAGTCGGGAAATAGTATAAAGAGAATTAGCAAAATTCATGTCTATATGATATCAAGAATGGAGGAATATATAATCCCTTATCTAAAGGACACACTTATGATAAGATCAGAGTTGACAACGGCTTTTGAAAGCTACGATTGCTAATTAGGATCTGAAGTTATACGCATAATAGTTATTAGACTTATCCAATTGGAAGACTGTTGGATTAGTGTCTAAGTCCATAACTATTTGGGTATGTACTTGACCTGATTATGAGCATGGTCCTTTCGGGTTGCCTTCACCATAGCAATATGAAGGATGAATTAAGGAGAGAAAGTTTTAATTATAATTTATTAATATATTATAAGAAAAATATATTAAAGGAGAAATCATATTGATTAATTAATATTAGTCAAGAATTAATTAAGAATTAATTTTGTGGCTAAAAGAGAATAATTAAACTTAGAGGACTGGATTTATATTTATGATATATTACAATTGGGCTATGGATTACTTAATAATATATAGGTTGGACGAATTCTATGGGGAAGCCCATTAGAAATCGTCCAAGGGATATGTTAAAGGAATCCATGGGCTGCTTCAGGCTTAAGCAGTCAAATTAGGGTTTCCTAGTTGAAAACCCTAATGGTCTACCTATATAAAGGAACCCTATTGCCCCAAAAACGTGGCTAAGACTCCCTCTAGGATTTGTAGACGTTTTTTTGGCTGCCTCCTCTCTTCTCCTCTTCATCCAAGTTGCTCTTGGTGTTTGTGAATCCATTAGAGGTGCAACATTTGAGGCACTAAGCTTTCTGAAGCCAAGGATTGATTGTTGTTGTAACATCCGGATTCCCAGGTGTATTATTTTATTCATTTATTTTAGAGTTTATGGAGGGACTCGGCGAGTTGGTGCTTAGACTCGCCGAGTAGGGTCGCAGATTCTCATCTGGGTTCATGACTGGACTCGGCGAGTCCACGCTGTTTAATGAAACCCTAATTTCCTGGGTTTAGGACCTATTTAAAGGCCCTTAGGGCCGTCATTTGCGGCTACCATACCCTAGAGAGAAACCCTAAGAGATATAGAGCGTTTGTGAGGAAGGAAAGGCCATTTTTGATCATTTTGTTCGTTTGATTACAAGAAGGAGGTGACCAAGGCAAGAGGAGGCTGAAGGAGGTGCGATTCTACTGACTTTAGAGTTCAGAGACTTCATCTTGAGGTATTTATTCAGACCTTCTTCAGATTTGGTGTTGATTCTTAGAGTTAGGGTTTTCTAACCCCTATAGAGGATGGATATGTAGAGCAATTGGTCCCTTCTCGAGCTTATGCTTTTGATCTGGACTCAAAGAGGTCCAGAGACCTTAAACCTTGGAGCTTTATGACTTATTTTGGGAGCCATGAACTTAGGATGTTATTTTTGGGGCTAAATCACCAAGTGAAACCATCTAGATGTCATATGAGTGTCAAGGTCTGAACTTTACGTGATTATCATGCTTAGGTAGGTCAGATCTATGGATTAAAGGAACAGATCTGACCTCAGGAGGTCAATGGAGTTTGTGCATGGCATGAACTCGTCGAGTCCAAAGAGCAGATTCGGTTAGAAGGGTTAGGGTTTCCCGTAAATCACACAGTGAGTAGACTTGCCGAGTTGGGGAAATAACTCAGTGAGTCAGAGGGGCATTAGAGGACTGGAGTTCAAGGCGGAACTCGCCGAGTTTTTCTTGAGACTCGGCGAGTTGAGTCGGGGTGGCCCCGCGATTCATGCCTGGTGAGACTCGTCGAGCAAGGGGAGGGACCCGACTTGCCAAGCGGGACTAAAGAGTTAGTGGACACGTGTAGACTCACCGAGTCGCCCAAGTGCACTCGACGAGTCGGGTCAAAGTTGGACCGTTGACTTTTGTTGACTTTTCGGGTTTGGTCAACAATGTGGCCTTTAAGCCAAGAGAGGGGTAAAATGGTCTTTTACCCTTCTGAGGGTGCTAAGAGAGGGTTGAGTATAGTAATATTTATGAGAGTATTTACTTTATGTGATTAGATAGAGGCTAGATCGTATTTCTACCGAGTCAGAGATTTACCGAGACATCTGAGGTGAGTCTTCTCATTATACTTTACCTAGAGTGGTAATCAGAGCTATGTTACAGTGTCTTGTATGCTAATTATGTGTTGTGGTTCTATGAGATATATGATATGCATGATTAAGAGTTACAGAGTTAGGACCAGTGGGTCCACAAAGTTATGGGACCAAGAGGGTCCAATAGAGATATTCGACCAGAGGGTAAACATAGTTACAGCCTTGAGTGGCTGATATGTGTTTATGTGGTATTTAGGGAAACTCACTATGCAATTAGACTGACAGTGTTATGTGTGGTGTTTTAGGTACCAATGATGATCGCGGGAAGGCACCGACACGACTCGTACACATGTACACTGGAGTTCATATGTTTTGATCTTGGGGTTTTGTATTAAGATAATGATGATACAATGTTTTAAAATGTGGATGTGAATGAAATTATATGGTTTTTAAAATGTGAAAAATTTGTTTAGATTTTTACGGTGTTACAAGTTGGTATCAGAGCTATGTGACAGTATATCTTGTATGTTACTTATGTGTTGTGGTTCTATGTGATAGATGATATGCATGATTCAGAGTTACAAAGTTAGGACCAGTGGGTCCACAAAGTTATGGGACCAAGAGGGTCCCACAAAGATATTCGACCAGAGGGTCAACAGAATTATAGCCTTGAGTGGCTGATATGTGTTTATGTGGTATTTTGGGGAACTTACTAAGCAATTATGCTTACAGTGTTATGTGTGGTGTTTCAGGTATCAGCGATGATCACGGGAAGGCGTCGGCATGACTCGTACACACGCACACTGGAGTTCATATGTTTTGATCTTGGGGTTTTGTATTAAGATAATGATGATACAATGTTTTAAAATGTGGATGTGAATGAAATTATATGGTTTTTAAAATGTGAAAAATTGTTTAAATTCTTAAGGTGTTACAAGTTGGTATCAGAGCCTTGGTTTGAGGGATTCGGATGCATCTTCGGGCGTATCTGAACTCAAACTGAGGATTTGAGAAAATTTTTGATAATAAAGTAAAATTTTTGAAAGGAGTAAAAAGATTTATGAGACAAACAGAGCAGAGTCGTGTGTACGATCAGCCAGCGCCCGAACGGTGATTTCCCAAAATACCCTTACAATAAGTGCTATCAGATATGTTATGTGATGCTATATGATGAATTATGATATGCATGCTAGAGTAGACTAGGTATTCTTATTAGGACTAGAGTGGCATGATATATGATGCCTTAGTCTAGGGGTTTTACTGCTAGAAATGCTTGAGAGTGTTTAGATAGAAGCGAGGTGCTTATGGGAGATCTGCTAGTAAGTAGCACATGATTAGAGAGAGTAGAGTACTTGGGATTTGAGACTCTGGGAGGAGGACTTGGAATGAATGTTGAGTCAGTGTGGTCGGTAGTATTGGGCCCGTACTACTGAAGGCACCGGGTCAGTGCGCAACCCAAGTAAGAATCCTTAGGTTACCAGAAACCAAGTAGGATTGGGGGTATCGAGTCTGTGTACGCTCGAGCGAGTCTCTGATATCTTGTGTCGTATTTTAGAAAGGCATTATGGTGGGGACGCGCCACAGACCAGGGACCAGTGGAGGGGGTGTGAGCGACGAGGAGCTTCGCCAGATGATTCATGATGAGGTGGCTGTTGCCATCTGTGCTGAGATTCCAGAGATGTTCGGGTCTATCAAGACCACCCTGATAGAGACATTTGATGAGAGATACGCTGCTCTTTCTGATGCTATTGTTGCTACGGCCAATGCAGCTATAGCTGCGGCTAGACCGCAGGGTGGTGATGCGTTCCTGTTCCGGGAGTTCAGCAACACAAAACCACCGGAGTTTGATGGGACCCAGGACCCGATTGCAGCGATGAGATGGATTTCAGACATCGAGGGGTGTTTCTTCACCTGCTCATCTCCGGAGCATTTGTGAGTCCGATTCATGTTGAACCAGCTTCGCTTGGGAGCGAAGGACTGGTGGAAGTTTGTTACAGCGCATTATTCACCTACTGAGCTTGCTGCAGTGACTTGGGATAGGTTCACTGTTATGTTCCGAGATGAGTACGTTCCCCAGGTGGAGAGGGAGCGTTTGGCCCAGGAGTTTCTGACCCTAAAGCAGGGTATTAAGTCTGTCACAATGATTACGAGGATGTTCCATGAGCGGGCGATGTTCTGCCCAAAGCATGTGTCCTCCGAGCAGGCACGTATGAGCCAATATCTGAGCATTTTGAGGAGGGATATACGGGAGTTCGTGGCAAACTCAACGTACCGGACATTTTCTGAGCTACAGGCAAATGCCCGGAAAAGGGAGATAGAGCTAGAGACTTAGGCTAGGGAGGAGGCTGAGTCTCTGGGGAGGGATTGGCGACCGGCGCAGTCTCAGCCGGCAGCCAAGTGGGCCAAGCCCGCTGATTCAAGGTCTAGGAGTCAGAAGGGCCGCACTTGTGGCATGTGCGGCAAGAGCCACGATGGGGTGTGCAGAGCGGGGTCTTGCTACAAATGTGGCAAGGAGGGGCATATGGCCATGGATTGCGCCAAGGGGTTTGTAGTATGTTTTCAGTGCAACCAGACCGGACACCGCAAGGCAGAGTGTCCACAGTTGCGAGGGACAGCCCAGGTAGCACCTAAGGGATCTGAACCTGGTGCTATCAGAGCTACTGAGAGCCAGCTAGTGAAGGCCGAGGTACCAAAGGCACAATGTAGAGCATTTCAGTTGACTACGGAGGAGGTCTGCGCGGCGCCCGGCGTCGTGGATGGTATGTATCCTTTCTTGTATTTATTTTGATGTTGGGATATTATGTTTATTTTATGTTATGCGTAGGTACTTTTCTTGTGAATTCTGTGTCTGCCTTGGTGTTATTTGACTCGGGTGCGAGTCGGTCTTTTATATATTTGGCTTTTCGTCAGCACATCAGTGTCAGCTGAGAGGCGTTGAGTTGACCTCTGAGAGTTTTCATAGCTGACGAGAGGACGGTGTATGTCGCCGAAGTGATCCGAGGATGTGTACTCGAGATTTTCGGTGTCGAGTTTCCGATTGATTTGGTTCCTATTGCGATGGGAGATGTCTGTGTCATCGTGGGCATGGACTGGTTGAGCAAAGTTGGAGCGGTCATCGACTGTGAGAGACAGCTAGTGACTATACGAAACCCCAGTGGGGGAGTTCTTACGGTGTATAGCGAGGGTGCACGTGTTGGGTCATGTTGGGCTGAAAAGAGTTTTGATGTTGCGTCTTTTGGGCTCGTTAGATTAGCCTTTTATTCTCCGGTTTGGGCCTGTCCAACCGAGAGCCTTTTATGTATTGTATATAAGTTAAATGCTTGCATGCATATTAGGTTAAGATTTTAGAGGTGATTGATACAGCGATTGATCGAGAGTATTATATTTTTCTGTAATCATTCTTGTAATCTTCTAATCCTTTACAGTTGATGTTCTTAATCGAGCTCTTCTAAGGATTTTATTTAATCATTCGACACGTTTGATTCAAGCTGTTTGTTCTTATTATTGCGTTTTTAACTGTTTCATATTCATATACTTGTTCATGATCTAATCGATCTTCTTAGATTAAAAGTTGTTTTAATCCCATCAATTGGTATCAGAGCAGGAGGCTGTGTAATCGATACACATCTTTTCTGTGAAAAAGATTTCCATTAGGGTTTTCCGCAATCATCGATATTTATTGAGCCGTCATCTTAATTGACGTATCTTAGTATTTATTGTTTTGCCCTAATCTGCTTTATTACAAGTCTGATCTTTGAACAGGTTTTTACGATCATCATGGACGCAACGCAATCAAACCCTATTAATAGTTCCAACAGCATCGGTTCGACGACAAAGATTCCAATCTTGTACACCCATGACTATGAAGTATGGGCGCATCATTTCGAAGATTATGTGATTGGATCGGAGGACAATGGTTATCTCATATGGGAAGCCATCATCAGTGGACCGTTTTCTCATTCTACGTCCTCCAGAATCATTAAGACGCAAAAAGAGTACAATGATCTGCTCAAGGACGTGACGAATATCGCGCAAGATGAAAAAGACAAACTCCAGTGCAATATTAAGGCACTTAGGTTGATCAGATTCGCCCTTCAGTCCGACACATTCAGGCTGGTCAGCTCATGCACTACGGCAAAGGAAGTGTGGGATAGACTTCGCGAACTGTATTCCACAGACGAAGATCTTGAACATTCCATCCAAACCTTACTTCTATCTGAATTTGGTGAATTCAGGCAAGGGGCCGAAGAAACTGTGACCCAGACGTTTGATCGCTTCAATCATCTTCTCAGCAAGATGATCAAACACGACATTGAAAGGAATCTTATCGAACAAAAGGTTACTTTCTTGAATGGACTGCGATCTGAATGGAGAGCAGTTGTTTCCACAGTCAAAGCCCATGAACAGTTTAAATCATATTCTTTGGCAAAACTGGTAGGTATTCTAAAGTCCCAAGAGAAGAATGTGGTTCAAGAGAAGAATGTTGTCTCTAGTCTTGGTTCGTTGGCCCTCCTATCTAAAAGTAAAGCTGTGGTGGAGGATGAAGAGCTCAACTTGGATGAATATGACCTCTCAACTGAGGATTATGCCATGATGGTATCCAATCCTAAGAGGTTCATAAAGAAGAGATTCCCCAGCAACAAAAACCGAAACTGGCAGGGGAGTTATAGCTCAGAAAAAGCAAACAATGAACCGAAAGCTGAGGAGCCCAAAAAGGAACCGAAAGCAGATGGTGATTCCGGAGTAAGCTGTTTCTATTGTGGTGGCAAGAACCACTACGCTAAGGACTGTGTTCTTAAGAAGATGGCTGAAAAGGACAATGGAAATGATGAGGAAGCTGTGCTGCAGAAGAGATTGGATGAGTTAAGAAAGAAGAAGTCTACCGCTAACCCTTCTATTAATGCTCTTATTGTGCAGGGTTCGGTCAATGACGATGAGTTCGGTAGCACTGAAGTTTGGTCTACTGACTCAGAAGACGAAGAAGTGAGAAAGCCTACTCATGGAAAGGCATATGTGGCTAAGGAGGAAAGCAGTGGTGGAAAATGCTTCATGGTGACTGAGGTGTCTCAAATGAGGGGATACAACACCGATGGAGGAAGCAATGGACCGAAGGTGCAGGAGGATATGTGCTTTACGGCTAAACCACTCAGCCAGCAGTTCAATGAACTCGATGAACTGATAAAGAAGGTACAATCTGCTTTTATTTCATTTAAAGTACCACCATCCTCTTACGAGAAAGAACTAAAAAATATCAATACAAGAATTTCTCATTTAGATAGTAGCCTAACTCAAACTCGAGTCACCAATTCTAACCTGACTGATCAATTAAGCAGGGCGGCGTCGAAGAGTGAGGAGCGGCGAATGTGGATTGAGTTAAAAGAGTCGGAATTAATTAAAGTTAAAGACGAAAACATTTATTTGCAGAGAGACAATTTGAAATTGTTAAAACAACGAAATGTTTTTTGTTTAATAGCTAAACGTTTATATTCCAATATTACTCAACTTCACTTGGACTGTGAGATAGGTCAAAAGATCCATCGCATGATTTTGCCCTTTCTAGAATTTAAGGAGGATGAAATCGATGCCGAAGCTTACAATTGTGAAAATGTGATATCGTCTGATGATGTCAATCCAACCTATATGTATGGACTGGACAAAATTGAGTCCTTCATTAAGTCGAAAGACCATAAGGACATGCTCAAAAACCTTTTGGACGAAAATGACCGACTTAAACTGAGAACCGAAACCATGCAAAAATTTGACTCTCTTAACGCCAACGTAAGCTCAGAAAACAAAATCGATGTTGAAAATTCATCTGAGCTTAACGAGGACGAAAACATGAGTGAAATTTCTGTGGAGGATACGGTTGACTGCTCAGAATTTGTTAAAAGCGAAACTGAAAACCACAAAAACCTTTTTTCTGAAAATTTTGTGGAATTCGCTAGATTGTCCCAACAAAAGTCCCCGACATTAGTAGAAAAAGCTGTTGTGTATCAAAAGGTCAGGACCACTCCAAATCAAGTATACAAGGTGACTGGAGTAACCGAACATCAAACAGCTGAACTCACAGCTATTGTTAACGAAGACAATGCTGATGGTTGTGATGAGTATTTCTGGGAAGCTCCTATTGATAATGGAAACGAAACCGTTGGTCTTTCTGAAAGAACCTCCTGGATGAAGAAAGGGAGGTACATACCTGAACCCTTGAACAAGCCTGATAATTTCAGTGAACCAAGTACAAGTGGTACCAAAGAAATTCCTCAAGAGGATGATTGTTTAGCAAAAGAAGACATTCCTTCAACACCTACAGCTCGAAGCGAAACTTCATCAGATACTCCTTCCACTTCCTCAGGGCAAACTGAATCTTCTTCAGATATTCCATCTGTTCCTTCTGCACAAAGAAAAACTCCTGAAGTTCAAAAGGAATCAGTCAAAGTTACAGCAAAAACAAGAGCGAACGTTCATCATCAACCTAAGCAGATGAGGGATAAGAAGATAGAGAGGAACCAAAGATACAGGAAAAATCTTTCTGAAAGGAAACAATTCTGGCACTCCCAGAACACATACTATACACACAAGGACAAGAATCTGAAGTATGAAAACAATCCTGTACGAAAGCCTGAAAGTTCCACTAACCGAAAGCCAAGGTTCGGTTCGCAAGAAGATACTAACCGAAAGCCAAGGTTCGGTTCGCAAGAAGATACTAACCGAAAGCCAAGGTTCGGTTCACAAGAAGATACCAACCGAAAGCCAAGGTTCGGTTTTGAAAAGGACTTCGACCGAAACCAAAGGTTCGGTTCCAAGAACAACACCAACCGAACATAGAGGTTCGGCTCCAAAATGAAAAAGGAACAAGACTCAAAGGTTAACCCCACCAACGATCAAAAGCAAAAGGGTCACCTAGAGTCATCAGCAAGGAAAACATCTCAATCCAAATCCAAATCCTCTCTTCCTAATTCTTCTCGTTCTTTTACTTCCACTCATTCATCTCCATCTAGTTCCAAAACTAATCCCGCTTGCCCTCAAAAACCTCATTCTTCAGCTGAACAGAAGGGAAAGCAAAAGGTTGATGAATCCAAACCTGAGTCCAAAACGAACATCCCTAATGTTCATAAAATAAAAGTCTTTACCATTAAAAAGAAAGATGAAACAACTCTAATAAAACGAACATATCTAGTTGACATCTCTCTTACTATTCCTGTTCCCATGAAAAGCTCACATGGACCCAAGAAACTTTGGGTTCCTAAATCTGCTTAATTTCTTGCAGGTTATAAGTGACGAGCAGTTTGACGAAGAATGGTACATCGACAGTGGCTGCTCGCGTCACATGACAGGGAGGAAAGAGGAGCTTAGGGAATACAGATCCCTTGCAAATGGTGGCAACGTTAAGTTTGGAAATAACTCTTTCGGGACCATAAAGGGATATGGGATGATAACGAATGGTGATTTTACCATAAGAAAGGTGGCCTATGTGGAAGGACTTCAACACAACCTCATCAGTGTATCTCAGCTTGTTGGAGGTACTGGTCTCAAAGTTTCATTCGATGATGAAGGTTCTGAAATCATAGAGAAAAAGACAAAGAAAGTGATTCTGAAGTCAGAGCGAAAGGGTGAAATGTTTCCTCTGAACATGAAACCCATCAAAGGAAACCCAGCTATATGTCTGCTATCAAAAGCTCAATCTGACGAAAGCTGGTTGTGGCACCGAAGACTCTCTCATCTCAATTTCAAAGATATCAACCGACTTGTCACTGGAGGTCATGTTAGGGGTCTTCCATTGCTCAAGTTTGACAGAGAGCATTTGTGTGCTGCATGCGAAATGGGAAAGCAGAGTCGTCAAAGTCACCCATCCATAATTAACACAAAAGTTGTTGAACCACTCGAATTGCTTCATATCGATTTGTGTGGTCCTTCATCAATTTAAAGCATCGGTGGTAGCAAGTACATTCTTGTTATCGTTGATGACTTCTCTCGATTTACATGGGTGTTCTTTCTAAAGCTCAAATCTGAAGCGACTCAAAAGCTGAAAGTGTTTATCAAGCAAATTGAAGTCCAGCTCAAGAAGGTCGTTCGCAACATAAGGAGCGACAATGGTCTCGAATTCAAGAACAAAGAGTTTGAAGAGTTTCTTGCAGAAAAGGGAACCAGTCATAATTTCTCAGCTCCCTACACACCACAGCAGAACGGAATAGTCGAAAGACGAAACCGATCGTTGTGTGAAGCTGCCCGAACTATGTTAAGTTTCGCTTCCTTACCTCTTTATTTTTGGGCTGACGCTATTTCTGCTGCGTGTTATACACAAAACAGGTCCTATCTCAACAAGCGATTCACGCTCACACCATATGAGATAATAAATAACAGAAAACCCAACGTGAAATTTTTCCACGTGTTTGGCTCAAGGTGTTTCATCTTTAACTCTAAAGAACACCGCAACAAGTTTGATGTCAAGGCTGACGAGGGAATCTTTCTGGGTTACTCACTCACTTCAAAGGCGTACAGGGTCCTAAACAAACGATCAAGAAGGATTGAAGAGACATACTATGTGACCTTCGACGATAGCTATGTCAAGAAGCTACAGGCCATAGATGACACTGCCAGGGAAATCTTTCCTCAAACTGGTCAAGTCACAGTCTCAATCGCCAATATGTACGAGAACTTTCTGGATCTCTTCGACGAACCGGAAAAAGCTTCTCTCTCCGAAGCAGGTGCAGCTGAAAACAAGATAGATCATATGAAGAAGATTGTCGAAGAAGCTGCAAGAAGAATACATGAAGGAGAATCGCCCACTGATGACTCTCCAACCAACAATGCTTCAGTCGAGGGGGAGCCAAGTTCTCATATCGAGGGGGAGCAAAGCTCTACAACCTCACCCGAAGGTACTTCTCCAACCGAAGGTGCCCCTCCAAACGAAGGTGCTTCAATGCCTGAAACTCATGTTTCTCAAGACTCATCAATTGAGGGGGAGCATGATGATATGACGCTTGATGACGATAGCCAATCTGAGCCCGAAGAGATGATCAATGCTGAACTAGATCCAACCTTCGATCCGAATTACCCTCCTCTCACAAAATGGACCAAAGATCATCCTATCTCCCAAGTAGTTGGTGATGTATCTGAAAAGGTTCTGACCCGATCTCAACTGAAGGCAAAACAGACATCCTTATTCTCAAAGGTTGAGTTTTGTATGTTTAACTCATTCGTATCAAAAGTTGAACCGAAGACAGTAAACACTGCCCTCGATCACTCTGATTGGGTTCAAGCGATGCAAGACGAACTGAACGAGTTTGAAAGGAACAAAGTCTGGCGCCTCATTCCAACTCCTCCAGATGCTTCGGTTGTTGGTCTTAAATGGGTTTTTAGAAACAAAATGGACAAGGAAGGTAATGTCATAAGGAACAAGGCTCGTCTGGTTGTCAAGGGATACTGTCAGGAGGAAGGGATTGATTACGAAGAGACGTTCGCTCCAGTAGCTAGGCTAGAATCGGTTAGAATATTTCTGGCCTATGCTGCTCACAAAAACTTTGAGGTTTTCCAAATGGACGTCAAGTGTGCATTTCTCAATGGAGAACTTGAAGAAACTGTGTATGTGGAGCAACCTCCTGGGTTCGTGAACGAAAAGTATCCAAATCATTGCTACATTCTGGATAAAGCTGTGTACGGCCTCAAACAAGCTCCGAGAGCCTGGTATGAAACGCTTACAAAATTTTTGAAGATGTCCAAATTCAAACAAGGTTCGGTTGACCCAACCTTCTTTCGCAAAAAGGAAGGTAACCACCTTATGATAGTTCAAATTTATGTCGATGACATCATCTTTGGCTCCACGAATCCCAGCTTAACAGCTGAATTCAGAAAGTTGATGGAGACTAAGTTTGAAATGAGCTCAATGGGTCCTATTAACTTTTTCCTTGGTTTAAACATAAGACAGGGACCTGAAGGCATCTTTATCAATCAGGAAGCTTACACGAAGACTCTCCTTGCGAAGTTTGGAATGATGGGAGACTCAAAAGTCAAAGTCCCAATGGCATTCGGCACCAAGCTGACCCCTTCACTAGATAAACCGGCTATTGACATCACGCTCTATCGTCAAATGATAGGCTCATTGATGTATCTAACTGCTAGCAGGCCTGATATCATGTTTTCTGTGTGTTATTGTGCTCGATTTCAGGCTAACCCATGCGAACCTCACATGCTGGCAGTGAAGAACATCCTACGCTATCTCAAGCGAACCGCCTCCTTAGGTCTATGGTATCCATCCAATTCAGGCTTTTTCGTTCAAGCCTATTCTGATGCTGACCTTGGAGGATGTGGACTCGACCGCAAAAGCAGAACTGGTGGCTGTCAATTTCTTGATGGGAAGTTGGTCAGCTGGCAATCCAAGAAACAAACATGTGTGTCGCTGTCTACTGCTGAAGCGGAATACATTGCCGCTGCATCCTGCACATCACAAGTGATTTGGATCCAGAGTCAACTTCGAGACTATGGACTCAATATGAAGAAGATCCCACTATATTGTGACTCTGAAAGTGAAATTAGGATCTGTCATAACCCAGTGCAACACTCTAAAACCAAACACATAGCACTGAGGTATCACTTCATCAAAGATCATGTGGAAGATGGAAATGTCGAAGTTCACTTCGTAAGAACCACTGATCAACTGGCTGATGTCTTTACCAAAGCTCTTCCTGAAGCATCATTCAATAAAATATTGCAAGGGCTCGGTATGATGGAATCAGAGTCAGTTCCTCACACTACCTCTCAATCTCAACTGTAAGAAGCGAAACCAACCGAACGTTCGGGTTCGGTTCAACCATCTGACTCGCTCATTACTTCAAAGGTAGTTTTTCTGTGTTGTATATTTCTTGTGCAAAATTTATTTTTCTTTACGTAACAAGTTTTTTTTATCTCTAAACTCCTTGGTTTTTCAAAATTTTCAAGAACCGAAACCAACCGAAGGTTCGGGTTCGGTTTTTCAAAATTTTCCTGAACCGAAACCAACCGAAGGTTCGGGTTCGGTTCTTCAACTTTTTCCAACCGAAACCAACCGAACGTTCGGGTTCGGTTTTACAATTTTTTTTTTCTTTCCAGAGTTTTTTTTAGTCTTATTTTTATTTTAACTCTTACTATTTTTAATTTTTTTATTAAACATTTCAAAAACTGCAACAATATTTTATTTATTTGTGTGCTCATTCGTTTATGGGGATATATTTGATGACTTACTTAAGTGTCCCTAGAAGCATGCTGTTGTATGTGTCCCAAGCCTCCTGCTTGGTCCTTTTGTTCGCAGCAGAGGTACTATGTCTTCTTTCACCATCCCCATTACACTTCTCCATAACATTCGCTTCATCACTGTAACCCCTGAGACTCTCAGAAACTACCGCTGGGGTTTATGGTTACACAACATCTGTGTTTATGATCTTAGCTTCGTGCCACTACGAGCTGAGTGAAACCCAAAATTCAACACCAATGAATTGACGGTGACCAATTAACTTGATCAAGTTTTCACCAATGAATTGACGAATGTACCTTCATGAAATCTCAATTTTTTTTTGATTCCAATGAAATTGTTACACACCATAACATTTCTTCCCATGGTATCCTGTTATAATTTTTTTTTCTGAGATTTTATACTTAACCAAGTCACTTAAAAATCAACTCTACCCTACTTGTTCAACAGACTACACCGGTCTCACAAGTACTTTGTTCACTTTCGTTCTTATATCAAGAATTGAATTGTTGAATCAAAGCGAAACCACCCTTAATTAGCCTTATTAAAAGAAGCCTTTCAACATTTATTAATAAATGTTTGATCGTAATTCAACGGGATTCCACACTAACACTTTGAGGTCTTACTTGATCTTGAAGGAAGAGATTCGTGCCCGGGATCATCAGTTTCGTGTCATAATTGACATCACAGATTATCCCAAAAAGAGTTGCTTTATTTCCTTATCTTTTACACTCTTTGCACGAAAAACCTAGATTTTCAAAATTCCGTTACTAATTATTTTACAGGCTGGTTTATTACTGAGGGATTACTAATGAAGTTGTGGCCAAAAATTAGCCACGTGGGTCCTCAATTGAATACAGCTGATTAAAAAGGGGAAAAAGACAAAAAGTTGCTGACGCGGCGGAATTTCAAAGGATAGATATTCAAACGACGGTAAAAAGGAGGGCGCGTGAATTTGAAGCGGCCGCGCTTTTTCTGACACTTTTGGACGCGTGTGTAGTATTGAAGCGTCATCCATCTGGCATTAATGGCGCGTGTGGAAATGGAAACGGTTCCTCTCTCTGAACCGGCGCTTATTGGGCGGCGTGATCCTAGGAATCTGACACTCTCTCTCCTACGTGATCATCGCACGTCCCAACTGTCACCAATCAGTCACTCAAAAACCCTTCCGTATTTCCATAAGAGATTTGAATCGATCTTTCTCTCTCCTATCACCTACTATAAAAACCCATCCAGACCACCTTTTACCTCTTTACTGCCCCATAATTTCCAAAGCAAATATACTTCCAAACTCTGTCCCGGTTATCTTCTTCTCCAACCTGCAACAATGGCTGAATCCTCTTCCGTCCATGCTACTTCTCAAATTCTTCCAATCCGTCCTCAGCAATGCCTCGTGATTGATCTGAACCCACTAGCCTATGATCCCTACATGTCGCCGGTTATCGAATGCCTCAAGTACTCCCAGCTTGCTCCGGCATTGTCCAGAATTGCAACGGTGCCAATGGTGGCTCTATCTCAAGTCTATGCGACTGCCTACTACGACAAGGGCGTCGACAGGATATTTTTCGAAGTGGCGGAACACAAAACGTCGATTTCTCGTCCCCGCTTCTGCACCATGCTTGGGTTTGCTGCTGACCCATCGCGTGTTCACCCGGAGACGATTCCGGTTGGTATGCTCTACAACATGTTCTACAATATGGGCTACACGGAAGTTCTTACCTCCGTCGCCAGGTTCAAGAAGTCATGCCTACCGCCCCTGTGGAATGGGCTATTTACAGTTCTCTTCAAGGGACTGTCTGAGAGGAGCTCAGGATCGGACGGAGCCAGTCGTCTTTTCCTGTCAATCATGTACGGGGTGTACAACGGGATCAACCTCGATTATGGTTTTGTCCTTTGGCAACAACTGATTCAGAGCCTTTCTTCCACTTCTCGCCACTCTGAAGTGTCGCTGGCCCCGTTCTGGATCTTGATCACAAGATGGGCCATGGACAGGTTTGAGGTCCCAACTGCTGACGGTGCCCCGATGTCTTCTATTGGTACCTTCCATACCAAGAAGATCATCGTATCCGATGCATCAAAATTCTCCTTCATTGGCTCTATCCCGGAGTCGATGTATGGTAGTGTGCCATCAGACAGCAGTATGATCAAGGCGATCAAGGAGTTAGGGCCATCTGGTCCGAGGGACCTGACACCGGACATGCTGCGATCAATTCATGATGCCGACAAACCGGTGGCCAGGGGTAAAAAGGCAGACAAGGGGAAGAAACCATCCAAAGCCCCAAAACCTTCTCCCAAGAAGCGCAAACAACCGAAGGCTGCTTCGTCACCACAACAGAAAAGGAGGAAGACCCAACAAAAGCGAAAGCTAATCCTTTCCTCCTCATCAAGTGAATCCGAAGTTGAGAGTTCGGACGCTGAGGGATCACAAGGCGATGTCTCTCCTCTACGAGGCAACACACCCCCTCGGTCCCCAACCCCGGAGATGGAACTTCACCAATCCCCAGTTCCTTCCCCTCCACCCACAATACCTATTTCCATTCCCACCATAACCCCTACTATACCACCAACCTCATTCCCTATACCTCCACCCATATTCACCACCTCAACCGAAACACCACCTGTAACCGAAACCCCTCCCGTAACCGAACCTCCACAAACCGAAACCCATACACAACCACCACCCGAAACTAACCCCCCACCTACTCAACCTGAACCAACTAAACCCATAACACCCCCAGCTTCACCACCACCTCAATCTCCAGAAGACGCCTCCGATGGCGATGATCAATTCCTTGGTGGTGATCACATGAACTTTGATTCGGTCTACTATAGTCCGTTTCAAGTTCAGAGTGATGAGGAGGATGATGCTCCAGTGACAAAGAAGCATCTCCGCGATCTTAACGAGAAGGTTGATCAACTTCTCGCCTCCTCTTCAAACCAGCAGTCCACCTTATGTGAAGCTGCCCTTCAGAGGATCGTTGATGCCTTCTCCAGGGCTCAACATGACTCAGTAGCCTCAGCAACTGCTGCGATAGACGCCTCCACCCGAGCCTGTGAGGCAGCGACCGAAAAAGTCGATAAACTATTCTCCGACGCTTCGGACCTGCTAAAGTCTCTGCAGGAAAGCGCCAATGCCACAAAGACGATTCTTGAACCGATTGTTCAACAATTGGCCAAGTTCGTCTCGACGGAGTTGACTTCGTTCGCTACCCTCCGCCAAAACCTCAGTGACGACAACTCTGCACTCCGTGCCTCCATCGATGCCCGTCTGGCAAAACTACAAGAGGATCTTGCGGCAGAGAACTCTCTGATGGACGTTCTGGCAAGTAAAACAACTGCCCTAAAGGTCAAGAGCACGCAGCTTTCCAACTCTGAACAACAATTGGAAGCTCTTCGATCCGAGAGGGAAGTCATCAAGACGTGTGTTTCGGATGTCCACGCGGCTCTATCCAACATCCTGGAAGCACACGACCCCATCCTTAATCATTCGGTGAGGCGCACCCTCGCTGAAAAGCTCTCCCCGTCCATGGCCCTCTTAAGCAAAATTGAAGGCCTTCCGAGTTTCATGTCCATTCCGAAACAAGGGGGAGAAGAGAAGAAAGGATCGAAACCACCTCCGTCCTCCAACGCTACTCACACAACCGAACCACCCCAAACTGGTCATGCCTCGGGTTCGGGTGTGAAGAACAAGGGCAAACACATAGCAGAGGATGGAGATGAAGATGAAGATGAAGACAAGGAGACTATTGCGGACATGTTAAAGAGAAAGAACAGTCGCAATACTGATGACGATGTCAGTCGTGTGGCACGTGAAGCTGAAGAAGCCGAACGTAAACAAAAAGAAGCCAACGATCTCCTTGAGAGCCGAAAGTTGCTCTTCCCTGCCTGGACCAAGGATCGGTTGATAAAAGAGGCCATAGAGACTCCATGCATACTATGGCTCGAGCCGGTGATATCGTTCGACTGCAACAACACCATTGATTCGCAGTTCGATATGCCACTGACTCGAAAGGCGTTCATCTTCCACGCCTTCTCTAACATTTCTGAAGTCCCGCATCCGAACGATGAGCTTGACAGGGAGCTCATTGACTTCTACCTGGAGGCCGCTCGCCCTCAATTCCTTACATGGAGCGCCCAGAAGATTGTCAATGTTCGGGTGATGAAGCCTTTTGCCGTGGGGAGATTTACAAACGTCAAGTTCAAGCTTATCCGAGGATCTGCAAGAACTGCCCACATGATCTCTCTGGCGGATCTACCCAATCTGAACCCTCATGATTGGATAGTCTTGTACAACATCCTGCTGACAAACGAAGCCGAATATGGTCCCATCTTAGACCATGTCAAAAGGATGCTGGCATGCTACATCATGGAGGTGGCCCTAATGGATCAGGAGGTTGCCACAGTTTTTAAGAAGAAACCGAAAGTCAAGCTTGTGGGATCGGCCAGTGATCTGAATCAAATGCTAATGGGCAAGATAGATTCGAGGCGAAACTCTGTGATGTTCACTAGAGCCGAAGGACAGAAATGTCTCTTCGCTTTAGCTGACAAACATCTTTACACTACAACTTGCTTGGAGCACATCTTATTCATCATCAAGCAGTGTAAAGACAATTCGGCTGATGATATCAAATACTTCAATGATATGATCAATTGGTACATCCGGTTTAGACAGACCATCCTTTCCATAACCAAGTGTCTGTTTAGTACCGTGAAGAAGAAGGTACCAGCTTCAGCCGCCGGCCCAAGTAGGAAGTGAAAGTCTCGCTCCAAATTGACGCAAAGGGGGAGATTGTTGGGCAGAAAAGAGTTTTGATGTTGCGTCTTTTGGGCTCGTTAGATTAGCCTTTTATTCTCCGGTTTGGGCCTGTCCAACCGAGAGCCTTTTATGTATTGTATATAAGTTAAATGCTTGCATGCATATTAGGTTAAGATTTTAGAGGTGATTGATACAGCGATTGATCGAGAGTATTATATTTTTCTGTAATCATTCTTGTAATCTTCTAATCCTTTACAGTTGATGTTCTTAATCGAGCTCTTCTAAGGATTTTATTTAATCATTCGACACGTTTGATTCAAGCTGTTTGTTCTTATTATTGCGTTTTTAACTGTTTCATATTCATATACTTGTTCATGATCTAATCGATCTTCTTAGATTAAAAGTTGTTTTAATCCCATCAGGTCAGCATTTTGTTCGGCCGCCAGAGCGAGATAAAGTCTACAGCAGGGATGTAGGGGATTCGTAGCATATGTGATGGATGCGAGGGTTGATTCAGAAAGACCGAGGTTAGTTGATGAGGTCCCGATAGTGCGCGAGGCTCTAAATGTATTTCCATAAGAGTTGTCAGGTGTGCCTCCCAAGAGGCAGGTAGAGTTCAGTATCGATTTGGTTCCGGGGGCTGCGCCTATCGCCAAGGCGCCTTATCGCCTTGCGCCTCCAAAGATGTAGGAGTTATCCTCGCAGCTTCAGGAGCTGCTGGGGAAGTGGTTTATTCTGCCGAGTAGCTCGCCTTGGAGAGCGCCTATCCTTTTTGTCAAGAAGAAGAATGGTTCACACCGGATGTGCATTGATTACTGGGAGTTGAACAAGCTAACGGTCAAGAACTGTTACCCATTGCCGAGGATTGACGATATGTTCGACCAGTTGTAGGGAGCATCTTGGTTCTCCAAGATCGATTTGAGGTCTAGATATCATCAGGTGAGGGTGCGAGATGAGGATATCTAGAAGACAACGTTCAGGACTCGTTACGGGCATTACAAGTTCGTGGTGATGCCTTTCGGGCTCACCAATGCACCGGCGGTGTTTATGGATCTCAAGAACATGGTGTGCAGGCCGATGTTGGAACACTCGATGATCGTATTCATCGACGACATTTTGGTGTATTCGAAATCTAGAGAGCAGCATGAGGAGCATTTGAGGGAAATCCTCGGGGTTTTGAGGTCGGAGAGGCTTTATGCAAAATTCTCCAAGTGTGATTTCTGGTTGAGAGAAGTCCAGTTCCTAGGGCACCTCGTTAACTAGAAAGGAATATTGGTCGACCCGGCCAAGATTGAGGCAGTGATGAGTTGGGAGGTGCTGACGTCACCTACCGAGATCAGGAGTTTCCTAGGGTTGGCGGCTTAGTATCGGAGATTTATCAGGGATTTCACCAAGATCACCGTGCCACTCAGCAAGTTGACTGGGAAGAGTGTTGCTTTTTCATGGGGTCCAGAGCAGCAAGCCTCCTTCGAGAAACTTTGCCAGATACTATGCGAAGCTCCGGTGTTAGCCCTTCCGGAGGGGATGGAGGACTTTGTAGTGTATTGTGACGCGTCGATATCGGGGTTGGGAGTGGTGCTTATGCAGAGGGGTCATGTAATAGCATACGCATCGAGACAGCTGAAGCCTCATGAGATGAGGTATCCCACCCACGATTTAGAATTGGAGGCAGTGGTGTTTGCTCTAAAGATCTGGCGTCATTATTTGTATGGGGTTCGATGTACCATATACACGGACCAGAAGAGCCTGAAGTATCTAATGGATCAGCCCAACCTAAATATGCGCCAGAGGAGATGGTTGGATGTGGTGAACGATTACGATTGTGAGTTCCTGTACTACCCGGGCAAGGCTAATGTTGTAGCCAATGCCCTGAGCCGTAGGGCGGAGGGCGCCCCGATGCGAGATGTTTGTTTGAGATTGACAGTGATGACACTGGTGTTGGACATTATTCGTGGGGCCCAGGCTGAGGCCGTGAGACCAGAAAGCCAGAAGAGAGAGCGAGTTATCGGACAGGTATCGGAGTTCGTTACCGATAGCCGGGGGCTTATGACATTTCAGGGGCGGATTTGGGTACCGTTTGTAGGCGGGGCGCGTATCATTTTGATGGTGGAGGCACATCGATCGAAGTTCTCGATCCATCCAGGGGCCACTAAGATGCATTTGGACCTAAAGAGGGAATATTGGTGGCCCTGTATGAAGAGGGACGTCGCATGGTTCGTGGAGAGGTGCCTAACCTATCGTAGGGTTAAGGCCGAGCATCAGAGACCGCATGGTAAGTTGCAGCCGCTAGAGGTTCCCGAGTAGAAGTGGGAACATATTACTATGGATTTTATCACCAAATTGCCAAGGACTACGAGGGGCGTCGATGCAATTTGGGTGATTATAGACCGGTTGACGAAGAGTGCTCATTTCCTTGCTATCAGTGAGAGCTCTTCCGCAGAGAAGATGGAAGAGATGTACGTGAGAGAGGTGGTATCGCGGCATGGAGTGCCGATCTCGATTGTGTCAGATCGAGATGTACGTTTCACTTCCAGATTCTAGAAGAGGTTTCATGAGGAATTGGGTACGAGACTGCATTTTAGTA
Source organism: Lactuca serriola (assembly GCF_051521515.1). NCBI lineage: Eukaryota > Viridiplantae > Streptophyta > Magnoliopsida > Asterales > Asteraceae > Lactuca > Lactuca serriola. The sequence continues at coordinate 144,175,329 of NC_136412.1, forward strand.
CCGCATACCACCCACAGACTAACGGGCAGAGTGAGCGGACGATTCAGACGCTCGAGGACATGCTCCGAGCATGTGTGTTGGATTTCAGCGGAGGTTGGAACACGTACTTGCCCTTGGCAGAGTTTTCCTACAACAACAGCCATCATTCGATCATTGGTATGCCACCCTTTGAGCTGTTGTATGGGAGGAGGTGTCGGACCCCCATTTGTTGGAGAGAGGTAGGGCAGCGTGTGTTGGGTAGTATTGAGACCGTGCTTCAGATGACAGAGTAGATATAGCAGGTCAGACAGAGGTTGTTGACCGCTCAAAGTCGCCAGAAGAGTTTTGCGGACAGGCGTCGGTCCGAGCTCGAATTTCAGGTCAGTGACCTGGTGCTCCTGAAGGTCTCTGCTTGGAAAGGAGTGATCCGATTCAGGAAGAGGGGCAAGTTGGGGCCCCAATATATTGGTCCTTTCAGGGTGACCGCGAGAGTAGGAAGGGTAGCCTACCGGTTGGAGGTACTAGCAGAGTTGGGTTAGATTCATGACACCTTCCACATGTCGCAGCTGAGAAAGCGTATAGTCGACGAGTTGGCAATGGTACCATTAGAGGATATTCAGGTGGATGTGAGCTTGAACTATGTTGAGAGACCGGTGGCGATTTGGGATCGGAAGATCAAGGTTCTAAGGAACAAGGAAGTGCCTCTGGTGTAGGTCCAGTGGCAGCATCGGAAAAGGTCAGAGCTGACTTTGGAGCCGGAGCGCGAGATGTGTGAGCAGCATCCATATTTGTTTGCAGAGTGGGACTTCGAGGGCGAAGTCTGATTCTAGTGGAGGAGAATTGTGACATCCGGATTCCCAGGTATATTATTTTATTCATTTATTTCGGAGTTTATGGAGGAACTCGGTGAGTTGGTGCTTAGACTCACCGAGTAGGGTCGCGGATTCTCATCCGAGTTCATGACTGGACTCGGCGAGTCCATGAGTGGACTCAGTGAGTCCACTCTGTTTAATGAAACCCTAATTTTCCGGGTTTGGGACCTATTTAAAGGCCCTTAGGGCTGTCATTTGCGGCTACCAAACCCCAGAGAGAAACCCTAAGAGATCTAGAGCATTTGTGAGGAAGGAGAGCCCATTTTTGATCATTTTGTTGGTGTGATTGCAAGAAGGAGGTGAGCAAGGCAAGATGAGGCTGAAGGAGGTGCGATTCTAGTGATTTCAGAGTTCAGAGACTTCATCTTGCGGTATTTATTCGGACCTTCTTCAGATTTGGTGTTGATTCTTATAGTTAGGGTTTTCTAACCCCTATAGAGGATGGATATGTAGAGCAATTGGTCCCTTCTCGAGCTTATGCTTTGGATCTGGACTCAAAGAGGTACAGATACCTTAACCCTTGGAGCTCTATGTGTTATTTTGGGAGCCATGAACTTAGGATGTTATTTTTGGGGCTAAATCACCAAGTGAAACCATCTAGATGTTATATGAGTGTCAAGGTCTGAACATTACGTGATTATCATGCTTGGGAAGGTAAGATCTATGGATTAAAGGAACAGATCTGACCTCAGGAGGTCAATGAAGTTTGTGCATGGCATGAACTCGTCGAGTCCAAAGAGCAGACTCGGCGAGTAGGGTTAGGGTTTCCCGTAAATCACTCAGTGAGTAGACTTTCCGAGTTATGGAAATAACTCAGTGAGTCAGAGGGGGATTAGAGGACTGGAGTTCAAGGTGGAAATCGCCGAGTTGTTCTTGAGACTAGGCGAGTTGAGTCGGGGTGGCCCCGCGATTCATGCCAGGTGTGACTCGTCGAGCAATGGGAGGGACCCGACGTGCCAAGCGGGACTAAAGAGTTAGTGGACACATGTAGACTCGCCGAGTCGCCCAAGTGAACTCGACGAGTCGGGTCAAAGTTGGACCGTTGACTTTTGTTGAATTTTAGGGTTTGGTCAACAATGTGGCCTTTAAGCCAAGAGAGGGGTAAAATTTTCTTTTACCCTTTTGAGTGTGCTAAGAGAGGGTTGAGTATAGTAATATTTATGAGAGTATTTACTTTATGTGATTAGGCGGAGGCTAGATCGTATTTCTACCGAGTCAGAGATTTACCGAGACATCTGAGGTGAGTCTTACTATACTTTACCTAGAGTAGTAATCAGAGCTATGTGACAGTGTATCTTGTATGCTACTTATGTGTTGTGGTTCTATGTGATATATGATATGCATGATTTAGAGTTACAGAGTTAGGACCAGTGGGTCCACAGAGTTATGGGACCAAGAGGGTCCAATAGAGATATTCGACCAGAGGGTAAACATAGTTACACCCTTGAGTGGCTGATATGTGTTTAAGTGGTATTTTGGGGAACTCACTAAGCAATTATGCTTACAGTGTTATGTGTGGTATTTCAGGTACCAACGATGATCGCAGGAAGGCGCCGACATGACTCGTACACACGCACACTGGAGTTCATATGTTTTGATCTTAGGGTTTTGTATTAAAATAATGATGATACAATGTTTTAAAATGTGGATGTGAATGGAATTATATGGTTTTTAAAATGTGAAAAATTGTTTAAATTTTTATGGTGTTACTGTTATTGCTATATAACAATCAAAGGTAAGATCTAAACCCTAATTTATGTTAATATGATTAATTGTATGCTAGATCTAGGGTTTATAGCTTTGGATATTCAATTGCATGTTTATTAGACAAACTAGATCCAAAAGCTATTAGGGTTTGCATGTACACCATAGGAATGATGTATTGCTCAAAACCCATCAAATCAATGAAGTAGATCGATGGAGAAAATCTTCATTCCATGTGGCAGTGAAGAGAGCAAATATAATGTTCTAATTCCATCATCTTCTTCTAATTTCATCCAAAAATTAACCCAAATCAAGTTTCTTTTGGGTTTAAAGTCATCCCACCAGATACCTACATCTGGATCTGTGGGGCGTGACTGGTGGTGGTAGGGACTGCCCACCACAGCAACGATGGCGAGTAGTGGTAGCACAACAACTTCGTTGCTTCCGTCTTCCAAATACAACGGTGATCGAAGAGGAAAAAAGCAGAAAGGATTGGGGTTTGTTTGGGGTTTCTCAGATCAACAGAAAACAAAAAGAGATGAGGTGAGGCTGGAATGGTTCTGTGGTGGGCGGAGACATAACAGTTCATGGTGGAGTTTGGTAGTCGAATAGAGGCTAGCAGGTGGTGTGGTGGCTATCTCCAAATTGCCGGAGGTAGCATCCCCTTCTAGTTCGGTAAAATTGGGAACGAAAGAAAGAAATGGATATACGACCCGGAGAGAGAGAGACAAACTTTTATTTTTTTAATTAGTTAAATAAATAAATAAGTATTTAGATTTTTTAAAAAATTAAAGAAATGAAAAATAAATAACCTAAGGGTACTACAGTCATTTCATTATTAAGAGGGACCAAAAACGCGATGAAACTAGTTCAAAATGACCACCAATCCAAAAAAAGTCATGGTTTAGACTAAAACCCCAAACATTTGATTACCTTAGAGACCATTTTTGCAATTTTGTGAAATAGTTGTTTTACGTTTGTTTATGGGAAGAACATGTATTAATAATTTATAAATCTAAAAACAAAAATTTTTATGGCGTGATTTTGGGTCGTTACAACAAGCCTCCTTGCTCCGCCACTTAATTTTCGTATGTAAGGTCTTTAGAATTCCCACATTATTCGTTACTTGCTCTTTGAAATTTTTATCACATTTTCATAGGATTTTTCTTTTGTTTGGTTCAAAGGTTTGATTGTAAATAGGGGCGGACATATAGAGTGTCTAGAGGGGTCCTGTGTAACTAATCGATTTTTCCGTACTAGCAGGGCCGGTCCAGATGGTGGGCAACCCGGGCGACCGCCCAGGGCCCACCTCTCAAGGGGCCCAAAATTTCTTGGCTATGTAATGTATATATATATATATATATATATATATATATATATATATATATATATATATATATATATATATAATATTACCTAAATGATTTTTGGGGTCTAAATTTGGTTCATACTCAAACTAGGTCAAAAGATAAACAATTTGGATTGCTTGTTATTGCTAATTGAACGTGTTTATAGTGAAGAATAAATGATATACTTTTTTGAATATTTATTATATTTGTTTGTAAAGGGCCCCCTTTTTTTATTTTCGCCTCGGACCCCATATACGTTTGGACCGGCCCTGTTGATACTAGTGTAATTTATTATTATTATTATTATTATTATTATTATTATGCACCTACAAATCTTTATGTTTATATATACGTGGTCCATGGATTATCGACAAAAGTAGATTTGTGGTTTTGTGGTTAAAGTGATGGGGTAATAAATAGGGATAATGACTTAGAAGGGTAATAAGGTTTTCTATTTGTCGATTTTAGGTCCCTAACATAGTTTTTGTGCGTATTACACCATTAAGGTTATTATAGCCGTTTACAAATAGTCCTTTTAACAGGAAGAAACCAGTAAAAGGGATTATTTCTAAACAATTATAACGACCTTAGTGGTGCAATACACACAAAAAATACGTTAGGAACATAATATGGACAAACGCGAAACGTTATTACCCTCCTAAGTCATTATCCCCGTATGAAACTATAAACCCCTATAGTAAATTTTTACTTTTTAAATAAGAAACTTTTAGGTCTTGGGGTTGGTAGTTTGGATGCTTTTAACCTCGACCTTCTTTATAAATGGAAGTGGCAGTTTCTTAATGATAAGGGAGCTCTTTTGGTTAAAATTGTCAAATTTCTTCATGGGGAAGGTTGTGGTTTTTCGGACGATTTGAGATTAGGAACTGTTGAGAGAAAAACTTGGAGACAGACTTGAACAAACGTTAGAACAAGTTAATTGCGGAATAGTTAAGCTCTAAGGATCTAAAAGCTCAACAATAATAAAGTTAGATAGTTAGATAGTTAGTTGGGGAAAGTAAAGAAAGATAAATGACAAAAGTTATATCAAGAATACACTTAAACTGATTCATAACAAGGAATGCAGTCACTCCAAGTTAGTAAGCGAGATTAGGTTTAGTGATTAAGTCTAGAAGACTTGCTCCGAAGAGAGGTTATGTTCTAGTACCAGTTTGAGTGTGATAAAGATAAGAGAGATAACTGATGAAGATAAGAAAGATGAGAAATCTTGTGTATTAAGAAGTTAAGAGTTTTCACACTCACATATATCACTAGCACATAATACATAAGAAAGAGTCTCTATTTATAGAGTTTAGAAAAGAACAACTCTATGAGCAGTCGTGCAAGACATGCCGGACAATTGAGTGAATTACAATGTAACAAAATAACTAAGACTGCGGATAAGTAAGACTTGAATACTCCGGATGTTGCTGATGGAGAATGGTTGCGGTGTCAGTTGTAGAGATTGACTCTGGTGCTGAATTGGCTGCGGGTACTGAACCGTTGCGGTAGATAAGTTTTAAAGGGTCACTTTCATGTTTCAACAATTTCCCCTAAGTGACCTTTTTAACATTGGTTCAGTTTTCAAGTTTGAGAAACTTGATCAAAATCCACCAAAAATTTCTAACATTTTCCAGCCACAAGATTCTTCTAGAGATCTCGAACTTGACTTCAGCAGTAGTGTGTTTTGATCTTTCCACTGCGGTCTTGCATATGTCAAGTTGCTTCTTGGGCAGGCGATGCATGGCATTCATCGGAATGAAATATTTGACATTGTCCGTTTTCCGTTTGAATATGATGCCAAGATCTGGGAAGTTGGTTGCGCCTAGAGATCTTTCTTCAAAACCTTCTGTAAGCATTGACACTTGTTCAAGTGGTGGAAGGTCAAATTTCTTTACAATGGTAGGGTAGATGTCCGCATCAATCTTCGCAAAGTCACAGACAGTTTCCTTGAGGAAGGATTTGGCTTTGTCGAGATCTATCTGCATCTTAGGATGTTTCTCTGCCTTGTTCTAAAAAACTCTGGTAGTGAGAAATATTTCTTCAGGATTCATGCAGGGAAAGTGTGCCTGGGTGCGGATGTAATCATGCTCTCTTCTGGTCAGAGTGAATTGAGCAAAGTCTGCTTTCATGAACTTCCGCATCTTGTAGTTCTTCACTGCGGATGGTCTATCGTTAGACCAAATGTTTTCCACTGAGGAGCCATGCTTCGCATAGAATCGAGTCAGTCTTTCGAATTCCATTGGCAGATGCTTGTGATTAGGAAGACTGTGGTCGAAGCAGTCAAAGACAGCAAAGTATTTGGCATTGGGAGAAATTGGAATATCCCAATAACCATCTGATGGTGGTTCAGCATATGTGAGGTGGGGAGTGTAGTCTTCATCAAGTAGCATGCGGAGAGGATTGAACCATGAGTTGATCAGCGATTCATCAATCATAGTGTCAAAACCGCATTCTCTCCATATAATTTCGGCTAGCTTGGCTGCTTTCCAATCATGTGTCCTCTGGGCAGTAGCAGGAGAATCTGTAGAGCTTTCTGAGGACATATATTCCTCAAGATTCTTTAGATGAGGAGGCGTCAGAGGACGGTTTATGTTGTTTTTGGGTGATGAGTAGGGAGATGGAATATTTTGAGATGGTGGAGGGGAAGGCTGCGGAGTGGGAATTTTATTTGTGGTGATTGGAGGGCTCTGTTGGATGGATGTGTTTGAGTTCTCACCGCGATCGTCTTCTCTATCACTTCCCCCTCTTGAGGAATGCAACCCTGGTGCTTCCTCAAGCCATTGTTTCAGTCCATCAACTTTGGCACAAACCTCAGTAAAGTGTGCTTTCATTGATTCGGCCAGTTGGGAGTTGTTTGGAACGGCAGAGTTGAAGAGCAGCTTGTGAATATCCTTTGTGAGCTGCAGTATCTCTGGGCCATGAAAGTTTGATGTAAGGGATTTCTGCATGCGGGCGATTGTTGCATGAAGAATAGAGATCGTGAAATCATAGGCAGTATGAGTTTCCTCTATTGCCTTTTGGGACTGGGCAGCTTGATCCGCAATGGCCGTTTGTAAGCCTTGTTTGATTGCGGTGACCTAAGTGATGAGGCGTTCCGCTGCGGTCATGAAATTTTGATAGTCGGCCCTGCGGTTGGTGTCGAGAGATCGTATTCCCATCTCGACTTTGAGAGAGATGTGCTCAGCGGCCATACGCTCTCTCGTTTCTAGTCGTTCGATTCGCTCAATTAGGGATTGCGGTCCTGGGAGATCTTCTGGTGGAGGTTGGGTAGGCTTAACCGCAGCCAAAATTTGATCAACATTGGCATCTTTCTTCTTTTTCTTCTTCTTTTCTTTAGGCTTAGAAGTGGAGTGCTAAGAATTGTTGGCTTCTTCTTCTTCCTCGAACATCATGAGGTCATCATCTGATGGATTCGGTTTGTTGACCTCTTGGATGTCTTCATCGTCAAAGTCGAAGGTTGGGGTCGAGTTGAGTTCAATAGCTGGCTCTTCATCTTGAGATGGGTTGACTGCGGTAGGTGGAACAGGAGGTGAAGAAGGAGGAACAATTGATGTACCTGCGGCTGTGGTTGAGGCTTGGGTTTTCAACACAGTTTCAGCCATTTGGTCCATCCAAGTCTGAACCTTAAGAATTGTTGCAGTAGTGTGGGCGTTGCTGAGGGCATTTGCCCAGTATCTGGCTACGGACATAATTTCTTGCTCCTTCTGCTTTTGTTGTTTGACCTGCTGCTCCTTGCGGGCTTCGAACGCCCTTTTGAAAGCAGCATACTTCTTGATTTCAGCATCAGTGGTTGGTTGATACTGACTCCAAGAATCATTCGAGTCTTCATCGTCAATTCCTTGTTGTCGCACCAAGGTGTCCCTTGGGTTCACGGATCCTTGCACATTAGTGCTCACCATGCCTAAACCACCAGATACAGATGTAAGCAGAGTAGGATTTCCTGGGTTTCCTTGGTCTCCTTGACCCGTGGTCAAGTTTGGCCTCGACCCAGTTCTGGCATGGGCGAAAGAGATGCCCTGCGATTGGAGTGGTGTTTATAGTGTTTGGGATACTTGCAAGAGGATGGAGTCTAACTCCTTAGAAGAAAAGATGTGCAGCCTGGAATCCCTGGAGACCTTAGGGCGATTACCAGTTTTATTTACTTGAGATCCAACTGGGGGGCTGTCTCCACATTCAGAAGAAGATGAGGATGAAACAATCTCACAAGATGAGTTTGAGTGGTATTGAATGGATGTGCGGCCATCCCAAGGACTACTGGAGCCTTTTGAGAGGCTTTAGTATCAGTCTGGTCACGCATATGGCTAGTAGTTTCAGTTGTCTTTCTTTTCCTGATGATAGATATGGGTAGTCTATCTTCCTCAGAGTTACTGTTCGATACAGTGGTGGTTTTGGTTTTGCGTTTCTTGGAGGGTGCGGTTTGTTTTGGAGCTTTCTTTTTGGTTGTTGTAGCTTTCTTTTTAGAAGCTACTGATTTTCTCCATTGAGAAAGGTTAGAAAGTGTAGTGGCAGAGGGGGCTGCGGTACCCTCAGGAAGAATAGTTGAAGAAGGAAGAGGTGGGGTAGAAGGGTATGGGATAATACCCTCCGTGGCCTCAATATGATCTGAGACATCAGCAGTCTCAAGACCAAGCAGTGAAAGAATGTGTGTGGGGAGCCTGCGGATAGGTCCAAAAGTAGTTTGATCATAGGAAGGAATATACCTTTTCAGATCCTTAGTGACAAAGAAATTGATGTCACTTCTCACGTCGAGACCAGCATCCGCATGCAGATCAGAAATACATAGAGACCAAAAGCGAGCAAAAGTGAGCTCGATTGGGTTTTCCTTTGGTTGTCCTTTGGGAATGTACCGGAGGAAATCATCCCAAAGAATTTGACCGTAGTTGACATCACGGCCGGTGAAGATGCTCCATACAAATTCAAGGAGCTTGAGTCCCATGTTGTCGATGCCTCCGGTTCTGCCAGATAGACATCGGATGATGAAGTGGCATACAAACTGCCAAACCGCAGGCAGCTGATTTTTCTTAAACTCACCAACCCCTCGGATTGGTTTCTGGTAACCCATTTGGTACAGTGCGGTAGTGATATCGGATAAGGATGGAGTGAAGATTTTGATGGAGGGATGGATTAACAGGTTAATGGAGGTTAAGAATTTTTCTTTGGTCAAGATGACTAAGGAATCGTTGACGAGGTTCAGATGCACTTATTGAGGATTTTCCATTGGTCTGTATGCAGACAGAGCACATTTAAAAAGTGTAGAAATAGGAACAACATCGGTGAATGCGTCAAACGGGCCAAAAAGGATGTGGTTCTTGAGATGCTTGATCATCAGTTTTGTTGGAGCATTGTAAGAAGGATGATCGTCAAACACAACCCTGAAGTTGCTTGAAGCGATTGTTGGTGATGTGGAACCGGTTTGATTCATCGAACTTGAAGCCCTGGATTGCTTCTTAGATGCACCAGATTTCGCCATTGAGAGTTATGAGATGGAAGTTCTTGAGAGCTTTTGTGAGTTCTTGGAGAGTTGAGAGAGTAATCGATTATCAGAGAGCGTAAACGATTATAGAGAAGAAGAAGGGTTTATAAAGGGGGTAAAAGGATTTTAACCCTAGGTAAAGGATAAGAGGGGGTAAGAAGTTGAATGGTGTTTTGGGGGGAATCAACGATTCTGGAATTGAATCTCAACCGCACGAATATGAAACGGGTTTTGAAGAGATTTAAGAAATCTTAAAAGGAGGATTTGCATTTAATGGTGGAGTGGACGCATGGTAATACGTCAGGTAATCGTGGGTTGATGAGAGAGAAAGTTGAAACTGATTGGACGTGTTTGGGAGAGGAAAGGACAAGTTGAAAAAGGATCAATTTGGGAATCATTCTTTTTGGCATCATCCCTAAAATAGGTCTGATATGGGGTTTATTAAGAAAGGTAAAGTGACAGTTTCTAAAGGGAATGTGTGTATTTTATTTAATGAAGGATCATTAAATAGCACACAAGGATTCAAGAGTTAATGAATCGGTTGGAATTTATTTGAGATGGTTGCGGATGAATTCATCAAAGCCGTTGAGAAACTCCATTGCGGGTGAGAAAGAAAGGTTTCGGAGAATCTGTGAGACAAACACTTGTACAAAATTGAGAAATAAAGGAACATTAAGACCCATGAGAGATATGTATGACATATGGTTGCGGTACCTAGATTGCAGTATCAAAACCATCTATCATATGTAATTCTCAGTTAGAACCGTAATGGGGACCAAAGATGGTCTGCGGTAGCTAACACTTCAAAAAGAACTGTGGGTCCGGATTCATCATTCCCAACATTTGTAAGAATGTATTGAGTTTTGAAGAGTCAAGAGCTTTTATAAAAACATCATCAATCTCTTCATGAGTAGGAACAAAGATGAGTTCAATATTACCTTTCAAAATATGATCTTTGATGAAATGGTACCGTAACTCAATGTGTTTCGTTTTGGAGTGCTGAATAGGATTATGAGAGATAGCTATATCACTTTCTGAGTCACAGTAAATTGGTATCCGCAACATTCTGTACCCGTAGTAATTGACATCCACCTGAAGTACTTTTTCTATCGAGCTTACAACTTGCATGATCCGCATCGGTGAAGGCTTGAAGACTGAAGTCGTTGCCTACAGGATACCATAAACCCATAGATTTGCTTCCTTTAAGATACCGGAGAATTTGTTTGGCTGCGGTCATGTGAGACACTTTTTGATCATCCTGGTATCTTGCACATACACCAGTTCCAAAGACAATGTCAGGTGTGCTTGTGGTGAGGTACATTAGCGAACCAATGATGCCTCTATAAGTCTTGTGATCCACAGATTCACCAGAAGGATCAGCAGAGATCTTATATCCGAAGGCTATAGGAACTTTAGCAGAAGAGCAATTATCCATTGAGTATTTCTTCAGAAGTTCTGTGGTGTATTTTTCTTGATGAATGAAAATTCCTTGTTGAATTTGTTTGACTAGAAGACCTAGAAAGAAGTTGATTTCTCTATTCATGCTCATTTTGAATTTGTTAGTCATGAGCTTTGCAAATTCATCTACCATATTTTGATCAGTAGACCCAAAAATGATATCATCCAGATATATTTGTACCATCATAAGGTAGTCACCATTTGCTTTTCTGAATAATGTGTGATCAATCACTCTTCTTTTGTAACCAGATGAGACAAGAAATTCAGAGAGTGTCTCATACCAAGCTCTTGGAGATTGTTTCAGGCCGTAGACTGTTTTTTCGAGCTTATAGTAGTAGTCTGGAAATTCATCATTTTCAAATCCTGGAGGTTGCTGAAGGTAAACTTCTTCTTTTAGTTCACCATTAAGGAAGGCACTTTTAACGTCCATTTGGTGTACCTTAACGTTTTTGTGGGCTGCGTATGCTAGAAAGATCCGGATGGCTTCCATTCGTGCTACCGGAGCATACGTTTCATCGTAGTCAATGCCTTCTAGTTGACTATAGCCCTTGGCAACCAGTCTTGCCTTGTTTCGGATGACTGAACCAGATTCGTCTAGCTTATTCTTGAAAACCCATCTTGTACCGACAATAGTATGACCTTGTGGAAGAGGAACAAGTTGTCGTACTTTGTTTCTTTCAAATTCTTCTAATTCTTCTTGCATTGCAACTATCCAGTCTGGTTCAAGCAGAGCTTCTTTGATAGTTCGAGGTTTAACTGAAGACATAAATGCTGCATAATGACAATGGTCAGATAAATCTTTGGAAAACCGAGTCTGGATACCTGCTGATGGATTGTCGATAATTTGACCAGGTGGATGGTCTTTTGTCCATACATGAAGACGTGGCATTAGATGATCAGTAGCTGTGGTATAAGGAATGTCTTGGATATCAGAGGAATCTACGGTTGGGGAAGGCAGTTCCCCCGTGGACTTGAGAACATCCTACTGAAACATCATGATCTATTAAAGCAGGGTTTTCTTGAAGAGTTGGCAAAGATTGAGGTTCCCCCTGGATTGCGGATGGGAGTTCCTCTGGAACTTGAGAAAGTTCCCCCTGGAATGCAGATGAAAGAGTGACAATTCTGGGATCGGATCTAGTGTCAATATTCTCTATGAGTTCATCATCTGAGTCGTCCGAAGGATCGATTGATGGTTAGACTTCACTTCGGGTAGGAATGTAAGCAGCATCAGGTAGTGGAACCTCAACGGTTGTAGCAATATCCGAAGTAGAGCTTTCCCCCTTAACCGGAGAGGTGGAGGTATTGAGAGATACTAATTAAGATAGAGAAGGTCCAGATACATCGACATGTTGTTGTTGAGCTGCGGATGATACTAGGACTTCGGATAGTTTCTCTATTTCAATGGGATCAAACAGGTCATCATAGTTGATTTCAACTAGATTTAGAGGTCGAGAATTGGTTGGAATGTCACTTTCCATGATTGCAGTTGTTTCGGTGGATGGAGGTGCACTGTGGATGTGAGAGTCATCAAATTTCACATCAAAGCTTTCAATGATCAACCTTGTTCTTCTGATGAGCACACGATATGCAACCTTGTTAGTGGAATAACCAAGGAAGATATATTCATCAGACTTCGGTGCAAACTTATTGAGTTGATCTCTGTTGTTGATCACGAAGCATCTACATCCAAAGATATGAAAGAAACGAACATTGGGTTTGCGATTATTGAGCCCTTCATATGGCGTTTTATTGAGACGCTTGCACACAATACTTCGATTTTGAACAAAGCATGCGATTGCTACTGCTTCGGCCCAGAATTAGAGAGGAATTTGGGCGAAGTTAAGCATGGATCTGGCTGCTTCAACGAGTGTGCGATTTCTTCTCTCTACTACGCCATTTTGTTGCGGTGTATAGGGTGCTGAAAAATTGTGAGAGATGCCTTTGGAAACTAGGAAACTGGTCAGAAGATGATTAGTGAACTCAGTTCCATTATCACTACGGATGCGTCTGACTGGAAGCTTGATTTGAAGTTCAATTTCTTTGATGAAGTTAATGAAGATCTGCGATGCCTCTGATTTGAGTCTAAGAAAGAAGACCCATGTGAAGCGTGTATAGTCATCAACAATAACCAGTATATATTTTTTGTGGTGAAGACTGGCTACGGTTGAGGGAACGCAGAGATCAATGTGTAGTAGCTCCAGTGGTTCAGAGATAGAAGAATCCATTATCAGAGGGTGACTTGCTTTGGATTGCTTACCGCATTCGCACATTGGGCAAAGAGTTTCGTTGCTGAATTTGAGAATAGGGAGACCACGGACCAGTTCTCCTGTGACAAGATTGTTGATGTAGCGAAAATTAAGATGAGCGAGCTTGCGGTGCCATAGCCAACAGACTTCGGATACAGCTTTGGACAGAAAACACAGCTGCGTGACTTGATTAAGCAGGTGCTGCGATCATTCATCATTATGTAACAGAATTGATTGTCAAATTCAACACGATGTCCTTCCTTACATAGTTGGCCAACACTGATAAGATTGTGTTTAAGACCTTCTACATAAGCAACTTTCTGAATAGAAAAGTTCCCTGTAGTGAGAACACCGTAACCTAGGATGACACCGTTTGCATTGTTGCCAAACGTGACATTTCCACCATTGCATATAAGCCTGAAATCCCGAAGGCACTCTAACCTTCCGGTCATGTGCAAGGAGCAGGCACTGTCAATTAACCATTCTTCTTCTTGTTCCTCCTTACACAAAGTCTGAGATTTAAACGGTTAGTTTAGGCATCCAAACAAGTTTGGAGCCAGGGACGATTGATGTATTCTTGAATGATGCATGGTCTGAGGTTGCAAGGACAGGTCTTTTGTCATTATTCAAACCGAGTCCTGGGTGTTTGTTCAGATTTGGATTGTTACGAGTTTTCTGAAAAGTGTGAGATTTCTGTCTTTGATTTGACTTGACATGAGATAAGAACCTTTTACAGCTGCACTGACATTTGCAAAAAAAGGGTTTGTCATTGAATCTGACATTGTGCTTGGTCAGCGGTTTATGGGGTGTGTTGGACTTTAAATTAGTCCGAGGTGGGTAACTTTTGAGGGATTTGACGTTTGAGTTCTGAAAAGTTTGTTTTGAACGAGGTTTCGTTCGTGTAAATCTTTGGTTTGCTCTAGGTGGATTTGATAAAATTCCTTTCCATTTGTTTTGATTTGATCTTAAAAGTGTTGGAATGGGTAAAACTCCTTTCCATTTTGGGTCAGTTGGAGAGTAGATCTGAAAAACATAGTTTCTGAAAGGTTTGACACCTTTTTGGGTTGTGTCAGAAGTAGCAGAGGTGACTTTTGAAACTGAACTTTTCTTTTTGTTTGTTTTCAGGAAAGAAGAACTTTTTGAAATGTAATTTGTGAAAACAATTTTTTCTGGACTCCTGGATTTAGGAATTCTTACATGTTTTCTATTTTTTGAAAAACTTTGTCTACCTTTGTTTTGAAATCTGATTTCCTCTTTGAAAGCTCTTTTTGCAAGGAATTTTGGTGAACCGCAGTCATTGTTATTCAACTGCGGTTTCTTGGAACCTTTTGGAATATTTTGAAAACGTGGGCTAAAATCATCAGAACTTGAAGATTCTGGAATTTGAGAGCATTGGGCTACCTCAAAATTTTCTATAGGCAATTCGTGAAAAATCGATTGAAGAGTTGTAGTTCCTTGAACTAAAGAGTTGCAGTCAATGTTTTTTAACTGTGGTGAAGATGACTTGACTATTGCAGAGTAGGTTTTAGATGAGACTGCGGTGGGACATTTCTGGGACAGTTGATTATAGTTTGAGGACAAGGATGTAAAGTCCTCTGAGACTTCGGGGCCTTCAACGACAATTTCTTCATCAACTTCGGATGAAGGTTGAGAAATGGAGTGAGTTGTACTACAGATGAGAATTTGATCATGTATGTGACTAGAATCCTCAGGCACAATTTCCTCAATCACACAATTATTGCTCAAATTGTGTAATCTACCGAAGTGAATTTTAATATCCTCGGGAAAAGTCTTGTCATTGACAGGGAAATGAAATTCTCTATCAGGAGGGACATACACTCTGTCTTTGTTGAACCAGGGTGAGGAATCCATTGCGGTAGGATATCCATTAGACCAACCCCAATTATATGTATTGTCTACGATTCCATTTTTTACTAAATTTTCAATAGCCTCACTTTCATTAAACAGTTTTTCAATTAACAGATTCAAGCGTACAATTTCTTTCTTAGCTAAAGATTTTTGATTCAAGGCTATTTCTATTTGAGTTTCACTTAACAGTCTAGCATCTTTCTCTAACTCTAGATCTCTTTCTAGCATTGCCATCTTAAGTCTCTTGTTATCCAGTCTTCCTCTCACGTGGAACATCTCTTGGGACGCTATGTTCTTCTCATCTAAAGCTTTGTTATAGTCTGAAAGGACGGCAACACAAGTGTCATTAAGATCATCTATGTAGGGTTGACAATCATGCATGCTATAATTTAAAGTTTGGATCATGAGTTTTACCTGTTCAACGATGCTTAGGGTCCCATCTTTCGCCATGTAGCAGTAGTTTTTGTTCAACATTGCTGACCCATCATCATCTGTAGTAGCCAGCATGCAAATTTTTCCTTTTCTTGTAACACTGCTGATAGTCTCATCTTCATCTCCTGATGACCAAACATGATGGTCTCGTTTAACTTGAGCCACATATGCCCTTGCCTTTTCTTTTTCTTCTAACTCTTGAGCCATTCTGAGATAGAATGCTCTGTCCTTGACTACGTTGGTCTTACAGTCTTTTGCGAAGTGATTTTCTTTGTTGCATTTGTGACAAATTTCAACATCAGTCTTGTCTTTTGATTTTGTTTTGAGGAGACTGCGGTACCTCCTTGGGTTGATTGTTCTGAGAGACTTTAGAATACCGAGAGTTGTTGTTCTGAGGACCGAAGTTACGGTTGAATGGTGGTTTGTTGAATTGTTGATTCTTACGAAAAGAGGAAGGTGGTATGCAGTTGAACTGTTGGCTAACTAGAGTAATAGCCTTCTGAAACTCTTCTTCATCATCATACTCAGAATCTGCTTCGTATGACTACGGTGGGGTGTCATACGATGATGAGTAAGGTGACTGCGGTGGAGCTTGTGCTATGAGAGCAAGTGGTCCCCCGAAGTCAGCACAATCTTTGAGTACAGTAGATTCTTGTGCTTGAAGTTCTCCATAAAGTTTGTAGAGTGATAAAGAGTGAATCTTTCTGTGACCTTGGACTATCATTTTGGCCGTAGTCCAATGTCTTCCTAGACCATTAAGGAACTGGAGATTGGTTTCATGGTTGCTGCAGATGGTACCAGCATTTGATAACTTTGTGACTATTAGGTTGAATCTTTTGAAGGAGTCTTCCAAACTTTCACCGGCATGAGCTTTGAAGTTGTTGAAGTCGTTGAGTGCGGTCGTGAGCTTCTTATCTTGTGCTTGTTCTGAGCCTTCGTACAAGTTTTTGAGTACATCCCAGATCTCTTTGGCTGACTTGCAGTTTATGATAATATCAAAGTTGTCAGGAGCAACACCACATGAAATTTCATAAAAAGCAACAACATCATTTTCCATTTTATCGAGATCATCTTTCGTAGGACAGCTCATAGTTGGTTGACCTCCTCCTAGTCTGGTTGCAGCACCGTCAGTTTGGATTGGTGTGAGAACTGGAACATGTAGTCCTTCTTCCACGGATCTCCATACATCTCTACCCAATCTTCTTAAGTACCTCTCCATTCTTTGTGACCAGTGATGATATTCATTTGCTACTAGTATTGGGGCTCGGTTAGAACCACCAACACTATTGGAGACATTCAGAGATAACGATTGTGGCATTTTTGTTGTGTGTTTTTTTTTTTTTTTTGAGAAATGAGCTTTAGTGGTATAGAAAGCTTAATGAGAAAATCAGAGTTCCGATATCCAAAAAGCAACCACTTTGGCTCTAATACCAATTGTTGAGAGAAAAACTTGGAGACACACTTGAACAAACGTTAGAACAAGTTAATTGCGGAATAGTTAATCTCTAAGGATCTAAAAGCTCAACAATAATAAAGTTAGATAGTTAGATAGTTAGATAATTAGTTGCGGAAAGTAAAGAAAGATAAATGACAAAAGTTATATCAAGAATAAACTTAAACTGGTTCATAACAAGGAATGCAGTCACTCCAAGTTAGTAAGCGAGATCAAGCTTAGTGATTAAGTCTAGAAGACTTGCTCCGAAGAGAGGTTATGTTCCAGTAGCAGTTTGAGTGTGATAAAGATAAGAGAGATAACTGATGAAGATAAGAAAGATGAGAAATCTTGAGTATTAAGAAGTTAAGAGTTTTCACACTCACATATATCACTAGCACATAATACATAAGAAAGAGTCTCTATTTATAGAGTTTAGAAAAGAACAACTCTATGAGCAGTCCTGCAAGACATGCCGGACAATAGAGTGAATTACATAGTAAGGAAATAACTAAGACTGTGGATATGTAAGACTTGTATACTTCGGATGTTGCTGATGGAGAATGTTTGCGGTCTCAGTTGTAGAGATTGACTCCAGTGTTGAATTGGCTGTGGGTACTGAACTGTTGCGATAGATAAGTTTAAAAGGGTCACTTTCATGTTTTAACAGGAACTGGAGGGGGTGTTTGGCAAAAGATTGTAGGATCCATTAATCATCTCCATGAGAATGGTTGTATTCCTTCTAATTCCATGTATAGAGTGGTGGGGGATGGGACTCAAACGAGGTTCTAGAAGGATGTTTAGTGCTTGGATATTTCTCTTAGGGAGCGGTTCGGGAGGCTCTTTGTTTTGGCCTTTAATCAAGATTGTCGAGTAAGTGAATAATGGGATTCGGTGGGATGGAATTTTCATCGGTGTCGAGGGATTAGATGAGGGGCTGAATCGACCCAATTTGATTATCTTGTGGTGATATCAAATCTGATTCGTATAGGAAAAATGTCGGATAAGTGGTCTTGGGAGCTTGAATCGTCGGGTATCTTTACTATTAAACCTGCACAGAATTGGGTTAATGATATGACGCTTCGGCGCTTCCTATGGGTAGTATGCCTACTAGGTGGAACCGTTTTTTCCCTATTAAAATTAACATTTTTTATGGCGTGTGCTTTTGGATCGTATTCCGGTAAGAGCTAAACTAGTGGAAAGGGGGGTGGTGATAGATTCCTTATTGTGTCCTATGTGTCATAATTCTCAAGAAAGTGTGGAGCATTTGTTGCTGTAGTTTTCGGTTGTTGATCAGGTTTGGAGTCGGGTTGAGAATTAGCTTCATTTGGACCTTCCTGTGTTTTCATCTATCCGTGAGGTAGTTACAAAATCCAATCCGACCTTAATTTGTTCTACTCTCTAGCTCCCTGTTAGAGGTTTTTTTTGGCTAGAGGTTAACTGGATGATGTGGTTACAAAATCCAATCCAATCCAATCCAAACCTTTCTACTTTTTATTATTTTTAATTTCAACAACTTTATATGAAATACACATATAAAAATAAGTACTAAAAATCTTAAAAATATATATTCAAAATAATAAATACTAAAAATCTTAGGAGGGTAATAACGTTTCCTGTTTGTCCATTTTAGGTGTCTACGGAATTTTTGTGTGTATTACACCATTAATGTTATTCTAACCATTTACAAATAGTCATTTTAATGGGAAGAAACCGATAAAAGGGATTATTTCTAAACGGTTATAACAACCTTAATGGTGTAATATACACAAAAAATACGTTAGGGACCTAATATGGAAAAACAGAAAACGTTATTACCCGCCTAAGTCATTATCCCTTATAAATAAGTGGTTGAAAGTCCAAAACATGTTGCTTATGTTTAAAAACGTGCAACACCACCTATGATTTAAAGCTCAACCTAATCTCCTCTACTATATAAGAATCAGCCATCCTTATTCTTTATTGAAGCTATAACTTTGAGTCCTATGCTTCTTGTTGGTTCAAAACATGATCCATCTTCAACGTTATGTAATATGAAGACTTGAGTAAAAAATGTTTTTAAAATCTGACCGAACAAACTGGCCATCTTATTTGATGGTTTAACTGGATGGACCAGTCATAAAAAAAACCGGTCACATATATACACATATATAATAAGAAAGGTAAAAATAATTTATTTCTTTTAGGAAGGATCGTATTTCTACTAAATTATTTATTGGAAAAGAAAAAAAATGTTTTCAAACATGCCAATGAAGGCTTATGACCTGTCAATTTTATATGTAGCTCAAAAGATTTCATTTTTATCCCACACAGAGCAAATAAGTTTTACTTAAGGGAATGCTCATATAATGAACTTCAAAGGTACGTTGACATCCCACATCATCTGTGATATAAAACTTTACTCTTAAGCCATGCCTATATAAGAGAAGGCGTATGTGTACAACACAAGGTGATGTTTCCTATTATTTTGGTTCCTCCTTTGAATTTCTTTAATATTTAATTAATAGTGAAAATTTTCCATTTTATTGTACTGATTTTTAAGTTAAACTGCACATGTTTTATGCAATTAAGTGGTTTTTAGTGTATTACAAATACACATTAACCGACCCCTAATTGTATGAACAAGTGTAATACTCGTTGGGTTGACCGATAAATGAGTTAGCCTTCATAATTTATATAATTTCACTATCTATAAAATTAATGTTGTTTGTTATAGATGTTGGTTTGATACAAATATTTCAATTTGTTAATTCAATCACATTTCATGTGTTTGAAAAATAACATATTGATTGAGGATTTCAATATACTGAAATAACAAATTAACATAATTTTTTGTTTATTTTCTATGACTAGATGCAAAATAGCAAGTTAGTTTCTTTTTTCACGCTAAATAGCAACATACTTTCGTTATTATATTTTTGTAGCCAGATGAAAAAAAATGGCAAGTTAGTTTTTTTCGTGCCAAATGACAATATACATTCATTTTTCTATTGGTTATACTTATACCTGAGGGTAAATTTGTGAAATGACCAAAAAGATGGGGTGGGGGGGGGGGGTGTTTGAAATATTGACCAAGAAAATAAAACTTTGATAAAATGACCATGATTTCGCAGAGAGGGTCTCTGCGGAAGTGTCTAAGCTCCGAAGAATTAGACACATGGGGAAAAAGACAAAAAATCATATATGAGAAGTGGTTCCACAGAGAAGATCTCTACATAAATGTTGAATGATCTGCGGAAATGATGAATGCTATTCATAACCGGTAGCTGAAAGCACTAAATTACGTTAGACATTTCCGCAGAGGAGGTCTTTGCAGAAATCATACAACCCTCTGCGGATATGGTACAGCCTCAGTGAAAATATCAATTTTCTGCAGAAATGGTTGTTGGAGCATTAATGACGTTAATTTGGAATATATAAAGGTTTTTTCTTTCAAATTTTCAAACGTTTTTAGCATAAAAACCAATTTTCTTGTTGATCATTATCTAATTATGTGGAGAGTGTTATGAAAAAATGACTTTTATTATTCTTTGTACGAGAGGGTTATGACAGTTTGTTAATGGAAATGACATGTACATTATAAATAATGTTAAAAACTTTGGTTTAAATCTTCCTCTGAATTTTGACCATCAAATGTTGATATAAATGGTTAGAAATAAGGTTTATGTGTTCAATAGTAATACATCGTTGTCTTTTAAATACCCATACTATGGTATTTCATGGACCTTGTAAATGATTCATATGTATTTCAACCGAGCCATGTAATGTCTGAAACAATGCTGACTGTGCATTTCTATTTATCGATGCTTGGCGTAGAACTTGAAGAACATCCTGTGGTGAATTAGTTTATTGAAGCAAAAACTAGTAGTGGTTGTGGAGGAAGACAATCCAATGGAAACCATTCTAGTGGACGAGGAAATGACGTGGGAATGGGTTGTCAAATGATAGCTTTGGTTCCTAAGAACTTCTTATCGGATAGTGATCAATAACAAAACTTGTACATGACAGAATTAGAAGAACAAAGATTATTTGAGTTTGGAAAACTACATGATTAGGATAATCAATTATATGATGAAAAACCAATTAAAGGATGGCCAGAAGATAATTTACGCAACGAAAAACTACTTTTAATATATGTTATTGTATTCCTCCCATTCCTGATTGTGTAGATCTGATTCTTTAACCTAGACCATTTCACAACTTAGGTCTGAATGATAAATGTATCTTCGTAACACTACCTATGATACAATAAACTGAGTGGGTCAGGTTGGGAAACCTGGTGAGTACATAGGGTTTTAAAACCACAATAATATAGTTAATATGTTTAATTATCAAACAACTAACCTAATTTCCCATCCCCGTTATCTTCTTCATTCTTAAGGATCTATCGTAAGGATCATCTATGTTAATAGTACTAGTTTAGAGATTCCTCCATGATACTTGTCAGTATGTTTTCTTCTGTACATATTCCTAAGGATTTATCCTAGGGATCATCTTCATTATTGATAGTATTATTTTATGGAATCCTCCCATTATACATGTTAATATGTTCTAGAGTACATCTAGTAAACATATGGTGCAAAAACACCTACAGGTTATATGCCTGCAAGCGGTCCATTGGACTGTCTAGAATAATTCATGGTTGTCATCTATACTCTGCTAGATGATGTCATCGCTTAGAACAATAGTACTAGTAATTTATGGCTTATTGTTGTTTTTTTATTCATCACCTATCTCCCTCTCTATTCTATTTAACCCTCATTACCTATTTCTACCAAATATATTATAGGTAAGAAAATACATATATGGTAAATCATAAAAAAATCATCTTTTAATATTCCATCTAACATAGTACATTTTGGTTATAGATAATAAGCACATATAACATTTAATTATTTAGATACTTCATAGCTATGTGTAAGATGAAAGTAACAATGCACTCACTTGTTAAAGTGATGATTCGAAATTTAGGCAACGCTTCACTTCAAGAACTTAACCTTTCCTTTGATGTGACCTAGTATCATTATTACTAAGTCTTAGTCAAACGGTTCTAATGATAGTCTAGACCTATCAATCATTCCAATGAATACTGATAGTTCTATCAAATAAGGATCAACCAGACAGGACATTGGTAGATGAACCATTTCGGTGTGTAGCCTTTCGTAAATCCAACAACCAAGCCAAAATGACCACTCTAGTCACCACTCACATAAGGAGATTAATTAGTATTATAACTTGGAATTATTGATAGTTCTTAATTATAGGTTCATAACAACGACTATGACTACAATTAAAAGTTATACTTAACATAAACTAAGTGTAGCTTACAGAGGTTCTTGATGGAAATCAGGAACTAAGTGGGTGGACTACTGACTTGTTATGTCCTGCTCAAAGGTTACAACTACCTGAGCACTCACGGGTGTCATACGGCTTCTCCACAGACTAGAAACTCAAGGAAAAAAAGGGTCTACATGAGGGATATTTGAGAGAGATAGAGGCCCTAGGTGCTGGGTTTGAAGAGTTATATGATAGGGACTATTTGTAGGCAATTTTTCCAGGTGCGCCACGTGCATCAAGGGTGTACATAGTGTGCTTTTGCAACATTACTCCTCTGGCTCGTGCCATGTTTTGCGATATCGGTGGTCCACATACAACTCTTCTAGAAGGTGCCATATGTGACCTTCCTATGGTGCCACGTTTCATCATCTCCTTTTTCTATGTCGACATGTCTCGGAAGAAAGGGACTACTCCAACATGGCCATGTGACGCTATCTCGTGGTGTCACGTCATCATGCGCGCCACACACTTTGCACGAGCAATTTTCCAGATTTGTAAAATGGCCTAACTTCTTCATACAGGTTACAACTTTCCTTTATTTATATGAACATTATTTATATCCCCAAAAAGCTCTCAACGAGATTACAACTTTCCTTTAGACCTCAGCAATTAATTCTCTATCTATAAAAAAATTATATTTTTGATAGGTTTAGGCTGTTAGGAATCGCTGCAGAAAGTATAACTCCTACATACGGACTATGTTCAAGTCTTTCTTTATATTGACATGTTCATATTTATGAGATCTTCAATTATTTTTTAGATTGTTTTGGCTAACAAACAACGGATTTGAATTTCGATTTCTATGTCCATATTTTTGTGCTGAAACTTCGAAGTTAGATTTGGACGTTCTTTATATGCACGCTCTCAGTTTAATGACTAATATGACTTTTGTTTAGAACTCTTAGGATAAAAAAGCAATTTATCAAAAATTCACTTTTTACGATACATAGAGCCATGCTAGTTTAATCGCGAAACTTTGAAGAAGCATAACTTCTCCATAGAAAGTCAGATTTTTGTGTTCTTTATATTACAGAATCCTTGTCACATCCTATAACTTTTGTTAAGATTATTTGTCCTAAATAATCATCTATCAAAATGTTATTTTAACACTTATTATCTCTAAATTAACTAGCTCGAATTTGCGGGTGTTACAATTATCTCTCCCTTAGGATGATTATGTCCTAGAATCATCTACAAAACAGGTCTTGTATAATGACTCTTCACGTTACCTTTCCATCCTAGGTAACTCTTAGGTCCTTTCTATTGTGTTTCTAACTTCAAAACTTCTTTACTGATGATGGTGCTAAATTATGCATTTGCTCTTCCTTCTAAATTTGATCTCCATTGGTGACTACTACTTTTCCTAGAATAGACTTAACCAAAATTAAGGTCCTTACTTCGTCTACTGTAACAAACCGATGGGTCATGCTCTAGTTACCTCTAATCGTATGATGCAACTATTGGACTTAGTTTAAGGCAAATTTTAGTATGTAGCATTATGTAGCTACTGGTTGTTAAGCCCTAATGATGATTTGCAATCTTTGTATCGATTTCCTCGATTCTTTCCTTCTTCAATCTTACAACTAATGTTGGATACTATGTTGGACATTATTCTTAAAACCCAGTAACATACTTTGCAGATCACTATTGATCGAAATCGATTCGTTATGCGGAATAGGTTCAGAACATAAATCATTACTAAAACAAAGGTAACGATGGAAATAAAGAAAAACAAATTGAACTACATGTACCTTGGTAACCTTGTGGCTTTCCCTGATCTAAGTATGAGTCATGTGCTTCCGGTAGTATAGGCATTTACTACCTTTCACACCTACTCATACTCATCCCAAGAATTTCATCACAAATCACTAATTAAAAATCATCTAGCAATGTAACACATTCTAATATGTTCAAACAAGAAGATACGGCAATTATTCCTAGACTCTATAGGAACGTTATCTGCTTGTAACAAGTCCTTCTCCTTCGATCTGACGTAACATTAACTATCTTCCAATGTCTTTGTACAAATTCTTTCTTGTGTAGTGCCCTATTTGCAAGGTACACTAAACCAGAATTTGTCCTAGTAGTATATGATAAAAGTTTTTAATCTTATTCTATTCAGAGTAGCCAAATCCATTATGCCAAAACCATAATTAAATAATAAGTCATTACTAGGGTTTCATTTTTATTAAAAATAATTACAATCTTTACTTTGTCTATTACATCAGGTTGCATCTTATAATACTAGCTATATGAGATGACTATTTTATTCCTTAGACACCTTGGATAAGGATCTTCCTTCCATTGGCTCCCTGAAACAACTTCTGCTTCCTCTTTCATTGCCTTCAGAGTCGTTTGAGATGCTTGAGTAGCTTCTTCCTTCCTTGGGTAGTCCTTCACTACATGTTCTTCTTATATACTTTGAAAGCATACCTTCTTGATGCATTTGCATTCTTTGGCATAATTTCCAACTATTCCATACTTGTAGTAGAGCACATCTTTCTTGCATTGTCCATTATGCTTCTTTGTGCTTTTTTCACACCATTTCGGATCCTTGTAACCTCCAGTCTTTTTGTTGTTGGGGTTAGGTTTTGAAATATTATTCTTTTTGTTGGACTTCGAGGATCTTTCATTGATCCTATTTTCTTCGACATCAGCTTGGGTGGTGGTCCTCCCTTTGATCAAGTCTTCAAGGGATCTGGTAATTCATATGGTTGTAGTTAGAGTGTTTGCTAACCTCACCATTGTATCGAAATCCGTTAGTAGCCCATTAGAAAATCATTCTACCTTGGAGGATTTAGTAGGAATCTTGTGAGAAACTAACTTTATTTTCTTAGTAGATGCTTCAACGTAATCGTCAACACTCAAGTGTCCGTTCTTTAGATTTTGGAATTCCTTGCTTATCAATTCTAGGTCCTATTCTAACAACTACTCTTTGTTTAACTACGTAAGGAAGTCCTCCCAATACATATTCCATGTTTATTCTTTTAGCATGGCATGAGCACTTGTTTCCACCAGCATGTAGTTGTCACACCCCGAACCAGATGGCGGAAACGTCCGGGGGCTTGTGCGTGACTTCATCTTGAAATATCATTACAGTGAATATAATTGAAACATAACGTCATCATCATCACACATGTAATATAACAACATTCATTGTTTACATCGAGTATTGTATTTGAATATTACATGCCAAAATAGTAAGAGTACGATGAAACAAAATATAACACAATATCCATTAGTTGGTTTCGTTCATCCTGCTTCAACATTTTCCTGAGAATACAAGTAATTTTGAAAACGGACAACATATATAATGTTGGTGAGTTCATAAGCATGTTTGTGAAAATGATTTGTATAACTTTGAAACCACCAGAAAATCCGATATTTTCTGCAAAAACTATTTAGTATGTTTGTGTCAGATCTTGTATTAATGCATGTATGGTTTTGTTTATTTGACTAAAAGCAGTAAATAGAATGTATAGGGAATGTAATGACCATGTAAATAGAATGTTCCCAGACAACCCGATGTTGCCTGTAAAAGAGAAAGCTGCCGTACCAACCCCCGAGGTTGAGTACCAATACGAGAATGTTTCCGAGTGAGCCAAAAGAAAAGAGAATGGTCTTCCGTAAACTTCATAACGTTAATTCCTCTAAGTGAGCCGTCATATCCATACTAAATAATGACAATTTCACCTGTCTTGGCATTGTTGGATGCCAGTTTTGATGTTTGATTATAAGGTTTTCGTCACCCTAGACTGAGTTAGTCTAACTGTAGCGAACAGCTCTGGTGTGGGGTGTCATCCTCGTGTAGATCTATATACAAATCCCAGATCTCCCTCCAAGAGACTCTAGTTATAACTACCGGCTACGATCGTACATTTAATGGGTGCCAACCAACAAAACTCACTAGATCCTTAATCGAATTTACGCGAAGAAATGTATAATCTCATTCCAGGCCCAATGAACCACGTAAGTGAACCACCAATGCATCGCTAAGCATGTAATTCATTTAAAGGCCCAAATTGGATTTAAATTATATAACAGGTGCCCGTAATATATATATATATATATATATATATATATATATATATATATATATATATATATATATATATATATATATATATATATATATATATATATATATATATATATATGAATGAAAGGACAACTAAGGCCCATTTCACATGTAAGGTATTTACATGCCCAAATAGCACAAAAATAGTATCCAAGGTCCGTCGCACATGTTAATGGGTCAATGAGGCCCAATAAACATATAAATAGTATACAGGACCTATCACACATAAAATGGGCCACTAAGGCCCAATAATCTAGGAAATGATCAAAAAATTCCGTTTGTTAGTTATCGTTGATTTTGGTTCAAGTATTCACTAAAATAGCAAAAGAAAGAAGAACACATATAAAACTCATTCACAGGCCCAATAAACATGTAAGTGGACCACTAAGGCCCACTATACATGTCTATTATTTTCAGGCTCAAAGGAATATGAATGTCTATCCTAAGCCCAATATATATGTAAAAGGACACTAAGGCCCACTAAACATGTATATTATTTCTAGGCCCAATAAGGATATTAATATCATTTTAACCCGTTTGCTATTGTTTTGTTTATTTTAGCTTGATTATTTACAAAATTGATATAAAAAGCTCACTTTTTGTAAAAATGACGTTTTTGGCCCAATAAGCCAAAAATTTACAATTAAGGCCCAATTTTGTAAGAATAGCATTTTAGTCTCCATTTTGTTCAAAACTTGTGTTGATGACTAGTTTGTGGTAAAAATAAAATTTAAAACCCATTTTTGTCAAAAATATCATTTTTGGCTTGATTTTTTTTTTGTGAAAATACACATTTTTCTGGTTTTGGGCTTTTCCGACCTAGTTTTTGGAAATTTTGTAGAAAAATCATCGTAAGTTGAAATTTGGATCCACAAATTCTGGAAGTTTGGAAATTTTGTCTACTTTGTTCAGAATTTTTCTCATAATTTTTAATGGCTTCTAACAAGTGTGAAATTGCTCACCTTCACAGGCTGGTCCGAAATTATTTTAAATCTGATAGGCAGTTTTGTAAAATTCGCCAAAAATTGTAGAAAAATCGTATGAAAACGTGAGAGTAGTCATTTTAAAGGTATAAATCTGAACTTTATCCATGTAAAATAGTTTTGAAAAATAATTCAATTAAGAGGGTCAAAACCGTCCGAGATTGCACCAAAACTTTTCTATCAAGGGCTGTTTTATGAGTTTAATTTATAGATCTTAGAACACAACACACATTTTTGCTATTTAAAGTTTATAAATCCCACATCTACTAGTTTACATGTATTATATGTGATAACACATATTTGTCTCAAGGTTTTTATGAAGATCCAATGGACAAACTTCATGTTCTTAGCATATTTTTAGTTTTATGAAGTAAGCAACACAAAATCACCAAATGGTTCAAGAAAACACAGATAATCATGCATATACACATAGATCTACACATAAGACTTGTATTCTCCCCCAAAAACCTAGTAAAAATCTAAAATAGGGGTTATGAACTCACCTTTGCTTTGATGTTTCGGTTTTGAAGAAGAATTGGAGAGATTTTTGGTCCTAGCAACACCTTGAAGTGGCTTTCGGAGTTAAATGGCTTCTAGGGTGTTAGATCATGAAAAGAAGCTTTATAAGGGAGTGTTATTAGCTTAAAGATGAGAATCAAAGACTTAAGTATGACAATAACTTACCAAAGATGTTGATCTAGATGAAAACCTCCTTGAAGATACACCTAAAATCTCGAAATTTGGAGGAAGATGTAGGAGTTGGGTGTGGTAATGATTTTTGGCTCTTTGGCCGAGTTTTGAAGAGGGGAGAGGAGAGGTTAGGAATTTTGTCTAGATACATGAATCTTGTATTGTTATATGGTGGGTATTGTGCATGGATGACCACCATGCAATATTGAGGTGGCACATGCATGTTTATTCTTCTTATTTTCCTTTTTTTTGTTTGGGCCAATAATTGGGCTATGAAGAAGGGATTTAAGAAATTTGGGCCTTCTTTTGACTTGTTCAAATCTATGAAGCCCAATTAGAAGGCTTTACGGCCCATTAGGGCAACTGGGATCATTTATGGCCCAACAAGGCCTATTAGAGATAAAATGAATTATTTTAGGCGTACATGGCCTAAAATAGTCTACTTTCATGATCGTGGGTCCAATTGGAGCCCAAATAGTCAAATTGAAAGTTTATTGGTCTATTAGGCACAATAAGAGAATCCTAGTCCATATTAACTTGCATCGGAATTTCTAGGGTTTCCAACCCTTATTTGAACATATGAGATGTATTTGAATGAGCATAGAGTATAGTATTCACTAAGAGTACAAGCTTTTACAATGGATGATGTTTAGACCAGAATAGAATTTCCGAGCAAAATGCCAGTTGTAACATCATCCCCCTGTTAGAGGGAATTTCGTCCCGAAATTCTTTCGAAAGATAGGTTCATGAATGAGAGAATAGGTGAGGGTATTTCTGCTTCATTTGGTCTTCGCGTTCCCATGTGAATTCAGATCCACGCTTGGCGTTCAATCGAACCTTCACAATCGGAATGCGAATCTACTTCGTACACTTCACTTCCCTCTCCAATATCTCGATTGGTTCTTCGAAGAACATGAGATTCTCGTTTATCTCGATATCTTCCAAAGGAATGACAAGATTTTCATCAGATATGTATTTCTTCCGATTAGAGATGTGGAACACGGGGTGTACGTTGCTGAGCTCCGAAGGTAGCTGCAGCTTATAAGCTACTAGACCAATTCGGGCAAGAATCTTGAACGGTCCGATGTATCGCGGATTTAGTTTTCCTGTTTCCTAAAGTGAATCATTACTTTCTAGGGAAAGACTTTCGATAGTACCCGACCCCCGACTTGGAATTCCATAGGTTTCCATCATTCGTCAGCATAACTCTTTTGTCTGTCTCGTGATGCTTGAAGTCGAGTTCTGATTTGGATTATCTTCTCTGTCATTTCGCGAATGGTTTTTGGTTCCGTGAGAGTACTGGCAAGTGATCTGCATTTATGACTATAAGGAGCCTCGAAAGGATCAACCTTGATGCTCGTGCGATAATTGTAATCGCATGAGAATTCAATCAAGGGCAATCGGGTATCCTATGACTTGTTGAATTCAAACACCCAGACTTGTAGCATGAATTCGAGTGGTTGAATGGTTTGTTCGCTTTGGCTATTGGTTTGAGGGTGGTAAGCAACGCTCATACTTAACTATGTTCCCATAGCCTTCTGAAATGACTGTCAAAGTCTTGAAGTAATCCCGTTATCTCGATACGAGATAGTAGATACCGATATTTCATGGAGTCTCATGATCTCCTTGATATAGATCAAAGCTAATCTTTCTGTCTTGTTTGATTTCTATATTGGCAGGAAATGGGCAGATTGGGTTAACCTATCGACGATTACCCACATAACGCCCAACTTAACTCACATAAGCTTCGAGAGTTTTATGCATCCATGAAGTGTTTTCTTTGTGATATTCTCCGGCTTTAATGCTTTCAAGGTTGTTCATAGATGTTGACAGTGTTTTGTTCTTGCTTCGTGAGCAGATGAGTATGTTATCGATGAAAATAATTAAAAAGGCTGACTAGGAATGGTTGGGAGAACGTGGTTCATAGGGTCCATGAATACCATGGGAGCATTCAGTAGACCAAAGGGTATTACAACGAATTTGAAATGGACGTGACAAGTTCGGAAAGTAGTTTCTGGAATGTCCTCTTCTCGGACTCGGAGCTGATGGTAACTGGATCTTAGATCTATTCTGGAGAAGCAACTAGCTCCTTGAAGCTGGTCAAATAGGTCATCAGTCCGAGGGAGTGGATATCGATTTTTGATAGTGAGCTTATTCAATTTCCTAAAATCGATGAACCTTCTCAATGATCCTTCTTCTTGAAGAACAAGACCGTAGCTCTCCAGGGTGAGAAGCTTAGTCCGATGAATCCTTTACGCAACAATTCTTTTCATTTGACTGGATAACTTCTGAACTTCGGCGGGAGCTAACTTGTAGGATGAATTGGCAATTGATGTGGTTCCCGGTATGAGGACAATTTGAAATTTGACCTGTCTCTTGGGGTCTTCCTGGAAGTTCTTCGGGAAATACATTCGGAAAATGATATGCTACTGGAATACCTTGTAAGCTTACTTCTTCCTTGGTCTTGTCCTCAGCAATAGCGAGGAAAACATA
Organism: Lactuca serriola; assembly: GCF_051521515.1. Classification (NCBI taxonomy): domain Eukaryota; kingdom Viridiplantae; phylum Streptophyta; class Magnoliopsida; order Asterales; family Asteraceae; genus Lactuca; species Lactuca serriola. The sequence continues at coordinate 144,205,724 of NC_136412.1, forward strand.
GTACCTCTAGTGCAGAAACTTCGGTGCCTTGATGCACGAGATAGGAAGAGGATTGGCGCCAGGTTTATCACCATAGATTATTAGGGTTTTGTGATTAGGGAGGTGAAGGAAAACGACCTTCTCATGACACATAGCATTAGCATGGTGGGGGCTTAACCAATCCATGCTGATTATCACATCAAAACTCCTAATATTTACTGACATTAAATCTATTTGAAATGAATGGTTGTTTAGAGTTATGGTGTACCCTACATAAATATCTTTGGTTGATTCGGTTTTGCCAATTAGCCATGTCCACCGTAAAGGCTTCGTTTAGCTTCTGGGGTTGTTTGTTTTAGTAAGTGCTTGAATTTTTTACTAACGAAGCGTCGCTCAGCTTCACTATTGAATAAGAGGTAAGCGAAAGAGTTGTTAAGTGGGATCGTACCAGTAACAACCGTCGGGTCTTGGACTGCTTCGCCTTGACCCAAGGTCAGGACCATTTCTGATGCTTCTGCTCCTTGATTGTTATCCTTGGGGCAATTGCGCCTGAAGTGATCGGTTCCTCCACACCTATAGCAGGTGTGACCGATCCCAACATTGGTGTTGTTGTTAAGGTTGTTGCGATTGTTGTTGTTTTCGGTTGGCTGACGATTCTGTCGTGGATAAGTTCTACAGTACTTGGTGGTGTGATTCTTGCGGTTGCATTTCTTACAATGCAGCTCCCGGCAGGCTCTCTTATGATGGAAATTGCACTTGTTGCATTTTGGAAGGCTTCCAACATATGGTCTCGCTGATGTTGATGTAATAAGGGTCATGGTTGCACGAATAGCAACAACACGTTGCTTCTTTGAGAACCTTTGAGTTGTCTGTCCCTTTCTCTTACTTCCAGGATTTTGCTTCCTACTCTTAAGCTTGGGGTTTAGTTTGCCTTGAAAAGCTATCACTTGTTGGTTCCCATGCTCGTTCCTTCGGTTGGAGTTGTCAATTTTATTTTCGCCTCCATTGGTGTTGTTTGCATTGATTTGTGTCATAGCCACGGTTATTGTCGCTGTTACAACGGCTTGGAATGTAGCAGAGTCCATCTGCATGAGCGGTGTCTCGCGAGTGCGCTTGTTATTCCTACGGGGTGGCATTTTCCTGCTGCATGTTGATAAGCCAGATCGTAAGTAACGATCGTCATTCCTGGTAGTACTCTATAAACTTTGCATCTTCTTGTATAATTCTCACTACTTCCATCTACATCTCTATGATGTATTTACGGTAGTACGTAATCGCAGATTTGGCACGATCGTTACGTCTATCCTTAGAGTATATGGGTTGTTTCGGTTTCGAGATCGTAAGTGTCTAGCAGTTTTGAGGGTTTGGTTGTGCATACAATTGAATTTATGTAGTAATCTGAAATAAAAATAGCACATAATTGTTCCATTGATAAGTACAATCTTAGTACAAGAAAGAGAGTCATATCGGATAGTAAGGGGAAAAAAGAAAAGGATGATCCTAATTGTGGCGGAAAGTGTCTGGTGGTGGTGCTGATGAAGTGGATGCACCTCGGAGATGAGCTACTTGTTGCTCGGTATCTCGTAGTCGTACCTCTCAAACTAACTGTCTCGCTCGGGAGTCTCCGATCACTTCCCCAGTTTGTCTCTCAGTTCTCTCAACAGCAGCCCGCATTTGGTCCATTTGCATGTGGGTGTCTTGAGTTTGGTTGCCAACGTCTCGGGTGCACCGGACCATGACTGGGAGGGCCCGATCAACTGGTCCTCTAGTACGAAGATCGAAGAGACCTCGGTTCCTACCGTAGTGTGGTCGTATCCCATGCTGGTGACTCTATCTCCAAATATCGTGTGCCCATGGGGCATAGGGCCACAGGGGCCCATAAGATAAGTCGGTACTCTGGATTTACATGGAGGATTGATGACATCGGGTTCTGCATCCGAGTGATCATCATCATTGCCCTTGGGCACTTCCTCTTCGAGGTCCACTATTGACTCGGCGGGTCCATCTGCAAGTTCTACTTTGTGTTCCTCCTTTGGGTCTTGCTCTGGTTCTTCCTCTGAGTCGAGCTACCCTGCTATTCCCTGACTAGGGAGGTATGGGTTTCCTGGCTAATGATACTCGTCTATAGTGTATTGCACGAAGGGGTATAAATGCTAGAAACAAATAGCATACCTATTACTCCTATAGTAATTTAATTTTTGTTTAGGTTTGGTTCTATAAGCTCTTTGGATAATTAAATGGTAAGTTTTTGATTTATTGCCCATCACAATTACTCCCAAACACATGTTGGTCGTATTTTGAATGAATGTAGCCGATCAGGCTACAGTCACCCCCAATACAACTACATAACTGTCCGGGTTTAATAGCGATGTTCAAATCCTCCAAAGACTTTTACTGTTCTTGTTGTGTTCTTACTCTAAAATGCACACATAGGTATGTATTTTAATTATTATGTTCAGAGTTGTTTAGTCCCATTGTATTTATAGTTGCATATCCTGTATGATTAGATATGCTAGTTCACTATAAACAATGCTCTGATTCAAATTTGTCACACCCCCGAACCAGACGGTGGAAACGTCCGGGGGCTTGTGCGTGACTTCATCTTGAAATATCATTACAGTGAATATAATTGCAACATAACATCATCATCATCACACATGTAATATAACAACATTCATTGTTTACATCGAGTACTGTATTTGAATATTACATCCCAAAATAGTAAGAGTATTGATAAGTTATTAATTAACTTGATGATCGATTAGATCTTTGTAACAGGTAAGCGAAGAATATAAAAACAGTAAATAACCCAAGTATGAATCAAGATGTGTCGAATGATTAGATTACTCAATCCTCAGTAGAGCTCGACTAAGAACTTCCGTTGTAGAGGATATTAGGGTTACAAAACAAGAATGATAACTTTGCTGAATAATAAAACTCTAATCGTTACTGATCGTCCACTCTTTCTAAGATGCATGCAAGCACCTATATATACTAAACCCTACAAAACTCACGGATGGACAGGCCCATACCGGAGATACATATTAGACTAACTAACGAGCCCAATAGACGCAATACAAAATGCGACCCAACAATCTCCCCCTTTGCGTCAAATTGGAGCGAGACTACTTCTTCTTCTTGCTTGGGCCAGCAGCAGGAACCTTTTTTGTTGTATCAAACAGACGTGAGATCAGCGCCAGGATAGTCTGTCTGAACCGAATGTACCATTGAATCATATCATCAAAGTACTTAACATCATCCGCTGTGTTCTGCTTGCATCGATGGATGATCCCCAAAACGTGTTCCAAACAGGCAGTGGTGTAGAGATGTTTGTCTGCCAAGGCGAAAAGACATTTCTGTCCTTCGTTCCTGGTAAACATGACAGAGTTTCTCTTTGGGTCAATCTTCCCCATCTGCATCATGTTGGGATCACTGGCAGAGCCAACAGGAGATATGGTAGGTTTCTTCTTAAATACGCTCGCAATCTCCTGATCCATCAAAGCGACTTCCATGATATAACATACAAGCATCCTCTTAAAGTGGTCGATGATCGGACCATATTCAGATTCGTTTGTAAGAAGGATGTTGTGCAGGATAATCCAATCATGGGGATTAAGGTTGGGAAGATCTGCAAGTGAGATGGAATGTTCGGTCTTGGCAGATCCTCGAAGTACCTTGAACCGAACGTTGGTGAAGTTGCCTTCCCTGTACGGCTTCAGGACCCGAACATTGACGATTTTCTGAGCGCTCCAAGTCTGGTATTGAGGTTGAGCAGCCTTCAAATAAAAATTGATTAAGTCCCGATCAACCTGTGGATGAGGATGAGGGAACTCAGCAATGTTGGAAAAGGCATGAAAGATAAACGCCTTTCAGGTCAGTGGCATGTCGAACTGTGAGTCGACAGTGTTAGAACAATCTAAAGAGATCACAGGTTCTAGCCACAAGATACTTGGTGTGTCAATGGCTTCCTTAATCAGCCTCTCAAGAATCTAGGAAGGAAAAAGAGTTTTCCTGCTCTCAAGAAGGTCGTGGGCTTCTTTCTATTTTCTTTCGGCTTCTTCAGCCTCTCTAGGCAGACGAGCATTAATATCAGCCTCGTAGTTTCGACTTTGCCGCTTCAGAATGTCGGCAATTGTCTCTTGATCATCATATTGACTCTCCTCAGCAATGTTTTTGCCTTTGTCTTTCACACCGGAACCGGAGGGTTGGCCTACTGGAGGAGGTTCGGTTGTGTGTGTTGCTGTTGAAGTAGGAGGTGGTTGAGACACTTGTTCTTTTTCTCCCCCTTGTTTCAGAATGGACACGAAATCAAGGAGCCCTTCGATTTTGCTGAGTAGAGAGAGGGCGGGAGCGAGCTTCTCTGCAAGGTCACGCCTGACAGAATAGTTGAGAATTGGATCATGTGCTTCAAGGATGTTTGAGATAGCAGAGTGGACATCCGAAACACACGATTTAACCACCTCTCTTTCGGATCGAAGAGATTCAATCTCCTGTTGAGAGTTGGAGAGTTGAATGCTCTTGACCTTCAGAGCAATAGTCTTTCTTGCTAGAACATCCATTAGAGTGTTCTCGGCAGCCAAGTCTTCTTGAAGCTTTGAGAGACGCTCTTCAATGGTTGTTCTGAAAGCAGAGTTGTCGTCCGAAATAGATTGTCTGAGGGAAGCGAACGACTTCAGCTCAGAAGCGACTGACGTAGCCAACTGGTTGAGAATGGGTTCCAACATAGTCTTGGTGGCTTCAGCACTTTCCTGTAAATATTTCAACAGGGAAGAGGCATCAGTAAATAGTTTATCGACTTTTTCGGTCGCTGCCTGACAGGCTTTGGTTGAGGCATCGATGGCGGTAGTTGCTGAATCAAGGGAAACTTGCTGAGCTCTGGAGAAAGCGTCAACAATTTTCTGAATTGCAGCTTCAGATATGGATGACTGAGAAGTGGAAGAGGAGGCGATGAGCGAGTCGATTTTGTCATGTAGCTCCTTGAGATGCCTTTTGGTGACAGGAGCATCGTTATCATCATCACTCTGCACTTGAAACGGACTGTAATAGACCGAATCAAAAGTCATATTTTCCCCGCCAAGGAGTGGTTCTTCTTCCTCTGATGCGTGAGCAGGAGAAGATGGTGGTGGTGAAGCTGGTGGTTCGGTAGTAAAGGTAGGTTCGGGTTGGGTGGTGTGTTCGGTTGTTGGTGTGGGTTCGGGTGCTGAGGTGGATGTTGGTGCGTCAGTATGAACCCCCGTATCAGATACGTTGGTTCTTACTTGTGTAGTGGTGGTGGTGGTTGTTTCAGTAAAGATTGGTGGTGGTACTGGGATGGAAGTAGGTGGTATTTGAGTGGTGGAAGCTATGGGGGGAATAGAAATAGGAATGGTAACGGGTGGAGAAGAAATAGGAGAAGTAGAAACATGAACTTCAGGGGTTGGAGATCGTGGTGGAGTGTTACCACGAGGAGAGCCTTCAGAATCAGAACTCTCTTCCTCAGAGTTGCTTGAGGATGAAGCGATAACCAGCTTTTGCCTCCGTTGAGTTTTTCTCCTCTTCTGCTATGGAGATTGAGCAGCCCTGGTGGTTTTCCTCTTCTTAGGAGATGGGCCTTTTGCCCCCTTTGCCACCTGTTTTCCCTTATCAGCCTTCTTGCCTCGAGGAGCAGGCTTGTCAGCGTCATGAATGGATTTCAGCATCTCTGGAGTAAGATCCCTTGGACCAGAACGTTTGAACTCCTTGTACGTTCTAATAATCCGGCTGTCAGCAGGAACATCACCATACATCGTTTCCGGGATAGACCCGTTGAAGGGAAACTTAGAAGCATCCGACACAATGATCTTCGTGGTATGGAAAGTACCAATCGAAGACATTGGAGCACCAGCGACAATGGGGACGTGGTACTTGTCCATCACCCATTTCGTGACAATAGTCTAGAACCGGGCATATGAGATCTCTGAGTGCCGGGAGGTCGAAGAGAGAATCTGGATGAGTTGTTGCCATAGGACCGACCCGTAGTCCATGTTGATGCCATTGTAGATCCCGTACATGATGGAGAGAAATAAACGACTTGCCCCATCGGATCCAGCACTTCTTTCAGATAAACCCTTGAAGAGAACAGTGAACATCCCATTCCATTGAGGGGGTAAGCAAGACTTCTTGAATTTCGTGACAGTAGTGAGCACCTTAGTGTACCCCATGTTGTAGAACATGTTGAACAGATGACCCAAAGGAATGGTTTCTGGATTAACCCTCGAAGAATCAGCGTCAAACCCTAACAGCATACAGAACCTTTGCTTAGAAATCGATGCCTTGTGCTCAAAGACATCGAAGAAAATCCTGTCGACGACCTTGTCGTAGTGAGCCGTGGCAAAGATTTGTGATAGGAACTCCATTGGAATAGCTTCAGCCCTGGTAAGAGCAGGAGCGATGGAGGAGTACTTCAGGCATTCGATAATGGGATACATGAACACATCGTACACCTGAGGAGTGAGATCAATGATCAAACTCTGCTGTGGGCGAATGGGCAAGATGTGAGATGTTGCGTGAACTGATGAAGAATCCGCCATTGCTGTGAAGAAAGTGGGAGAGATGATGAACAGTAAAGGTTGAAGGATTTCTTGCTCTCTGGGAATTTGGTTGCAGTAAAGAGGTAAACGGTGGATCACATTGCCTTTTATACTGTGGGTAAAGGAGAGAGAAAATCTTCCCAAATCTTCGACTGAAAAACGAAGGGTTTTTCGGAGATGACTGACGCGTGGCAGTTGGGTTTGCCGATGATGACGCATGAGAGAGAATGTCAAGCCCTAATTACACGCCTTCCCATCAGGCGCCGTTTGGAGATGAAACGGTTCCTATTCGCACGCTTTTCTCTCTTGCGCCGTTTGAAATCAAAGCGATTGGACTCCCGCCTGAGTCATCATGTTGTCATCTTATCTCTTTAGAGTAAAACGGCATCTTTTAAAGTAAAATCCCCACGTGGATCAATATTAACCACACCTTTTAATAATAACCAATCCAATTAAAATTCCTTAGAATTGATGAAACCTGAATCTTGGAAAATCAAAAAGATTTTCGTGTTGAGTGTGTAAAAGAAAAGAAATAAAGCAACACTTTTGAGGGATAATGTGATGTCAGTAAAGACACGAAACAATGGATCCCGGGCACAAATCTCTTCCTTCAAAGTCAAGAGAGACCTTAAAGTGTTTGTGTGGTTTCCCATTGAATAACGATCAAACACTTATTAAGAAGTATTGAAAGGCTTATTTTAATTAGGCTTATGAGGGTGGCTTTCGCTTCAATTAAGAATGCCTAATCTTGATATAAGATAGAAATCAAATGAAGTACTTGTGAGACCAATGTAGTCTGTTGAACAAGTAGGTTGGAGATAACTTAATTGGCAAGGTAAACTAATATATGTGTGAAATCTCAAAAAAATAAAATTGGATCCCAAGGGAAGAAATGTTATTGGATTTAACAATTTCATAGGAATCACTCAAAAGAAAAATAGAGATTTCATGTTGTACCTCCATGGATAAGTCCGTCAATTCATTAGTGAAAGCTAGAGCAAATTAATTGTTCACCGTCAATTCATAATAGGTATTGAATTTTGGGTTTCACTTAGCACGTAGTGACACGAAGCTAAGATCATGAACACAGAGATTGTGCAACCATAAACCCCAGTGGTAATGTCTGAGAGTCTCAAGGGTTACGTTTGTGAAGCGAATGTGATGGAGAAAAGTAATGTAGGTGTTGTAAAGAAACCAAAGTACCTCTGCTATAAAAAATAGGGACCAAGCAGACAACTCTTATCTCATGTGAGAGGAGAGTTAGGTAGCTCATGATTAGAATAATGATGAGAGCCTAATTGGGAAGACAAGGTTTGTTTGTACCAAGTCAGTAAGGCTATTATTCAGAATCAGATGAGGCTTTGGACACATACAGCCGCATGCTTCTAGGGACACTTAGCTAGTGAAATAATTTACCCACAACGAGACATAAAAAATAAGAGCCAAAATAAAAAAAATCTTTTTGCAGGTTTTGAATTTTAAATTTTTTTTTGGAATTTTTGATCGAAAAAAAAAATTGAAACATAAAAATATACAAAAAAAATGTTGGAATTTTTGATAAAAAAATAAGACATAAAAAAAAGGATACAAAAAAAATGTTGGAACCGAACCCGAGCGTTCGGTTTATTTCGGTTGAGAAAACTTTGGAACCGAACCCGAGCGTTCGGTCTATTTCGGGTGAGAAAAATTTTTGGAACCGAACCCGAACGTTCGGTCCATTTCGGTTGCCAGAAAAATTAAGTTTGAAAAAGAAAAGAACTTTGACAATAAGATAAATGAATTTGGAAAAATAATACAAAAGATTTACAACCAAGAAAACTACCTTTGAGTGATAAGCGAAGATCAGATGATACAACCGAACCCGAGCGTTCGGTTCATTTCGGTACACCAGATCAAGACCCGAACCCGAGCGTTCGGTCTATTTCGGCATACAAGAGACCCGAACCCGAACGTTTGGTCTATTTCGCTTCTTACTTTTGATCTTGAGAGGTAATTTTTGGTACTGACTCCGATTCCATCATTCCAAGCCCTTGTAGAATTTTGTTGAAAGAAGCTTCAGGAAGAGCTTTGGTGAAGATGTCAGCTAGTTGATCAGTGGTTCGAACAAAATGAATTTCGACGTTCCCGTCTTCCACATGATCCTTAATGAAGTGATACCTCAGTGCTATGTGCTTAGTCTTGGAGTGTTGCACTGGATTATGACAGATCCTAATTGTACTTTCAGAGTCGCAATATAGTGGGATCTTTTTCATATTGAGTCCATAGTCCCGGAGTTGGCTTTGGATCCAAATCACTTGAGATGTACAGGAGGCAGCTGAGATGTATTCTGCTTCAGCGGTAGACTGAGATACACAAGTCTGTTTCTTTGATTGCCAGCTAACCAACTTCCTGTCAAGGAATTGGCAGCCTCCAGTGGTGCTTTTCCTGTCTAGTCCACAATCTCCAAGGTCTGCATCTGAGTAGGCTTGAACAAAGAAACCTGATTTTGATGGATACCATAAACCGAGAGAGGTAGTTCGTTTGAGATACCGGAGTATGTTCTTTACTGCAAGCATATGAGGTTCACGAGGATTCGCCTGAAATCTAGCACAATAACAAACAGAAAACATTATATCAGGCCTGCTAGCAGTAAGGTACATTAGAGAACCGATCATCTGGCGATATAGAGTAATATCGACTGTTGGCTTATCCAAGGATGGAGTGAGCTTGGTGCCGAACGCCATTGGAACTTTAACCTTTGAGTCTCCCATCATGTCGAATTTAGCAAGGAGAGTCTTGGTGTAAGCTTCCTGATTAATAAAGATGCCTTCGGGTCCCTGTCTAATATTTAAGCCAAGGAAAAAGTTAATTGGACCCATTGAGCTCATTTCAAATTTATTCTCCATCAGCTTTCTGAATTCAGCCGTTAAGGTAGGATTTGTTGAGCCAAAGATGATATCATTGACATAGATTTGAACAATCATAAGGTGGTTACCTTCCTTCTTACGAAAGAAGGTTGGGTCAACCGAACCTTGTTTGAATTTGGACATCTCTAAAAAGTTGGTTAGCGTTTCATACCAGACCCTAGGTGCTTGTTTCAGTCCATAAACCGCTTTGTCCAGAATGTAGCAGTGATTGGGATATTTTTCATTGACGAATCCCGGAGGTTGCTCCACGTACACTGTTTCTTCGAGTTCTCCAATTAGAAATGCACACTTTATGTCCATTTGGTAGAACTCAAAGTTCTTGTGTGCAGCATAGGCAAGAAAGATTCGAACAGATTCCAACCTAGCCACAGGAGCAAAAGTTTCTTCATAATCGATTCCTTCCTCCTGGCAGTATTCTTTCACCACTAGTTGAGCTTTGTTCCTTATCACATTGCCTTCCTTGTCCATTTTATTTCTAAAGACCCATTTGAGACCAACAACCAAGGCATCTTGAGGAGTTGGAATGAGACACCAAACTTTATTTCTTTCGAACTCATTAAGTTCTTCTTGCATAGCTTGAACCCAATCAGAGTGATCAAGAGCAGTGTTCACTGTCTTTGGTTCAACTTTTGAGACGAAGGAGTTAAACATACAGAATTCTACTTTTGAAAATAAAGATGTTTGCTTTGCCTTCAGTTGTGATCGGGTCAGGACCTTTTTAGAGACATTACCCACAACCTGTGAAACAGGATGATCTCTAGTCCATTTGACAAGAGGAGGGTAATTTGGATCATAGGATGGATCCAATTCATCATTTACCATCTCTTCTAATTCAGATTGACTGTCATCGTCATAAAACATATCAACATTCTCCCCCTCGACTGATGAGCTTTCAGGTGTATCATGTCTTTCCGGAGCTACAGGAGTTTCGGGTGGTGTCGAGCTTTCGGGTGTTGCAGAACCTTCGGGTGCAGTAGAGCTTTTGGGAGCTACAGTACCTTCGGGTGCAGTAGAGCTTTCGGGTGCAGCTGGAGAAGAGTTCTCCCCCTCAACTTGTGAACTTGGCTGTTTTGAAGAAGATGGATTCTCCCCCTCAGCGTCATCGACGATTTCCTTCAGATGATCAACTTTGTTGTCTGCTGCATTGGCTTCTGAGAGAATAGCCTTTTCCGGTTCGTCGAACAACTCCAGAAACTGCTCAAGCAAATTTGCAATCGAGGCTGTGACTTGGCCTGTTTGAGAGAAGATTTCTCCAACTGTTTCTTCCATGGCCTTCAGCTTCTTGACATAGCTGTCATCGAAAGTCACATAATACGTTTCTTCAATCTTCCTCGAACGCTTGTTTAAAACCATGTATGCTTTTGAAGTGAGAGAATATCCCAGAAAAATCCCTTCATCGGCTTTTACGTCGAACTTGTTACGATGTTCTTTAGAATTGAAGATAAAGCATCGTGAGCCGAATACTTGGAAGAATTTGACGTTTGGCTTTCTGTTGTTGATGATCTCATAAGGAGTAAGAGTGAAACGCTTATTGAGATAGGACCTGTTCTGCGTAAAACATGCTGCAGCAATAGCATCAGCCCAGTAATATAGAGGTAGAGAAGCGAAACTTAGCATGGTTCGGGCCGCCTCACACAAAGATCGGTTTCGTCTTTCGACAATCTCGTTTTGTTGAGGGGTGTAGGCAGCTGAGAAGTTGTGACTGGTTCCTTTTTCTGCTAAAAAGTCTTCAAATTCTTTATTCTTGAACTCCAACCCATTGTCGCTTCTGATGTTGCGAACGACTTTCCTCAGCTGCACTTCAACCTGCTTGATAAACATCTTTAGCTTGAGAGTTGCTTTAGATTTGTGCTTCAGGAAGAACACCCATGTAAAACGTGAAAAGTCATCAACAATAAGAAGAATATACTTGCTACCACCAATGCTTTCGATAGACGATGGACCACACAAGTCAATGTGAATCAACTCAAGTGGTTCAACGACTTTAGTGTTTATGATGGATGGGTGACTTTGACGACTCTGCTTCCCCATTTCACACACAACACACAAATGTTCTCGATCAAATTTGAGCAATGGAAGACTCCAAACATGACCTCCGGTGACAAGTTTGTTGATATCCTTGAAGTTGAGATGGGAGAGCCTTCAGTGCCACAACCAGCTTTCATTAGAGTGTGCTTTGGATAACAGACAGATAGCTGGATTTCCTTTGATAGGTTTGAGATTAATAGGAAACATTTCGCCTTTGTGTTCCGATTTGAGAATCACTCTTTTTGTTTTCTTCTCTATTATTTTAGAACCCTCATCATCAAACGAAACTTTAAGACCTTGGAGGTACACTGATGAGGTTATTCTGTAGTCCTTCAACATATGCAACTTTTCTGATCGTGAAGTCTCCGTTTGTAATCATCCCATAACCTTTTATTGTGTCGTATGAGTTGTTCCCGAATTTGACATTCCCGCCGTTTGGAAGAGATCGAAATTCCCTCAGCTCTTCCTTCCTCCTTGTCATGTGACGTAAGCAGCCACTGTCAATATACCATTCTTCGTCGAACTGCTCGTCACTGATAACCTGCAAAAATCAAGCAGATTTAGGAACCCAAAGTTTCTTGGGTCCACGTGAGCCTTTCACAGGAACAGGAATAGTAAGAGAGATGTCAACAAGATATGTTCTTTTTATTAACGTTGTTTCATCTTTCTTTTTAATGGTGAAAACTTTAATCTTGTTTTGATTTGTTATAGATGGTTTGGATTCAGGTTTTGACGTTTGTGCCTTTGAATGCTTTTGGTCATTCTTGACTGAGGAAACCTTCGATTTTCCTTTCAAATCTGTTGAAGATTTTTGATTTTGAGTTTGAATATAATTGCTTTTAGAATGAGGTTGAGAAGAATTAGAACGAGAGAAGTTAGACTGAGAAGTTTTCTTGACTTGAGGTTCTAGGTGGCCCTTTTGTTTTTGATCATTAGTGGGACTGGACCTTGAACCTTGGTAGATTTTGCTCTCGGAACCGAACCTATGCTTTCGGTAGCTGGTGTTCTCTAAACCGAACCCTTCCCTTCGGTTGTTATTCCTCTCTTGTGTCCTGATAGTATTTTTCTCTGACTTGGAATTATTGTCATGATAAGAGAAATGGGCATTTTGAGATTGCCAAAACTGTTTTCGTTCTGAGAGATTCCTTTGCTTATTTTGATTCTTTACTTGCTTCGGCTGTCGGTGGATGTTGGGTTTTTGCTTTTGCTTTTTTTTTCAGCCGGTTCACTTTGAACTGATGATGTTTCGCTTGAAGGAGTGACTTCTTCTATAGGAACTTCTTTTGTACCACTAGTACTTGGCACGTCGAAGTTGTCAGGCTTGTTTAGCGGCTCCGGCACATATCTGCCTTTGGTTTTCAAGGATGTCCGCTCTGACAGACCAACAATTTCATCAGCATTATCTATAGGAGCAGACCAGAAGAACTCATCACAACCGTCTGCATTATCTTCGTTTACAATGGCTATGAGTTCGGCTGTTTGATGTTCGGTTATTCCTGTGACCTTATACACTTGATTTGGTGTTGTTCTCACCTTTTGGTACACAACAGCCTTTTCTACTAGAATCGGGGACTTATTTTGGGTCATACGAGCAAACTCCACAGAATTTTCAGAAATAAGATTTTTATGGTTTTCGGGTTCGCTCTTAACAAACTCAGAACAGTCGACTTCATCATCTACAGAAATTACGCTCATATCATCATCCTCATTAAGCTCAGATGCGTTTTCAACATCAATTTTGTTTTCTGAGCTCAAGTTGGCATTCAATGAGTCAAATTTTTGTATGGTTTCGGTCCTTAGTTTCAGTTTATCGTTTTCATCCAAAAGGTTTTTCAGCATGTCCTTATGGTCCTTGGACTTTATAAAAGATTCGATTTTGTCCAGACCATACATATAAGTCGGATTCACATCATCAGATGAAACTACACTTTCACAATTATATGCTTCAGCGTCGATTTCATCCTCCTTAAATTCAAGGAAGGGCAAAATCATGCGATGAATTTTTTTCCCTATTTCACAGTTTAAATGAAGTTGAGTGATGTTAGAATAAAGACGCTTAACAATCAAACAAAAAACATTTCTTTGTTTCAAAAGTTTTAAATTGTCTCTTTGTAAATAAATGTTTTTGTCCTTAGATTTGATTAGCTCCAACTTCTTCAGCTCTATCCACATCCTCCGTTCCTCACTCTTTGATGACACCCTGCTTATTTGGTCAATTAGGTTAGAGTTGGTGACCCGAGTTTGAGTTAAACTGCTATCTAGATTTGAGATTCTTGAGTTTAAGCTTTTTAATTCTTTTTCATATGAATTTTGTGGGACTTTGAATGAAACAAAAACGGATTGTACCTTCTTGATCAACTCATCAAGCTCATTGAACTGCACACTGAGAGGTTTTGCTGTGAAGCATAAGTCCTCTCGCTCCTTCGTTTCTTCATTCCCACCATCTGTATTGTATCCCCTCATTTGAGATACATCCGTCACCATCAAGCATTTCCCACTGCTTTCTTCACCTATTGCAACGTATGCCTTTCCATGAGATGGCTTCCTGACCTCATCATCCTCTGAGTCGGTTGACCAGACCTGCACGCCACCGAACTCATCATCCGCTGCCGAACCCTGCACAATTAAAGCATTCATTGAAGGATTACCAGTAGCCTTCTTTCTCTTGATGTCTTCCAGCTTTTTCATCAACACAGCCTCTTCATCATTTTCCTCATCCTTCTCTGCCATTTTCTTTAGGTCACAGTCTTTGGAATAGTGGTTCTTTCCTCCACAGTAGTAGCAGTTCACACCAGAATCTCCTTCAACTTTCGCCTCTTTCTTTGGTTCTTCTGCCTTCGGTTCTTCCCTGACCTTTCAGAACTATAGCTTCCCTGCCAATTTCGGTTCTTATTGGTAGGGAACCTTTTCTTAATGAACCTCTTTGGATTTGACACCATCATTGCATAATCATCAGAGGTAAGATCATAATCTTCTAAGTTCAGATCTTCATCTTCTACCACACTTTTGCTTTTAGACAGAAGGGCCAATGAACCAAAGCTTGAAACCACATTTTTCTCTTGCAAGACAATCTTTTCTTGGGATTTCAGAATCCCTACCAGCTTTGCCAATGAATAAGATTTAAATTACTCATGAGCTTTAACAGTGGATACTACCGCTCTCCACTCAGATCTAAGGCCATTCAAAAAGGTAACCTTTTTTTCAATCCGCTTCCTTTGTATATCGTGTTTGATCATCTTACTAAGAAGATGATTGAAGCGATCGAACGTCTGAGTAACAGTTTCATCGGGATTCTGCTTAAATTCTCCAAACTCAGACAAAAGTAAGGTCTGAATGGAATGCTCCAAATATTCATCTGTGGAATATAGCTCTCGCAGCCTATCCCATATTTCTTTAGTAGTGCTGCATGAACTCACTAGCCTGAACATATCGGATTGAAGAGCGAAACGAATCAGTCTCAATGCTTTAATGTTGCACTGAAACTTTTCCTTTTCGTCTTGAGCAACATCCTTCACGTCCTTTAACAGATCATTGTACTCTTTCTGAGTTTTAATGATTTTTGATGTTGCAGAATGAGCAAATGGTCCAGATATGATTGCTTCCCAAATAAGATATCCATTGTCTTCAGATCCGATGATATAATCTTCGAAGTGATGTGCCCAAACTTCATAATCCTAGGTGTAAAGAATAGGAATCTTCGTCGTTGATCCAATGTTGTTTGAGATGTTGATGGGATTTGATTGTGACTCGTCCATACTTGATCGTTTAACCTGTTTGAAAGATTAGACTTGCAATGAATAAAATTAGGGCAAACAAATAAATGTCGAGTTACGTCAATTATGGAATGACGGCTCAATAGATATTAGTTAATGCGGAATAATGCTAATCACAATCTCTTTCACAGAAAAGATGTTTATTAATTTCACAGCCTCCTGCTCTGATACCAATTGATAAGTTATTAATTAACTTGATGATCGATTAGATCTTTGTAACAGGTAAGCGAAGAATATAAAAACAGTAAATAACCCAAGTATGAATCAAGATGTGTCGAATGATTAGATTACTTAATCCTTAGCAGAGCTCGACTAAGAACTTCCGCTGTAGAGGATATTAGGGTTACAAAACAAGAACGATAAGTTTGCTGAATAATAAAACTCTAATCGTTACTGATTGTCCACTCTTTCTAAGATGCATGCAAGCACCTATATATACTAAACCCTACAAAACTCACGGATGGACAGGCCCATACCGGAGATACATATTAGAATAACTAACGAGCCCAATAGACGCAATACAAAATACGACCCAACAAGTATGATGAAACAAAATATAACACAATATCCATTAGTTGTTTTTGTTCATCCTGCTTCAACGTTTTCCTGAGAATACAAGCTATTTTGAAAACGGTCAACATATATAATGTTGTTGAGTTCATAAGCATTTTTGTGCAAATGATTTGTATAACTTTGAAACCACCAGAAAATCCAATATTTTCTGCAAACTATTTAGTATGTTTGTGTCAGATCTTGTATTAATGCATGTATGTTTTTTTTATTTGACTACAAGGGGTAAAGAGAATGTATATGGAATGGAATGAGCATGTAAATAGAATGTTCCCAAATAACCCGATGTTGCCTGTAAAAGAGAAAGTTGTAGTACCAACCCCCGAGATTGAGTACCAGTATGAAAATGTTTCTGAGTAAGCCAAAATAAAAGAGAAGGGTCTTCCGTAAACTTCATAACGTTAATTCCTCTAAGTGAGCCGTCATAAACATACTAAATAATGACAATTTCGCCTTTCTTGGCGTTGTTGAACGCCGATTTTGATTTTTGATTATAAGGTTTTCATCACCCTAGACTGAGTTAGTCTAACTGTAGCGAACAGCTCTGGTGTAGGGTGTCATCCCCATATAGATCTATACACAAATGCCCTCTCTCCCTCCAAGAGACTCTGGTTATAACTACACGCTACGATCGTACACTTAATGGGTGCCAACCGACAAAACTCACTAGATCCTTAATCGAATTTATGCAAAGAAATGTATATTCTCATTCCAGGCCCAATGAACCATGTAAGTGAACCACCAAGGCATCGCTAAGCATGTAATTCATTTAATTATTCAAAAAATTATATTATAACTATTATAATTTTAATAAATTAATTGGGCTTTACCTCTTTTTCTGCTGCATGGAACTCCTCTAGTTTACCTCCCCATTAAATTTTCTATGAATTACAATAGAAAACAACAAAATCGGAATCAAAATCTCAAATTCCTGAGTTTGAAACTTTACTACCATATGAGTACTTTAATAAGAGTTTCAAGTAAATGCAAGAAATATGAAAGTGTCGATATTGTAATCTAAACAAACAATAAAATTGTCCTAGATTAAAAAAAGTGAGTAATAAAAGAAAAAAAAATTACCTGCAGATTGTCTGTTTTAAGTAGTAATACACTCAAAGTGTTCCAAACAAATACATATATAACATCATATTTCATTAAATCATTTACCTTGAAAAGAATTAATTCAAGCTCCTTACTAGGAAATTCAAAAAACAGACATAAGACTTCAAAAATAAGTACAACTAAAAATAAAAAAAAAGTCTCAACTTTAAATGTATTTCTAGCTAGAAATGTTCAGGGTTAAGGGTAAATAGACTTTGTTAAGTATGTGGTATACTACGCTTAGCTCATCATAAACCCGATTATTTTAAAGTGTAAGCATAGAGATAATATGAAGATGATGTAAAATAAGTGCAAATTCCAAATATAGTAATAACCACATAACCACTTTGAACCTCGTTGGAACACATAGTTGTTCTTCTTGTTCCGGAACAAAAATCTATTAACATAAAATACAAATAATAAACAATAACCACAACAATGACCAATCATATGATAAATTTTTGTTTGATGAGTTGCTTATGTTTATTCATGGAATTGTGAGTATAAAAATAAAAGAAATTTTTACCTAAGTAACGATATAAAAAATTAAACAAATAACCCAGTAATAGAATTCAAAATAAGATCAGCTCAAATGGAACTTAGAAAAAGCCATAGAAATTGAGATTTAAAGAAAGCTATTGAACAGTTTGCTACAAAGTCAAATGGAATTTAGAAAACATGACTCGAAGACGAAAATTTTACATGTAAAAATTTTGAAATCCAAATATTAGCCTACATGTTTCACTACTATTACTTCTGTATAGTGCATGTTATGTCAGTAGGTAGAAGAAATCCACACTATTACCGCTATAGAAAATATGTTTTGTATCTATAGTTGAATTAAAGAAAAAATCTCAAGTCTTTTTGTATCAATTATACTTGATCTCTATAAATTTGGGGAAAAACGAAATAAGGGAGTATAAATTGTGAGACCATATTCAACTTTGAGTTTTCAATCATGAAATTAGCAAAATAACTACCTTTATCCTAGACATTTCACAAGCTTGTAGATAAATTTAGAAATAATATGAACTTTGTGACTTACCAATGGATGTAATATCTTGATGATTTGAAAAAAAAAACCTTATGTATTCAACAAACTATAACCAAGATCGGGTGCAATCATTTGAGGAGAGAAAGGGGCTATGCAAGCATGCTGAATAACACTCATACCCTCAACATATCCCAATAAACAAAAAATCAATAAATTTTATGCATAGTAATGATTGTCGAATTTATAAAAATCTAGTAATTTAAAGAAATAAAAAGAATAAATTAGGAAAAAATGTTGGATTAGGTGTCTAAACCAATAACTAAATTGGCAGGATGACTTTTAGTAAGATAGGTTATTATATGAATAATAAATAGTAATAAATAATTTGTTAATATGTTAGGAGATTAGTATATTAACTAGAAATTGTATTATTTAATTATTAATTAATTTGAAATTAATTGGAATAAATTTTAGCATTAATTAGATTAATTAAAAGTGCAAGGACTTAAGGCGTAATTGGTCAATAGTTGAACAAGAGAAGGATTCTGGAATGTTCCTAGGGTTGGCTGAAAATTGGTTGATTCCTTAAGGCTTCTATATTATTTCATGTGGATAATATGAATAATAAGGAAACTAGATAAAGTCAACATGTGAAATAATATTATTTTATTTCAAGTTAGGTTATCTAGGATTTTCCTGTCAGCTATAAATAGGACTCATAGCCCGATAATTTTTGGTCACTCTAATACTTAAATGGACAGCCGAAAATCATATCCCCTCTCCTCTCTCCTCTAAAGTCTTTTATTGCTATAGTTTGGGTACAAACCATTAGAGGCATTGGATTTCTGGTGCTAGCTTTTCAATAGATTTGAAGAAAGGAATTGCTTTGAGTAGTTGCTTTAATAATCAAAAGGTATTGAAACCCTAATCCATGTTATTTTCGAAAATGGTAGGATACCTTAGGGTTCTTGATGTTCAATTCTTTATTGCTTTCAATGGAGAAAACATAGAGCCAAATGGGTTGCATATGAACTTAAGGGTTAAGTTATTTCCGCCACATGTTTAATTATAACCTATAAAACCTATCAATAGTACCATTGCAAAAGTTTACAATTGAGTATGCATAATGTTGAATAGATCAAAATTAGGGTTTATAGAAATTAAACACTAAGGGATGAAATTTCTAAAATGGATAAGGTTCTTGAAACTCTAGCCTCCACCCCTCAAATTTCAAAAATGGCTAGGGTGAGATAGGGTTTATCTAGTTTACTTAACTATTGTTTTAAAAGCCTTAATATAATAGAATAATTAAAACTACATAACCTATACCCTAATTTTCGAAAATTAGATAGGGTTATGGATTAGGATTAAATTTAAATTATTTGATTAATTGTTTAACAGTAAATAATTACTTAACCCATAAATGCTTTAAATTAATTTATATAATAGTTAATTAAAAGATAAAGACTAACTCATTATTGGTTCAAATTTAATTTTGATAATTAAAAGTTTAAACCTTGTATTTTGAAATGTTATAAAATACACCTTATATATATATATATATATATATATATATATATATATATATATATATATATATATATATATATGTTGGGTTTTGAGCAATCTAACACTTCCTAAGTGTGCATGCAACCCTAATAAAACTTGGATCTATGTTTGTCTAAATACATGCAAAATAATAATTTTTCCAAGGTTCATAACCTATCTAACATGGCATGGGGTACTTTTAAACATAAAAGAATTAGATGAGATTACATACCTTTTGATGATGAGTTTGATTCCTAAGGAGTTTGAGGGCCAATCACCAATAGTGTGAATGCCTCAAATGGAATCACAAATCACCACAAACTCTTGAAAAACTTTGAGAGAATGTATACACACTTATAAAATCGGCCACACACAAACACACACACTAGTGACACTAGTTGCCATTTCATGCTCCATAAGCATGCTTATATAGTGTGCATGGTTAGGGTGAAACCCTAATAACCCATGTCTTTTCCTTTCCAAGGATCCATGGGTTAAAAGCTCCATGGATCATCCGTGGACTTCCATATAAGCCTAGCCCATTAACAAATAAGTGTTAGCCCACACTATATAATCAATAGCCCACAATCTAATTAGTCTTCCATTTAATCTCTAAATTAATTCATAATTAATTTAAGACTAAGACTAATTAAATAACATGACTTCATATTAATATATTATAACTTATAATATATTAATAAACATATGTGTATAACTCTCATAAAATTATCCATAAATAGTTTGGATGAAATGCAACCCAAATGGACCATGTCGGGTCGGGTCAAGCATATACCAAATAAGTTATGGACTTAGACTCCTTATCCAACAGCCTCCCACTTGGATAAGTCTAATAACTATATTTGCATATGTTACTTCAGGAACCAACCAGCAATCGTAGCTTTCGAAAACTCTGTTGAACTATGAAGCGCCATTTTAGATAAGTGATCATATGATCCTCTGTTCTCATGATATCAGTCGGACAAATACATGGAACAACGTCGTACTTATTGTCCAACAGTTTGTTTCCCGATTTTCCGATTTGTTTGACAAAGAACTTATTCGAACACATGAATTTAGTTCTGAACGGCCGGTACATAGGTCACAACAACATCATCGAGGGGCCCAGATATCGCTTCTATTTCTAGAAGGGACAGATAAACTTCGACTCATATGCTTGTTCTACTACTTGTTGAATTGTACACAAAGGCACGTTTTATAACATCAAGTTACTGATGCGTTTACGTGCAATCAATGCACAACCAACTCATAGGTAACAACTCATATCTCTAGGTTTGAAGATTTATATGATATTACCGTCTCACGATCACTCGAGATAAATTCCATGAAGTGATACAAGTGAGCGTGGGTTTATTCCAATACTCGTAACTTATGAGCACTCATGAATGTTGTAGAAACCATTGCTATGAATAAACCCATTTAGCCATCTACAAACCCGATTCATGACAGTCTTGATTCATACCTACTTCCAACATATGAACGACTGTGGAGTGTTTAAATAACTTAGTCATTCGGAAAGAATAGCCTAGCTATTTTGGAAGTCAAAACATGCAAAGTGAAACACAATAATAATCGAATCCAATATGGTCTCAGAACCCTTTTGAATATAAATAGAACCACCTTTTATTTATCACCATATTGATTACACATTATTCATTGTATAATGTTTCAAACAATCAACTTAAGACTTGAATAAAAACAACAGTCGTCCCATGCTCCTAGCATGTACACTTTGTTTTTCTAAACAATAGTTATGCCATACTCCAAGTATGCACACTATGTTTGTCTATGATCCTTATATTGTGATGTAGATCAATTGAACATGATTCCATTGATACTCATTTCACAATCCCAAATCCTTATTGTAAATGTGAGAATCCCCGATTCCTATCATTTACCAAAAAATCTGTTAGATTTTAAACTTTTATGCAATGTTCCTCTTGTAATGATTATGCACAAAGTCACCAAAACCTTGTCACCAGTCATTACAGAGTATTCCAAAGAAGGTCAACTTCTATGGAACGGAAGTCTCATATTCAAAGTACATTGCTTTGAACATCCTTCTTGCATTAAGGTTTTCTAATCTTACATAGATTGAATAACTTCCACCTATGGAGACATTTCCATAGTCCCATTTTGACTATCACTTCCGAACAAGAGTTACTTCTTTTCAGAATATGTCAATATGGTCCTTTCCGACAACTTACATCATACTTCCAACTTTCCCTGAGCAACCAATCTTTGGCGAACCTCAGATTTGTCCTCGACAATTGCTTAATCACTTTAGTCATATCCAGTTCTAGACTTTTCCCTTCTCAATGCCTTAAGCATTTGGAAAATTTAGAAAAGATGAGTGTTATAGCACATGCAATCGATCCTATACCCGAATCATATGGGACACGATTCATGATGTTTGACATAAAGACATGATACTAGACCAGTCTTTTGCTACAATATTTTTTTTTATTTGCCATGTTTTCAAAATTTAACTATGAAGAGGGATGCCGTAATCATAATCGAATTTTGAAAACGCAATATATACAGAATTTCTTCAATTTGAACCATTCCAACATAAAATTCATATATATATTCTTGACTAAAGATGATTAAAATCTCAATCTAAGCTTTAGAATTGAAATGAAGTATAATTTCCTCTCCCTTAATTATAGCAAAACAACTTTTCAACCCCTGCAACTTCACGAATTGAAACTTTGTTTTCTATAATTAACATTGCTAACTTGCAACACTAAACGTAATAATCATGCTCCCACTAACATGATGATTATCAGCATAACACTTATGCTCCCACTAGCTCTGACATATTTCCAGAAATCTGCTGGACTTCTGAAATTTAGATTAATACACCCTTTCTTAGATAGCTCACATGTGTGTCTAAACAATTTTCAGAACTATGAAAAGGGATGCCGTAATCATAGTCTCAATTGCTTTGGCATTTGCCATTTCTCACAAGTCCATGTTAGTGTGCCGGTTAACCACACGCGCTCCACTAACGACTTTTGAAAATGCAAATAACACAATTGATATCTACGTAAAATCTACTTAGTGAAAGCGTTTCCTCACCATCATTTTCATGAATCGGAGAGAAACCTTATGACACTTAGATTTTATAGTGTATGATTTCCTATCCATGTGAATTTGTCAAAACCATAATCATAAGATAAGGTTAGTGACAAATTCATCCTTACATGGATTAAACTTGTTCAATCTTAGTTTCTTGTCACCTTGGTAGCACAAGGCCCACCAATGCTTCCAACTTGAACTCTGATAACTCACATGCAAATTCAACTTATTTGAAGTAGGTACAGAAATAAGAATTATGTCAAAACGATAGGTTGCAAACCTTAAGTCGTGTGCTAGTGATAAATTACAGGTTTTACTCTTGATTAAATCTTGAAACTCTTTCAGGATCTTTAAGGCTCCCACTGTCCCCTTGACATATAAGTTTCCCCAGTCAAGAACCATTCCTTGACAAAACAAATATTCAAGGGATAGTGCGGATTCTTATCAAGACTAACACTTCACACAATTGTTCTTAGTTGGTCTCTGTCTCATCCAAGACATCACAACTTACCAATCTCAAATGTACAAGAGTAGAAAACATTCTACACTACATTTAATAAGTGTTTTAAACCTTACTTTATGTCACTCAATGTTACAATCTTGGAGTATGACTCTAAGAATTGTTTTGGAATGAAGTATGACTCATCTTCTCGATCTTAACCAATCCAACAATTCATGACCTCTCTTCTTAGCCATAACAATGCACTAAGACGTCCTTAGAGTATGAATTTGTGATATGGTTTCATAATTATTAAGATGATCATGAAATACGATACTAAAGTACTCTCCCATCCTTTCAGATTTGAGAAACTTTTATCTTTCTGCATAATTTGATTCTTCTCATTTGTTTTGTCATACATTGTAACCTTTCCAATGTTACAGAATTATACTTAACCTTATAAGTATAATCATATTTACTAATCTTTAGTAAATCATGACAAATCAATCTTTGTGGTGGACCTTGACCAGCGCACACCCAGTGTACCTAATTCCTTAGTCCTTCAATTGACTCACATAGACATGTGATCAAAGAATTAGTCTTAATTTTGAAAGATGAAAATTCTCATTCATCATACAATACAACTTGTATGATTCCAAGTTTCTGTCCAATTGACACTTGGGTGATGAAAAACTTTCTTCATTTGGTAAATTCAGACACTACCACAAATGAAAGAATCAAATCCACTTTCCAATATTGCTATTACTGGAAACATATAAGCAACAATTTTCCACAGATGCCATTGTAAGGATATTTTTAAAATAAATAAAATTGCGACCCTTTTTTTCTTTTATTTTAAAACTTTGCGGAAAAACGTATCCTTACAATCCACATGAAAACCTTGTTGTTATCTATTCATAAGCAATATATTATAACTCTTAAGCAACAGCTCAAAATTCTGATTACCGAACCATGCGATCGATACCCACCTTTGCAATCAGAATCAACATATACTTACTTTAAGCTTCCTATCTTTTCTTTGATTCTTAAGAACATCAGTATGTGACCCATTCACATTATGTAATAAGAATCTCCAAATAGGAACTTAATAGAGTTAGACAGTGGACTTTACCCGAAGTAGAGTCAAACCTCTTGACTTGATCAACCTTATGATCTTTCAGGTGAATATGGCAGCTTCGCAACCAATGCTCCTTCCTTTGGCAACAAAACACATGGACCCTTTGGTAATGGCACATGAGACTATCTCAGAATTTGCCTTTCTCTTTTCTATTTGGTCAACCAAGTTGACTATAGCCGATCCCTTTCCATTGGGAAGAGAAATCCTTTTCTAGATATCCAATGCTACCATTGTCAATGTCCATGTAGACTTGGGAAGTTGTTCTTTTAATCAAATTTGCTTTACTGGTGTTCCAAATCATTGCTGATTCCACAACACCAAGCAAATAGATAACATCATTTAGGGTCATGTCATAGTCCGTCTCATAGTAGTCCCAAAGAGACTCACTATCTTACTAAGAAAGTGATTGAACATCCAACTTTCACGGGACTTTGACACCCAACTCTCCCTGCTTGTCAATATGTGACTTTATCTCCAATGTTGGGTTGCAGATTTGTTTAATATTGCGTCATTGGGCTCGGTTAATTGTTCAATTATTTTGTACTCTGGTTTGGGCCTGTCCAACCGTGAGCCTATTAGGTTTACTATATAACAATATGCTTGCATGCATATTAGGTTAACGATCTAGAATACGATTTACAAAATTCCGATAGCTTTACAGGTTTCTTTATCGTTCCTATAAACCTTTTAACCCTCTACAGTTGATGTTCTTGATCGAGCTCTTCTGAGGGTTGTTTTATAATCATTCAACACGTTTGATTCATTCTTGAGTTGTTTATTGTTTTTGTGTTCTTGCTGTTTAATCTTTATTTTACCTGTTTGAGATCTAATCGATCTTCAAGATTAAGTTTTAATCTCATCAATTGGTATCAGAGCAGGAGTCTGTGTAATCGATACACTTCTTTTCTGTGAAAAAGGTTTCAATTAGGGTTTTCCGCAATTACTGATATTTATTGAGCCGTCATCTCATTATTGACGTATCTTCATATTTATTGTTTTTCACTAATCTGATTTATTACAAGTCTGATCTTTAAACAGGTTATTCGATCATTATGGACGAGTCGCAATCGAATCCCATCAATATTTCGAACAGCATTGGATCTACCACGAAAATTCCCATCCTGTACACCCATGATTATGAAGTCTGGGCGCATCACTTTGAAGATTACGTTATAGGATCTGAGGATAATGGATACCTCATCTGGGAAGCAATTATTTCTGGACCGTTTTCTCATTCTGCAACTTCAAGGATTATTAAAACTCAAAAAGAGTATAATGATCTTCTGAAAGATGTTAAAGATATTGCACAAGATGAAAAAGATAAATTTCAGTGCAATATCAAGGCATTAAGATTGATCAGATTCGCCCTTCAGTCCGACACTTTCAGGCTGGTAAGTTCATGCACGACGGCAAAAGAAATATGGGACAGGTTACGTGAACTGTACTCTACAGACGAAGATCTAGAACACTCGATTCAAACATTACTCTTTTCTGAGTTTGGTGAATTTAGGCAAGGAACTGAAGAACCGTGACCCAAACGTTCGATCGCTTCAATCATCTTCTTAGCAAGACGATCAAACACGACATCGAAAGAAAGCTTATTGAGTAGAAGGTTACGTTCTTAAATGGTCTAAGATCAGAGTGGAGGGCAGTCATGTCCACAGTTGAAGCCCACGAGCAATTTAAATCATATTCCTTGGCAAAACTGGTGGGCATTCTCAAATCTCAGGAGAAGATTGTGTTGCAGGAGAAGAATGTGGTTTCAAGCCTAGGTTCGTTAGCCCTCCCATCCAAAAGTAAAGCTGTGATGGAAGACAAAGACCTCAACTTGGAAGATTATGACCTCACGTCTGAGGATTATGCTATGATGGTGTCTAACCCCAAGAGGTTCATCAAGAAGAGATTTCCCTCCAACAAAAACCGAAACTGGCAGGGGAGTTATAGTTATGAAAAGGTTAAAGATGAACCGAAGGTTGAAGAGTCTAAGAAGGAACCGAAGGCAGAAGGTGATTCTGGAGTAAGCTGTTACTATTGTGGTGGAAAGAACCACTATGCAAAGGATTGTGTCCTTAAAAAGATGGCTGAAAAGGATGAGGAAAAGGATGAGGAAGCTTTGCTGCAGAAAAAGCTTGATGAGATAAGGAAGAAGAAATCTACTACTAACCCTTCTATGAACGCTCTAATTATGCAGGGTTCGGTTGTTGATGACGAGTTCGGTGGCGTGGAGGTTTGGTCAACCGATTCTGAAGACGATGAAGTGAGGAAGCCCTCTCATGGAAAGGCTTGTGTGGCAAAAGAGGAAAACAGTGGAGGAAGATGCTTGATGGTGTCTGTCGTATCTCAGATGAGGGGATACAACACTGATGGTGGAAGCAATGAACCGAAGGAGCAGCAGGATATGTGCTTTACAGCCAAACCGCTCAGCGTACAGTTCAATGAGCTCGATGAACTCATCAAGAAGGTACAATCGGTGTTTGTTTCATTTAAAGTCCCACAATGCTCATATGAAAAAGAACTAAAAAGCGTTAATTCAAGAATTTCTCATCTAGATAGTAGTTTAACTCAAACTCGAGTCACCAATTCTAACCTAACTGACCAATTAAGCAGGGTGTCTTCGAAGAGTGAGGAACGGCGCATGTGGATTGAACTAAAGGAGTCGGAATTAATCAAAACAAAAGATGAAAACATTTATTTACAGAGAGACAATTTAAAGTTGTTGAAACAGCGAAATGTTTTTTGTTTAATTGCCAAACGTCTTTACACTAATATTACTCAGCTTCATTTGGATTGTGAAATAGGACAAAAGATTCATCGCATGATTTTACCCTTCCTTCAATTTAAGGAGGATGAAATTGATGCTGAAGCGTATAATTGTGAGAGTGTTATTTCATCTGAGGATGTTAATCCGACGTACATGTATGGACTGGACAAAATAGAATCTTTCATTAAATCCAAGGACCATAAGGACATGCTTAAAAACCTTTTGGATGAAAATGATAAACGGAAACTGAGAACCGAAACCATACAAAAATTTGATTCTTTAAACGCCAACTTGAGCTCAGAAAATAAAATTGATGTTCAAAATGCATCTGAGCTTAATGAGGACGATAATATGAGTGAAATTTCTGTAGAGGACACGGTTGACTGCTCAAAATTTGTAAAAAACAAACCCGAAAACCACAAGAATCTAATTTCAGAAAATTCAGTAGAGTTCGCTCGTTTGTCCCAACAAAAGTCCCCGATTCTTGCAGAGAAGGCCGTAGTATATCAAAAGGTTAGAACCACTCCAAATCAGGTATACAAGGTCACAGGCGTAACCGAACATCAGACTGCTGAACTCACAGCTATTGTAAACGAAGACAATGCTGATGGCTGCGATGAGTTCTTCTGGTCAGCTCCAATCGATAATGCTGATGAAACAATAGGTTTGTCTGAAAGGACCTCATGGAAAAGCAAAAGGAGATACGTACCAGAACCCTTGAATAAACCTGATAACTTCGATGTGCCAAACACAAGCGGTACGAAAGACATTCCTCAAGAAAAAGGAATTCCAGCAAAAGAAGTCACAACTTCAAGTGAAACTTCCTCAGTTCAGAGTGAACCAGCCATAGAAAAACCGAAACCGGAAGCTAATATCCATCATCAACCGAAGCAGACGAGAAATCACAAACGTCAAAGGAATCAGAGATACAGGAAGAATCTCTCTGAAAGAAAACAGTTCTGGCAATCCCAGAATGCTTATTTCTCTCATCAAGACAAGAACCTGAAGTATGAGAAAAATCCTGTTGAAATGCACGAGAGCCACAACAACCAAAAGCAAAGGTTCGGTTCAGAGACCGAAAGCAAAGGTTCGGTTCTGAGAATAACTCCAACCGAAAGCAAAGGTTCGGTTCAGAGAAGGAAACCAACCGAAAGCAAAGGTTCGGTTCTGAAATCAAAAGAGATCAAAACTCTAAGGTCAGTCCCACAAATGATCAAAAACAAAAGGGTCACCTAGAGTCTCCAGCCAAGAAGTCATCTCAATCTAAGCCCTCTCAATCTCACTCATCTACTTCTTCTAATTCTTCCAATTATTCTCCACCTCTTTCTGAATTCCATTCTATTCCTTCTCGAAAATCTCAATCTTCAGCTGAACAAAAAGGGAAACAGAAGGTTTCGGTGTCTAAATCTGAGTCTAAACCGAACGCACCTAATCCTAATAAAATCAAAGTTTTTACCATCAAAAAGAAAGATGAAACAAATCTAATTAAACGAACATATTTTGTTGACATCTCTCTTACTATTCCTGTTCCTGTGAAAGGCTCACCAGGACCCAAGAAACTTTGGGTTCCTAAATCTGCTTAATTTTGCAGGTTATTAGTGACGAGCAGTTTGACGAAGAATGGTACATTGATAGTGGCTGCTCGCGTCACATGGCAGGGAGGAAAGAAGAACTAAGGGAATACAGGTCTCTTTCAAATGGTGGAAATGTCAAGTTCGGGAACAACTCCTTCGGCACCATAAAAGGATATGGAATGATTACTAACGGTGATCTCACGATAAGGAAGGTTGCATACGTGGAAGGGCTACAACACAACCTCATCAATGTATCTCAGCTTGTTGGAGGTACTGGTCTCAAAGTCTCGTTCGATGATGAGGGTTTTGAAATAATTGAGAAGAAGACGAAAAGAGTCATTCTCAAATCTGAACGCAAAGGTGAAATGTTTCCTCTAAACATCAAACCCATCAAAGGAAACCCAGCTATCTGCTTGTCATCAAAAGCGCAATCTGACGAAAGTTGGCTGTGGCACCGAAGGCTCTCTCATCTTAACTTTAAAGACATCAACAAACTTGTCACTGGAGGTCATGTTCGAGGTCTTCCACTACTCAAGTATGATAGAGATCATTTGTGTGCTGCATGCGAAATGGGGAAGCAGAGTCGTCAAAGTCATCCATCTATAATAAACACGAAAGTTATTGAACCACTTGAATTACTTCATGTTGATTTGTGTGGTCCATCATCTATCGAAAGCATTGGTGGTAGCAAGTATATACTTGTTATTGTTGATGACTTTTCGCGTTTTACATGGGTGTTCTTTCTAAAGCTTAAATCTGAAGCGACTCACAAGCTAAAGGTGTTTATCAAGCAGATTGAAGTGCAGCTGAAGAAGGTTGTTCGCAACATCAGGAGCGACAATGGTCTGGAATTCAAAAATAGAGAATTTGAAGAATTCCTGACAGAAAAGGGAATAAGTCATAACTTCTCAGCTCCCTACACACCTCAACAGAACGGAATTGTTGAAAGACGAAACCGATCTTTGTGTGAAGCTGCACGAACCATGCTAAGTTTCGCTTCCTTACTTCTTTATTTTTGGGCTGATGCTATTTCTGCTGCTTGTTTTACACAGAACAGGTCATATCTCAAGAAACGATTCACGCTCACACCTTATGAGATTCTCAACAACAGGAAGCCCAATGTGAAATTTTTCCATGTGTTCGGTTCATGGTGTTTCATTTTTAACTCCAAGGAACACCGCAACAAGTTCGATTTCAAAGCCGACGAGGGAATCCTTCTGGGCTATTCTCTCACTTCTAAAGCGTACAGGGTTTTAAACAAGCGTTGAAAGAAAATTGAAGAGACTTACTACGTAACCTTCGATGATAGCTATGTCAAAAAGCTAAAGGCCAGTGAAAACACTGCAGGGGAAATCTTTCCTCTAACTGGCCAGGTTACGGTCTCGATCGCTAATCTATACGAGAAGTTTCTGGAGCTATTCGACGAACCAGAGAAAGCCACTCTCTCAGAAGCAGGCGCAACAGATAATAAAGTAGATCACATGAGGCAAATTGTCGAAGAAGCTGCAAGGAGAATAAATGAAGGAGGATCAATCTCTGACGAACCTCCATCACCTAATGCTTCTGTCGAGGGGGAGAATCCACCATCATCATCCCTGCCAAGCTCACAAGTTGAGGGGGAGCCAAGCCCTTTGCTAACCGAGAGTGCTTCACCATCCGAAGGTGCATCAACGCCTGAAAGACCAGCACCACAAGAAACCTTTGAAGCTCAAGATTTTCAAAGTATTCCTGAAAGCTCATCTATCGAGGGGGAGCAAGCTGAGATGTCATTCGACTACGAAAGCCAATCCGAGCCAGAAGAAATGATCAATGCTGAACTGGATCCAACCTTTGATCCAAACTACCCTCCTCTCACCAAATGAACCAGAGATCATCCTATCTCTCAAGTTGTTGGTGATGTTTCTGAAAAGGTTCTAACCCGATGACAACTCAAGGCAAAACAAACATCCTTATTTTCCAAAGTTGAATTTTGCATGTTTAACTCATTCGTATCAAAAGTTGAACCGAAGACAGTTAACACTGCTCTTGATCACTCCGATTGGGTTCAAGCAATGCAAGACGAACTGAACAAATTTGAAAGGAACAAAGTCTGGCACCTCATTCCATCTCCTCCAGGAGCCTCGGTTGTTGGTCTCAAATGGGTCTTTAGGAACAAAATGGACAACGAAGGAAACGTCATAAGGAACAAAGCTTGTCTAGTAGTCAAAGGATATTGTCAAGAGGAAGGGATTGATTATGAAGAGACTTTCGCTCCTGTAGCTAGGCTTGAATCCATCAGAATATTCCTTGCCTATTTTGCCCACAAAAACTTTGAAGTTTTCCAAATGGACGTAAAGTGTGCATTTCTTAATGGAGAACTCGAAGAAACAGTGTATGTGGAGCAACCTCCTGGGTTCGTGAACGAAAAATATCCAAATCATTGCTACATTCTGGATAAAGCTGTATACGGATTGAAACAAGCTTCGAGAGCCTGGTATGAAACGCTAACTAAATTCTTAAAGATGTCTAAATTCAAACAAGGTTCGGTTGACGAAACCTTCTTTCGCAAAAAGGAAGGTAACCACCTTATGATCGTTCAAATTTATGTCGATGATATCATCTTTGGCTCAACGAATCCCAGCCTAACAGCTGAATTCAGAAAGCTGATGGAGACTAAATTTGAAATGAGCTCAATGGGTCCTATTTACTTTTTCCTTGGCTTAAATATTAGACAGGGACCCGAAGGCATCTTTATCAATCAGGAAGCTTACACGAAGACTCTCCTAGCAAAGTTTGGTATGATGGGAGACTCCAAAGTCAAAGTCCCAATGGCATTCGGCACCAAGCTCACCCCATCCCTGGACAAACCGGCTGTTGATATTACGCTTTATCGACAGATGGTAGGCTCACTAATGTATCTCACTGCTAGCAGGCCTGACATAATGTTTTCTGTTTGTTACTGTGCTCGATTTCAGGCAAATCCACGCGAACCTCACATGCTTGCAGTGAAGAACATTCTACGCTATCTCAAGTGAACCACCTCTCTAGGTCTATGGTATCCTTCCAACTCAAGCTTCTTCGTTCAAGCCTATTCAGATGCGGACCTTGGAGGTTGTGGACTCGATAGAAAAAGCACAACTGGTGGCTGCCAATTCCTTGACGGGAAGTTGGTTAGCTGGCAGTCAAAGAAACAAACGTGTGTGTCTTTGTCCACTGCAGAAGCTGAATACATTGCAGCTGTATCCTGCACCTCTCAAGTGATTTGGATCCAGAGTCAACTCAGAGACTATGGACTCAATATGAAAAAGATCCCACTATATTGCAACTCTGAAAGTGCAATTAGGATCTGTCATAACCCAGTGCAACACTCCAAAACCAAACAGATAGCACTGAGGTATCACTTCATCAAAGATCATGTGGAAGATGGAAATGTTGAAGTACACTTTGTTAGAACCACTGATCAACTAGCTGATGTCTTTACCAAAGCTCTTCCCGAAGCCTCATTCAACAAAATTCTACAAGGGCTAGGTATGATGGAATCAGAATCAGTACCACAAACTACCTCTCGATCTGAAACGTAAGAAGCGAAATTGACCGAACGTTCGGGTTCGGTTGCATCATCTGCACTCGCTCATCATTTCAAAGGTAGTTTTCTTGGTTGTAAATTTCTTGTACAAAGTTGTTTATCTATTCGTCTAAAGTATTACCTACTTGAATGTCAAAATTCCTTGGTTTCTCAAAAATTTTCAAAACCGAAACCTACCGAAGGTTCGGGTTCGGTTTTCCAAAATTTTTCAAAACCGAAACCTACCGACGGTTCGGGTTCGGTTTTCCAAAATTTTTCAAAACCGAAACCAACCGAACGCTCGGGTTTGGTTTTCCAAAATTTTTCAAAACCGAAACCAACCGAACGCTCGGGTTCGGTTTTCCAAAATTTTTCAAAACCGAAACCAACCGAACGCTCGGGTTCGGTTTTTCAAAATTTTTCAAAACCGAAACCAACCGAACGCTCAGGTTCGGTTCCTAATTTTTCCAAAGTTTTTTTTAACTCCTTTTAATTTCTTTCTGAAACTTATTTTTTTTACTTTGTTATTTTTAATTTTTTTTATATATCCAAAATTCCAAAAATATTTTGTTCTTTATTTACTTTTTAGTCTTTCATCTTATATGAGTTTCGTTCGATTATGGGAAATTTTTTTTAATAAATTACTTAAGTGTCCCTAGAAGCATGCTGCTGTATGCGACCAAAGTCTCATCAGATTTTGAATAACAGCCTTAATGACTTGGTATACACAAACCTTGTCTTCCCAATTAGGCTATCACATTTATTCTAATCAAGAGCTACCTAACTCTCTTCTCACATGAGATAAGAGTTTTCTGCTTGGTCCTTCGTTTATAGCAGAGGTAATTTGATTTCTCACACCATCTCCATTACTTTCTCCATTACATTCGTTTCATCAATGTAACCCTTGAGACTCTCAGAAATTACCACTAAGGTTTATGGTTACTCAAAATCTGTGTTTATGATCTTAGTTTCGTGCCACTACGAGCTGAGTGAAACCCAAAATTCAATACCAAATCTGAATTGACGGTGAACAATTAATTTGATCAAGTTTTCACTAATGAATTGACGGTCGTATCCTCATGAAATCTCAAGTTTTTTTTTTGTGTGATTCCTATGAAATTGTTACACACCATAACATTTCTTCCCTTGGGATCCAGTTTTAATTTTTTTTGTTAAGATTTCTATTTACCAGTCACTTTAACATTATTTCATGCCTACTTGTTCAATAGACTACACCGGTCTCACAAGTACGTTGTTCACTTTCTATCTTATTTCAAGATTAGAACTGTTGAATCAAAGCTAAAGCCACCCTAAGGAGCCTAATTAAAAGAAGCCTTTCAACACTTCTTAATAAGTGTTTGATCGTTATTCAACGGGAAACCACACTAACACTTTAAGGTCTCTCTTGACTTTGAAGGAAGAGATTCGTGCCCGGGATCATTTGTTTCGTGTCATTATTGACATCACATTTATTCCTAAAAAGAGTTGCTTTATTTCTTTTCTTTTTACACTCTTAGCACGAAAATCTTTGATTTTCCAAAATTCTGGTACTAATAATTACAGGCTGTTTTACTGAATTGGAGGTTATTTACAAGTTGTGGTCAAAAATAATCCACGTGGGAGATTTATTCAAAAGATGCCATTCAAAAGATAAGATGAAGGGTTGCTGACTAAGGCGGGAGATAAACGGATTGAATTTCAAATGGCGGTAAAAAGGGACGCATGCAAATTTGAAACGCCCATTCTTTAATTGACGTTATGGACGCGTGTGCGAAGATGAAGCGGTTCCTCTCTGGCACAAACAGGCGCGTGTGAATTTGAAACAGTTTCTTCTGCAATGGCGCTTGTTGGGCGGCGTGTTACAAGGAATCTGACACTGTCTTTCATGCGTGATCATCGCATACCTTAACTGTCACGCATCTGTAATTCCGGAAAAACCTTTCGTATTTCGATAGAAGATTTGAACAGATTTTTCTCTCTCCTTACGCCCACTATAAAAGGCAGTCTCCTCTCCCATTTACCTCTTTACTGCATCCGAATTCCCAAGAGAGCAAAAATTCCCTTAAACCCTTACTGTTCATCTTCTTCTTTCAAACTTCAACAATGGCAGAATCATCGTCAGTTCACGCTACTTCCCACATCCTTCCCATTCGCCCTCAACAGTGTTTGGTGATCGATTTAACCCCTCAGGCGTACTATTCCTACATGTTCCCGATTATTGAGTGCCTGAAGTACTCGCTGATCGCTCCTGCACTTTCTAAGGTTGAATCTGTGTCTATGGAGCTCCTCTCGCAGGTGTATGCAACTACACATTACGATAAAGCAGTCGATAGGGTTTTCTTCGAGGTTTCTGATCACAAGACCTCGATTTCAAAGCAACGATTTGGCGCATTGCTAGGGTTTGCTTCTGACCCTTCCAGGGTTAATCCGGAGACGATTCCGATTAGCCATATCTACAGTATGTTTTACAACATGGGGTACACGGAGGTGCTCACCTCCGTCGCGAAATTTAAAAAGTCTTGCTTGCCGCCACAGTGGAACGGTATGTTCACTGTTCTTTTTAAAGGTTTATTTGAATGGAGCTCAGGATCCGATGGCTCTAGTCGACTCTTCCTGTCGATCATGTACGGTGTCTACAATGGGATCAACGTCGATTATGGGTTGGTTCTCTGGCAACAACTCATCCAAAGCCTCTCTTCTTCTTCACGACATTCTGAGGTGTTGTATGCAAGGTTTTGGGCTCTCATCACAAAATGGGCGATGGATAAATTTGATATCCCCACTGCTGCCAGTGCATCGATGTCTTCGATCGGTACTTTTCATACCACGAAGATTATCGTCTCAGATGCATCAAAGTTCTCATTCATTGGCTCTATTCCGGAGACCATGTACGGCGATGTTCCATCTGACAGCCGGATCATCCGGACTATTAAGGAGTTCAAACAGTCAGGACCAAGGGAACTCACACAGGAAATGCTCAAGTCCATCCATGATGCAGACAAGCCTGTTCATAGAGGCAAAAAGGCAGATAAAGGGAAGCGAGTGACCAAAGGGGCTAAAGGTCCTTCTCCCAGGAAGCGGAAACCAACCACAGCTGCACAATCCCCGCAGCCGAAGAGGCGAAAGACTCAACCGAAGCGTAAACTCATAATCGCTTCTTCTTCGAGTGACTCAGAAGGCGAGAGTTCGGATTCGGACGGCTCTCAACGAGGTGAAACCCCTCCAAGAGGCAACACCCCACCCCGATCACCTACCCCAGACATGGAAATCCATATCTTACCCATTCCTTCACCCACTCAAACAATCCCTACTTCCATTCCCACCATAAACCCCTCTAACACCATTCCTAAAACCTCTTTCCCTATACCACCACCCATTTTCACTGATACAACTACAACAACTACTGCAAAGGTTACAACCAACGTATCTGATACGGGGGTTCATACCGATGCAACTAAACCACCACCAGTAACCGAAACTACCCATACTCAACAACCACCCGAACCTACCCCAACTCACACTCAACCTGAACCTACTCACACCACTACACCTCCAGCTTCACCATTACCCCCATCTCCTGGTCATGCCTCTGACGGAGATAACCCTTTCCTTGGAGGGGAAAATATGACCTTCGATTCGGTCTACTACAGTCCGTTTCAGGTCCAAAGCGACGACGATGAGGAAGCTCCAGTAACAAAGAAACATCTTAAGGAGCTGCATGAGAAGGTTGATCTGCTTATTGCTTCATCCTCTAACTCACAATCCTCTCTCTCTCTGAAGCCGCTCTTCAGAAGATCGTTGATGCCTTTTACAGGGCTCAACATGATTCTGTTGTTTCTGCCACTGCAGCAATTGACGCTTCGACAAAAGCTTGTGAGGCGGCGACCGAAAAAGTCGATAAACTATTCTCCGACGCCTCTGCCTTATTACAATCTCTACAGGAGAGTGCTGTTGCAACCAAGACAACGCTGGAACCGATTGTTCAACAATTGGCCACGTTCGTCTCAACGGAGTTGAAGTCGTTCGCTACCCTTCGCCAATCAATTAGTAACGACAACTCGGCCCTTCGTGCCTCCATTGACGAGCGCCTCTCTAAACTCCAAGAGGATCTCGCTGCAGAAAACTCGTTGATGGATGTTCTTGCAAGCAAAACCACCGCCCTTAAGGTCAAGAGTGCTCAGCTTTCCAACTCGCAGCAACAACTTGACACTCTTCGATCCGAACGGGAGGTCATCAAGACATGTGTTTCGGATGTACACTCAGCCATTTCCAACATCCTGGAAGCACATGATCCAATTCTCAACCATTCGGTGAGGCGAACCCTTGCTGAAAAACTTGCTCCTGCCCTGGACCTCCTCAGCAAAATAGAAGGGCTACCTAGTTTCGTGTCCACTCCGAAACAAGGGGGAGAAGTGAAGTCCGGATCGAAACCACCTCCTTCTTCAAAAGCTGCTCACACAACCGAACCTCCTCCTACTGGTCAAACTTCGGGTTCAGGTGTGAAGGATAAAGGAAAGAAGATAGCTGAGGAAGAAGATGAAGATGATAAAGAAACCATTGCTGACTTGCTGAAACGCAAAAATAGTCGCAATGTTGATAATGACAACATTTGTGTGGCGCGAGAAGCTGAAGAAGCCGAACGCAAGAAGAAAGAAGCCCACGATCTCCTCGAGAGCAGGAAGACTCTTTTCCCTGCTTGGACTCGAGAGAGAATGATTAAGGAGGCTATCGATACTCCGAGCATCCTTTGGCTCGAACCGGTGATCTCCTTCGACTGCTACAACTCTGTCGACTCGCAGTTCGACATGCCCTTAACCCGAAAGGCGTTTATCTTCCACGCCTTCTCCAACATTTTTGAAGTCCCTCATCCTAATCCTGAGGTTGATCGGGAGTTAATCGATTTCTATCTGAAGGCTGCTCAACCACAGTACCAAACATGGAGCGCTCAGAAGATCGTTAATGTTCGGGTTTTGAAGCCTTATTCTGAGGGGAGATTCATCAACGTTCGGTTCATAGTGATTCGAGGGTCTGCAAGAACCAAACATATTATATCCTTAGCAGATCTATCGAACCTCAACCCCCATGACTGGATTGTTCTGCATAACATCCTCTTGACGAATGAATCTGAATATGGTCCGATTATAGACCATCTCAAAAGGATGTTAGTATGCTATATCATGGAGGTCGCCTTGATGGATCAGGAGGTAGCCACTGTCTTCAAGAAGAAACCGAAGATATCTCCTGTTGGCTCAGCCAGTGATCTGAACCAGATGAAGATGGGCAAGATTGACCCGAGGCGTGATTCGGTCATGTTCACTAGAGCAGAAGGACAGAAATGTCTCTTTGCCTTAGCGGATAAAAATCTTTATACCACTGCTTGTCTAGAGCATGTGCTGGAGATCATCCATCGGTGTAAAGAGAATGCAGCGGATGATATCAAATACTTCAACGATATGATTCAATGGTACATCAGATTCAGACAAACGATACTTGCTCTTATCTCTCATCTGTTTCAGACTGTAAAGAAGAAGGTACCGGCTGCTGCTGCTGGCCTAAGTAAGAAGTGAAGATCTCGCTCCAATTGACGCAAAGGGGGAGATTGTTGGGTTGCAGATTTGTTTAATATTGCATCATTGGGCTCGGTTAATTGTTCAATTATTTTGTACTCCGGTTTGGGCCTGTCCAACCGTGAGCCTGTTAGGTTTACTATATAACAATATGCTTGCATGCATATTACGTTAACGATCTAGAATACGATTTACAGAATTCCGATAGTTTTACAGATTTCTTTATCGTTCCTGTAAACCTTTTAACCCTCTACAGTTGATGTTCTTGATCGAGCTCTTCTGAGGGTTGTTTTATAATGATTCGACACGTTTGATTCATTCTTGAGTTGTTTTTGTTTTCGTGTTCTTGCTGTTTAATCTTTATTTTACCTGTTTGAGATCTAATCGATCTTCAAGATTAAGTTTTAATCTCATCATCCAAGATGTGACGACACATAGACTATGCTTGCCAATAGGGATTGAGTGACTTTAAACTTTTCAAGAACTTGTGGGTGAGGGAGAATAATTGGAGGAGGTGGAGGTAGTGAAGCATGATGTTGAGGGACACCGT
This sequence comes from Lactuca serriola, assembly GCF_051521515.1. Lineage (NCBI taxonomy): Eukaryota > Viridiplantae > Streptophyta > Magnoliopsida > Asterales > Asteraceae > Lactuca > Lactuca serriola. The sequence continues at coordinate 144,243,843 of NC_136412.1, forward strand.
CTTCAAGAGATTTGGGAAGATCATAGTTGTCTGAACCAGACATCTATAATGGGATAAAATCAAGTTAGTTGATTCAAAGTCCTTAATATAACACCCAATATGAAATATTAAGGCTAGGACCCAACACAATATTTTATAATTTGGAAGAGGGATGCCGTAATCCAAGCTATAAAATATTTGAAAGTAGGCGAATGACGATTCACCAATTTCCACCATAAAAAAACAAAATAATTTATTAGGTTTTAATTGGATTTGAAATTCCTAGATCTTTTGAGATTCATTGAACTTTTCAATGGCATGTTTCAATCTCGAGTGTGCCCTCTCAAATTTTGTGACTGGGATGTCGAGGATCACAAAACAAGGTGTGAATGACCATACCAATTCACATGGTACCCTTAATATTATCACCCAATCAATGTGCCGGTTAACCACACACACTCCATTGATCTATGACAAACATTAAGTCACCCTTCGTGATCCTTACTAGTCCAAGTTAGTGTGCCGGTTAACCACACACGCTCCACCAACGACTTGGTAAGGTACAAAGTGTGAATTCCATGGTCTAGCACCAAATTCACATTTTTCCTAAAGTAACTAAGATTGGGAATTAAATAAAAAATATTTAGTTACTTTATAATAATCATTATACTTTTAATGAGAATTTAAAGTCATCGTCCTACCCATTCGGCTAACGACCCTCCACCGATCAAGCAAGCGGTGGGTGAGAGTGGACACCCATTAAGTCGCCATTTTATAGGCAACAACCTTCTACCCACCTTATAGACCAGCTTCGTGAATGAGGCCTATTAACGGTAAAACGACTTGTTCTTATACATATATATATATATATATATATATATATATATATATATATATATATATATATATATATATATATAATAATTAACCATTAATGTTATAAATAGTATAAGTGTTGAATTTTAACTTTTAAAACTCTAGGATGTGGAATTAAAGTTTGTGTGAGGCTTTACAAATTCCAAAACTTGAGGGCAAGTTTTGAACAATTCATAAACTTTTGGATATTCATAACTTATGAGTTTTAATTAAGTGTTTAATACTTTTAATGAAGAGTCTCTTGGAAATCCATAACTTGAGGACAAGTTATGGAGTCTATAAAACATTTATGGGAAAAACTCTTTAAGGAAATGTAACCTACAACTTCTTAAAAACATTTAAAAGAAAAACTCTTGGAATTCCATAACTTGAGGACAAATTAAGAATTCCATTAAAACACATTAAGATCAAGAATTAACTAACAAACAATTTGCAAATAATTCCTATGATCTAACAAAACTCATATGAACATGAACATCTACATCAACAATTTCAAGAATCATATGAACACATAAACTTGAAATTTTGATTATAGCTTTGAAATTAGTCCACCATCATCATTACCACATCAAAAACAGGTTTTATAAGATCAAAACAGTTTAAGGTAATGATTCTAGACCAATTCCAGCACCAAAACTCGAAGATATGCTGTCTGGGGGTCCAACTCGTCGAGTGCATGAACCAACTCGCCGAGTTGGATGAGTTTTGCCTTGGACTCGTCGATTCCCTTCATGGACTCGGCGAGTCAGCTGTGCAGACAGCATAAAATCTTCAATTTTCAGCAATTTGCATCAAGTATTCAAACAAGCAAGCCTAGGCTCTGATACCACTATTGGGTTTTGAGCAATCTAACACTTCCTAAGGGTGCATGCAACTCTAATAAACCTTGGATCTATGTTTGTCTAAATACATGCAAAATAATAATTTTTCCAAGGTTCATAACCTATCTAACATGGCATGGGGTACTTTTAAACATAAAAGAATTAGATGAGATTACATACCTTTTGATGACGAGTTTGATTCATAAGGAGTTTGAGGGCCAAGCACCAATAGTGTGAATGCCTCAAATGGAATCACAAATCACCACAAACTCTTGGAAAACTTTGAGAGAATGTATACACACTTATAAAATCGGCCACACACAAACACACACACTAGTGACACTAGTTGCCATTTCATGCTCCATAAGCATGCTTATATAGTGTGCATGGTTAGGGTGAAACCCTAATAACCCATGTCTTTTATTTTCCAAGGATCCATGGGTTAAAAGCTCCATGGATCATCCATGGACTTCCATATAAGCCTAGCCCATTAACAAATGAGTGTTAGCCCACACTATATAATACCAATAGCCCACAATCTAATTAGTCTTCCTTTTAATCTCTAAATTAATTCATAATTAATTTAAGACTAAGACTAATTAAATAACATGACTTCATATTAATATATTATAACTTATAATATATTAATAAACATATGTGTATAACTCTCATAAAATTATCCATAAATAGTTTGGATGAAATGCAACCCAAATGGACCATGCCGGGTCGGGTCAAGCATATACCAAATAAGTTATGGACTAGACACCTTATCCAACAATATATATATATATATATATATATATATATATATATATATATATATATATATATATATATATAAGTTAATTAGTATATGGATAAGAAAAGTCAGTCAAATCAATAGTAGAACTCATTCACGAAAGCATGCTAAAAAGAGGGTATAAGGAAGTGGCCTATAAAATGGCTGTTGAATGGGAGTCCACTCTCACCACCACTCTCATGTGTGGTGGAGAGTCGTTAGGCGAACGGGTTTGATAGGACATAATCTCATTAAAAGTACAATGATATAATAGTAATATAACATTCTTTCAAAATGTCACTCTAGTTACTTTAGAAAAATGTGAAAAGTATGTTAATGCATGAAAACTGACATCATACTTTAGATGTTGTCAGTGGTGCATGTGTGGTTAAGCAGCACACTAATAGGGACTTTAAAAAGAAATGTTGGGCATCTAAAAAATTATCATTGTTAATGGAGCATGTGTGGTTAACCGACATATTAATTAGAGATGATAAATAATATCGAGGTTGCTAAGCAAGTTAGCATGGTTATTCACATTTGTTGGTGATCCTCGAGATCCCAGTCACAAATAGATGAGCATAATCTAAGATTGAACATGCCATTGATAAGATTCACTGAAGCTCAAAAGATCTAGGAATTTCATAGATTGAAATTGGTGAATTGTTTTACTTACCTTTATAAATTTGAAATAAGATTACGACATCCCTCTTCTTAATTGTCAATTGTTATATTGGATCCTATCCTTGGATATTTATTATGGGTTAAAATATTAAGGAATTTATATCAACTAACTAAAAATTTTCTTCTCCTATAGATGTCTACTTCCATTGGTGATGCTACTGCCGCTTAACCCACAACCAACAACAACAAATTGACACTACAATGAATCCTATCCAAAGAGAAATTAGTTGGTACAAATTGATAGGTTTTTGAAGGTTACAAAATCATGTGGCAGAAAATAACTTAACCCTTAAGTTCACTTGTAACTTAATTGAATCTATGTTTTCACTATTGAAAGCTATAAAGTACGAACATCAAAAGAACACTGTGGAAAGCCTAGATATTTAAAAATACATAAGAAGATTAGGGTTTACATAACTTTTAGTTATTATTGTAAGTAACTACTAAAATTCTTCTTCAATGGCTCTCGGAAGCAGGCACCATAAATTTCATGTCTCTGATAGTTCACATCCAAACCCTTGCAACTAGGAAACTTGAAGAGGGAGGAGAGGGGATGTATAATTTCATCTATCCTTTTGAGAGAAGTGATGTCCAAAATATGAAGGGTATAAAACCCTAATTATAGCTGTTAGGAAAACCCTAGATAACCCTTACTTGATTAAAATAATAATATTTCAAATCTGGTAATTATCGAGTTTCCTAATTATCTTTAAGGGATATTCTAGAAACCCTAGAATACTCCGTTAAAGCCATCCACCTCCTCTGGAGAAGGTTTTTGAACCCTTTTGTTCAACTATTGAATAATTACATCTTATGTCCTTGCACTTTTAATTAAACCAATTAATCCCAAAATTAAATCTAATTAAATAATACTATTTCAAATTAATATATTATCCTCATAACACATTAATAAATCATTTAGTGTTATTTATTAATCATATAATAAATCAATAAATATGTCTCTCTCTCCAAAAGTCATCCTATTGAATTACTAGGTCTAAGGGCAACCCAAAAGGACTTTGGTAATAATTCAAGTATATATTAATTTAGTTATTGGCTTAGACACCTAATCCAATAGTAACCCACTTGGATAAGTGTATAACTACATTGCTAGTATAACTTTCTAAACTAATAGCAAATGTTGCTTCCCTGAGCAACTCCATTCTTTGATCTCTAATCTGAACAAACATTAGTCCTAGATAAGTGATCAAATATTCCTTCATTCTATAAGATATCGTATGAATGTAAAACATGGATTAGAATCAATCTTATTGTCCAAATTCTAATTTCCAAATTCTTGATTTGTGATAACCTTTTAAGACTTACCAATTGAACACATCAATTTAGTCCTGGCTGGACCTAACACTATAAGTCAACACCAAATCACTGAGGGGCCCAAATATATCGCTTTTTCCAATAGGAAAAAAGGAGCGAACAAACTTTGACTCACATGCATGTATCCTTTACTCACCAAATCATGCATGACACTATGTTTTTAACATCATGTTACTGATGCGTTTTCTCAATATCCATGTGCAACCGACTTGTAAATTACCACTCATATATCTCCGTTTCAAGAATATAAGATTTTATCATCTCAAAATTAATCATTATATAATCCATGAAGTAATTCTTTGAGCGTGGGTTTATCTAATACCCAAATCTCCATTTTCTAAGTACTCATCAATGTTTTATCAACAAAATTGCTATGTGTAAACAACATAGACAATCTACAATCTAATTCATGATAGTCTTCATTAACTACTTACTTCCAAAAGTATGAGCGACTGTGAAGTTTCGAATAATCAAATTATTTAGGAAGTAAAACATTCAAAACTAAACACAAGAAAATTTAATTGACAAAGGCAGTAAACAAACTCATAAATAATATCTATTATTCAGTCACCAAAATCAATTAAATTTATTCTATTACAAGTTTCAAACTAATCATCTAACTAATAAAACTAAACTTATCTCTCAAACCAATGCCCCTAGCATGTTGACAATGCTTAACCCTACTCAGAGCCTTTGTGAAAGGATCTGTAGGATTGTCTTCTAACAAAACTCTCTTTACTATTAGATGACCTTCTATAACTCTATGTATGATATAATGGTAGTTTATGTTGATATGTTTTGGATTTACCATGATCTCTTAGTTCTTTGGTCAAAGAAACTGCACCTTCATTATAATAGAAAAAGTTACATTTCCTCCTGAATGGTTAGAACTGCTATGAGACCACCGATGAATTTTTTCAGCTAAGTCGCTTCCTTTGATGCTTCACTCGCAGCTATGTACTCTGATTCACAAGTAACTATTCCTCCTTTTAATTGGAACACCTAGCTAGATTGAGAATGAAGGTTGTGTCTATCTATTTGAAAACCACTGTCACTATACCGACTTACTCTCAATGTATCACTACCACTAAGGAAAAGAATCAGATTCTTTATCCTTCAAAAATACTTAATAATGTTCTTTACTTTTTTCTAATGAGATCTTTTAGGATTTCCTTAAGAGAGACTAACCATGTTTAAAGTAAAAGACACATAAAGTCAAGTACATGGCATAACATATATGATCAATACTACAACTGTAACTTATCGGACTCAACTCATTTATGCTATCTCTTCATCTGTACTAGGCCTTTGAGTCTTACTCAACTTGGCATTTCTTTGTATAGGTAGCTCTCCTTTCTTGGAATTTTCCATACTAAAAGGTTTAATTACCTTATCCAAGTATGTACTTTGGCTAAGACCAATTAGTTTTTTTCTTTCCATTCTTTAAAATTCTTATCTCAAGAATATAAGCCGCCTTTCCTAGATCCTTCATAGCATAACACTTTCCAATCCAAGACTTTACTTCTTGCAAAGTTGGAATGTTGTTTACTATAAGGAGTATAGCATCAACATATAATAATAGAAAAGTTACTATACTCCCACTAGCTTTGACATACACAAGGGACTCAACCTCACTCTTATAGGAACAAAGTTCTTTGACTTTCTAATGGAAGCAGAGATTCCAGCTACGAGATGCTTGTTTCAATCTGTAAATTGATTTCACAACCTTACACACTCTTTTAGGAAAATTTTCATGTACAAAACCATGTGGCTGACTCATGTAAATATCTTCGGCTAACTTCCCGTTAAGGAAAGCGGTTTTGACATCTATCTGCCATATTTCATAGTCATGAAAACGAAGTTATGGTGTGCATTATCCTAATAGACTTTTATCTTGGCCAATGACAAGAAGGTTTCATCATATTTAATCCGTGGGGTTTAATTAAAGCCCTTCACAACCAGTCATGCCTTGAAATTTTGTACCTCACCATCGATGTCGGTCTTCTTCTTGAAGATACTTTTGCAACCCACTATCTTTTGACTAGGTTCTTGACCAATCAAATTCCAAACTTGGTTGTCCTACATAAAATTGATCTCGTTGTCCATTGCCTCTTTCGACTTAGCAGGCTCAGGTCCTACCATCGCTTCCTTGTAGTTAGCTGACACATCCAAATTTACCGGTCTATGATCACTAACAAATGTGTCACCCTATGTAGTTATTTGGAAACTATAGAACTCAGGTGGCATGCTAACTCTACTAGATCGATGGAGAGGTAATGCATTGTCAATGGGTTCAACAAAATTCACATTCTCTAGTTTAGCGTTATTATCTTCTAAGATTCCTTCATTAGTTGACTCTTGAATCTCTTCAAGGTCAATTGTACTCACATTGTCCTCTTTGCATATGAGTTCTCTCTCATGAAAGACTCCTCTTTGTGATACAGAAACCACACTCTCACTAGATCTATAGAACGAATATCCAAAAGACTTCTTTGGATAACCAATGAAAATACACCTCTCACTTCTAGGTTCTAGCTTTTCAGGAGTCTTTTTCTAATGAAAGTTTCATAACCCAAACCTTGATATGTGCTAACGAGGGAACTTTTCATGTCCACATCTCGTGAGGTGTTGTGGAAACCTTGTTGGTAGGGATGAGATTGAGGATATGGGTGGTTGTTTCTAAGGCATACCCCAGAAAAAAATTGGCAAGACAAGCTCGACTCATCATGGAACGATCCATGTCAAACAAGGTCTAATTACACCCTTCACCCACACGTTTAAGTTGTGGTTTCCTAAGAGGAATCAATTTTGAAAATATTCCACATTCCTTAAGATAGTCGTGGAACTCGATACCAAGATACTCTCCGCCTCTATCAGATCGGAGCATATTTATCTTCCTGCCTAATTTATTCTCTACTTCATGTTTAAACTCTTTAAACTTGTCAAAGGTTTCTGATTTATTCTTAATTAAGTAGATAAGACCATATCTTCTATAATCATCAATATATGTCCCATAAAATCAATTGTCATCCTTTGTGGTAGATCTGAAGGGTCCTCACACATATGTGTGTATGAGATCCAAGAATCCTTCACCTCTTTCGCAAGATCTATTGAAACGTGATTTTGTCATCTTCCCCAAAAGACAAGATTCATATTCATCATCTAGCCGTATGTGACAACCGTCAAAATTCGAGTTGGTTCTAGATTTAACTAAACTTACTTGCACATATAGGCACGACACATACTAGACTTAGTAACTAGAATCTAAGTTATAACCTACTAGAAACTTGGAAACAAGTAGAATCGAAGGATAGTGTACTTAGATTTCACATTGGTATATGAATTCTACAACTAATTAACTGTAATGACTATCCATATTCGGGTTGTTCTTTGACTTGAACATCTTTGCATGAATCATGTAGACACATCATGCACTTGACCTAGTTGTATAAATTAGGCTCGAGTCTCGTAGGAACTTAAATCAAAGTTGAAGACTAGGACTTGTATACTTGATTCCTCAATTTCGCTTGAATCTCGGAATCACTACATAGAATGCCAATAAATCGGTAAAAATGAATTACAAACTTTATTTTTAACTAGAAAAGAGTTATGAAACTCGATCATAATTTGAAATGTCAAATAATTCAATTTATTTTTATATCCAAATATTTATTAAATCTCAAGACCCTAAAAGCCTTAAAAACCCTAAAATCTCAAATTTATAAACTTTAACACCTAAAAATCCATAAAATTTGGTATGGACTTTATAATATCAATTTAAAATAACTCAATTTAGTAAAATATAACCAAGGAGAAATAAAATTTAAGTCACTGGTATTTAACCTTATTTTCTAAGCCAAAAATCGGTAGTGGTACAAGTGGAATGTAGTTCAAGTCATCATATGCATCATCTCAAAGCATTGTGAGTATTCACACACTCCTTGATTTTTGGTTTTTATGTTTTGGGGTGGAAAAGCATGTCCGAAAAACTGTTTATTATCCGTTGTATTTAAATTTAGTTGTATCAAACATGATTGCTATATTTTGCTATATCTCGCTATGTATCTTTATGCAACTTGAAACATCAGGCCTTATCATCTTAAGACCCTTCTCTTACACTTTAATCCAACCATTAACTCTTTGAGCCAATGGTCATTATGGATAACTCTATTAGGAATTGACAACTTCTCACTCGCCCGATTGTTGGAGTGCATGATACCATATAATCTATGGAACGATAAGCATAGATCTTGATAGGGCATCAGCCATAGGCTTGGTTTGTAACGCCCAGAATCAGGATGACCAAGAAAAGAAAGGTTAAGCTCTAAATCAAGAGTCAACTCGTCGAGTCCAAGGAGGAACTCGACGAGTCGGAGCGGGATCCGGGTCATTGAGTAAGTGACTGACTCGGCGAGTCAGCGAGTGGACTCAGCGAGTCTGGTCTGGGCGAGAAAAACCCTAATCCCAGAGGTAGTGCCCTATACAAAGCACATTATAACCCACCCTCAGCCGCTTTACTCCCCTTTTGAGTTCCAGAAAACCTAGAATTGAGTGAGCCTTCATTAATTGAGAGATTAGAGCATTGGAAGAGAAAATCTTGAAAAGGGAACTTAAAGACCAAGGGGATTACAACAGGGGAGTGGTATAGATCCGAGATCTACTTCAGTGGGAGCTTTTATTTGAGGTAATAATCTGTTTCTTGGGCTATTGTGCTTCTAGATTTATTGTTATTGGAGATTTGGGACATTTTTGGGGATGAATGAGACCTATTTCGAGTTTGGAGTTAGATCTGAGGTTGCTACTTCAGATCTAGGCATGTTGTGACAGCAGTCAAATTTTGGTCAAAAATAAATTGATCAATAATCGTAATTGGGATGAACCAAGTGGTAGAGATTGTAACAAGGTTTCCAAAAACATATATAACACTGAAATCCAAGTTATAACGAAGAAGTTATAACCAATCGAAGATCCGCGATAAAACCGGCAAAACACTATTCAGTGTAAAAAGCGAATTTTCGATAAAAGGCTTTTTAGCCTTAAAAATCTAAACAAAAGTTGTAGAATATGTTAAACCGAGAACGTTCATCAAAAGAACGTTAAAATCTGACTTCATATGAGGAAGTTATGATTTTTCGAAGTTTCGGTTTAGCAGTAGACAGCTAAAAATTCGAAATATAAATCGATCGATATTTAGCTGACGCAACTTAAACGAGAATGGAAGGTCTCGCCAAAAGTAGCACAACGGTAAAAAGACAAACGAAAACGGACATCAGATGAAGAAGTTATGAATTTTTAACGGATTTTCCTGTCCCGGTCTGTTAAAAATAATAATATTAAAAATAAATTCAAAATTTGCCAACGAAGTCTAAACGAAAGTCGTAGAGTATAATTTTACCTACGCGTGCATATAAAGAACGTCAAAAACGGAGTTCGTATGCAAAAGTTATGAATTTTAGACGTTGTTGGCTCAAAAACCGAGAAAAATCGCATAGTCACCATTCTGCCACGTCACCCTCTCATGCGAGGCTTCCACGTGTCATCCTCTGGTTGGAACGAAGTTCGCCGTGTCACCATCTGATTGGACCGAGATCGAGGTCCAATAGGCAGCCGACAACCCTCGCAGGAGACACCCCTCGGATCCTCGTGGCATTTTCTGATTGGACCGAAGTTCGGCCCAGTAGCGATCCGACAAGCACCTTGCCTCGCTGTCTCGCATCAGGACTTCGCACTCGTGGCCTTCGCTCCTTCCGATGCATGTGCTGCTGACTCACCCTCGCCTCGCTACCTGTACCCCTTCGGCCGAACCCTCGCACCCCTAAATAAAGGGTGCGAGCCTTCTTGGATTTGAAAGATTTTTCACCCTAAATTTCTCCATTTTACACCCTTTCACCCCCTCGATTTTCTCACGACCCCCAAAGGCCCCGGTATCACGTCTAAAGCCCGAAACAAGCCCCGGAGCCCCAAAATTCTCGATAATTCATCCTCTTTCCTGTCGAAACTCTGCCCGATTTAAGCCGGTTTTTCATCAAACAAACTATTTTCCGGGAAACGAAACGCTGCCCGAATTACCACCTATCAAGGTCAGTTCATACCCCCATAATTTACCTTTTTAATGGTTTTTAAATGCTTTTTAGGGGGGGGATACAAGTTTAACACAATATTAAATTGTGTTAATAACTGTATGTGATAATAATCACGTAAATAGTTTCCGTATGCTTTCAAGAATTACCAAATAAATCCAAAATGACTTAACGCCATGTTAAATCTTTGAAGTCATGCAAACTCCGTTAAATTCTTTGAAAAATGTTTTATAAACTATTTCAAATTATAAATCCCAAAAATCATGTTTATATATGTATAAATATATAAATAAGATTTGAAGGACTTAGGACTAATGAATTATCTTATTTCATTTTCCTTGTTTGGATGTGGAGTTAAGGTTGTGTTATTTATCCGAAGGTCGTTTCCTTCTTAATTATATATATTATACATATATTAGTATAAAAAGGTCACTCGTTTTGGTATCATTACCTATGTATCAGGCTGAGCAAAGGTGTTCATCCATGAGAAATCATGTTAACTAGATAGAGGATATAAATTATAATTTATGATTCAAAACTACATATACGAGTATGATTCACATTCCAAGGAAAGTACCAAAACTTATTTAACTATACCAGGATATGTATAATGCCTTTAATATACGAATAACATATTAAAGAAGTAATAATACATCATACCAGGTTTGCATTAACAAAGGTACGATACAGAGTACCAGGGTTAGAAATCACGGGGTAATAATACATCATACCAGGTTTGCATTAACAAAGGTATGATACAGAGTACCAGGGTTAGCAATCACGGGGTAATAATACATCATACCGGGTTTGCATTAACAAAGGTACAATATAGAGTACCAGAGTTAGCAATCACGGGGTAATAATACATCATACCGGGTTTGCATTAACAAAGGTACGATACAGAGTACCATGGTTAGCAATCACGGGGTAATAATACATCATACCGGGTTTGCCTTAACAAAGGTACAATACAGAGTACCAGAGTTAGCAATCACGGGGTAATAATACATCATACAGGGTTTGCATTAACAAAGGTACGATACAGAGTATCGGGGTTAGCAATCATGGGGTAATAATACATCGTAAATCTCGTTGAAACAATAAATTTTTGAGACCCTTCACGGTGTACTTATTTAAGTACAACTTTAAGTCCTACCTATTAACCATAATCTCTTGTAGGGAGAGAGTGAATTTGTGTATAGATCTATATGGGACTGACAATCCCGCAGCTCTACTGTTCGCTACAGTTTGGCCGGCAGGCCTAGTGTGTCAAATATCATTCCATTCCGACGCCTGAAGAACGTCGCCGCAGGCATATCAGTCCTATTAGTATGGTTATTAGAACTCACATGGATAAAACAACGAGTGAATTACTAAGTAATATACTTCTCTTAAAAACAGTAAGAAAAGATAATTACATCTCGACCAAATATACCTTTTGTAGTTTTTACTTATAGTAAAAGCTACGTATCATGAAATCAAGTATGGTAAATATACTGGTACTTCTGTTTTTGAACATTTAAAACCACAAGGTAGTATTATGGATAATATAATATTTTCCAGGATTAATACTAAGGTTTTACCATAGAACACATATAACTATGAATACTTTTACAAATGAAACGGTTTATGGAATTAAACCACTCTTTCAAAAGAAACGGGTTATGGGATTTAACAACTTATACAAAGGAAACAGTTTATGGGATTTAACCACTTACACGAAGGAAACGGTTTATGGAATTAAACCACTTTTACAAATGGAACGGTTATGGGATTAAACCACTTTTACAAATGAAACAGGTTATGGAATTAAACCACTTATCAAATGGAACTTAGTTATTCAATCTCTGTAAACTAGTATAACATAAAAGACCTTTAATGGTTAATTCTATAAGTGCTTAGTTATTACATCAGAGTTATATATAAGTAATATCCGATTAATAGTGAAATGTGTGACTACCGCCTTATTTCATGTTCCTTGTTTGGTTGTGGGCTTAGGGCAAATACACCCATTTAACTGTCAGTTCGATATTAGGTTATACATAATTAGTATAAACCAAGTAATTTCAGAGGGAAACTATTGAGGTTATCAGTTTATCACCTCAGGAAATATAGGATTTTCTGGAGGAACCAGTGAACTTTTCTAAAGAACCTAGAGTATACTTAACAGAACTAAAATACTTATGAACTCACCAGCTTAAATGCTAATCTACTCTTTTCAAATAACTTGTATTCTCCGGAATCCAGTAGACAGGTACACTCCTGAAGCTCTTGAGAAGACTACCTAGTACAGTACCGTGACTCTAGTCTTCTACTTTACCTACTTTGGTGTTTGAATATGTAATATTTAAGCACTTATGTAAAACTTATACTTATTAATGCAATGATTGTTTGTACTTGGATTACTATATTGCATGTGTTGTGATACTTACATGAAGTCCTCCACCCCCGAACATTTCCGCCGTTCTAGTTTGGGGGTGTGACAGATTGGTATCGGAGCATTGTTTATAGTGAACTCAATATATCAGTCATAAAAGATATACAACTATAAACCCATTGGGATAAAAACACTCTGACCAAGAGTTATACTTTAAAAATATAACAATATTTTATAAAAGTATAAGTACATGTAGAGTATATATATACTAGAATGAGTATCACAAGAGGAGCAAAACAAATGTATTTGGATGTTGAACATTACAGTTAAACCTAGACAGTTATGTAATCATATCAGGGATCAATATAGCCTGATCAACTATATTCATTTGAGATATGACCAACATGTGTTTGGGAGTAATTGTATTGTTGCAACAAGTCTAAAACTTACCTAGGTACCAGATGAACTGTAGAACCAAACACAAAGGTTAAAATACTATAGGAGTATTTTAGGATGCTATAACAAGAAAACTGAAAACTTATCAACATCTTATATCTGGAAGTCCAAGAATCAACTACCATGGAAGTATTTTAAATAAAATTTTGGGAAATATTAAAAAGATCTTTTCTGATAAGTCTATAAGTAATAAGTGGATACATTAAGGTTATATATAGTCGAGATTTTATAGAGTTAGAATAGGTGATTTTCACTCTACTTCCTTTTCCTTGTTTGGATGTGGTTTTAGAGTAGGATTACTTATTCGAAGGTCTATTTGATCTGGATTATATATAATCGGTACACCCCATGTGATTATAGGAGGACCAGGAAGGATCACCTTTGTAAAAATTTAAATTTTCTCATAGATTCTTTAGACATTCCCATTCTCGTATAAACCCCTTAGATAAATACTCTGGAAATCAATAGAAGAGTCAAGGAGGATCCAACCGAATTTCATTAGGGGAATCCCAAGAAAGAAACATATGAGAAGTAAAGAAACTATAGAAATCAATTAGTGCCCTTACCCTATTAAGGACACCAATGAGAGATTCGCATGAACTTCTAAGATTCAAAATCTTCATTACGAAGCAATGGGGACCAGGGTCAGAATCAAAAGTAAGACAGCCCGGGAATTCAATATACCTACAGAGGAGAAAAACACCGTATAGATACCAGTTAAGAATAAATCAATACCAGGAGAGAATAAAATGGAGAACCAAGGGAAAACCACACATGATTCATGTGAAGAGTTTGAGCACCATTTCATCTAAGTAATAACTAGTAAATCGGTTCAACCTAGTGAGTTAGTGATTTCATTACTCACATTAGGTTTGGAGCTTATCCTCTTTTCCAGTCATAGCTAATGACCATAAATCAGATCACAGAATCTTAATTGATGGTGATTACTTTTCAAATTCATAAGTCTATGTAGACACTATTATGAATTGTTTTCGAATATTTTCGAAAATTGGGAAACGATATCCACCAAGCAAATGTAACTTAGTTCGGATGATACTCGGTTCCTAACCATTCTAGAAACTTAACTATATTCCTTACCAGGATTGCATCATAGGGATGTCGGTCGAATCATTAAGAACAACATAACAAAACGAAAGATTAATACATAGATACAAATGGTTAGAATACATCTAAAGACACGATAGTCGCTCACGAACTCATTTTCTTATCATATAACAAAATCATGCCTCCAAAGAAGTGTAACCAACCCACCAGCAAAACACCAACCCTTCAGATAGATGCAACTACGTTTCAAGCTGCAGTCACAACAGTTGTAACAGCTGTCATGGCACACCTTAATGCTAACAATGCAAATGTTAGTAGTAATACTATCAGTAACCCCGATCGTGGTGATGACCAAGTACAGCCACAAGCACCTACTTGTAAGCACACCTCGAACCTTAAGCCTTTTATCCTTAAACGAAATTTCGAGAACATAAAAGGGAGTTGTTCAACTCAAGAACCTAACAGAGGGCAATGAACTGGGGCAGTCAATACCCCCATCATCCCTCTTATTCAAGCACCAACCAAGTCGTACTTAGGAAACCTCCCACACTGCAGCAAGTGCAACTACCATCATCATGGAGTTTGTCGAGACCTGCATTGCAATAGATGCAACATAAAGGGGCATATCGCCCGCATCTGTAGAACTCCGGTCGAGTTCATCACTTCAACTACTGATGTTGGAACCATTCCCATATGTCACATTTGTGGTGAAACAGGACGTTACAAGAGGGACTGTCCAACAGAGAAGAACTATGGGGGAGCAGGAGGATTTTGATCCCAATACATGGGAAAGCATCAAAGAACCCTGCTATATTTTGGTACGCTTCCATACCCTGATAACTATTTATAATTATGATTACTCTTCCATTCAAACTAAATCATAACACTTATATAAAAATTTGAAACCCTAACAGGTAAGCTATGATGACTTAGTGTATACATAAGGGTCATTTATAATTAAGATTTGTAGAGTTAGAGTGAGTAATCCCGCCTCATTTCCTGTTCCTTGTTTGGTTGTGGATTTAGGGCAGGGTTGCTCAGTCTAAGGTCTTACCAATCTTAATTATACATGACTTGTATGCACCAAACAATAATAGAGAGACCTAGTAAGGATCGTTTCATGAATGTTCATAATTTCAAATAATTAGAACCCTCGTATTGGTAGTACCCGCCAACTTCGAATCAAAAAGGGGTTCGTAATGATAATAACAGAATAAAACCAGAAGCGCGGAAAACTTAGGTACTTAGGATATCATTCTAGTAATCATTCATCCCAGAACGACTTAATATCTATTTCATCGAGAAACTTTTGACATCCTCATTCGATATGGTTTGGCCTGGCCTTTACCATGTGAAAATTCTTATGCTATACAAGAGAACTTTTCCTTAATCAGCCGTAAGATGAAATTCTTTCAATCCATAACACAAAACCCTTAGGTTTCCTCTCGTTTCAAAAATTCAGAAGTACCCATGAGAAGAGTACCACACCATTCTAGCCTACTTAGTAGATAGGAAACTTCAAACGAAAAGCACTGAAGTAGTCTTAAGAAGTCAGTAACTACTTACCTCAATAGATCTCATAGGAAAATCATTGTACCGCAGGTCAAGTTCAAGAATAGAGACTAAGAACTCATTAACTTAATCTATCGTTGCTAAGTGTATGCACGAGGGTGGTATATAAGTTAGACTTAACAAGATTAAGGATGTGTGCTTCCCCCTATCTCTTGTTCCTTGTTTGGTTGTGGACTTGGGGCAGGGTCACCCATCTGAAAGTTTTGTGAAATCTAAATTATATATGACTTGTATACACAAGGTGATGATGGATGAGCCAAGTATGAGTCTGATCATGAACTTTGGAGCAAAAGCCAGCATCATGTATTCTACCAGGTAGAATTCAACATGAGACCACGACAGTGGGTCGAGCTACTAAATGACTACGAATTTGAAGTTCGTTATTATCTCGACAAAGCCAATATAGTAACTAACACCCTAAGTCGAAAAGAGTACCTAGGTCATAGTTCCAATCACTGACTATGATAACCCATTCAAATCTCTCCACACAATGTAAGGAGGCTCAACAGGAAGCCGTGAGACCTGAAAATGTGGCTAGTAGAGAAGATAACTGGAACGTGTGAGTACACGGTATGCGAATATCCGTTATCTCCACTAAGATAATAGAATCATCTCCTAGTTCAGGCCGTCACTCAAAAATGTCTAGGAACTAGAGTAGTCATGATTCGATGGGATCGGCTATGGTAAAGAATGGGATACCCTTTTACTAATTAGTCGAGACCATTATCACACTAGCATTCAAGTTGCTCCATTCAAAACCTTATGTGGTCATAAGTACAGATCCCATCTGCACTAGACTAAATTAGGTAATACGCAACTAGCTAGAGATCCAATTTCAACACATCACCCTCGCTGATCTGGAATTCATCCGAGAAACTACCGAAAACAAAATACGAATCGGGAAGCGCCATAAAGCTTCTAGAGTTAACCAGAGAAACTACAGCTTCGATAAATGAAAACCCTTGGAATTCCAGGATTGATGACCTTGTCATATGAAGGTATCACTCAGGAAAGACAAAGATGCGCTTTATAAAGCGTGAAATACAAAACTCAAAGTACATAAGACCATTTGAGGTTATTACCAGAATCAGTCTTGTACCTTTAAACTTAGACTACCACAACAACTTAATAACATTCATCCCATCTTTCGTATATCTAATCTTAAGAGGTGTCTATCCGATAATACACTTGTTATTTCACTTGATGAAATCAAGTTATATAAAAGTCTACACTCTATAGAGGAACCAATAAAAACCATGGATAGGGAAATCTAAAGAACCACGCAAAGTCTTATCCCGTTAGTGAAGGTTCGCTGGATTACAAACCGGGGACCTGAATTCACTAGGGAAAGGAAAGATTAGACCTAGTCCACGAGTATCACTTCGGACTAAATTTCGGGACGAAATTCCCTCTAACGGGGGGATAATGTGACACCAGTCAAATTTTGGTCAAAAATAAATTCATCAATAATCGTAATTGGGATGAACCAAGTTGTATAGATCGTAATAAGGTTTCCAAAATTATAAAGAAAACTGAAATCCGAGTTATAACGAAGAAGTTATGACCAATCGAAGATCCGCGATAAAACCGGCAAAACACTGTTCAGTGTAAAAAGTGAATTTTTGATAAAAGGCTTTTTAACCTTAAAAATCTAAAAAATAGTTGTAGAATATGTTAAACCGAGAATGTTCATAAAAAGAACGTCAAAATCTGACTTCATATGAGGAAGTTATGATTTTTCGAAGTTTCGGTTTAGCAGTAGACAGCTAAAAATTCGAAATATAAATCGATCGATAATTAGTCGACGCAACTTAAACGAGAATCGAAGGTCTCATCAAAAGTAGCACAACGGTAAAAAGACAGACGAAAACGGACATCAGATGAAGAATTTATGAATTTTTAACGGATTTTCCTGTCCCGGTTTGTTAAAAATAATAATATTAAAAATAAGTTCAAAATTTGCCGACGAAGTCTAAACGAAAGTCGTAGAGTATAATTTTACCTACGTGTGCATATAAAGAACGTCAAAAACGGAGTTCGTATGCAAAAGTTATGAATTTTAGAAGTTTTTGGCTCAAGAACCGAGAAAAATCGCATAGTCACCATTCTGCCACGTCACCCTCGCATGCGAGGCTTCCACGTGTCATCCTCTGGTTGGACCGAAGTTCGCCGTGTCACCATCTGATTGGACCGAGATTGAGGTCCAATAGGCAGCCGACAACCCTCGCAGGAGATACCCCTCGGATCCTCATGGCAGCTTCTGATTGGACCGAAGTTCGGCCCAGTAGTGATCCGACACGCGCCTTGCCTTGCTGTCTCACATCCGGACTTCGCACTCGTGGTCTTTGCTCCTTCCGACGCATGTGCTGCTGACTCACCTTCGCCTCGCCACCTGTACCCCTTCGGCCGAACCCTCGCACCCCTATATAAAGGGTGCGAGCCTTCTCGGATTTGAAGGATTTTTCACCCTAAATTTCTCCATTTTACATGCTTTCACCCCCTCGACTTTCTCACGACCCACGAAGGCCCCGGTATCACGTCTAAAGCCCGAAGCAAGCCCCGGAGCCGGAATTCTCGATAATTCATCCTCTCTACTGTCAAAATTCTGCCCGATTTAAGCCGGTTTTTCGTCAAACAAACTATTTTCCGGGAAACGAAACGCTGCCCGAATTACCACCTATCAGGGTGAGTTCATATCCCTATAATTTACCTTTTTAATGGTTTTAAAATGCTTTTTCAAGGGGGGGGAAATACAAGTTTAACACAATATAAAATTGTGTTAATAACTATATGTGATAATAATCACGCAAATAGTTTCCGTATGCTTTCAAGAATTACCAAATACATCCAAAATGACTTACAGCCATGTTAAATCTTTGAATTCATGCAAACTCCGTTAAATTCTTTGAAAAATGTTTTATAAACCATTTCAAATTATAAATTCCAAAAATCATGTTTATATATGTATAAATATATAAATAAGATTTGAAGGACTTAGGACTAATGAATTATCTTATTTCCTTTTCCTTGTTTGGATGTGGAGTTAAGGTTGTGTTATTTGTTCGAAGGTCGTTTCCTTCTTAATTATATATATTATACATATATTAGTATAAAAAGGTCACTCGTTTTGGTATCATTACCTATGTATCAGGCTGAGCAAAGGTGTTCATCCATTAGAAATCATGTTAACCAGATACATAATATAAATTATAATAGGTGTAATTTATGATTCAAAACTAAATATACGAGTATGATTCACATTCCAAGGAAAGTACCAAAACTTATTTAACTATACCAGGATATGTATAATGCCTTTAATATACGAATAACATATTAAAGAAGTAATAATACATCATACCGGGTTTGCATTAACAAAGGTACAATACAGAGTACCAGAGTTAGCAATCACTGGGTAATAATACATCATACCAGGTTTGCATTAACAAAGGTACGATACAGTGTACCAAGGTTAGCAATCACGGGGTAATAATACATCATACCGGGTTTGCATTAACAAAGGTACAATATAGAGTACCAGAGTTAGCAATCACGAGGTAATAATACATCATACCGGGATTACATTAACAAAGGTACGATACAGAGTACCAGGGTTAGCAATCACGAGGTAACAATACATCGTAAATCTCGTTGAAACAATAAATTTGTGAGACCCTTCACGGTGTACTTATTTAAGTACGAATTTAAGTCCTAACCTATTAACCAGAATCTCTATATGGGACTAACAATCCCGCACCTCTACTGTTTGCTACAGTTTGGCTGGTAGGCCTAGGGTCTCAAATATCATTCCATTCTGACGCCTGAAGAACATCGCCGCAGGGATATCAGTCCTATTAGTATGGTTAATAGAACTCACATGGATAAAACAATGAGTGAATTACTAAGTAATATACTTCTCTTAAAAAAACAGTAAGAAAAGATAATTACATCTCGACCAAATATACCTTTTGTAGTTTTTACTTACAGTAAAAGCTACGTATCATGAACTCAAGTATGGTAAATATACTGGTACTTCTGTTTTTGAACATTTAAAACCGCAAGGCAGTATTATGGATAATATAATATTTTCCAAGATTAATACTAAGGTTTCCCCATAGAACACATATAACTAAGAATACTTTTATAAATGAAATGGTTTTTGGAATTAAAACACTCTTTCAAAAGAAACGGGTTATGGGATTTAACAACTTATATAAAGGAAACGGTTTATAGGATTTAACCACTTACACGAAGGAAACGGTTTATGGAATTAAACCACTTTTACAAATGGAACGGTTATGGGATTAAACCACTTTTACAAATGAAACAGGTTATGGAATTAAACCACTTATCAAATGGAACTTAGTTATTCAATCTCTATAAACTAGTATAACATAAAAGACCTTTAATGGTTAATTCTATAAGTCCTTAGTTATTACATCAGAGTTATATATAAGTAATATCCGATTAACAGTGAAATGTGTGACTTCCGCCTTACTTCATGTTCCTTGTTTGGTTGTGGGCTTAGGGCAGATACACCCAATTAACTGTCTGATCGATATTAGGTTATACATAATTAGTATAAACCAAGTAATTACAGAGGGAAACTATTGAGGTTATCAGTTTATCACCTCAGGAAATATTGGATTTTCTGGAGGAACTAGTGAGCTTTTCCAAAGAACCTAGAGTATACTTAACAGAACTAAAATACTTATGAACTCACCAGCTTAAATGCTGATCTACTCTTTTCAAATAACTTGTATTCTCAGGAATCCAGTAGACAGGTACACTCCTGAAGCTCTTGAGAAGACTACCTAGTACAGTACCGCAACTCTAGTCTTCTACTATACCTACTTTGGTGTTTGAATAAGTAATGTTTAAGCACTTATGTAAAACTTATACTTATTAATGCAATGGTTGTTTGTACTTGGATTACTATATTGCATGTGTTGTGATACTTACATGAAGTCCTCCGCCCCCGAACGTTTCCGCCGTTCTGGTTTGGGGGTGTGACACATGTAATGGTCTAGAATGTCATAAAGTTTCAATCTATGAATGATTGGTGAAGCCCCTTTGACAGAAACCCTAGCCATGGTGTGTTTTGGGCCTATATCTCTTTGCTTTCATGTAAAGTTTGCAACTTTACATGTGAGGCATGTTCTAGGAGAGTGGATCTACAGTTTGGAGCCCCTACATTGCTCGAAAAGCCTCTGAATGGATTGAGAACTGGAGATACTCGACGAGTAACATGAGTGTACTCGACGAGTTGTATTAATATGTGCATGAACTCGGCGAGTTGGAAGAACAACTCGGCGAGTCTGTTGAAGATTGCCTTGGACTCGGCGAGTCTGGTCATGGGACCCTAACCTTTTCTGGTTAAGTCGTGAATCGGTGAGTCAAGGAATGACTCGATGAGTTGAGCAGGATGGGACTCAAAGATTCTTGGACTTGACGAGTCAGTGGGTTGACTCGACGAGTAGAGTCAGTCAGGAAGTTTGACTTTCACTACGGACTTTGACTTTGACCAAGAGTTGACCAGTTGACTTCTAAGGGTATTTTGGTAATTATTGGTAGTTATCGAGTTCAGTTTTTGGTGTTGACCAGTGGAGGGGTTCGTGTCGGTGGTTGGAGCAGCATGTTCTTATCTCTTCAGTCGACAGTTGCAGGTGAGTCTTCTCACCATACAAATGGGTCTAAGGCACCAAGGCCGACCCATTTTATGTTGTGTGATATGATAGTTAGCTTTATGCTAGGTGGTATGCTGGTAATTATCTGATATGCTAGTTGTCTTTGTGATACTTGCATGGAAGACCATGTGGGGCAGCCCATGGCACAATGGTATAAGACCCTGGGGGTAGTCACAACATCCATACAGGTTTATGTATGTGTTATATGTAGATATTTATGTGAAGCATGATATGTTATTTGGTTATGTATGGTATTTGCAGGGAAGACCCCGAGGGAAGCCCGTGGCATTGGATGTAAGACCGTGTGGGGTGGCCCATCGCAATCCTAGGTAAAGACCATGTGGGGTAGCCCATGGCAGTCGTAGGTAAAGACCATGTGGGGTAGCCCATGGCAGTCCTAGGTAAAGACCATGTGTGGGAGCCCATGGCTGTCCTAGGTAAAGACCATGTGGGGTAGCCTATGGCACTGTTACAGGTTTATGTATGCAAGGATTATGTGATATATGGTAGCTTTTATAGCTAACAGTAGATATGATATGTGTGTAGCTTTTATAACTAATGGGATATGTGATATGTGGTTTGTGTGAATGGTATGCTCTAGGAAAGTCACTAAGCTTCGCGCTTACAGGTTTGTTTATGGTTTTAGGAATCATTGTTTTGGAAAGGAAGAGCTCGGGTTGATCGCAGTGCACACACCTATGATTTCTGCAATGAATAATTTTGGGATAAACTCTGATAAACAATTGATTGACTATGAATTGATTGTTTGAATTAAATGGTATCAAGGTTTTAATTATATTAAAAATGAAATTTTTACCCCTGATTTATGGGACGTTACAAGTTGGTATCAGAACCTTGGTTTGAGGGATTTGGACATACTTTCAGGTGTGTCTGAACTCAGACTGAGGATATGGAAGGTTTTTTTTTAAGAAAAAAAAGAAAATATTTTCAAGGAAAAGTTTTATAAGAAAAGAAAGGGTGTGGTGCATGTAATCGGCAGAGCTCAAGTAAGTTTCCCCAGAATACCCACATCTGTTATCGGTTATGATTTGGTTATGAATCTGAATATCGCATGCTAGTTAGGGCTAGGAGGGATGCCTTTCTATGCTATATGAGCTCTAAGACTTGCATGCTAGTGTTGAGTAGACAGCGATAGATTGGCCTGATATGTGATGTTTGTAGCCTTGGGATGTTGGATGCCATGCTAGAATGAGAATGATTATTGGTATTGGTAACTGCTACGTGTATGTTTTAAAATTGTATACAGTTAGTATCTCATGGCCATAGAATAATTTGTGCGCCTCGTTTCCTATTCTGTGTACAATTTGCATGCATAAGGCAGCCGTCAGCGAGGGTGGATGTGGACAACTTGTTTTGTGGAACGTGGGCCGGATATCTATGATCGTTTGTGGGTCGGAGATTACCCTAGGATAAGCCTAGGATGAGATTAGTGTCAGGAGTGCGTCTGCATTAATGCTGCTTGCTTTGTGATTTGTGGAACTCTTTAGTGATGGGAGTCAGATACTAAGTGGATGTGACGATATCCAGGAGGTAGATGACTGGCATCGTGAGGAGTTCCTCAGCAGCAGATGGCAGGGAGAGGTCGGGAACCTAAGAAAGCCTAGGATATGCTACAGTGAGTAGTGGGGCGGTTCGGTGTGATTGGAAGCCTAGAGGGGAGACCTAGGAGGTGCTTAGGTGGATATTGTGCTGCTGTCTAGCAGACATTTAGTACATCAGGGAAGTAGGTGATTTAGAGGATTTGGGATGATTCCGGAGGAAAGTATGGATAGGTGTGGAAGGTAGTATTGGGCTCGTACTACTGAAAGCACAGGATCCATACTCGAATCGGGGGAAGTATCAAAGAATCCAAGAAACCTGGGAAAGGAATTTGTGGTTACGAGTGGACTGTGGGGATAGCTGCAGTGCCGAATGCGGATGAGCACGCAAGGGGAAGGACCAGGGTTTAGTCCTGGCTCCCGTAGAGAGCCAGTTAGCAGAAGGACTGCAGGATTGGGAGTTCGCATTGGATCTCTTGCATCAGGCGGCAAGGATTGATGGTGCAATCTATAGCACTTTCGGAGTTAAAGACTTTCTCTTGGGGATAGTTTGTAATTGGTTGTGAGCATAGGTTCCTCCATCTATTGCAGATCGGCCGTGGACGATTGAGTAGGTGAGTGTGTCAGGGCGCGAGACCCTGAATGTTATGATTTCTAGAGTTTGAGAATAGGGATTGATTAGGGTCACCTTTGGATAAGGGGACCAGCCCGGGTGCCTATAGGGGAGGATCTCAGGAGGGGGATCCAGGAGTTTGGATCAACTTTTGAGAGGCCAACATGGCCGGATTCGGTGCAACACTTGCGAAAACTACGCGATGGAGCTCGTTACAAGGGATTGGATTGCCAATGGGATCGGGATGAAGTGTTGCATCATGTTCTCCGGATGGTCGAGGTAACTCAGGAGGAGATGGTCAGGAGTCCTCCAAGTGTTTGCGGATATACTATCTTCGGTCATTTCCGGTGGTAGCGGTAATTTATATTACTTGGGGAGTGTGATAGTTAGACCTCGGGTCGTATTTCTGCTATTGTTCGAGTTAGCAAGAGTATCAGGTGCCAGCCAGCGTACCCAGGAATCTTTAAGGAGCTTTTAGATGGACGTATCTTGTGGAGTGGATTCTGCACATACCGGGATCGCTCTAAGTCATTGTTGGAGGCTATCCGGTGATCTTGGTTGCTACAGGTGTAGCAGGTTTGGGCCACGTCAGCAGGGAATGCCTATAGGGGGTAAGTCCGTCATGTTGTCGTTAAAGGCAAATGGGGGACAAAGAAGTCAACCACTTGACGATCAGAGAGGAGCAGTGAGGGCATCGACTCCAGCTATCAAAGAATTTTCAGTACGCGCGTGTCATTCTGGATATGGCCTGGATTGGTTCCAGGGCTTATATGAGGGAAATTATGACTAGGTTCCAGTAACCTTAGCTATCATGTTTGTAAAGGCTCCCGAGGTTGTCAATTGAAGAGAGAATTGTTGCTGAAGATTTGGTTAGACCATCTGACCTTCGGTCAGCAAGAACCGAGTATAACAGTATTTAAAGCATCTAAATCCGTTGATATTGTTGGGATTCATAGATGCTAGCGGGTTTTCGGAAGTTGTGTTGTTTTGGGAAGGGTTATTCTTGGTGTTCTAGCTTTGTTAGGCGCCGCTCGTTAGCAAATTAACCATTAGAACGAGAGAGAGGATATGGGAATCCTTCAATTTTCATGTGCCAAGCGGACTTAGTCGAATCTAAGTGGGGGAGATTTATTCAGATATGCCAGAGAAAAGCGAGTGTGAGACGTGGAAGCGTCTCACATTTTCCTTTTGGGGAGGAAAGGCGGCCTCAGGGGCCGACTGAGTATCGGATATCGTGGGATGGGAGTCTGGGGAAACTCCCCGAAATTTGGATCGTGTCCTTCTGACGTCATATTGCAGGCTTCGGGGAAGGGAGCCAGGTAAGTTCTAGTTGGTAATTGAGTTCAGTTTTGGAGGATAGAGTATGTGGGTGCTAATTAGTGAGATGTGTTCGGATTGATAGGTGAGCAGTAGGGCCATGGGCAACGATCATGTGGTATGAAAGTGTTATAAGACTATGGGGGAGCCATAGCATTCACTGTGAAAGTGTTGTAAGACTACGGGGGAGCCGTAGCATTCACTATGAAAGTGTTGTAAGACTACGAGGGAGTCGTAGCGTTCACTAATGGACAGTCAGGGTGGGAGTATTGTCAGACTATTAGGGGCTGTAGCATTCACTAATAATGGGATGGCATGGGAAGTGTTGTAAGACTACGGGTAGGCGTAGCATTCATGAGTTCTTCGAGCGATTGGGTCTACGGTAGATCAGTTCGCAAAGTCATGGGAAAGCCACAACTTAGGTAGAATCAGGACCGGAGGGATTATTCATGGGCGAGCCCGGATGGGTATGGGATTTCAGAATGGAAATGGTAGGGACTGTTGAGTCAATGGTTGGATCTCGAGTTGCAGGATCTTGTGGACAAGTGGCACGTGATGCAGTATGGCTACAGAGAGGTAGTCTTGGTTTTTGATCACCTGGAAACCTGGTGGTTGGACCAGATGAGAGACTGATAGTCTCAGGGATCGACTAAGGGTGATTTTCTACCAGCCATGAAGGAGACGTCGGAAGTTATGGTGTATTATGAACCTCGTGGTAGTAGCGGGGTGTCGACTGGTTTCGGAAAGGATTCCGAATCAGAGATCGTGCATGTTCAGTACAAGATTTTGTTTCAGTAAGATGAGATTGGGAGCATAAGATGCTAAGGGCATCAAATGCAGGATACCATGGTAATGAATGGGTGTGGTTGATGGTAGCTCAAGCCATCACAGTGTGACACGAATTGGTTCTATCAGTAATGGGACCATGACATGCTTAACCAGGAAAAGGCAGGTCGAGGGAGGTCGGGTATGATGTAAGACCATAGTTATTCTTGTGGCATTCATTTTTGCGTCAGATTCAAAGGCGACGGGTTGTCAGCCTGTCATGATCGGATGGATCAAGGGAGTGAAGGAGTCCAGAGAAAGATTTCGTTCAATAGTCAGAGGAGAGACTGAATGAGGAGTCCTTGGACTCCACAATTGCGTTGGAACTCGGTGTTGCAAATAACCGACGAATGATTGGAGACCAGGAAGGTCTCGAGATATTTTGGGCAGTTCAGTGCTCCAGGCAGTTCAGTTTTTCTGATAGTTTCAGTGTTATGGTCGGTATCAGTTTTTGAGTTGGGTATGATTTTAGAGGCGACCGTGTCGTTCAAGTAGGCGGGTGATGCTAAGTGCTCACCGTGGAATCAGGTAATCTTAGAGCGGTTTCATAGTTCTAGTTGAGTTTTGACCATAGCAGAGAGGGATCGGTTTCTCGAGTGGATTGTTTGAATTCTCGCACGGAGTGGAGATTTCAGTATTGGAGCATCATGGGTGGAACTATTTCGTGGGTAAGGGTTCGATGGCAGGCATTGGGAGTGGCCGGGATTGCAGCTCAGAAGGGGATTGAATGATCTTGGAAATGTTTGTTGCTTGTGGAAAGTTTCCCTGGAAAGGTTAGTGGTAATGCAAGATAAAAGGGGTAAACCCCTTGTGTATCAGTAGTAGGTGCACTGTGAGTG
The DNA here is from genome assembly GCF_051521515.1 of Lactuca serriola. Classification (NCBI taxonomy): domain Eukaryota; kingdom Viridiplantae; phylum Streptophyta; class Magnoliopsida; order Asterales; family Asteraceae; genus Lactuca; species Lactuca serriola. The sequence continues at coordinate 144,270,703 of NC_136412.1, forward strand.
CCGATGAGATTTTCTGGTTAGGTAAAAGTGGTACACTGGCAGATGGTAAGGATCAGGTTAGTCAGGATAAGACATTTTCCAGAATTTCAATGGGATAAGTTAAGTGCATAGCTAGTGGTAAGCAGTAAGTGGGTTGTGAAATAGTTGGTCGTGGTGGACTTTGAGGACGAAGTCTAGTTTATGTTGGGGAGAGTTGTAACACCCAAAATCAGGATGACCAAGAAAAGAAAGGTTACGCTCTAAATCAAGAGTCAACTCGTCGAGTCCAGGGAGGAACTCGACGAGTCGGAGCGGGATCCGGGTCATTGAGTAAGTGACCGACTCGGCGAGTCAGCGAGTAGACTCGGCGAGTCTGGTCTGGGCGAGAAAAACCCTAATCCCAGAGGTTGTGCCCTATATAAAGCACATTATAACCCACCCTTAGCCTCTTTACTCCCCTTTTAAGTTCCAGAAATCCTAGAATTGAGTGAGCCTTCATTAATTGAGAGATTAGAGCCCTGGAAGAGAAAATCTTGAAAAGGGAACTTGAAGACAAAGGGGATTACTGTTGGATAAGGTGTCTAAGTCCATAACTATTTCGGGCTTGTACTTGACCCGACCCGACATGGTCCATTTGGGTTGCATGGCACCATGCAATTGGATAGACTAAATGAGAGAAATAACACTTGGAGATTATTAATATATTATAAGTTCTAATATATTAATAATATTATTTAATTAGTTGATCAAAGAGTTAATTTGGAATTAATTAAGTGATCAAAGGATAACTAATTAAATATATGGGTTGGTTATGTAAATCATCCATATCTTGTATAGTGGGCTAAAAGGCTCCATGGATTATCAAGTTGGGTTCTACCCATAGGATGCTCCATGGAAGCTCCATGGGAGTTACAAACCCATGGGTCATGGAAATGAAGAGTCATGACACATTAGGGTTTACATGGTGTAACCCTAGATGTGCCAACACTATATAAGAGTCCCATTCTCCACAAAATTGGCTACACAAGTGCAACACAAGTTGAACACTAAGAAACTAGAGGGCTTGGCCGATTTTGAGAAGTGTGTGTTATCTCAAGAGTCTTTCCAAGAGCATTTGGTGTTGTGTGAAGCATTTGAGGCATCACACTTGGGGTTCTAGGCTCACAAGGTTTCAAGGAACACAAGCAACAACAAGGTAAGTTATTCTATCTATGATTCAAGTTAAAATTGTTCCCCATGTTTGCTAGATAGGAATATAACCTTGGAATTCAACTTTGCATTATAATTAGACAAACATAGATCCAAGGTTATTAGGGTTGCATGTACACTTAGGAAGTGTTAGAATGCTCAAAACCCATCAGTGGTATCAGAGACTAGGCATGTTTGTTTGTTATTTGTGCTTAAAAGTTGAAGAAAGTCGAAAATTCTGCTGTCTGACTGATGGACTCGGCGAGTCCATGGGGAGGACTCGTCGAGTTCATGTGTATCTTCAACCTACTCGGCGAGTAGGTTTATGCACTCGGCGAGTAGGGTCAACAGAGTGCAGAATTTCGACTTAAGTTGCTGGAAATGGATTAGAATCATTACCCTAAAATGTTTTGGTACTTGAAAACTTGTTTTAGAAGGTGTAATGTCTTTTCTAACTCATTTATAACAACTAGTTATCAAAATTACAAAGATTAAATGTGATTTTGATTCTTGAAAGTGTTCATATTCATATTCATATTCTTATGATGTTTAGATGATCATAGGAATTATTTGTAACCTATGTGGTAGATTAATTCATGATCATAATGTGTTTTAATGGAGTCCATAACTTGTCCTCAAGTTATGGAAAACCAAAAGTCTCTTGGGTTAAAAAACCATTAAAAGAACACAAGAGTTAGGAAAAATGAAAAGACCTCATTTTATTACTCTATTAAACTCATAAGTTACAAGAAATGAAAAGTTTTGAAAGTTTACAAAACTTGCCCTCAAGTTTTGGAACAAGTAAAGTTAAGTTAAAACTTTAGTTCCAACCCCTAGAATTTTAAAAGTTAAAATTCAACCCTTATACTTATATTATTATGATTTAATAATTATATATATATATATATATATATATATATATATATATATATATATATATATATATATATATATATATATATATATATATATATGTATAAGAACAAAGTCGTCTTACCGCTAGTACGCCTCATTCACGAAGCCGGTCTATAAGGTGGGTATAAGGTTGTTGCCTATAAAATGGTGACTTAATGGGTGTCCACTCTCACCCACCGCTTGCTTGATCGGTGGAGGGTCGTTAGCCGAACGGGTAAGACAAGGACTTATTAATTCTCATTCAAAGTATGATGAATATTATAAAGTAACTAAATGTTTTATTAAATTCCCAATCTTAGTTACTTTAGGAAAAATGTGAATAAGGTGCTATTCCATGAAATTACACTTTACACTTTGATTAAGTCGTTGGTGGAGCGTGTGTGGTTAACCGGCACACTAACTTGGACTTAACAAGGTAGGTAAAGGGTGACTTAGGGTTTATTATAGTATCGATGGAGCGTGTGTGGTTAACCGGCACATCGATTGAGTGATAAACTTTAAGGGTACCAAGTGATTTGCATGGTTACTTCACACCTCGTTTTGTGATCCTCGGTATCCCAGTCACAAAACTTGGAGGGCACACTCGAGATTGAAACATGCCTTTGAAAAGTTCATTGAATCTCAAAGAATCTAGGAATTTCTAAGAACCATTCAAAAACCTAATACTAAAATATTGCGGTTTTCGTGGTGGAAATTGGTGAATCGTCATTCACCTACCTTTCAAATATGATATAGCTTAGATTACGGCATACCTCTTCTAAGTTATATTATATTGTGATTGGATCCTAGCCTTAATACTACATTTGGGTGTTTTATTAAGGACTCTCTTATATCTAAACTAATCTTGTCCTCTTTCCTTCAGATGTCTTTCAACAATGCTTCTGGCTCTAATCCTAATGGCTCCTTTACCCTTATGAACTTGTGTGGGAAAGTCACCTTTGATGGATCCAACTTCAATGAGTGGATCAGAAACATCAGGATGATTACCCACTACGAGGACAAAGAATATGTCCTTGACAAGGAGCTTAAGGAGATTGATGAGTCCACTGCAACTCCTCAGGAGATCGCTGAATTTCAGGCACATGAAAGGGATGCTACGAAAGTGGCTTGCATCATGACGGCCACGATGACAGCGGAACTCCAAAAGTCTTATGAGGATTTCTACCCTTATGACATGCACCAAGATTTGATGGAAAGATACCATCAAAGTGCAAGACAAGAGAGGTATGAAATCATCTGCTCCATGATAACAACCATGATGAAGGACGGGGAATCCGTCACGAGCCACATGCAGAAAATGCAAAGGTATGTGGATCGTTTGCTGAAGCTTAATGTGAACTTCCCGGAGGATCTTGCAATAGATATTATTTTGCATTCCTTACCATCGTGCTATGATCAATTCCGCATGACATATCACATGAACAAGGAAGAAGTCACCCTCAGCAAACTTCAGGGACTTCTCAAGACCGCAGAATCAGGTCTTAAGGGGAAGTCGGTTGCTATCACTCCTACTCAAAACTCTACTCCGGTTTTGGCAATTGGGAAGAATTGATGGAGGAAGAGAAAGAGATCTTCGAAGGGTACCAAGGCTCGAAACCTTGATGGCTCTTCTTCAAGTGGAACCAAGAAAGGTTTCATTACTCCTTCTTCTGACCCAAAAGAGGCTGAATGCTTCTATTGCCATGAAAAAGCTCATTGGAAGCGGAACTGCCCAAAATACCAGCAAGATGTGAAGGATGGGAAAGTTAAACCCAACCATGCAGGTATTTACACTATCATTTCTAATAACTCACCCCATTCTAATTCTTGGGTCCTTGATACCGGGTGTGGTATTCACATTTGTTGTGACTTGCAGGGACTAAGAAGAAGTGAGGATGTGGAGCAAGGAAGGATAAACTTGATCATGGGGAATAGGAAAGCTATACCTGTTACCAAGATTGGAGTTTATACTTTATCGCTAAGTAGTGGGTTTAGTTTAGATCTGAATAAGTGTTGTTATTCGCCAGGAATGGCAAGAAATATTATTTCCTTCCATGCTTTGTACAAACAAGGGTTTACCTTTTCATTTAATAATGAAGTTGGTTCTATTGATGCTTTCTTTAATAATATTCTTTATTTTAAAGCATTACCTTGTGATGGTGTGTCTGAAGCTGTATCTGTTGTTGATAACTTAGGAAATAATGTTTTGTGTATTGATTATACTAATAATAACTTGGATAAAGCATCATTATGGCATTGTCGTCTTGGACATATAAGCAAGAAGCGCATAGGCCAACTCCAAAAGGATGGAGTCTTGGAGTCGTTTGACCTAAAGTCAGATGATAGTTGCGAATCATGCTTACTTGGAAAAATGACAAAGTCACCCTTCACAGGTTCGTGTGAGAGGGGTGAAGGTTTGTTGGACCTTATACACACGGATGTGTGTGGACCATTCAAACATGCCACAAGGGATGCTAATCGTTATTATTTGACTTTTACTGATGATTATAGTAGATATGGATATGTCTACTTGATCAAGCATAAGTCAGAGACTTTCGAGAGGTTTAAGGAATTTAAACAGGAAGTCGAGAATCAATTGTGCAGGAACATTAAGGTGCTTCGATCCGATCGTGGTGGTGAGTATCTTAGTTCAGAGTTCCTCGACTATCTAAGGGAATGCGGGATAGTCTCACAATTGACGCCTCCCAGGACACCACAGTTGAATGGTGTGGCTGAGAGGCGTAATCGAACCTTGCTAGATATGGTTCGTTCCATGATGAGTCGAGCTACGCTACCAATCTCATTCTGGGGGTATGCCTTAGAGACTGCCGCCCATATTCTTAATCTAGTCCCTACAAAGAAAGTTGCCAAAACTCCTCACGAGATGTGGACTGGTAAAGTACCTAAACTAGACCACATCAAGATTTGGGGTTGCGAGGCTTTCGTGAGACGCGAGACTCATGATAAGCTCGAACCTCGAAGCGAGAGGTGTATTTTCATCGGTTACCCACAACGATCCTTTGGTTACCTCTTCTACAGACCTAGTGACAATGTGGTCTTTGTAGCAAGAAGAGGTGTCTTTCGAGAAAGAGAGTTTATAAGCCAAGGAGACAGTGGGAGGCAAATTGATCTTGAAGAAATTCAAGAATCAAGCGGTGAAGGAACTTCAAACTCTAGCCCTCAACTTGAGGAGGAAACTCCTGTTGAGCCAATTGACAAATCTGTACCTCTGAGACGTTCCACGAGAGTTAGGAGTGCACCTGAGCATTACTATGGATTCCATATTACTGCAGAAGGTGAGACACTTATTAGTGATGAAACACTAGTAAGTCAAGATGACCCTAACAGCTACGAGGAAGCCATGGCAGGCCCCGAGTCTGCTAAATGGAAGGAGGCTATGGATAGCGAGATACAATCCATGTATGACAATCAAGTTTGGAACTTGGTTGAAAATGTACCAGGTCGTAAGACAGTAGGGTGCAAATGGGTCTTCAAGAAGAAGACCGACATGGATGGTAAAGTACACACTTATAAGGCTAGACTGGTTGCAAAGGGCTTCTCTCAAATTCCTGGAGTGGATTATGATGAGACCTTTTCTCCGGTAGCCAAGATTAAGTCTATTCGGGTTCTGTTAGCCATAGCTGCATTTCATGACTATGAAATATGGCAGATGGATGTCAAAACCGCTTTCCTTAATGGAAAGTTGGCTGAAGATGTTTACATGAGTCAGCCAGAGGGTTTTGTCAGCAACGAGTACCCTAATAGAGTGTGTAAGCTTGAGAAATCCATTTATGGATTGAAGCAAGCACCTCGCAGATGGAATCTTTGCTTTGATGAAAAGGTCAAGGAATTTGGCTTTTCTAGGAGTGAAGATGAATCTTGTGTGTATGTCAAGGCTAGTGGGAGTATAGTTAGCTTTTTGGTATTGTATGTGGATGACATACTACTCATAGGAAACGACATTCCAACCCTGCAGGAAGTAAAGTCCTGGCTTGGGAAGTGTTTCGCTATGAAGGACCTTGGTGAAGCTGCCTATATTCTAGGGATAAGAATCTTCAGAGATCGAAGTAAAAGACTAATTGGACTTAGTCAGAGTACCTACTTGGATAAGGTGCTGAAGAGATTCAGCATGCAGGATTCCAAGAAAGGAGAGTTACCCATCCAGAGTAACACCAGATTGAGTAAGACACAAAGCCCTAGCACTGAGGCTGAGATAGCAGAAATGAGTCGAACACCTTACGCTTCGGCTGTAGGATCGATCATGTATGCTATGACGTGTACTCGACCCGATGTAGCTTTTGCCTTGAGCATGGTTAGCAGGTATCAGGCGAACCCTGGCAAGGCACACTGGACTGCGGTAAAGAATATCCTCAAGTACCTACGAAGGACTAAGGACTGGGTCCTTACCCTCGGTGGGAGTGATGACTTGAGAGTTGTTGGGTATAGTGATGCTAGCTTCCAGACTGATAGGGATAATTTCCGCTCTCAGTCGGGCTGGGTCTTTACCCAAAACGGAGGAGCAATTTCTTGGAAGAGTTCCAAGCAAGAGACAGTGGCAGATTCTACTTGTGAATCAGAGTATATTGCAGCTAGTGAAGCAGCAAAGGAGGCGATATGGCTGAAGAACTTCATTGGAGACCTTGGAGTTGTACCAACTATTAAAGAGCCAATGGAAATTTTCTGTGATAGTGAAAGTGTTGTTGCCTTAGCCAAGGAACCAAGGGATCACGGGAGATCCAGACACATCGACAGAAAATACCATTTAATCAGACATCGGATCGAAGAAGGACTCCTCGTGGCAAAGAGGGTATCATCGGATGAGAACCCAGCAGATCCCCTCACGAAGGGACTGAGTAGGGTTAAGCATCTTCAGCATGCTCGGAGCATAGGGCTGAAGGATGATATAAGTTTTAGTAGTTAGATAACCCGGAAATTTGTAAAGTGTAATTGACATTTGATGATGAATAAAAGGTGTTTTATTTATGAGTAAAGTGTTGCTATCTCTTGTCAATCGTTTACTATATTTCTTTTGCATGTTTTGACTTCCAGAATAATTTTGTTTGGTATAACATATTATTCAAATCTCCACAGTCGGTCATATGTTGGAAGTAGATATGAATCAAGACTGTCATGTTTGGTTGTAGAGGTCTTGAACAAGGCTACAACAATCATGAGTGCTCATAAGTTCTGAGCATTGGACACAACCCACGCTCACTGGAATCACTTCATGGAATTTTATCTCGAGTGATCGTGAGACGGTAATATCATATAAGTCTTCAAACCTAGAGATATGATTTGTTACTTACAAGTTGGTTATGCATTGACTGTACGAAACCGCATTGGTAACTCGATGTTATAAAACGTACTTTTGTGTGTAATTCAATAAGTGGTAGAACAAACATATGAGTCGAAGTTTATCTGTTCCTTCTTGGATTAGAAGCTGGTATCTGGGCCCCTCGATGATTTTGTTTTGACCCATGTACCGGGCCCGGTCAGAACTAAGTTGATGTGTTAAATTAAGTTCTATGTCAAACAAATCGGAAATCAGGAAACAAATGTTGGACAATAAGCAAGACATGTTCCATGTATTTGTCCGGCTGATATCTAGAACAGAGGATTATATGATCACTTATCTTAAATGGCGTATCATCATCTTCTCAGTTCCGAGAGACCTTGAAAGAGCTACGATTGCCGGTCAGTTCCTGAAGTACTAGAGATATAGTTATTAGACTTATCCAAGTGAGAGACTGTTGGATAAGGTGTCTAAGTCCATAACTATTTTGGGCTTGTACTTGACCCGACCCGGCATGGTCCATTTGGGTTGCATGGCACCATGCAATTGGATAGACTAAATGAGAGAAATAACACTTGGAGATTATTAATATACTATAAGTTCTAATATATTAATAATATTATTTAATTAGTTTATCAAAGAATTAATTTGGAATTAATTAAGTGATCAAAGGATAACTAATTAAATATATGGGTTGGTTATGTAAATCATCCATATCTTGTATAGTGGGCTAAAAGGCTCCATGGATTATCAAGTTGGGTTCTACCCATAGGATGCTCCATGGATGCTCCATGGGAGTTACAAACCCATGGGTCATGGAAATGAAGAGTCATGACACATTAGGGTTTACATGGTGTAACCCTAGATGTGCCAACACTATATAAGAGTCCCATTCTCCACAAAATTGGCTACACAAGTGCAACACAAGTTGAACACTAAGAAACTAGAGGGCTTGGCCGATTTTGAGAAGTGTGTGTTATCTCAAGAGTCTTTCCAAGAGCATTTGGTGTTGTGTGAAGCATTTGAGGCATCACACTTGGGGTGCTAGGCTCACAAGGTTTCAAGGAACACAAGCAACAACAAGGTAAGTTATTCTATCTAAGTTATTCTATCTATGATTCAAGTTAACCTTGGAATTCAACTTTGCATGATAATTAGACAAACATAGATCCAAGGTTATTAGGGTTGCATGTACACTTAGGAAGTGTTAGAATGCTCAAAACCCATCAATTACAATAGGGAGTGGTATAGATCTGAGATCTACTTCAGTGGGAGCTTTCATTTGAGGTAATAATCTGTTGCTTGGGCTATTGTGCTTCTAGATTTATTCTTATTGGTGATTTGGGATATTTTTGGGGATGAATGAGACCTATTTCGAGTTTGGAGTTAGATCTGAGGTTGCTACCTCAGATCTAGGCATGTAATGGTCCAGAATGTCATAAAGTTTCAGTCTATGAATGATTGGTGAAGCCCCTTTGACAGAAACCCTAGCCATGGTGTGTTTTGGGCCTATATCTCTTTGGTTTCATGTAAAGTTTGCAACTTTACATGTGAGGCATGCTCTAGGAGAGTGGATCTATAGTTTGGAGCCCCTGCATGGCTCGAAACGCCTCTGAATGGATTGAGAACTGGAGATACTCGAAGAGTCACATGAGTGTACTCGACGAGTTGTATGAATATGTGCATGAACTCGGCGAGTTGGAAGAACAAGTCAACGAGTCTGTTGAAGATTGCCTTGGACTCGGCGAGTCTGGTCATGGGACCCTAACCTTTTCTGGTTAAGTCGTGAATCGGTGAGTCAAGGGATGACTTGGTGAGTTGAGCAGGATGGGACTCAAAGATTCTTGGACTCAACAAGTCAGCGGGTTGACTCGGCGAGTAGAGTCAGTCAGGAAGTTTGAGTTTGACTATGGACTTTGACTTTGACCAAGAGTTGACCAGTTGACTTCTAAGGGTATTTTGGTAATTATTGGTAGTTATCGAGTTCAGTTTTTGGTGTTGACCAGTGGAGGGGTTCGTGTCGGTGGTTGGAGCTGCGTAATCTTATCTCTTCAGTCGACAGTTGCAGGTGAGTCTTCTCACCATACCAATGGGTCTAAGGCACCAAGGCCGGCCCATTTTATGTTGTGTGATATGTTAGTTAGCTTTATGCTAGGTGGTATGCTGGTAATTGTGTGATATGCTAGTTGTCTTTGTGATACTTGAATGGAAGACCATGTGGGGTAGCCTATGGCACAATGGTATAAGACCCTGGGGGTAGCTACAACATCCATACATGTTTATGTACGTGTTATGTGTAGATATTTATATGAGCATGATATGTTATTTGGTTATATATGGTATTTGCAGGGAAGACCCCGGGGGAAGCCCGTAGCATTGGATGTAAGACCATGTGGGGTAGCCCATGGCAGTGCTAGGTAAAGACCATGTGGGGTAGCCCATGGCAGTCCTAGGTATAGACCATGAGGGGTAGCCCATGGCAGTCCTAGGTAAAGACCATGTGGGGTAGCCCATGAAACTGGATGTAAGGCCATGTGGGGGAGCCCATGGCAGTCCTAGGTAAGGACCATGTGGGGTAGCCCATGGCACTGTTACAGGTTTATGTATGCAGGGATTATGTGATATATGGTTGCTTTTATAGCTAACAGTATATATGATATGTGTGTAGCTTTTATGACTAACAGATAATGTGATATGTGGTTTGTGTGAATGGTATGCTTTGGGAAACTCACTAAGCTTCGTGCTTACAGGTTTGTTTATGGTTTTAGGAATCATCGTTTTGGAAAGGAAGAGCTCGGATTGATCGCAGTGCACACACCTATGATTTCTGCAATGAATGATTTTGGGATAAACTCTGATAAACGATTGATTGACTATGAATTGATTGTTTGAATTAAATGGTATCAAGGTTTTAATTATATTAAAAATGAAATTTTTACCCCTGATTTTTGGGACATTACATGGTTGGGAACTCATTGTTTGCTCATACTCATACAAACTCTTTACTTATTATAGCAATAAACTTTGTATCTTATTATAGCAACAAACTTTTTCTACTAAATACTTATTTACTTGTTTTAGCAATGAACTTGGTTGCTCCTTATGGTAACAAACTTGTTTGCTCCTTGTAGCAACGAACTTGATTGCTCATTATAGCAATGAAACTTGCTTACTCATTGTAGTAACAAACTTTCCCATGAGAATGTGAACGTTGCATCTCATTTGGACAACACACTTTATCTCTCATGATGATATGGGCTTTGGCTTACAATTTAAGTTTTATGTTTTAGGTACTTCAGATGATTTGGGCAAGGCGAAGGCTTGATCATACACATCCTTCCGATTTTATGAGATTTGATTTTGGGATACTCTGATTTTGATTTTGACATTTTGGAAACTATTTTTTGTAAACATTTATGAATTTTGGTTGGTTTTGAGAAATGAAAATTTTACCTTGATTTTTGGGATGTTACAAGTTAGTATCATAACCCTATTTTGAGAGAATTAGATGAGCATTCGTGTGAATCCAAACTCAAACTAAGGATCTATAAAAGTTTTCAAAATGGTTTTCAAATGTAACCAACGATGGATGGGATGTGTACGATCAGTCGGAGCAAGAAAGTGTGCCCCAAGTTACCCACATTGTTATTTGCTTATGATGATTATGATAGAACTACATGCTGGTTGTAGGATAGCTATCCTTAGGAATTTCATGATAGAATTGCCTGAATTTTGATGCCTTATTCTTTATAGAGTTTTATACCAGAATGATGCTTGCTTTTTGCTTTGTAGGACTCTTTTTGGAGTGAATTAAACACTAAATGAATACATTAAGTCACATGATGCAAAGGTTAAATAATCTTAGAGTGAATGATTTGGTCCTATTGTACAACTCTTGTCTGAGTCCATCTGTTATGGGGTTGAGCCTTTTAATATAAGATTATTGGTCATGTTGCTTGTTATTGTATTCATGGAGTGGTTAATTGGCACTAATGGGGGTCTTTCGGTAGCTGATGGAAGGATGAGGTGAGGACCTTAGGAAATCCTACAATGTGCTTTAGTGTGGTTGGTATGTTGTTTAGCGGGTATTAGGAGTATTATTATGAGTAGGTGACTTAAAGGACTTGGGATGATTCTTAATTAAAGTGTGGATAGGTGTGGAAAGTAGTATTGGGCCCGTACTACTGTAAGCACATGGCCCATGCTAGAATCGATGGAAGTTATGAGGATTATAAGCAGCTGTTTGAGGGTAGATAATATGGTTTGAGACCATGATTTATGGAAGTGTATCCATAATCTGTCGATCTTTTGGTTATGGTTGCTAGGCGGTAGATGGGTCTGGTCATTGTTTAGGATTTAATGGCCATGTCAAGTTGGGTTGAATGGAACGACCTATTGAGTTAGTTGATTTTGATCTCTCGAAGGTCTTGCACGAGATAGTACCGGTAGAGTCGCAAGACTTAAGAAAGAAGCAAATTGTTATGATCGACTCGAGGGTCGTGGCCAGAGGCTGAGTGATTGGTAGATGGTTTGGAATGTCACTATCTACTGCTGGGGCTATGTTCTTCCAACTTTCTGTATTAGGAGGAGATATAGGGCAGACATGTGATTCTTAGAGTGGGGACATAGACCCAGTATGGGGCTAAATGGCTGTGGTTTTGGCGCTAGTAAGGCAGTGTGGGAATGCACAAGAGGAATCATTTGGTATGGTTGCCTTGAGACGAGATTAAGGGTCTATTTTCTTGGGATATAGGCATGTCAGGTTTTAGCTGATTGTTTTAGGTGATAAGGGAAGTGAATCGGGAGTGACAACTTTTGTTGTCTCTAATGTATCCCGACTTGGAGAATGATTCCCTTTGTATTTATGAATGATTCTTGCGATGAATTGACGTTTGGGGTTTATAGGCGAGGAGTGTAGTAATCTATTTGTTTCTAGATTGGTAGTTGGTGTATTCCTTATGCATTTTCATGGAATTCTTGATCTTAGGGGCAACCATGATTGGAGAATTCTCGAGGTCTCCATCTAAGATTAAGAATCTCTTGGAGTTTGCTTGGTCCTTATCTAGCAGATCATGTTGCATTGTGTTATATATCACAAGGTCCAGGGATGTTATGCATTTGGGTGAGCCGGCCTAAGTTTTGGTCTATTTGCAAAGTCAGTTGGCGGTGGTTCGAACCCTAATTGGGGGAGAGTTGAATATTCTGCTTAGAGGATCAACGATATGTTCGAGTTGTGGTTCCAAAAGAATGGGTCATAAGGATTTGTGGTTTGGGTATGTGAAACTTTTGTTCAAGATTTGGTCAAGACGAGGGTGCATCGCAAGTTGCCATCAGATGTATGTGTTCAGGAATGCAAGAGTCGTCTTTGTGGAAAGAAGCTATTGGACAAAGAGATCGTGGTAGCCAGCGGTTCCTTTCTAGAACGTCGAAGAATAGGTCAAGAGGCGGTTGGATCACTAAGGTTGAGTATCGATTGTCGAGGAATTTGTCATCTTGTTGTATAGATTGGTATTTATAGTCTAGGTTGGGCAGTTGTTGATCAGTCAATTAGTTTCATAGTTTGGTATGTTTAGTCCCTCATGGGCTTTTCCCAATAGTGTATTCGATCAATGGAGTAGTTGTCAATGCACTCTCGATCATTGATCTTGTCGTTCATCGTCAATAGCAGAGATTCTTCGAAAGTTTCGAGCTATATATCAGTTGGAGTTCAATGGATATGTCAGCCTATTATGAAATTATGTACATCGCACTTTTTGGTTCCTGGGTATGTGTACCCTCAAGTATTGATTGTGAAATTGTTGTAGCAGGCTCAAGTTTGGCAAATGTCATTGGTATTGTAAGTTCAAATGTCAGAGCAGCGTTGTTTAGTTTTCAGGTTTGGATTTGGATTTTCACAGAATCAAGTTTTATCATGTCATGTCGGCAGGGTTGATATTTGTATTGACCCAACAAGAGTTTGACAACATTTATGATGGCTTCGGTAGTTTTATCGAGCTATTTGCTTATTGGTGGGATCTGTTGGGTTTCAATCGAGGTGTAGGATCTTAGTCTGCGGCCATTCATAAGGATATTTTTGTTAGTGGTTGAGGTTCGTCATTTTCGTTAGATTTATTGGTACCACACCAAATGGGTGATGGTTGTGAGGAATAAGGAATGTAGTTGATCTAGGGTTGGTTATGTGTTTTACCTTAGGGAGATATGTAGGTTAAATAAAATAGCATGAGAACACTTGGCCTGAGTTATTGACATGGGTATTAATTGGTTTGTAGCCTTTACATTGGAACAAGATTGCAACCACCTATCTCATTCTCTACTTGTGTACGACCATGTTCTCTCCTAAATTTTGCATTCATAGTCACCTGTGTTGTCAAAGGAATTATGCATGATAGAAGGGTATGACCTGTATTTGTGTCCGGTTAGCATCAAGTGGGATGTTGATTGGGTTCCTGGAAGCCAATGGATTGATGGTTGGGTATCTTTATGCACTTGTAGTGCTGGTCATGACTCTTCAAATCAGTGATGGAATCATGGCAAGATAGGCTTAGTACCATGACCTTATCATTTAGTGGGTAACAGGTGTCATGATGTAACGTGAACCAGTGGCTATATGATTCATATGGGTAGGACCCATTTGTCTTTTGATTGAGACTCTTAGGTCTCAGATCATTAGTTTTCTTAGCATGTTTGGGTGTTAGTGAATTATGGGTGTTGGGAGACTCAATGACCAGCTTGTTTGGATCATGTGGCCAGTTAAAAGTTATTGGGAGTAATAATTGTGCATCTGAAGTCTCTTGTAGAGTGGTGGCAATAGGAACCTGGCTTGATTGTTGGATATTTATATGAAGTTTGGTTACCAATGTTAGATATCGGTTATGGAGACTCGAGTTATGAAGTTCATTGTAAATGTCTCGAGTGATTTATCAAGTGGATGTACACCTGCGTTAATAAGGGATTTGGATACAATGTGAAATTCTTGGATGGACCATCATTATGCTCATGGGAGTAGTTGGTTGGTGATGAATTCTCAAGAAGAAAAGTATGTAACATTTTTTGGCATAATTTTCGGATTTGGGATTGGTCAAAATTTATGATTGGTATGTTTTTATTATTCCTTCAACATGTTTTGGTGGTGTTCCTAGTTAGGAACTAGGTGTAGGTTCAACAAATGGATGATCATCAGTTTTAGGGTAAGGTTTCTAAAGTAATGACTAATGAATTCCCATTTTCAGGGAGTATAGTGATGAAGTTGGTCTGCGATTGTAGTTCTGAGAGTTTCCGATTTGTGTGGTTTTCTCTAGAAGTTGGGTCATATAGTCAGGGAGAGAAAGAAAATTTTTGTAGTTGATCATTTTCAAGTTATTGGTTTTTTTGTTGGCGGTTGTGGGTTCCGAGTAGTCTCTCAAGTTTTCTTTATAAGATTCCTTAATTTTGAAATGGATAGAAGGAGTTAATAGAATATGTTGTTGTTATTACAGAAATAGTAACCGAGACAGATTTCAAGGATGAAATCCTATTTAAGTGAGGTGACACTACCAGAATATACGCCTTTAATTACACGCGAACCATGACATGCAGTGATTTACGATACGCAAAAGCGAGTGTCCTAAAAATAATGTCAACTCTTCTAAAATTTAAAAGGATTTAGGACATGCATTTTTGCGTGCCCTTAAAGTTAGTGTCAGAACAAAAAAAAAACACGGAGGGCACTCACCATAAAAGGCGTGTCACCTAAACATGTCCTTTTATAATTTTTTTTGTTCTCCATCTTTAATAGCTGGGGGGGCGGGGGGAATCAAATACAAAAAAGTTAGAAAACCTCGCCTCGACAATCTAGGGTTCATTCCATCATTCTCTCTGTTACGACCAATTTTGTGTCCACTCTTCATCTTCCAACTATGATTTGTCTAACCGGAACATTAGAGAAATCTTATAGCATATTCCACTCTCGCATTCTCTCAATTTTCTTCAAAAGTATTAGAATCACCAATTTTCTGCAACCCCTTCTTCTTCTTCCCCTTATTGCCACACCACTAGAAAAACTGAAGCAAGGTCATCCATCAATGGTGCCAAAGCATACTCCACACTCCCTTCTCTCAATTTATCTCAACTTAGGGTTCATGAAAGCTCTTGAACGCTCCTGAAAGACTGCAAAGTGATTTAGGCTTCGTTTCATCATGTATATATCTCTATTACGCTTGAACCCTAATTTCAGACACCAGTGTCTCTTTTTTTTTCTTGCGACTTCATTCTCATTACTTCTTGCCTAATCGATGAATTTCCACCATGAAAATAAGCGACAAAGAAGTTGGTTATGGACCTCCAACCTGATGAATAGTAAATAAAAACTTTTTCCATAAATATTCGTCTCCGGTGGCGCAAGTTCCAAGGCATCGAGCATCCAGATCTGGTTCCACACCGTTTCCCTAGGTTTTAAATATTTCTCTAGAGATCATGTTATACTATATGTTCGTAGGATGTATGAATATGATGATGTTTGTAAATTCATAAATTAAGATTATGAAAGTGGCTAACAAGTGAAGAGATGAGTATGGAGTCTATGAGTAAACAATGTGTTCAACGAAGGACCGAATGTAACTGTTTTGATGACGACAACTATAGCATCTGCATTGTAAATATATATGACAAAGTGAATTTGACCATATACCTTTTTATGTTCTTTTTTATTCAAAATTTCAAATAATCCATGGAAACGAATTTTGTCACCGTTTTATTGACATTTTTTCTATGTTTCACTACTTATGTATCTATGAAGCAACATCTTCTTGGAAAACTCATAGTCTTGCTAAAGAAGTTGTAACAGGAGCAGTGGCATCTGTCTTTTTGGTAAGTCTCTTTTAAATTGCTTTTCAGTCTTGTTTCTAAGGTTCTACTTTTGTTGGATGGACTGGAATGAGAAAGTAATGGAATGAACAGGGTAATGGAAAGAATATTACTATATGGAAAGAATCACATTGTTTCTGGAATGGTCCATTCCATTCCAACAGCAAAACAAACAACTCAGTTTTATGTTTTTCTGATGTAGTAGAAATCAATATTAATAGAAATCAATGATATATTTGTTTTACCTTTTACAAAAGTAAATCCGGCAGAGATATCAACTGGATCAACAATTCCAAGACCAGAACCAGCCTCAACAATTAAATCCTTGAGAAAAGCTTGAACCCACGTATCATTTTCTTTTGATGCAAACCTATTGAAAACAACAAGTGTGTAGAACAATAGATGTAAATTACCCTTCTTCTTACAGATGATGTTTCTCATTATCATGTTTATGTGGATAATGAAAAGTTTAAAGAACAACTTAGAAAGGAAAATGAACTCTATGGCTTGTGCTTCACCAAATTGACTCTGCAATCACACATTCCAACAGTTAAAATTTTCAAAAACAAATTGGAATCGGGAAAGAATGAATTAATGAAATTACACAAGTTAGATACCTTCAACTTGATGATTTCTGCCTCTTTAGCACATTAACCTTCCTCTACAAACTGAAAGTTCATCTTTTTAGGTCTCAAAAGCTTGGTTTTATCTATTCCCATTCGTGAATCAAAGTGTGGGTTTTTATTAGGGCGCACTTCTAATTCTGGTTTCAGAATCTGGAATGCATCTTTCTTCTTTTTGTTAATGTTAACTTTAAGTGTGCTCAGGTTGTTTAACTTTGGTATATTTACTACATTGCCATTTTCGCCTGTAGTGCCAATTGTCCTTGGAAACCTATTTATAAGTGGTGCAAATTCAGGGTCTTATCTAAAACCCATCTTTGCAACACGTTCTGGTGCCTGTTTTACATCTTCAAACTTTGGGGCAGTTAGTATACATATGTATATGTTGGAACTTTGCTCTACAAAATAACAATGTGGGACTTATCCCAC
Source organism: Lactuca serriola (assembly GCF_051521515.1). Taxonomy (NCBI): domain Eukaryota; kingdom Viridiplantae; phylum Streptophyta; class Magnoliopsida; order Asterales; family Asteraceae; genus Lactuca; species Lactuca serriola. Next base: position 144,287,950 of record NC_136412.1, read on the forward strand.
ATTGGTGGAAGAGAAAACCTTTTCCCACCTTATAAGTATTGTCCCACTCATTTAATTAAATGGATCAAGTAATGGATTAAGCATTTTGGGTTTGGGTTGTGGTGTTGGACTAGTCAAATTAGGCTAGTATTAGGCTTGGATTATTAAATATTAATGGTCAAAGATAGGGCCTTGGGCCTTGGGGCTCTTGGGTTGTTCTTGACTAAATAATATGTTTTTATATATAATCCAAAATTAATTAGTCATTAATTAATTTTTTTATTTAGTGAAAAACAAATTCTGTTAAATAAAGGATTAACTGCAGACAGTTTTTGGCAGTTAATTTCGGTTGGTGGTTTACAACCACCATTGGAAGCCTATAAATGAAGGAATCTAGACAGAATTTGAAGGCTAATGATATACACACACACTTTCTTTAAAAAATCGTTTATTTTTGCAAAGGGATCATGGTGAATTCTGACAGATTCAAGATCTGTTCTTGAATTGGATAGTTGTATTCTCAAGACAAACCCATTCTAGGGAAATTTTTGTCTTAGGACACTACAAAGAAGGCCTCAATCTGCACAATTTCGTGATCATATTTTCTGTGTAATCATCATACAAGTATGTTTTCTGTAAATTGATTCTTGTATATTATATATATTTGAATTTCATTTGTTTTATTTCAATTGCTTTTGTTGATTGTATACTTCTGTAACAACAATCTTAGACAGAAATCAAAGAGTGAAGAATGGATCAAAATTCCATCATCAAAACACATGTGGAAAAGCCTGAGAAATTCAAAGGCTCAGATTTTCGGAGATGGCAACAGAAGATGCTGTTTTATCTTACAACTCTTCATGTTTCCAATGTTCTCGCTAATGATTCTCCCTATCCTCCCACTAGGGTAACTACTGCAGAAGGAGTAACACCACCCACTACAGCCCAATTGGCAGAACACTAAAGGGCAGTGGAAACTTGGAACACAAATGAATATAATTGCAGAAATTATATTCTAAATTCGTTGGATGATTCCCTCTATGATATCTAATCTACCATCACAACTACAAGAGAGATATGAGAATCACTGGAAAAGAAATACAAAACAAAAGTGACATGTTCCAAGAAATTCGTGATTGGAAAATTCATGAATTTCAAGATGGTGGATACCAAATCTGTCGTCAAACAAGTGGAGGAAATCCAAGTCATTGCACATGACCTTGAATTTGAAGGTATGGGTATAAACTCTAACTTTCTTGTTGGTTCAATCATTCAAAAACTTCCTCCTTCTTGGAAGAATTTCAAACTATATCTTAAACACTTAAGTGATGGCATGAGTTTTGAGCAACTTGTGTTAACAATTCATGTGAAAGAAGATAACAGATTGAATGAGAAGGCAGATGCAAATTCCTTGGAACCAAGTGCAAACTTTGTTGGAGATGCAAGTACTTCAAGGAAAAAGCACTACAACAAGAAAGGGAATCAAGGCTCCAAAAAACTCCTCCAAAGAAGGCTAAAATCATGGCCTAAACAAGAAGAATTTCAAGAAGAATTCTGGTCCATGCTATGTTTGTGGCAAAACTGGACACAAGGCTAGAGATTGCAGATTCAGGAGGGGTCAAGGAGGAAACAATGGAGGAAACAATGTAGGGAACAATGGAAACAATGATGGTAATTCTGGTGGAGGAAATTTTGGTCAAGCCAACAAGGTTGAATCACCAAATTAGTTTGTTGCTGTGACTCAAACGAACTATGTGGATTGGTGGATTGATACTGAAGCCACAAGGCACATTTTCAACTCCCGAACCATGTTTTCTACATACCAGAAGGTCTCAGATTCTGAACCAATGTTTATGGGGAATGGCTCTACTACAAAAGTTTAGGGAAGGGAAAAGTGAAGCTACCACTGACTTCTGAAAAAGAACTTATTTTAAGGAATGTTTTGCTTGTTCCTAAAATTACTAAGAATTTGATTTCTGGTCCTATTCTTAGTAACAAAGTTTTCAAACTTGTATTTGAGTCTGATAAGTTTGTTATCACCAAGGGTGGGGTGTATGTTGGAAAAGGATACCTTAGTGAGGGTCTCTTCAAAGTCAGTGTCTTACCTTTGTACTATGGTGTTGAAACACCAAACAATGATGTAACAAATGTTATTGCTAATGCAATAATGGGCACTAGTAGACCCTCTTCTATGTATATGTTAATGCTAATGCAATAATGATGTAACAAATGTTAATGCTAATGCTAATGCAATAATGTTAATGCTAATGCAATAAACACCAAACAATGATGTAAGAAATGTTAATGCTAATGCAATAATGATGTAACAAATGTTTGGGACATGTAAATTTTCGTTCTATTCAAAGAATGGAAAAATTGGCATGTTACCAAAATGTTCATTAGATAATAACATAAAATGTGATGTTTGTGTAGAATCAAAATTTTCACAACATCCTCATAAATCAATTGAAAAATCTAATGAAATACTTGGCTTAATCCACTCAGATTTATGTGATTTTAGAGCAACACCTACAAGAGGAGGAAAGAATTATTATATATCTTTTATTGATGATTGCAGCAAGTATTGTTATATTTATTTGTTAAATACCAATGATGAAGCCTTGAATTATTTTAAGAATTACAAGGCTGAAGTTGAAAATCAACTTGACAAAAAGATCAAAACTCTAAGCTAAGATCGAGGAGGAGAATATGAATCCAAAGACTTTGCTGAATTTTGTTCTTTAAATGGTATTATACATCAAAAAACTGCTCCATATAATCCTCAACAAAATGGAGTGGCAGAAAGAAAGAATAGAACATTGAAAAACATAATTAATTCAATGTTAATTACTTCTGGAGCACCACATAATCTGTGGGGAGAAGCATCTCTTGCAGCAAATTCAATACTTAATAGAATTCCTCATAAAAAGAGTGATAAATCACCCTATCATCAGTGGAAAGGGAGATTACCCTCTTATAAAAGGATGAAAGTGTGGGGTTACCTTGCTAACATACAAGTACCTCTTCCTAAGAGTACTAAACTTGGAACAAAAACCATAGATTGCATCTATCTTGGCCCTGCCATGAATACAGCAACCTATAGGTTTCTTGTGTTTAAATCACATGTTGATATTATCCGTAACCAAACCATCATGGAATCAACAGAGGCTGAATTCTTTGAAAATATTTTTCCTTTTAAGGATAAAGGGTAAGAGGTTACATTGTGACAACCCGATATTTCAACTCTTTGTAATGACCAAAAAGGGTCAAGTATTGTAACCACTTTTGAGTAATAAAATTTACTTTCATAATAAAATGTACAAATAGGTCTATTTAATTTCCTTCTATGTTTAAATGTCTTTGAACCATGATCGTACGTGAAAAGAACGCCCAAATCCGACTTCATATAGCGAAGTTATGATTTTTCCAAGTTCGACTTAGCAACAGACAGCTAAAAACTCGAATCGGAGATCGAGCGACTTTTGGCCAGAATGACCTAAACGATAATCGAAGGTCTCGACAATGGTATTCCAGCGGTAAAAAGTCTGGCAAAAACCGACATCAGATAAAGAAGTTATGAATTTTCAAAGAAATTCCTTAATCACGATGAGTTTAAAATAAATATTAAAAAAAAAAAAAAAATAATTTCGGAATTTGCCGTCGGAGTCTAAACGAAAGTTGTAGAGCGTAGTCTCACCTACGCGTGGATATAAAGACCATCGAAAACGGAGTTCGTATGAAGAAGATATGATTTATTGAAGTTTATTAAATAAATTATATATTTATTTAATTCAAAATTCGGACCTTATCCGAAGAGGAGTCAGCGTCCTCATCCGGGTACGCGCTGCGTACCCCTGTACGCCCTGCGTACCTGAGAGACTTGGCCTCTGATCGTCCACGTCGCCCTATCCGAGGCATCTGACCCGTCCGACCCGCTGTCCCGTCCGACCCGCCGTCCCATCCGACCCGTCTCCCCAGCAACCCGTCCCATCCGACCCGCTTACCCAGCAACCCGTCCCATCCGAAGCCGAGGCAGTCGAGGCTTCGGTCATGCATGACATACGCGTACGCACTGCGTACGAGCGTACGCCCCGTGTACCGAGGCGGTTCAGCCTTCCTATAAATAGGCGGTTCAGCCCCGCGTACGCTCTGGTCTTTTTGCTCAAGTCCCGAGGGTCGATTTTACTCCCGAGATTCCCGAGAATCCCGAGGAAAATCCGTTTCCCGAGACGAAACTCTGCCCGGTTTTCCATCTCGCCTTCTTCAAACTTTCAAGTGAGTTCATACCCGTTAATCTACCTTTTAAATATTCTTTAAATTCTTTTATATGCTTTCAAGGGGGGAATTACAAGTAAAACACACGAGTATTATCGTGTGTTACATAAAGAAACTCTTTTATATGCTTTTATATATCCAAATCACATGCAATTTACAAACTTTATAAGGAACTTTCATATATATAAAATATGTTAAAATAGCATTCTATCTTTTGAAATATACATTGTTGTAATGCATGTATAAACTAAACTTTTCTTAGATTATTCTTGTCTATCTTAGACTCTACACCAAAAATCTATGCTTTCATAAACAAGTGATTTCTTTTCTAGGTATTTCTAAACAAACAAGACACACTTTTAGAAAACTATAATAGGTATAGTTTTACGAACAAATTTCTAACTCTTATGTACTAGAAACATGAATTTCAAGAAGTTTACTTTCGTATACAAGAACAAACGTAATATTTTAACAAGTAGATCTGTTTTTATACCACGGTTTTTGTGAGAAACTAACTTCATGTACGTTCGAGTACACATTTCAAGTCCTGTATTATATACCAGAATCCCTTGGAGGGGGAGCGTGGTGTTTGTATATAGATCTATACGGGCTTGACAACCCGCGCCCTGACTGTTAGCTGCAGTCCACCGTTTGGGGTGACAAACGTCATAACATTCCAACGCCTGAGGAACGTTGTGTATAGGCATTCCGAGTCAATAGTATGGTTATAAAACTCACAAGGGGTATTAAAAATGCATTGATTTACAAGGTGTTCAAACTCATTGGTTATTTTACACTTACATACATTTTAGAAACAAACATTGGTCTTGAGTGAAGGCTACAATTATACTAGTAGAAAATATAGGATTTTCTAAACACAAACAAACAAAGACAAAACATTTCATTTCAAACAAACATTGGTCTTGGGTGAAGACTACTATTATACTAATAGAAAATATAGGATTTTCTAAACACAAACAAACAAAGGCAAAACATTTCATTTCATTCAAACATTGTCATTTAAATACTTATGAAACTCACCAGCTTAAATGCTGATCTACTCTTTCAAAATTACTTGTATGTCCCAGGAAATCAGTAAAATTCAGGTATTCATCTTGCTTTTGATGAAGGGAGGCTGCGGCGCCAGTTTAATCTCGTATTTTGACATCATATTGTAATTGGTTTTGAACATGTGACTTTTGACAAATGTAAACTTTCAATTATATATATGATGGTTGTATTGCTTTCTTTACTATGTATTCATTTGTTACGTTACCACATGAAGTCATCCGCCCCCGAACGTTTCCGCCGTTCAGGTTTGGGGGTGTGACAGATTGGTATCAGAGCAATGTTTATAGTGAACTAAGTATATCGAACCACATAAGATATACAAACTATAAATGCTTAAGGGACTAATACTCTCTGACAAAACAAATTTTCTTTTTACGCCGAAGCAGCTTTGCGTTCAACTTAAATTGATGGTTCATTTAAGTACAATTACATGCATACCACGAATTATTTTCATGTTATACAACTATACAAGTATTTAGACAAGTTGACACTACGATTGAGACTCGATATATGTAATCAGATTTTGGACAAATATAGCGTCATTAACTATATTTGCCCGAGATTGGACCAACGTATATCGAGGAATGATTGTAGTAAGCAACAAGTCAAACCTTACCAAACCATTACAAGAATCAAACACAAGAATTAAAATACTATAGGAGTATTTGCGATCTAAACTAGTTTAACTTACATGTTTTGCATGTTTCAACTTTATTCCATTCTTATAACCCTATTTCTCGTACAGTCAAATGGCTGGATTTCACCACCCTGGCGACCCCTACTTTCCCAACCACGGCAACGGAGGATGGATCGAAGATGATCCCGAAGAGGACGAGGAACCCATAGAAGTGGGTGATGACTCCGGTATCGACTCAGAGCCGGAAGTTATGGATCCACCACCCATTCAACCTCCCATCTTCGTAAGGAACTTTCAAGGACCAACTCCCGTCTGGGGAAGTCACCTCCACCATTGGAGCCAACAGCAAAACCTACGCCCTCCCTACGGCATGTGCCGGGACTTCTATGATGTCCGCGGCGGAGGTTCAGCTGATCGAGCACTCCCGGTAATGGTGGGTAAGTTAGCCAATCAGTCCTATCAGTCTGGAGTTCAAGCTAGTCGACTCCGGGATGTCAACGTGGAAGTGCAGGTTCACACTTCTGACATTCGTAGGCTGGACAAGATACAAGACAATGCTCAACTCCAAACCGAAGCATTTCAAGCACAAATGATTGCAGCCCTCGCTGAACTGAGGGAACAACAAGCCGCTTTTGATAGGCGTCTAATGGAGTCAAAGCAATCAGATGCGGAGTCAAGCTCCAAGCGCAACCACCGACGCAAGTAGTGCTTGTCAAGGACTCAAATTTTGTTATAGCTTAGGACCTCGGCTAAAAGTCTTTAAATTTCTCAAACTTTGTAATCGGAGACCCTTATAGGGGTCAAATTTTCATGATCGTTGTAACAACTTTTATATTAATATAAGTGACACTGTTACTACTATGTTGAGTATTTCGTTCAAACCTTGAATGATCTTTGGGAAGCCAAATACTTGTTTCATACCTTCAGTCTTACAAATAACTTTCATTCTTCTATTTTAAGACTCATATTATCATCTGTTGTTGAACTATGGTGATTTAGTTCATGAGACACATACATTTTCTATTCTATGAAATTCTTATCCTTGTCTTTTCAACCTATAGTTGAAGGATGCCTCCGCGTAGGAATCCAAGGCGAAACAACGGTGAGGAAGCACCTGTACCACCACCACCACCACAATTTGATGCTGTTATGTTTCAAGCAGCAGTCACCGCAGCGGTGGCAGCTGCCATGTCACAGATCAATAACTCGAGTACTAATGGCTCGGGATCTGGCACACACCTATCCAACCATGGTGAGAGTCATGGACCACCTCGAGAATGCACCTATAAGGACTTCACTAATGCCAAGCCCCGGATGTTTTATGGAACTAGTGGTGTAATGGCCCTGAGGCAGTGGATTGAAAGGACGGAGGCAGTCTTTGAAATCTACTCCTGTCCCGAGCACAGCAAAGTCATATTTGCAACTTTCACCCTTCTTGATAAAGCTTTAACTTGGTGGAATGGCCACGTTAAAGTACTTACCCTAATCGTGGCAAACTCCATAAGCTGGGAGAGCCTGAAAGCCATGATGATGAGAGAATACTGCCCACGGGGAGAGATTCAAAAGCTTGAACACGAGCTATGGACTCTCGGAATGGTTGGTACCGACATCGCTACTTATACCAACAGATTCTGCGAGCTGGCAATCCTTTGCCCAGATATGATTGCTCCCGAGAGCAAGAAAATAGAAAGGTACATTTGGGGACTGACGCCCCAAATGCGATCAAGTGTGTTAGCTTCTAAACCTGACACCTTTGAAAGTGCTAAGGAACTGGCACAATCTCTGATTGACTACGGAGGTCATCAGAACTCAACCACTTCTGCACCAGCACCACAGAAAGGAAACAACAACAACAACAACAACAACAACAATGGCAGAAAGAGAGTGTGGAATAAAGGGAAGGGTGGGTCTTCCCAAGAATCCGCAAAGAAACAACTGGTTTCAGTGAATGCTGCCACTGTACCTACTACAGCTCCTACAAATACCTACCCAACAAAGCCTTATATAGGTAACCTCCCAAAGTGCACCAAATGCAATTTCCACCACCATGGACCTTGTCGGGAAATGCAGTGCGCCAATTGCAACAGGAAGGGACACACAGCCCGTTTCTGCAAGGACCCTGCAAAACCTATCACTCAAGTTCCCAGTGCGGGTGTAGGGCAGACTTGCTACGGTTGTGGCGAGGTGGGCCACTACAAGAGGAACTGTCCTAAGGCAGCAGGCACCGGAGGTGTGGGACGAGTTTTGGCGATAGGCCACGACGAAGCTGTAGCTGACCCAACTATAGTTGCTGGTACGTTCCTTCTCGATAATTCATACGCATGCATATTATTCGATAGTGGAGCGGAGAGAAGCTTCGTGAGTCAAAACTTTATTCATTTACTTAAACCTAAACCTAGCAAGTTAGAAAAATCATTCACTGTAGAGATGGCCAATGGAAAAACCGAAAACACAAATTGCATATACATGGGTTGTACGTTAACTTTAGACGGCCATTCTTTCCCAATCAATCTCATGCCGGTCCAAATTAAAAGTTTCGACGTCATAGTCGGCATGGATTGGTTGAGTCTTCTTCGTGCCGACATCATGTGCTTTAAGAAAGCAGTCCGTCTTAATCTCCCTAACAACAAAACCTTAGTTATCTACAGCGACAAATCTAGTACAAACTTTCGCATCATTTCGTGCATCCAAGCTCGAAAGTGCTTGCGGAAGGATTGTCAAACATTCCTAGCGCACATCGTTGATACAAGTCAAGAACTGAAGGACATCAAGAGCATCTCGGTAGTACGCGACTATCCCGATATCTTTCCAGAAGAACTACCAGGATTACCACCGCAACGCCAAGTCGAGTTCAGAATCGACTTAGTTCCAGGAGCTACCCCAGTAGCGAAGTCGCCTTACCGTCTCGCACCAGCAGAGATGCAGGAACTTTCCAGTCAACTTAATGAACTCCTTCAAAAAGGATTCATAAGACCAAGTTTCTCACCTTGGGGAGCACCGGTCTTGTTTGTAAAGAAGAAAGACGGATCGTTCCGTATGTGCATCGACTACAGAGAGCTGAACAAACTTACTGTCAAGAACCGTTATCCTCTACCCCGTATTGACGACCTATTCGATCAACTTCAAGGAGCGAACTACTTCTCAAAGATAGACCTACGATCCGGATATCACCAATTACGAGTTCTAGAGGGGGACATTCCAAAGACAGCTTTCTGAACTCGTTATGGACACTACGAATTTGTAGTGATGCCGTTCGGATTAACCAATGCACCGGCAGTATTTATGGACCTAATGAATAGGGTATGCCGCTCTTACTTGGATCAGTTCGTCATCGTCTTTATCGATGATATACTTATCTACTCTCGAAGTGAGGAAGAGCATAGTCAGCACCTACGAAAAGTCCTAGAAACACTGCGAACGGAGAAACTCTATGCGAAGTTCTCTAAATGCGAATTTTGGATTCGAAGAGTCGAATTTTTAGGCCACGTTGTTAGCAAGAAAGGTATACACATGGACCCCTCCAAAATTAAGGCTATTGAGAACTGGTCGGCACCAAAGACACCTACAGAAATTCGTCAACTTCTAGGTCTAGCTGGCTACTATCGCAGATTCATAAAGAACTTTTCGAGCATTGCGAAACCTCTTACTACATTAACCCAGAAAGGTGTGGCCTTTGACTGGGAAGCGAAACAAGAGAAGGCATTCCAGACACTAAAGCAGGCCTTGTGCACCGCACCGATACTATCCCTCCCCGAAGGGATAAAAGACTTTGTAGTGTATTGCGATGCGTCAAATCAAGGACTTGGTTGTGTTCTTATGCAGAGAGGGAAGGTTATCGCTTATGCCTCCCGACAACTTAAGACACACGAAGTGAACTATACGACACACGATCTCGAGTTAGGAGCAGTGGTATTTGCTCTGAAGATCTGGAGGCACTACTTATACAGAACAAAGAGTACTATTTTCACCGATCACAAGAGCCTTCAACACATTTTCGATCAAAAGGAACTCAACATGCGACAACGACGATGGGTTGAGTTACTGAATGACTACGAATGCGAAATTCGTTATCATCCTGGCAAGGCCAATGTAGTAGCTGACGCCCTCAGTCGAAAGGAATACACTGGTCGGAGGGTCAAATCTCTGACCATGACTATCCATTCCCACTTATCCACACAAATTAAGGAGGCACAAATGGAAGCCTTGCAACCTGAAAATGTGGCAGGTGAATCCGTGCAAGGAATGGAGAAGAATCTAGAAGTCAAGCGTGGCGGAGCCTACTATCTCATGGACCGAATCTAGACCCCGAAACTTGGTGGTTTCAGAAACATAGTCATGACCGAGGCTCACAACTCAAGATATTCCGTTCACCCGGGTTCAGATAAAATGTATCTGGATGTTAAGAAGCAGTACTAGTGGCCTAACATGAAAGCAGAAATTGCTACCTTCGTGAGTAAATGTCTTACTTGCGCTAAGGTTAAGGTCGAGTATCAGAAACCGTCAGGATTACTACAACAACCAGAGATACCAGAATGGAAATGGGAGCGGATTACTATGGACTTCATAACCAAGTTACCCAAGACGACAAGTGGACTCGATACCATATGGGTCATTGTCGACAGATTGACCAAATCCGCGCATTTCCTACCCATCAAGGAGACTGACAAAATGGAGAAGCTTACAAGAACTTACTTGAGGGAAGTAGTGCGACTGCATGGTGTTTCGATATCCATTATCTCCGATCGAGATAGTAGATTCACTTCAAGATTCTGGCAGTCACTACAAATTTCCCTGGGAACTAGGCTAGACATGAGTACGGCCTACCACCCACAAATAGACGGACAAAGTGAGAGAACAATACAAACTTTAGAAGATATGCTGAGAGCCTGTGTGATTGACTTTGGAAAGGCATGGGATATTCATTTACCCCTTGTCGAATTTTCATACAACAATAGTTATCATACAAGCATAAAGGCTGCTCCGTTTGAAGCCCTCTATGTTCGAAAGTGCAGATCCCCTCTATGCTGGACTGAAGTTGGCGATACCCAGTTAGCTAGAGGAAGAGTTCCTGAAAGCACTCTCACCGGTCCGGAAATCATACGAGAAACGACAGAGAAGATCGTTCAGATTCGTGAACGATTGAAAGCCTCTAGAGACCGACAGAAAAGCTACGCTGACCAAAGGAGGAAACCTTTGGAATTCCAGGTAGGAGACCACGTCTTATTAAAGGTCTCACCGTGGAAGGGTTTAATACGATTTGGAAAGCGTGGGAAACTAAATCCAAGATACATAGGGCCTTTCGAGATCCTTGCCAGAATCGGCCCTGTGGCTTACAAGCTTAACCTACCGTGCGAACTTAGTAACATCCATCCAACCTTCCACGTCTCAAACTTGAAAAAGTGTCTGTCCGACGAGACTCTTGTTATTCCACTCGACGAGATCGAGATCAACGAGAGCCTCAACTTTGTGGAAGAACCAGTAGAAATCATGGACCGAGAGGTCAAGCAAACAAAACAAAGTCGCATACCCATCGTGAAGGTTCGCTGGAACGCCAAGCGGGGACCTGAATTCACATGGGAACGCGAAGATTAGATGAAACAAAAGTACCCTCATCTCTTTCATGTTCACTAGTATCTTTACTACTTTAAATTTCGGGATGAAATTCTCTCTAATGGGGGGATGATGTGACAACCCGATATTTCAACTCTTTGTAATGACCAAAAAGGGTCAAGTATTGTAACCACTTTTGAGTAATAAAATTTACTTTCATAATAAAATGTACAAATAGTTCTATTTAATTTCCTTCTATGTTTAAATGTCTTTGAACCATGATCGTACGTGAAAAGAACGCCCACATCCGACTTCATATAGCGAAGTTATGATTTTTCCAAGTTCGGCTTAGCAACAGACAGCTAAAAACTCGAATCGGAGATCGAGCGACTTTTGGCCAGAATGACCTAAACGAGAATCGAAGGTCTCGAAAATGGTATTCCAGCGGTAAAAAGTCTGGCAAAAACCGACATCAGATAAAGAAGTTATGAATTTTCAAAGAAATTCCTTAAACACGATGAGTTTAAAATAAATATTAAAAAAAAAAAAAAAAAAATTTCGGAATTTGCCGTCGGAGTCTAAACGAAAGTTGTAGAGCGTAGTCTCACCTATGCGTGGATATAAAGACCATCGAAAACGGAGTTCGTATGAAGAAGATATGAATTTTTGAAATTTATTAAATAAATTATATATTTATTTAATTCAAAATTCGGACCTTATCCGAAGAGGAGTCAGCGTCCTCATCCGGGTACGCGTTGCGTACCCCTGTACGCCCTGGGTACCTGAGAGACTTGGCCTCTAATCTTCCACATCGCCCTATCCGAGGCATCCGACCCGTCCGAAGTATCCGACCCGTCCGACCCGCTGTCCCGTCCGACCCGCCGTCCCATCCGACCCGTCTCCCCAGCAAACCGTCCCATCCGACCCGCTTACCCAGCAACCCGTCCCATCCGAAGCCGAGGCAGTCGAGGCTTCGGTCATGCATGACGTACGCGTACGCGCTGCATACGAGCGTACGCCCCGCGTACCGAGGCGGTTCAGCGTTGCTATAAATAGGATGCGAGGGCTTCCGAGAAAAGGGCTCATTTCTCTCCTCTCTCACAATCTTGCCTCGTTTTCCGTGCCCGTTCAAACCCGAAGCTCTGGTCTTTTTGCTCAAGTCCCGATGGTCGATTTTACTCCCGAGATTCCCGAGAATCCCGAGGAAAATCCATTTCCCGAGACGAAACTCTGCCCGGTTTTCCATCTCGCTATCTTCAAACTTTCAAGTGAGTTCATACCCCTTAATCTACCTTTTAAATATTCTTTAAATTCTTTTATATGCTTTCAAGGGGGGGATTACAAGTAAAACACACGAGTATTATCGTGTGTTACATAAAGAAACTCTTTTATATGCTTTTATATATCCAAATCACATGCGATTTACAAACTTTATAAGGAACTTTCATATATATAAAATATGTTAAAATAGCATTCTATCTTTTGAAATATACATTGTTGTAATGCATGTATAAACTAAACTTTTCTTAGATTATTCTTGTCTATCTTAGACTCTACACCAAAAATCTATGCTTTCATAAACAAGTGATTTCTTTTCTAGGTATTTCTGAACAAACAAGACACACTTTTAGAAAACTATAATAGGTATAGTTTTACGAACAAATTTCTAACTCTTATGTACTAGAAACATGAATTTCAAGAAGTTTACTTTCGTATACAAGAACAAACGTAACATTTTAACAAGTAGATCTGTTTTTATACCACGGTTTTTGTGAGACACTAGCTTCATGTACGTTCGAGTACACATTTCAAGTCCTGTATTATATACCAGAATCCCTTGGAGGTGGAGCGTGGTGTTTGTATATAGATCTATACGGGCTTGACAACCCGCACCCTGACTGTTAGCTGCAGTCCATCGTTTGGGGTGACAAACGTCATAACATTCCAACGCCTGAAGAACGTTGTGTATAGGCATTCCGAGTCAATAGTATGGTTATAAAACTCACAAGGGGTATTAAAAATGCATTGATTTACAAGGTGTTCAAACTCATTGGTTATTTTACACTTACATACATTTTAGAAACAAACATTGGTCTTGAGTGAAGGCTACAATTATACTAGTAGAAAATATAGGATTTTCTAAACACAAACAAACAAAGACAAAACATTTCATTTCAAACAAACATTGGTCTTGAGTGAAGGCTACTATTATACTAATAGAAAATATAGGATTTTCTAAACACAAACAAACAAAGGTAAAACATTTCATTTCATTCAAACATTATCATTTAAATACTTATGAAACTCACCAGCTTAAATGCTGATCTACTCTTTCAAAATTACTTGTATGTCCCAGGAAATCAGTAAAATTCAGGTATTCGTCTTGCTTTTGATGTAGGGAGGCTGCGACGCCAGTTTAATCTCGTATTTTGACATCATATTGTAATTGGTTTTGAACATGTAACTTTTGACAAATGTAAACTTTCAATTATATATATGATGGTTGTATTGCTTTCTTTACTATGTATTCATTTGTTACGTTACCACATGAAGTCATCCGCCCCCAAACGTTTCCGCCGTTCAGGTTTGGGGGTGTGACATACATGCTCTAGGAAACTGCCTTTAGATGATGGACAAAATGATACCATTCTAGACAAAAGTTTATAATCAAATTAAGAGAGTTCTTCTAAGGTTCAAGAAGAGAACTTAGAACCCAGAAGAAGCATACAGGGAAAAATTGCCAAAGATTTTGGACCTGATTACATCACCTATGTAGTGAATAAAGAACCACAAACTTATAAGGAGGCTATGGATTCTTTTGAAGCTCACTTTTGGAAAGAAGAAACCAACAATGAGATTGACTCCATTGTACAAAATAACACTTGGAAATTGGTAGATTTGCCACCTGGGCAAAAACCAATTGGCCACAAATGGATATTCAAGAAGAAATTTAGAAATGATGGTACCATTGAGAAATACAAAGCTCGTTTAGTAGCTAAAGGGTATCATCAAAAGGAAGGTCAAGACTTCTTTGACACCTACTCACCTGTTACAAGAATTACATCAATTCACACATTAGTTGCAATTGTAGCCATTCATAATTTGGAAATACACCAAATGGAGATGCAAAATGCCTTCTCGTATGGCGAATTAGATGAAGAGATATATATGAATCAACCTGAAGGGTTTGTTGTTAATGGTCAAGAAAACAAAGTGTGTAAGTTAGTTAGATCACTTTATGGACTAAAACAGCCTCCAAAGAAATGGCATGAGAAGTTTGACAACACATTACTCTTTAATGGATTTAGAATAAATGAATGTGATAAATGTGTTTATGTCAAACAATACAAGAATGATTGTGTTATTATATGCTTGTATGTGGATGATATGCTTATAATGTGTACTAATTTGGATGTGATCAATCAAACCAAGAAAATGCTACACTCCTCCTTTTCAATGAAGGACTTGGGAGTAGTATATGTGATCCTTGGTGTAAGAGTTCAAAGAAGACTAGATGGTTATACTCTTACTCAGTCACATAAAAATTGAAAGTGTACATAAGAAGTTTGGACACTATGATGAAAAGCCAGTTGTCACCCCATTTGATGCTTCTAGTCATCTAAAGAAGAATAAAGGTGATAGTGTAGCTCAGTTAGAATATACTCAAATTCTTGGTAGCTTAATGTATATTATGAATTGTACAAGATCAGACTTGGCATATAGTGTAAGTAGATTGAGTCGCTACTCCCACAATCCTGGGAAAGATCATTGGTATGCATTACTGAGAGTGCTTGGATATTTAAAGCATACAATGAGTTATGGACTGCATTACATGAAATCCACAAGTGGATATGTGTTTACTCTTGGTGGAGCTACTATCTATTTGAAATCATCTAAACAAAACTGTGAAAACTCGTTTTGCAATGGAAGCAGAGTTTGTTGCTTTAGACAAAGCTGATGAAGAAGCTGAATGGCTTAAAAGCTTCCTAGAAGGTATTCCTCTGTGGGCTCAACCTGTTACTGCCATTGCCATACATTGTGATAGTATGGTTGGTCTTACTAGAGCACAAATTTATATATACAATGGTAGGTCGAGACACATTAGGCGCATACATATTACAATAAGAGACTTGCTGAAGAATGGAATCATTTCCATTAGTTATATAAAGTCAAAGGAAAATATAGCTGATCTCTTGACAAAAGGCCTTAGTAGAGAGCAAGTTCTCTTCACATCGAGGGGAATGGGCTTAAAGCCAACACAATGAGTCACCACCTGACGGAAACCTAACCTAGCAAAATTGGAGATCCATGGTCTAGGTTCAATAGGACAAGTAGTTGGGTAAGACACAAAGAACCACTAACACAAAGGTATGCTCACTCCTATGAAATTTATTTTGTGTTTTCAGCTGTTGATATAGGGATGAACTCTTTATTCTTAATAATGCTGATAGCTTTCATAGTGGAATAGTACAGATTGTTCCAGATTAGCATTACCTATGTGAGATGGATGTGAGGTCGCATCTTTGGGAGCTGATATGGCTAACCTCTCTAAAAGTCTCATGAAGAAAGAATTGTTCATGACCGAAAAGAACACAATGGTAAGAAATGAACCATGTTTAGATATGATATGTGTGATACCTCTTGTCTTGATTCTACTATACAAAGTGGTTAGTTCAAGACTCTAGTTCACTACCCACAAAGTAGATCCAAGTAGTACTCACTATGAAAGGTTCAATTTTTACAACACCTATTCAGATGCATGTCATATCTTACTTCCCTTATTTGAATATCAAAGTTCACTTATTTTCTATTCAAATGTGGGGTATTCTTAGAGTTTGAATAGAAAATGTGGGGTATTGTTGGAAGTTTGCTCTACAAAATTACAATGTGGGACTTATCCAACATTTGTTGAAGAGAAAACCTTTTCCCTCCTTATAAGTCTTGTCCCACTCATTTAATCAAATGGATCAAGTAATAGGTTAAGCATATTGGGTTTGGGTTGTGGTGTTGGACTAGTCAAATTGGGCTCGTAGTAGGCTTGGTTTATTAAATATTAATGGTCAAAGATAGGGCCTTGGGGCTCTTGGGCTCTTCTTGACAAAATAATATTTCTTTATATATAATCTGAAATTAATTAGTCATTAATTAATTTTTTTTATTCAGTTCAAAACAAATTCTGTAAAATAAAGAATTAACTACAGACAGTTTTTGACAGTTTTTGGATTGTTGTATCCTCAAGACACACCCATTCCAAGGAAATTTTTGTCTTAGGACACTACAAAGCATGCCTCAATTTGCACAATTTCGTGATCATATTTTCTGTGTAATCATCATACAATTATGTTTTCTATAAATTGATTCTTGTATATTATATATATTTGAATTTTGTTTGTTTTATTTCAATTACTTTTGTTGATTGTATACTTCTGTAATAACAATATATACCATATTCTCTCCATTCAAGATTGGTCCAGTTCAATTATACTTTCCCTTTTTCTCTCACATGTAACGTGATTAATCTTTTTGTATTATTGCTTTGTTTTTATTCTTCATCATTTTTTTCCTTTCTGAAATTAGTGCTTTTGATAAGGAGTTTGCAACTCATCTGGGAAATTTATCAAGTAATACCATTTACTTTTTGAGAGAAAACTGTTCAAGTGGGAACAAAGTTGGAGAAGATGAAACAGAAATATATTTTTGACGATCTCAATAATGATACATTGTACAAATTATGTAAGAGGTATGTTATGATTTTTATGTTTCATCCTCCTACATACTAAAGTGTAATAATATTTCTTTCTTTATTCTTACATGAATGAGGGTTTATACACACACACACGCACACACACACATACACACATACATATATATATATATATATATATATATATATATATATATATATATATATATGGTGAATTTAGCAATGAGATGCTGAGTTCCATTCAATCTAAATATATTGAATCATAAAGTCATATATGAAACAAGGAGTCCTTAATAGCAATGTAGTATCAGGTTAATTAGTTAGGGAAAACCCCTTAATAACAATGTAATATTAGATCCTCTTAATATCAATGTATTATAATTTTTTGATAACATGTTTGAAATGATGTTATTGGATGAAATTGATTGTTTGTTATATATATATATATATATATATATATATATATATATATATATATATATATATATTCCATATTTTTGTATTATGTGTAAATGAGTATAGTAAACGCACGTTGTAAACGCGTACCGTAAATTACTACTAAAGTTTATGATACACAAATGGGTGTTATCTTCACTTATGACAGGGACTTTAATGATACGCATTGCATATCATAAGCGTGCATCCTAAGGTTACGACACGCAAATGTGTGCCATATTCCTTTATGACAGGGCCTTCCCTGACATGCATTGTGTGTCGTAAAGGCGCGTCATAAATTCACATTGAAAGTTTACGATGTGCAAATGTGTGTCGTCCTCCTTTATTACAGGTCTTTCCTTAACACGCGTCCGCATGTCATCTGTGGCTTTTACAACACACAATGCATGTCATTAAAGGGAATTTTTATTGTAGTGAGAGTTGTAAAATCATGTTTCGAGAAGTTTTGTAACACCCAAATTTTCAAATAATTTTTCACATTTTAAAAACACACTTTCATTCATAATGGTTATAAAAATATCATCGTATCACAAAACAATTCATAACATCACGTCCCAAGATCCTAATATGGAAATACTCCTCATGTGTGTACTGATCAAGCCGGCGCCTTCCCGTAATCCTTACTGGTACCTGAAACATATAACACAACACTATAAGCATAAATGCTTAGTGAGTTCCCCAAAATACCACACAGCACATATTAGCCACTCGAGGCTATCACTCTGCTTGACCCTTTGGTCAATGTGTCTCAGTGGGACCCTCCAGTTCCATAACTCTATGGGCCCTCTGGCCCTAACTCTGTCGACCTTCCGGTCCTAACTCTGTAAACTCTATAACATACATAGCATAAATCACATAGAAATCACATCATGCAAAAGCATACAAATACTCTGTCACATAACTCTAATTACCACTCTAGGTAAAGTATAGTGAGAAGACTCACCTCGGGTAACTCGGTAATCTCGAACTCTGTAAAAATCTGGTCTAGCCTCCGCCTAATCATATGAAATAAACACTCTTAATCAATACATCCCTCAAGGCTAAACTATTCCCTCTCTTAGTACTCTCAGAAGGGTAACAAACCATTTTACCCCTCTCAAGGCTCAAATACCCTAAAGTTGACCAAGCCCTAAAAGTAAACAAAAGTCAACTCTTCGGGTTACGTTACGCGTACCAAACATGTATGTTCAGCGTACCTGGCGTCCTCACAGAAACGGGGTACGCGACCGCTTACACCGTGCGTACTGGGATTATGCCCCGTGTAACTCCCAGTTTCAGACTCTTAAGCTTTTGAGGTCTTAAACAGTTAAGACACATGTCCAACTTCTAGATCTAACCATTTTTAAGCCTCTTAATCCATAAAGTTGGTGACTTTAAGCCTTTTCATGGCTGGACAAGTCACCAACACCCAAAACATTCCATTTCCAACCCTAGAAAGCTCATAACTTAAGCATGACCCCATAACAACGACCAAGTTGGGATTTTTATGGATCTATAACAGAAATATCACTGAAATGGGACAGATCTAGGCCCATGGAGTCCATTACACTCATAAAGCGTCCACCTTTGGGACTTTTAACCATAGAAATGGCCCATTCGACATCAAATCAAAATAAAGAGGAAAGTTTTGAACTTTATACCTCTAGCTGAAGCTTCTTCCACTAAAGATCTCAGATCCAAGCTTGCACCTCAAGCCCTAGCCTCCACAATCTTCTCTCCTTCTTCTTCACTAACACACCATGGCACTTTTAGCTTAAAACACTTCACACACACTTAGGGATGAAGGAAGGCTCTTTTAGGGTTTCACTCTCTAATATAGTGGCTGAAAATGAGCCTTAGCATCCCTTATATAGTTCACAAGCCAAATGTTAGGGTTTGCATCTGGACCCTCTACGCCCAGCGTAACCGGTGTACCTAGGCGATTCCACATCCAAATTAAGCGCATGAGTACGCATAACATACTCTCCAGTACGCCCCGCGTACTCATTTGCCACAAAATCCACTCAAGGGCCAAAATTGACATCTTTGACAAAGGAGAAGGGCTAAATAGCCTTACCAGAATTTCAAGATGTTACAATTCTACCCCACTAGAATCAGACTTCGCCCTCGAAGTATCATGCCAAAAACAACCAGATGCTGCTCCCGCATCTCTGACTCCGTCTCCCAAGTCAGCTCGGACCCCCTCTGATGTCGCCACTGGACCCGAACCACAGGCGCCTCCTTGTTTCTCAGAACCTTGACCTTCCGGTCCAAGATCGCGATCGGTCTCTCAACATAATTCAACCCCAAGTCTACCTGGATTTCCTCAAACGGAACCACTGTCGACTCGTCTGCTATACACTTCCTTAGCTCAGAAACGTGGAAGGTATAATGAATCTGGATCAACTCCGCAGGTAGCTCCAATCGATATGCTACCCTGCCCACCCTCACGATCACCCTAAACGGTCTAATGTACCGGGGCCCCAACTTGCCCCTTTTCCTGAATCGGATCACTCCTTTCCAAGGAGACACTTTCAGGAGTATAAAATCTCCAACCTGAAACTCGAGCTCGGATCGACGCCTATCCGCGTAACTCTTCTGGCGATTCTAGGCCATCAGCAACCTCTGTCTAACCTATTGTATCTGCTCTGTCGTCTGAAGCACTATCTCAGTGCTGCTCATCACTTGCTGCCCTACCTATCCCCAACAGATGGGAGTCCGACACCTCCTCCCATACAACAACTCAAAGGGAGGCATACCAAGCTCGAATGGTGGCTGTTGTTATAGGAAAACTCAGCCTAAGGCAAAAACGTGTCCCAACTCCCTCCGAAATCCAATACACATGCCTGAAGCATGTCCTCGGGTGTCTGAATTGTCCGCTCACTCTGTCCATCCGTCTGTAGGTGGTAAGCGGTACTGAAATGCATCCTAGTACCCAACTCCTCATGGAACTTCTTCTAGAACCTAGAAGTGAAACGCACATCTCGATCTGATACAATCGAGATCGGTACACCATGCTGCGATACCACCTCCCTCACATACACCTCTGTCAGCCTCTCTGCGGAAGACCTCTCACTGATATCAAGAAAATGAGCACTCTTTGTCAGCCGGTCGACGATCACCCAAATTGCATCGACGCCTCTCACAGTCCTCTGCAATTTGGTAATAAAATCCATGGAAATCTGTTCCCACTTCCACTGGGGAACCTCAAGCGGCTGCAACTTGCCATGTGGACACTGGTGCTCAGCCTTAACCCTGCAACAGGTCAAGCACCTCTCTACAAACCACGCCACATCCCTCTTCATACAGGGCCACCAATAGTCTCTTTTTAGGTACAAATACATCTTAGTGGCCTCGGGATGGATCGAAAACCTCGACCTGTGCGCCTCCTCCATCAAAATGGGACGTGCCCCGCCCTCAAATGGCACCCGAATTCGGCCTTGGAAGGTCATAAGCCCCCGGCTATCGGAAATGAACTCAGATATCTGTCCGATCACCCACTCTCGCCTGTGATTCTCCGGTCTCATGGCCCCTACTTGGGCCTCTCGAATTGTGTCCACCACCGGAGTCGTCACTGTTAACCTCAAACAAACATCTCACAATGGGGCACTCTCTGCCATGCGACTCAAGGCATCAGCTACCACGTTAGCCATGCCCGGGTGGTACATGATCTCACACTCATAATCCTTTACCATGTACAACCATCTCCTATGACGCATGTTCAGGTTGGGCTGATCCATCAGATACTTCAAGCTCTTGTGATACGTTATATGGTAGATCGAACCCCATACAAATAGTGATGCCAGATCGTGAGGGCGACCACCATAGCCCCCAACTCCAGATCGTGAGTAGGATACCTTGTCTCATGAAGCTTTAGCTGCCTCGATGCGTATGCTATCACATGCCCTCTCTGCATCAGCACCGCACCCAGTCCCGATATTGACGCGTCACAATATACCACAAAGTCCTCTATTCCTTCCGGAAGGGCCAACACTGTGGCTTCGCACAATCTTTGGCGAAGTGTCTCGAATGAGGCCTACTGCTTCGGGCCCCAACTAAAAGCCACGCCCTACCGGGTCAGTCTGGTGAGAGGAACAGCAATCCTAGAGAAATCCTGGATGAATCTCCGATAATAACCAGCCAACCCCAGGAAACTACTGATCTCTGAAGGGGATCTCAGCACCTCCCAACTCATCATTGCCTCAATCTTGGCCGGATCGACCAATATCCCATTCTGGTTGACGAGGTGTCCTAAAAACTGGACCTCTCGTAACCAGAAATCGCATTTGGAGAATTTGGCGTAAAGCCTCTCCGATCTCAGAACTCCGAGGATCTCTCTCAAATGCTCCTCATGCTGCTCTCTAGATCTCGAATACACCAATATATCATCAATGAACATGATCACCGAATGAAACAACATCGTCCTGCACACCCTGTTCATGAGATCCATGAACTTCATCGGTGCATTGGTGAGCCCGAAAGGCATCACCACGAACTCGTAATGCGGGTAACGAGTCCTGAACGCTGTCTTCTGGATAGCCTCATCATGCACCCTTATCTGATGATATCTAGACCTCAAATCAATCTTGGAGAACCAAGACGCTCCCTACAAATGATCGAACAAATCTTCGATCCTCGGTAAGGGGTAACGGTTCTTGACCGTCAGCTTGTTCAACTCCCGGTAATCAATGCACACCTGGTGTGAACCATCCTTTTTCTTGACAAAAAGGATCGGCGCTCCCCACGGCGAGCTTCTCGGCCGTATAAACCCCTTTCCCAGTAGCTCTTGAAACTTCGAGGATAACTATTGCATCTCTGGAGGTGCAAGGCGATAGGGCGCCTGGGTGATTGGCGCTACCCCCGGAACCAAATCGATACGGAACTCCACTTGCCTCTCGGGAGGCACACCCGACAACTCCTCGGGGAAAACATCTGGGAACTCACGCACTATCGGGACCTCATCGACCGACCTCGGTCTCTCTGCACATGCTCTCGTATCCACCACATAAGCCACAAACCCACTACAGCCCTTCTATAGACTCTGCCTCGCTCTCACGGATGAACAAAATGTTGACCCAGAACGGGTACCCTCACCATAAACCGTAAGAACTCCCCCACTAGGGTCTCGTATGGTCACCAGCTGTCGCTTGTAGTCGATAACAGCTCCAAACCTACTCAAACAGTCCATGCCCACAATGACACAGACATCTCCCATAGCAATCGGGACCAAATCAATCGGAAACTCAACGCTAAAGATCTCGAGTACACATCCTCGAATCACATCAGTGCCATACACTGCTCTCTCGTCAGCTATGGAAACTCGCAAAGGTCGACTCAACGCATCTCGATGAATACTGATGTGCTGACTAAAAGCTAACGACACAAAAGATCGACTCGCACCCGAGTCAAATAACACCAAAGTAGGTACAGAACACACAAGAAATGTACCTATGCATATCACAATATAAGCATAACACCACAAACTCAAAATAAACAGAAGAAAGAATACATACCAGCCATAACATCGGGTGCTGCACGGACCTCCTCCGCTGTCAACTCGAAGGCTTTCCCGCGAGCCTTCGGCACCACGGCCTTCTCCGACCGACTCCTTGTAGATTGAACAAAAACAGGGGCAGATCCCTGAGATGCTCCCTGAGTTGACCCCCACAAATGCAGGCACTCGGCCGTCCGGTGTCCAGTCTAGTTGCAGTGAAAACAGACTGCAAACCCCTTGGGCCAATCCTTGGTCATGTGCCCCTCCTTGCCACACTTTTAGCAATATCCTGCCCTACACACCCCCTCATGACTCTTGCCACACTTGCCACAAGTGCGGCCCTTCTGGTTCCCCGATCTCGAATTGACGGGCTTAGCCCACTTGGCCTGAGTCTCCGCCTCCTCCCTGGGACTGTGTCGGTCGTCGATCCCTCCCTGAGACTCTGCCTCCTCCCTGGCCTGAGTCTCTAGCTCAATCTCCCTCTTCTGGGCATTTTCCTAAAGCTCGGAAAATGTCCATTATGTCGAGCTCTCCATGAACTCGCGGATGTCTCTCCTCAAAATGCTCAAATATATGCTCATGCGTGCCTTCGGGGAAGACACGTGCTCAGGGCAGAACATCGCACTCTCATGAAACATCCGGGTGATCATTGTAACAGACTCAGTAGCTTGCTTGACGGTTAAGAACTCCTAGGCCAAACGTTCCCTTTCCACCGGGGGAACGTACGCATCACGAAACATAGCGGTGAACCTCTCCTAGGTCACCGCGTCAAGTTCTGCAGAAGAAAAGTGCACTGTCAAATGCTCCGGACAAGAACACGTATAGAAGCATCCCTCAATATCAGAAATCCATCTCATCGCAGCGATCAGATCCTGCGTCCCATGAAACTCTGGTGGCTTCATGTTGCTGATAGACCCAAACATCTTTGGTATCTCTGCTCGGATGGCAGCAGCCACCTTCTCGTGAATCAATCTGCGAATCTCCTCGTCGCTGACACCACTTCTCTCAGGTGTGTGGTGTGTCCCAACCATGATGTCTCTCTGAAATTCAACACAAGATATCAGAGACTTGGTCGAGTGTACACATACTCGATATCCCATTCTTACTTGATCCCTGGTACCCTAAGTATTCTTACTTGGGCTACGCACTGATCCGGTGCCTTCGGTAGTACGGGCCCAATACTACCATCCACACTGCATCAATATTCACCCCAACTCCTCCTCCTAGGATCCCAAGTCCCAGGTACTCTACTCTCTCTATACATAGTCTACTCTCTAGCAGATCTCATAAGCTCCTTGCTGCTATCTATTCACTCTCAAGCATCTCCTAGCAGCAAAAATCCTAGGCTAAGGCATCACAAATCAGGCCACTCTAGTCCTAATAAGAATACCTAGCCTACTCTAGCATGCATAACATATCATAAAATATCTCTTAACTCATAACATAAGGGTATTTTAGGAAATCACCGTTCAGGCGCTGGCTGATCATACACACTGCTCTGCTCTACTCTTTCAAAAACATTTTACTCTTTGAGAAAATTTTGTGAATTTTATTTTGAAAATTTCTCAAATCCTCAATTTGAGTTCAGATACGCCCGAAGGTGCATCCGAATCCCTCAAACCAAGGTTCTGATACCAACTTGTAACACCCAAATTTTCAAATAATTTTTCACATTTTAAAAACACACTTACATTCATAATGGTTATAAAAATATCATTGTATCACATAACAATTCATAACATCACATCCCAATATCATAATACGTAAACACTCCTCATGTGTGTACTGATGAAGTCGGCGCCTTCCCGCGATCCTTACTGGTACCTGAAACACATAACACAACACTGTAAGCATAAATGCTTAGTGAGTTCCCCAAAATACCACACAACACATATTAGCCACTCAAGGATATAACTCTGCTTGACCCTCTGGTCAATGTGTCTTAGTGGGACCGTCCAGCTCCATAACTCTGTGGGCCCTTTGGCCCTAACTCTATGGAGCTTCCGGTCCTAACTCTGTAAACTCTGTAACATACATATTATAAATCATATAGAAATCACATCATGCAAAAGCATACAAATACTTTGTCACATAACTCTAATTACCACTCTAGGTAAAGTATAGTGAGAAGACTCACCTCGGGTAACTCGGTAATCTCGAACTCTGTAAAAATCTGGTCTAGCCTCCGCCTAATCATATGAAATAAACAGTCTTAATCAATACATCCCTCAAGGCTAGACTATTCCCTCTCTTAGTACTCTCAGAAGGGTAACAAACCATTTTACCCCTCTCAAGGCTCAAATACCCTAAAGTTGACCAAACCCTAAAAGTCAACAAAAGTCAACTCTTCGGGTTACGTTACGCGTACCAAACATGTATGTTGGGCGTACCCGGCGTCCTCACAGAAACGGGGTATGCGACCGCTTACACCGCGCGTACTGGGATTATGCCCCGTGTAACTCCCAGGTTCAGACTCTTAAGCTTTTGAGGTCTTAAACAGTTAAGACACATGTCCAACTTCTAGATCTAACCATTTTTAAGCCTCTTAATCCATAAAGTTGGTGACTTTAAGCCTTTTCATGGCTGGACAAGTCACCAACACCCAAAACATTCCATTTCCAACCCTAGAAAGCTCATAACGTAAGCATGACCCCATAACAACGACCAAGTTGGGATTTTTATGGATCTATAACACAAATTATCACTAAAATGGGACAGATCTAGGTCCATGGAGTCCATTACACTCATAAAGTCTCCACCTTTGGGACTTTTAACCCTAGAAATGGCCCATGCAACATTAAATCAAAATAAATAGGAATGTTTTGAACTTTATGCCTCTAGGTGAAGCTTCTTCCACTGAAGATATCAGATCCAAGCTTGCACCCCAATCCCTAGCCTCCACAAGCTTCTCTCCTTCTTCTTCACTAACACACCAAGGCACTTTTAGCTCAAAACACTCAGACACACACTTAGGGAAGAAGGAAGGCTCTTTTAGGGTTTCACTCTTTGATATGGTGGCTGAGAAATGAGCCTTAGCAACCCTTATATAGTGCACAAGCCAAATATTAGGGTTTCCATCTGGACCCTCTACGTCCAGCGTAACCCTGGGTACGCCCATCGTACCCAGACGAGTCCGCGTACAAATTAAGCGCAAGAGTACGTGTGGCGTTCTCCCCAGTACGCCCCGCGTACTCATTTGCCACAAATCCACTCAAAGGCCAAAATTGACAAATTTGACAAAGGAGAAGGGCTAAATAACCTCCTCTCACTTATTTTGAGCCTTGACATCATTTATGAGCTTATTTCTCCAATGGAAAGTGGAATCCTGAAGAACAACATGGTGGCAAAGTGTATAGAAGAAGGATTCAAGCATAGATCCAGCAAGATTACATCATTTCTGGACTTTTGTGAGTATAAAACTTTAAACTTGCTCACTAGGATCATAGATCTTATTAATTTTCATAGTACTTTAAACTTGGTCACTTTAGTGCATAAAGTTTTGATCTTGAAAATTTGTGACCTTGTTATGGATAAAGTTGGATACTTTATCCATCTAATCATCATATTGATTCAAATATGAAGGTTGGAGACTTAGACTTAATGGATTAATTTGAGAATGATGCATTTTTGGTCCCTTTGAGACTTGAATACTAGATCTTAGTTGTTTTGACCATCCTAATGGATAAAGTTGGAAACTTTATCCATTATGGAGTTATTAGAAACCATAAAAATGTGATCTCGGTCCTTTTTATCCCCTCCATGAAAGGGTTATGATGTCTTAATGGATGATTAAGTTAGGGTTTTAGCTTTTGGACTTTGTCTAGCCATGTAAATTCATAAAGTTGGAAACTTTATGACTTAGAATGATGTTTTGGGTCTAGATCTAAGTTTGGATGAAAGCTCCTTAAGGAATAAGTTCTTAATATGAATATTTGGATTAATACGAAATACATTGGGCGTACAAAGGGGTACACTGTGCATACTAGTTTAGACTCCTTTGGTTTAGGATGAGTTGCGACTACACCCAACATAGTATTTTATTACGTGGGGCATACTCAGCCAGCTTGATTTTCCTTTGAATTTTTAACTTGGTGTCTTTGACCTTTGACCTGGGGTTTGACCAAGTTTTACCTACGAGTATTTTGGGTATTTTGAGCAGTAGTTTGATACTAGCCATTGTTTGTTGTATAGATGACCTATAGAGTAGGCTTTGGAGAAACGTTCTTTTCTACTATCTTTAGGACTGTGAAGTGAGTTTCCTCATTTTACTTATGGGTGGAAGGTACCATTGTCGGCCCATAGGTTATGTATCCTGGTATATATGATGTTATTATAATGTAGTGATCTGTTAGATCTGCATCCTTGTATGTTCCTATTATATGTTTATTTATTGCATATGTCGACATAGTGCAGTTGAGTTAAGGCAATATTGCTCTATGCAGAGGCAAACAAACTCAGGAGTAATACAGATGTTAGCTGTGGGCCTAAAAGAAGTTTGACGTGGGAGTATTTTGGGTATTTTGAGAAGTAGTTTGAGACTATGCTATTGTTTGTTGTATAGTTGACTTATAGAGTTGGCTTTGGAGTAGCGTTCTTTTTGGCTATCTTTCGGACTATGAAATGAGTTTCCTCATTCTACTTGTAGGTCGAAGTGTCACACACCCGAACCATATGGCGGAAACATCCAAGGGCTCGCGTGACTTTAATTGAATATCATCACAATGAATATACATGAATCATAACATAAACGTCACCATGCATCAATATATTACAACTGGAATTGTTCACATCAAGTACATTGTTTTAACATTACACATTCATAACATAAATGGTTTGAGTGCTTTTAACAACATAACATCTAACATTACTTCATATTACTCTTCGGCTTACCTGTTACCTGAGAATACAAGTTATTTTGAAAAAACGTCAACATATGAAATGTTGGTGAGTTCATAAGCAATGTTGTGATAAAATGATTTGTATAGTTTGTAAAACCCAAAAAATCCGATATTTTCTGAAAAGGCTTTTGTTGATCAAAGTGTGAAGATCCATAAGTTGGTGCATGAATGATTTCAAAATCATATGTATGAAGGGTATTTGGTATTATAGTTATAAAATTTCGAGCGAGTAGTATTGAATCCCCAGGAAAACCCGATGTTTTCCGATGTTGAAATGTATTCGTAATTACTGATTTTTGTATTGTCTTAACAAATGAATATCGATTAATCCACATTGTATATCGTCCTAATTTCGTCTACTTTCAATTCCCGTAAGCCTTAGTGAACGAAGAGAAGGGGAGCATTATGTCCCACCATTATCGTAAGTACCTTAGGCTGTCGTGGATGCGAAAGACACGATGGTCCAACTCGCATTTGATTACTATGACCTTACTAGCTTTTCTAACGGGACACTTTTGACCGCTAGCACATAAATGCTATTGAAAGTCCTTTTATAAAATATTGGGTCATTGAAGGCCCAATAACATATAAGCGTTATCCCTTTGGGCCCAAAGATCATGTTGGTGGGCTTGCAAGGCCCAACAAGCATGATTTGAAACTCATAAGCCTAAAGTTTGTAGGTTTACGCATCGAAGGTATCGCGTTTCGTTTGGAGAGTTTGATTTTAACGTTAGTTATATTGTATCGATTCGAGACCGCATCAATTCGTGTATCACGATATTTGGAGTCAAAGGTGTATTCGTCTTTTAATTTGTCGGTAGTCGTAGTTTTGTATTTTGACTTAATGGAATAGTTTCTCTAAATATAAATTTGACCTTTTCATTTCCTTTCTTTTATAAAAGTAACAATTTAAGTCCTTTAAATAGAAGAATTTCATTTTTAGTCCTTAAAACATTTTCTTGACACTTTTGTAACATAAACTTGTTGAAAAGACAGTTTTAACCCAAATTTTATTTTGTTAACAGCTTTAGCCCTTCCAGAACGGAGTTTCTCGGTTAGAACCCCATATTTCGCAACTTTTACAGTTTTGGCCCAAAATATAAAAAGTTTACATTTTTTATCCTTTTTGGAATTGAAAAGCATTTTTGACCTTTGAAATAGTTTTATTGCACTTCTTATCCCTTGTTTTGTAGAATGTTTCATTTCAGCTCCTTTAAACTTCATTTTTTCGCAATTATGGGCCGATTGGGCCGAAAAGCCTAAATTTAGCCCATTAAGCTAAATTTTTGCATTTCAAGTCCTTTGAAAATTTTAATATTCATAAAAATGATTATAGGAACTGTTTTGACTCTTTTGATCCTCAAGAAACCGTGACTTGACAGTTTTTAACCCAAGTTTTGTATTTTTGACAATTTAAGCCCTAAAATGGGTTTTATGTTAGAATATGTTCCTTATAACCTTATAATCTATTTTTATTTACTTGTTTAATGTAAAGATTATGTTTTTTTCCTTTCTCATGTCATAGATCTCGAGTTAACACCCCTTATGGTTACATATTTATCACAAAAACACATAAAATCACACACATACATGCATAAAATCCCACATAGCATACACATACACATAGATCTACACATTTTCTTGTATTCTCCCCCATAAAACATATGAAAACTGAAAAAGAAGGGTATGAAGCTCACCATGAGTTGTAGTTTCAGTTTTGAAGAGAGAAAAGAAGAAAATTTCGATCCTAGCAAGTCCTCTTGGTAGATCTCAGGTTTAGTGGCTTCTTAGATGATGTATTTGTGGGAAGATCTTCTTGAAAGCTCCCTTAATCTCGAAAATTTGATGAATGAGTGTAAGGATGTTCTAGTGAGAGTTTGAGAGAATGGAAATGAATTTTATGAGTGTGTGTGTGTTGTGTTCGGTCGAGAGAAGAAAAGAGAGGAGAGAAGAGAGAGTGAGTGAGGTGATGGTTGTATAGAAGCATGAGATTTTTGCATGGAAACCCAACAAATAATAGTGATGTGGCCATGAGAAGTCAACTCTCTCTTTCCATTGTGGTTTGGGCCGAGAATGGAGAGGGGAAAAATGAATGAATTGGGCCTTGAGTGCTTAGCCCATATTATGACTCACTTTAGATGATGTTTGTCCCAAATAAATCAAAGTATAACTTTTATGACTCATTAGGGCTAAATTAGGTTGGTTGTTACCCATTAAGGCGCAAAATATTATGTTTCCTGTATATGGGTCCAATTGGAGCCCATTAGAGAGTTCTAGATTCAAGATGGATAAATTGGAAGTTTATTAGTCCATTAGGCCCAATAAGGAAATCCTAGTCCAAAATGGACTTAAACCGAGATTTCAAAGGTTTCCAATTCCTTGTTGACCATTTGTAGCGCTAGAATGAAGTATTTGATGAAGTTTTGTTGTTATAGAATAAGCATCATGCATGCTTTCATGTTATTGATTCATAGCTATTATAAGTGTTGTAGTTATAAGGCCTCAAAATTCCTAGTTGTGACACGAAGGCACCAATGTTGGCCCATTCGGTTATGTATCTTAGTATATATGATGTTGTTATAATGTAGTAATATGTTATATATACATGATTATATGTTCATATTATATTTTCATCTTTTCCATATGTCAACATAGTGTTGTTAGGTTGTGACAATACTGCTCTATACGGAGGTCAAGAAGTTGGGGAGAAATCCGAACATGAGTTGTGTGCCCGAAAGGCTTGCCAAAATAATGTTGTGTGCTCGGGGCTAATCCAACCCGATGGCCTTGGAGCCTAAGGTATTTCATTCTGATAACTGATTAGATGCATTGCACATTGGCATTCCAGTTTGATGATCGATTGGGCTGGGGGTAATCTAGCCCGATGGCTATAGACCCGAGGGTATTCTAGTCTGATGACCAATTGGACTCAACAGGCATGATTGTATGTGTTATGTGGTGGTATTTTGGGGTCCTCACTAAGCTTTGGCAACGCGAAGGCTTGAACATCCTTCAGATTTGATTTTGGGATACTCTGATTTGTGATTTTGACATTTTTAAAACTATGTTTTGAAACATTTATGATTTTTGGTTAGTTCTAAGAAATGAAAATTTTACATTGATTTTTGGGATGTTACAACCCTAATTTGATCTATCCACCTAATGTGCAAATTAGTTGAAAACATGTGGCTCTGATACCACGGATAAGGCTTTTGAAGGTTACCAAATCATGTGGCGGAAAATAACTTAGCTCTTAAGTTCACATGCAACCTAATTAGATCTATGTTTTCACCATTGAAAGGTATAAACTATGAGGATCAAAAGAACCCTATGGAAACCCTAGATATTTTGAAATACATAAAAGCATTAGGGTTTAAATACCATATAGTTATTAGTGTAAATAAATATTCAAATCCTTCTTCAATAGCTACTGGAAGCAAGCACTAGAAATCTCGTGCCTCTAATAGTTCACACTCAAACCCAAGCTACTAGGAAACTTGAAGAGAGAGGAGTGGGGAGGTACAATTTCGGCTATCCTTTCGAGATAATTGATGGCCAAAATATGAAGGTTATAAAACCCTATATATAGCTGGTAGGAAAACCCTAGATAACCCTTACTTGATTAAAATAATAATATTTCAAATAAGGTAATTATATGGTTTCCTAATTATCTTCAATGGATATTCTAGAAACCCTAGAATATTACCGCAAACCTTTTGTTCAACTATTAAAAAATTATAGCTTAGGTCCTTGTACTTTTAACTAAATAGTACTACTTCTAATTAATATATTATCCTCATAACATATTAATAAATCATTTATTGCTATTTATTAATCATAAAAAAAATCAATAAATTAGTCTCTTTCTTCAAAAGTCCTCTAACACAAACTACATGGACTAGATGTGAAATCTCATAATGACTCTTAGATATGAGGGCAAATAATATGTCCACGACAAACCTCTACTCGAAATCAATGAGTCAATTGCTACTCTACAAGAGCTTGCCACCTAAGTTGAAAAGGTTCTATGAAGACTAGTGGCCATATAAGGTGCTTGGATCTTGCGGAAACGTTTCACAAGAAACTGCGTCAAGAGAGGTACGAGGTCATCAAGGCATTAATGGCTTGCAAGCTAAAGGATGCAGAATATGCCTTTAATCATGTGCAAAGAATGCAAAGATATATGGAGAGACTAAAAATCTCAATGTGTCTTTTAACAAAGAGTTTTCCGTACACATGGTCTTTAACTCATTGCCTCCAAGTTATGATCAGTTCATTTTGACTTATCATTTGAACAACATAGAGACTATGTTGACCGAACTCAACAATTTGCTACAGATATCTGAATTGGGGATTAAAAAGAATCAAGTCCCTTCTGCAACAGGTACTCTAGTCTAGCCATTAGGCAAAGCATGGGAAAGAAGAGGAAGGCAAATCCCCAATAAAACTAGAATGGAATGGGCCATGTTGGGTCGTCTAGCATTAAGCCCAAATCCAAGCCTAATGACGATATTCCAATTGTAAGTGATCCCAAAGTGGTTTTTTGCTATTATTGTAATGAGAAAGGCCACTAGAAACGAAGTTGTGCCAAGTACTTGCAAGACATAAAGGATGGTAAAGTCAATCCATTTGTAGTTTTCACATTTGTTCTGATTTGTAGGGACTAAGAGAAAGTGAGGAAGTGGAACATGGAAGAATAAATCTGATCATAGCAAATAGGCGATCATCACCTGTTACCAAGATTGGAATAGTGCTTAGTAGTGATGTTAGAATTGATTTGTTAAATTGTGGTTATTCGTCACAGATGACGTGAAACATTATTTCTTTTATTGCATTGTTCAAACAAGGTTTTCGATACTCTTTTGATGAATTGATAGGGTCGATTTTAGCTTATAAAAATGGTGTTTTATCTTTAAAGCTTTACCTTGTAATGGTGTTTATGAAACTATGACTTGTGTTGATAACTTGGGCAATAGTGTATTCATATAGATTGATCTAATGGTATAGAAAAGCCATGCTTGTGCTATTATCATCTTGGACACGTTAAAAAGAAACACATCGCCCAACTCCAAAAGGAATAAGTGTTGGAATCATTTGTATTAAGGTCAGATGAGGAATGTGAGTCTTGTCTTTTGGGTAAGATGAAAAATCACCTTGCACTAGGTCTTGTGAAATAGGTGAAGGTTTGTTGGATCTCATACATCCAGATGTATGTGGACCCTTCAGATCTACCACAAGGGATTCAAATCAATTGTACGTGACATTTATTAATGATTATAAAAGATATGGGTATATCTACTTAATCAAATATAAATCAGAATCATTTCAAAAGTTCAAAGAGTTTAAACACTAGGTCGAAAATCAACTGGTTAGGAAGATAATGATGCTACGATCAGATAGAGGCAGAGTGTATCTTAGTATCGAGTTCCATAGCTATCTTGATGAATGTGGAATAGTTTCATAATTAACTCCTCCTAGGATCCTACAACTTTTGGATTAGGTGTCTAAGCCCATAACTATTAATGGTATGTACTTGACCCGAGAGTAGCATGGTCCATTTCGGTTGCATGGCATTGGAACTATTTGGATAGACTTTTGTGAGAAGACGATATTTATGATTTATTAATATATTATAAGTTCTAATATATTAATATGAAATCATATTATTTAATTAGTAATGATCAAGAATTAGTTTGGAATTATTTGGTGATCAATAGAGACGAATTAAATAAATGGGTATTGATTTGGTAAATCATTCATTCTTATAAAGTGGGCTTATGATCGATAGTTCTTCATGTTGGGCTAAACCCATGTGGTGACCCACGGATACTCCATGGAGGATAAAACCCATGGGTCATGAAGAATGTGGAAATTCATGAGTTACATGGTGTAACCCTAATGTGCACACTATATAAGAAGCCTCATAGCTCATGAAATTGGCACTTAAGTGATCACCTTTAAGGGACAAGAAGTGAGGGCTAACTGATTTGTGAAGCAAGTGTTCTTCTCTTAAGTTACTCCAATTGTTGGTGGTGTTGTGTGATTGCATTTGAAGTGCAACACTTGGGGCACTAAGTTCTTAAAGGTTCAAGGCTTCCAGCTACAACAAAAGGTAGGTCTTCAAACTTGTTTTATTACCAATGTATCAAAGTTTTGTATGCTAGTTAGGGTAATACCTTGGAATGTTCAAGTTTTCATGTATAATAGAGAAAACATAGATCCAAGGTATTTAGAGTTGCATCCACACCTTAGGATTGTTAGAATGCTCAAAACCCTTCAGTTGCATCAGAGCCTAGGGTTGTTTTTAATTATACTTGATGCTACTTGCTTGAAAATCCTTTAAAATCGATTTTCTGATGTTCTAGACAGTGGACTCGCCGAGTTGGTTCATACACTCGACGAGTTGGTGCCCAAAATGCTGATTTTCGAGGTTTTTGGCTAGAATTGGACTAGGATCATTACCCTAAGCTATTCTTGAACTTATAAACCTATTTTTGATGTGGTAATGTTCATGCAAATCCAATTAAAAGATAATTGTCAAATTTCGTTTTTTGTATTAGTTTATATTGCCAGACTAATTACATGAAATTTGTTTGACATGAGTTGTCTTGTTCTTATGAGTTTAATTTAGGTCATAGACAAATTGTTTGATTTTCTTGTTAGAATTTTTTATCTAAATAATTTTGATGAACATGTTATGGAAAATGAAAAGTTTTCATTTAAACATATCATTAAAATTATAGGTTATGAACTTGAAGAGTCTTTTTCCCATAAATTGTTTTATGAACTCCATAACTTGTCCTCAATTTATGGAATGTCAACAATCTTTTCTTAAAACCTATATTAAACTCATAAGTTATGGATTCCAAAAGTTTTTAAGTAGTTTACAACTTGCCCTCAGGTTTTGGAATTTGTAAATGTAAAAGTATAACGTTAGAAACATTTAATTCCAAACACTAGAATTTTAACGTTTAAAATATTAACCTTATACTATTATAATATTATTGGTTTAATATATATATATATATATATATATATATATATATATATATATATGTATGTATAAGAACAAAGACAATCTTCCCGTTAGTAGGCCTCATTCACGAAGCGGGTCTATAAGGGGGGTATAAGGTTACTGCCTATAAAATAGCAGTTTAATGGGTGTCCACTCTCACCCACCGCTTCCTTGACTGGTGGAGGGTCATTAGCTGAACGGGTAGGATAGGACTCTAATTCTCCCTTCATTAAAACTATAATGATAAATATAAAGTAACTAAACACATATAAATTTTGTCACACCCCCAAACCGGAACGGCGGAAACGTTCAGGGGTGGTTGACGTCATGCGTAGTATCACAACAGTTGTATCATAGCAAGCATAGTAAACACAACCAAACATTGAATACATATATGAAAAAGGTTTACACTGTCTTAATACAAAGATTTGTTCTTATCGAAAGTAAAATAGAAAGACGAGACTCTAACATGCCGACTTCTCCAAAAGTCCTGGAAGTACCTGTCTACTAATTCTTTGAGAATACAAGCAGTTTTGAAAGAGTATCAGCATAAAGCTGGTGAGTTCATAAACATTTAGTTTTGGTGGGAAAATGTTTCTTTGATCTTTTTGAAAAGTGCTACTCAGGAAAATCCTATATTTTCTTATGAAAAGCGTGTTTGAAATCCCATTCCTTCCATGACTTCTAGATTCATACAAGGTATGTACAATCCAAGGGGTTGTGGAATGAATATGAATATCCGTTAGTTGCATGTTAAACAATTTTTTTATTAAAGGCCGAGTTATCCCAGGAAAATCCTATATTTTCCCTAAAAGTTGATGGTTGGTTATCTGTTCTAAACTGAGGTGTACAAGTATCTACCATACTTATATCGATAAACGTAGTTTTCATTTAAAAACCCTGGTTACTCCCAGTGAGGTATACTAACCTTATTACGTAAATAAAACTAATAAAAGAAAACGTGATGAACTAAATCCTGAAGGTACTGTTAATACCCTCCAGTAATCAAATCGGTTATTACTATGAGGTTAGTTCACTTGATTCATTATTACAAAAGTAAATCTATGCTATCTAGGTTGCGAGTGTTATAACCATAACTGACTGGATATCGCCCGCAACGACCGGTATCCTTTATGACTTTATCACCCGTAGACCTGCCGGTCCGACTGTAGCTAGTAGCCAGGTGCGGGATTGCCATTCCCATATAGATCTATACACAACAGTCATGCTCTCCCTATAAGAGATTCTGGTCACAAGTGCTAGTCCTACACTACTCTGATTCTTGTGGTGAGTGTTACCAACGACGTGTTTCCAACTTAGACTAACAAATTTACAACTAATAATATAGAAAATCCTTTTGTGATTAACATGAATCCTTTATAAAACGATACATTTTGCTACATGATTCATAAGTTCATTGCTCTAGTTTTTAAAACTGTTTCTACGAGTTGATTTGTTAATCGTTTGGTAAACCCGTTTTCCGTGTTAAAAGCATTATGAAGATATAATTATCTTAAACAAAATAATATACTTTGAGCACAAGTTTCCTTGTACATTTGGTTGTATTTCCCCCTGAAAACATGAAAAACTTGGAAAGCGTAGGGGTGTGAACTCGCCTCAGGCGATTTGAATGAAAGATCGATACAGAATGCTGGATGTTCAAGTGAAGCCTTGAACACGATTTGATCTTAATTTAACATGTATAGACACATAAAGGAGTCAAATGAAGGTATTTCTCTTCTAAAAGTGACGGAGAACCACTCTAACAACTTGGGACTACCTACACTAAGTGCTAGAACCTTAAAGGATTACATGATGGAGGTGTATTTTCACCTTAAAGGTGTGTATGGCCATGGGTGTGCGGCCTAATGGGTGTGCGGTCGTACATTCATGATGGAAGGTGCGTTTGAGGTGTTTTCAAGGTCCATACTAAGTTGTAGTACAAGTTTAGGGTCTTAGAACTGA
The DNA here is from genome assembly GCF_051521515.1 of Lactuca serriola. Lineage (NCBI taxonomy): Eukaryota > Viridiplantae > Streptophyta > Magnoliopsida > Asterales > Asteraceae > Lactuca > Lactuca serriola. The sequence continues at coordinate 144,324,973 of NC_136412.1, forward strand.
GTTTGTGGTCCTAAGGTGTGTGTGTGTGGTCGCACACGGGAGTGTGCTGCCGCACACAAGGAGTGTGCTACCGCACAAGGGTGTGTGCGGTCGTGCACAGATGTGTTCGGTCATACACCTTACATGATGATGTCCAAAAATGCTAATTCTAAGGTGTAGCAAAGCTAGGTTCATGTCTAACTCGAATATAAGAGTCCAACTCTCACTTTGGAGGGTCTTTTAGGAGTGTGAGGCCACCTTATGTGGGTGTGCGGCTACACTCCTTCAAAAAGATAATGAAGATGACGAGACTCAATGATTCAAGGCTTAGATTAAGTGTTTCTTCAAGCACAACAAGCTAAGGGATGGATTACTCATGTTTTTGAAGCCTTGGGAGGGTTTGTCATTGAAGAAGCTTGAGAGAAATGGTGTTGTGTGATGCCAAGGTGCTAAAGGCATGAAATGAAAGGGGTCTACCCATTATATAGGGGTGGGTGTGTGGCCATGAGGGGTGTACGACCGTACACCCGTGTGTGTGGCCGTACACTCCTCCAAAAGGGGTGTATGGCCCGATTTCGTCACTATATGACTTGCTGATTCGTTCCTAATCTCGACTTTGGTTGTACTCAAGTTTAGAACGCTTAAATGAACCCTTAATCAGTGTTAGGAGTTAAAAGAAACGTGTTTAACTTGGATTAACTGACTAGATGTACCAAGTAGAAGTTTTGGGTTGTTTCAAATTCCCAATCTTAATTACTTAGGAAAATGTAAATATGGTGCTAACCCATGAAATTGCACTTTGCACCTTGTTAAGTCGTTAGTGGAGCGTGTATGGTTAACCGACACACTAATCTAGACTGACAGTGTGTGGCAAAGGGTAGTTTGATTTTAATCAGAAATCAATGGAGTGTGTGTGGTTAACCGACACAATGATTAGGTGGTTGTAACATTGGGTGTACCAAGATAATTTGTGTGACAACCCGATATTTCGAGTCAATGTAATGTAAAACCGATCAAATTTAGGTCAAAATTTAACCTTCCTAAAATCTTATTCGGATTAAATAAAGTAGTAAGAATCATATCAACGTTTGCGTACATAAAAAGAACATCCAAATCTGACTTCGAATGAGGAAGTTATGAATTTTTGAAGAAATTCCTTAATCACGTCATTTTAATAAATAAATATTAAAAATAATTTCGGAATTTGCCAACGGAATCTAAACGAAAGTTGTAGATCATGGTCTCACCTTCGCGTGGATATAAAGAACGTCAAAAACGGAGTTCGTATGAGGGAGATATGAATTTTTGAAGTTTATTTATAATAAATATAAATTTAATTATAAATTCCCGGTAATATCCGAAGGGGAGTCATCAGATTGGACCGAAGTACGCCCTGCGTACCTTCGTACGCCCCGCGTACTGAGATCGAGGGTCTCGGATCGTCCACGTCGCACTATCCGAAGAATTCTAAACCGTCCGACCCGTCCGAAGCTCCGACCCGTCCGACCCGCTGTTCTGTCCGACCCGCCGTCCCATCCGACCCGCGTACCCAGCAACCCGTCCCATCCGAACCGAGGCAGTCGAGGCTTCGGTCATGCATGACGTACGCGTACGCGCTGCGTACGAGCGTACGCCCCGCGTTCGGAGGCGGTTCAGCCTTCCTATAAATAGGATGCGAGGCTTTCCAAAAATGTTGCTCATTTCTCTCCTCTCTCTCACAACCTTGCCTCGTTTTCCGTGCCCGTTATAACCCGAAGCTCTGGTCTTTTTGCTCAAGTCCCGAGGGTCGATTTTACTCTCGAGATTCCCGAGGATCCAGAGAAAAATCCGTTTTCCGAGACGAAACTCTGCCCGGTTTTCCATCTCGCTTTCTTCAATCAATCAAATGAGTTTCATACCCCTTAATCAACCTGTTAAATATTCTAAATGCTTTTATATGCTTTCAAAGGGGGGGAATACAAGTTAAATACTTATAGTTATTGTTTCAATCACATGTGATTGCACTAATCACATGTGATTAATAACTAGGGAAATCAGTGATTTTATCACTATTCAAACTATCTATCAAACTGTTTTACTTCTAAATGTTTTCCAAACCCATTTACTTTTCGAATTTACACTGCAACTGTGATTTAAACAAATGTTCCTTACACTTAATCTGTTTTAATCAAATCTACGCCTTCAAATTGTTTTATAGATTGACATCAAGTCAATCTTTCTTTAAAAAAATAATACTTATGTTTCAAATGTCTTATAAATACTTATTTAAGTTTTTATATTATAAATTGCATGCCCATATATGTATAAACGTATAAATAATGTTTAAAGGGCTTAGGAAGGCCATCCACCCTATTTCTTTTTCCTCGATTTGGATGTGGTCTGGTGGGATTTTGGATGATCATCCGAAGGTCGTTTCCATGTTAATTATATATCAAATATACATATATAGACATAAAAGTACTTCCATAACCATACGTACTAGACGCACCGTTAACAAGTTACCATCGGGGTAACACAGAACCATACTATTACAACTGCTAGATCAATGAGTCAGTTCATTCATGAGTCTATACTAGGAAGAGAATATATACAACTGTACTACGAGAACATATACAACTATACTAGAACAAGAAACATTTCATCACATATGCAAGAACACGATAACAAATGTGATCCACAGTATCGGAGCATGCCTTAATTGTCATGGCCCGAGTTGTAGCCAGAATTCTCTTGGAGGGAGAGTGTTGAGTTTGCGTATAGATCTATACTGGATTGACTATCCTACACCTTGCTGCTAGCTACAGCCGGACCTGCAGGTCTGCGGGTGCCAAACGTCATTCCGTTATTACGACCGTTCTTTATGTCATTGTTATCAGTCGATAGTATGGTGCAATTATCACATTATACCTTAATATAAATCCGGTTTAAGGTAGTAGTAATTAGTACAACAGTAGTTCTTATTATACAAAGCTACTGTACTACAATGATTTACCGATTACATATTTTGGTGATAAACTCACTTAAGCATTAATGTACAAACTATATTTTATCAAATGATAGTTATACTTGGGTAATTACACACTTTTACAACAGACGAGTTTACAAAACAGTTAAGCCTTGGTAGAAGGTTACTTTTATAGAAAATATAGGATTTTCTGAGAGATTCAAACTTTTGCAAACACTTTTAAACATTTACTTATATTTTTACAAACTTATACATTGAGACAGGTTCAAAAGTTTTTGACAACGAACATTGACACTAAAATACTTATGAACTCACCAGCTTAATGCTGATAAACTCTTTCAAAATAACTTGTATTCTCAGGTCATCAGTAGACAGGTACCAATGCCAGCTTTTGAGATGATGGAGCGTACTCAAGACTCATCATTTTATTATTTTGATTTACGTTATATTTTTGGTGTCTAAAACTGTACAGAACACGCATGTATTAAATTTATATATTTAATGCAATGGATGATGTTGTTTGCCTATTTACATTTACTGTGTTGTGATTACCTTACATGACGTCCTCCGCCCCAGAACGTTTCCGCCGTTCTTGGTTTTGGGGTGTGACAGATTGCTATCAGAGCATTGTTTATAGTGAATTGAGTATATCAACCCATAAAAGATATACTAAACTATAAACCCATTAGGGATTAAACTCTGACCAAGAGTCTATACTTTAAATAATAAAATATTTAACTAAGTATACTAGTCTGCATTAATACTAAAATAAGTGTCACAATGACAAGAACAAAAGTATTACGATTGTTAAATATCACAAGTGAACTCGGGGATGTATGGTCAGTCCTGGGAATGGCATAGCCTGATCAACTATGCTGATCCTAGGAGTGATTAGCACATGCCTTAGAATGGTTGTGATAGGTTAACAAGTCTCAAAACTTACCAACAATACCACAAGAAGATCAATAGAACTTAAATTTAAAATACTATCAGAGTATTTTGCGCTACTAGTTACACGTATACTATATTCTTATACCTCTATTCTCGCGTAGATCTTGATGGCTAGATATCCATCATGGCGACCCGTACTTTCCCAATGAAGGCAATGCCGGGGGGGATCGATGAAGAGCCCGAAGTTGATCATCCAATCCCTTTGGATGATCACCTCGCAGAAGGCTTTTCAGATGGATCCGACTCCGAGCCTGAAGTCAACAAACCTACCGATTGTAGGTCAAGCCCCGAACAACAACCCTCGACCGGCATTTCCAGGTCCTACACCCATGTGGGCAAACAACCTGAACCGCTGGAGTGATAATCAGGGTCAACCCTTACCATACATTGGGGACCGAACCTTTTACAACGTCAGCGATGGTGGCTCTACTGACCGGGCTCTGTCTGTCATTATCCGCAGAATAGCTCGTATTGTCGGGCAAGGTGGAGCAGCCGTCGACCGGGTCATAGAGATTGATGCCGACTCAGGTGTCAACACAGTCCGCATTCGCCGTCTTGGAGAAGACATGGAACGGACCCGGAGGACAAATAAAACCCTGTAGTAGCAGTTGGCTGCCTCACGAGCTGAAATATTGGAACTTCGAGCTTGTCAGAGGACTCAGGATCGACCCATTCAAGAGGTGTCTTGTCAAGTGTCCAACCGCAGTACTCGCCGGGATTTCCCATCGCCGTTGGTTGATGTCTAGTACATCTCCGTCTTTTAATTAAAGGATAGCCTTTAACATCTGTGCTCTAAGTAGCACTCGTGTGTAAAATGTTTCTAACTTTCCTTACTCAAAATTTGAAATCTAAGAACTATCAAAATTTTCTATATGGTATGATGTATGACCTACTGTTAAGTCGATTTTCCCTGAACTTATTACATCAGTAATACCAGTATTTTTGAGATCTATCTATCTGGGAAAAATCTATACACTTGTGCTTTCCTACTAATATTTCTTATTATGGTTTCAAACACTCTTTCAACTGTTGGACTATGGTTAGTTAGTCCATGTGTCACTCTCACGTTGCTTACAAATTGATTCTTACCATCTTTCTTATCTTTATAAACTTATAGCTGAAGGATGCCTCCTCGCAAGTCTCCCAGGAATAGGAATAATCCTGCACCTCCACCACCTCCTCCGCCTCCGGTCATCGATATTGTAGCCCTGAATGCTGTCGTAGCTGCAGCAGTGGCAACTGCCATGGCTCAGTATCACTCTTCTGATGCCAGCAGAGGTGGAACCCCTGTGGAATCTATTCCGACCGAAGTCCCTGTGCGCTCAAGGGAGTGCTCTTACAAGGATTTTACAAACTGCAAGCCGAAGCCTTTCTATGGCACCGGCAGAGTCATTGCTCTCTCACAATGGTTCGAGAAGACTGAATCAGTCTTCGAAATCTGTTCATGCCCTGCTGCGTGCAAAGTGAAATATGCCGCATGCACCTTTGAGGGTAAAGCCTTAACGTGGTGGAACGGCCACGTCAAAGCCCTAACTCTCGTCGTAGCTAACGACATGGGCTGGGAAACAATGAAAGACCTCATGACTGAGGAATACTGCCCGAGGGGCGAGATCCAGAAACTGGAGCAGGAACTCTAGAACCTGTCAATGAAGGGCACCAATGTGGTCGCTTATACTGCCCACTTCAGCGAGCTGGTGGCCCTCTGCCCCAATATGGTTCCCACCGAGGGGAAGAAGATCGAGAGGTACATATGAGGGCTAGTGCCTCCGTATCAGGGGAATGTGCTAGCGTCAAACCCCGCTACCTTCGACATTGCCAAACGATTGGCACAACGACTCATTGGCCATGGAGTCAAAACCCCTGCAACCACAACCACCCTAGCCATCCCGGAACCCTCCAAACCCGCCGATACTAAGCGGAAATTTTGGGATGAAAGGAAGAAGCATCAGGCTGCCAAAAAGCAGCAATTGGTGGCAATTCATGCCGCAGTAACCCCTACTGCTGTTACTACTGCTCCGGTGAGTCGGTATGCTGGAAGTTCGCCCAAGTGCAACAAATGCAGCTACCACCACAACGGCCCCTGCCGTGAATTACAGTGCTCTAACTGCAACAAGAAAGGACACACCGTCCGATTCTGTAAGTTCCCGGCACAACCTATCAACCAAGTCCCTGGCTCTGGCGCGAGCCCAACCTGCTATGGATGTGGCGAAGCAGGCCACTTTAAGAGGGACTGCCCCAAAGCGAGGAATGCTGGAGGAGCAGGGAGGGTACTGGCTATAGGCCACGGGGAAGCAGTTGCTGACCCGACAGTAGTAACTGGTACGTTCCTCCTTGATAACTCCTATGCATGCATTCTGTTCGATAGTGGAGCGGAGCGAAGCTTCGTAAACCATAAATTTTCTCGCATGCTTAATCAACCACCGCACGCACTCAAAGAACTATTCACAGTAGAAATGGCTAATGGAAAAACTGAAAATACGAGTAGCATATACTTAGGTTGTACCCTAACTCTAGATAACCATTCATTTCCAATCGACCTCATGCCAGTCTCAATAAAAAGTTTCGACGTCATCATTGGCATGGACTGGTTAAGCCTTCATCGTGCCGACATCATGTGCTTCGAGAAAGCAGTCCGTCTAAACCTTCCGTCTAACAAAACTCTTATAGTCTATGGCGACAAACCCGGTGCAAGTCTTCGCATCATATCAAGTATTCAAGCACAGAAATACCTGCGTAAGGAATACCACGCATTCCTTGCTCACGTCGTCGACACGAACCTAGAAACGAAAGAACTAAAGAACCTCCCAGTAGTGAACGACTTCCCCGACATTTTCCCAGAAGAACTACCCGGGTTGCCTCCGCAACGACAAGTCGAGTTCAGAATCGACTTAGTCCCAGGAGCTACCCCAGTAGCCAAGTCGCCCTACCGTTTAGCACCAGCTGAGATGCAGGAACTCTCTGGTCAACTTAACAAACTGCTCAGCAAGGGATTTATAAGACCGAGTTTCTCACCTTGGGGAGCACCGGTCTTGTTCGTTAAGAAGAAGGACGGATCCTTCCGTATGTGTATTGACTACAGAGAACTCAACAAACTGACGGTCAAGAATCGTTATCCTCTACCACGCATAGATGATCTATTCGACCAACTGCAAGGGGCGAACTATTTTTCTAAGATTGATCTGAGATCCGGATATCACCAGTTACGAGTGCTAGAGGAGGATGTGCCGAAGACCGCCTTCCGAACTCGTTACGGACATTACGAGTTCGTGGTGATGCCATTCGGATTGACCAATGCGCCCGCAGTCTTCATGGATCTGATGAATAGAGTATGCCGACCCTACTTGGATCAGTTCGTCGTCGTTTTCATTGACGACATCTTAATCTACTCCCGAAGTAAGAAAGAACATGGCGATCACCTACGACAAGTTCTAGGGACATTACGAAAGGAGAAACTTTATGCGAAGTTCTCGAAATGTGAATGTTGGATCCGAAGAGTCGAATTCTTAGGACACGTGGTAAGCGAAGAGGGAATCCACGTGGACCCATCCAAAATTAAGGCCATTGAGAACTAGTCAGCACCGAAGACGCCTACAGAAATTCGTCAATTTCTAGGTCTCGTTGGCTACTACCGCAGGTTCATTCAGAACTTCTCATGAATAGCGAAGCCTCTTACAACCCTAACCCAGAAAGGCGTGGCCTTTGACTGGGAAGAGAAACAAGAAAGAGCGTTCCAAACGCTCAAACGAGCCTTGTGCACCGCACCAATACAATCACTTCCAGAAGGAATAGAAGACTTCGTAGTTTATTGCGATGCATCGAATCAAGGGCTCGGATGTGTTCTGATGCAGCGAGGTAAGGTCATCGCCTACGCCTCGAGACAGTTGAAGACACACAAGGTTAACTACACGACCCACGATCTCAAACTAGGAGCAGTAGTGTTTGCTCTGAAGATTTGGAGACATTACTTGTATGGAACGAAGAGCACTATCTTTACCAATCACAAGAGTTTACAACACATTTTCGATCAGAAGGAGCTCAACATGAGACAACGACGGTGGGTCGAGCTACTCAATGATTACGAATGCGATATTCGTTATCATCCGGGTAAAGCCAACGTAGTAGCAGACGCCCTAAGTCGGAAGGAATATTCTGGTCGCAAAGTCAAGTCATTATCGATAACCATCCATTCACACCTGACTAAGCAAATTCAGGCGGCTCAACTTGAGGCCATGAAACCTGAAAATGTGTCAAGTGAATCCCTTAGAGGAATGGACAAGAATTTAGAAGCCAAGGGTGACGGAGCTTTATATTTCATGAACCGGATCTAGACACCGAAACATGGTGGTTTCCGAGACTTGGTCATGACCGAGGCGCACAACACTCGGTATTCCGTCCACCCAGGTTCAGATAAGATGTATCTGGATCTTAAGAAGCTATACTGGTGGCCTAATATGAAAGCAGAGATTGCTACCTTCGTAAGGAAATGCCTTACTTGCGCAAAGGTTAAGGTCGAGTACCAGAAGCCCTCTGGTTTATTGCAGCAACCAGAGATCCCGGAATGGAAGTAGGAGCGGATCACTATGGATTTCATAACCAAGTTGCCCAAGACAACGGGTGGACTTGACACCATATGGGTCATCGTTGATAGATTGACCAAGTCTGCACACTTCCTGCCTATCAAAGAAACCGACAAGATGGAGAAACTTACGAGGACATACATTAGGGAAATCGTACGGCTACATGGTGTACCTATGTCCATTATCTCCGATAGAGATAGTAGGTTCACCTCAAGATTTTGGCAATCACTACAACATTCCCTAGGAACAAGGCTGGACATGAGCACAACCTACCATCCTCAGACCGACGGACAGAGTGAGAGGACCATCCAAACTCTGGAAGATATGTTGCGAGCCTGCGTGATTGACTTTGGGAAGGCATGGGATACTCATTTACCCCTTGTCGAGTTTTCCTATAATAACAGTTATCACATGAGCATCAAGGCTACTCCATTTGAAGCTCTCTACGGCCGTAAGTGCAGATCCCCTCTGTGCTGAGCTGAGGTGGGTGATACCCAATTAGCCAAGGGGCAAACTTCCGACAGTACTCTCACCGGTCCGGAGATCATTCGGGAAACAACAGAGAAAATCGTTCAGATCCGTGAACGATTGAAAGCCTCTAGAGACCGACAGAAGAGCTACGCTGATAAACGAAGGAAACCTTTGGAATTTCAGGTGGGAGACCGAGTCCTCCTCAAAGTCTCACCCTGGAAGGGCTTGATACGCTTCGGCAAGCGTGGAAAGCTTAATCCGAGGTACATAGGGCCTTTCGAGATTCTTGCAAGAGTCGGCCCCGTAGCTTACAAACTCGAACTACCAGACGCACTTCGTAACGTACATTCTACATTCCACGTATCTAACTTGAAAAAGTGTCTATCCGACGAGACTCTTGTAATCCCACTCGACGAGATCGAAATCAACGAGAGCCTCAACTTCGTGGAAGAACCTGTAGAGATCATGGACCGTGAGGTCAAGCAGACAAAGCAAAGCCGTATCCCTATCGTGAAGGTTCGCTGGAATGCCAAGCAAGGACCGGAATTCACTTGGGAACGTGAGGATCAGGTGAAACTGAAATACCCTCACCTTTTTGCTTAGTTATTTGTAATTTCTAACTTGCTTAAAATTCTAATTTCGGGACGAAATTCCTTCTAACGGGGGGATGATGTGACAACCCGATATTTCGAGTCAATGTAATGTAAAACCGATCAAATTTAGGTCAAAATGTAACCTTCCTAAAATCTTATTCGGATTAAATAAAGTAGTAGGAATCATATCAAGGTTTGCGTACATAAAAAGAACGTCCAAATCTGACTTCGGATGAGGAAGTTATGATTTTTTGAAGAAATTCCTTAATCACGTCATTTTAATAAATAAATAATAAAAATAATTTCGGAATTTGCCAACGGAATCTAAATGAAAGTTGTAGATCATGGTCTCACCTTCGCGTGGATGTAAAGAACGTCAAAAACGGAGTTCGTATGAGGGAGATATGAATTTTTGAAGTTTATTTATAATAAATATAAATTTAATTATAAATTCCTGGTAATATCCGAAGGGGAGTCATCGGATTGGACCGAAGTACGCCCTGCGTACCTTCGTACGCCCCGCGTACTGAGATCGAGGGTCTCGGATCGTCCACGTCGCACTATCCGAAGAATTCTAAACCGTCCGACCCGTCCAAAGCTCTGACCCGTCCGACCCGCTGTCCCGTCCGACCCGCAGTCCCGTCCGACCCGCCGTCCCATCCGACCCGCGTACCCAGCAACCCGTCCCATTCGAACCGAGGCAGTCGAGGCTTCGGTCATGCATGACGTACGCGTACGCGCTGCGTACGAGCGTACGCCCCGCGTTCGGAGGCGGTTCAGCCTTCCTATAAATAGGATGCAAGGCTTTCCAAAAATGTTGCTCATTTCTCTCCTCTCTCTCACAACCTTGCCTCGTTTTCTGTGCCCGTTATAACCCGAAGCTCTGGTCTTTTTGCTCAAGTCCCGAGGGTCGATTTTACTCCCGAGATTCCCGAGGATCCCGAGAAAAATTCGTTTTCCGAGACAAAACTCTGCCCGGTTTTCCATCTCGCTTTCTTCAATCAATCAAGTGAGTTTCATACCCCTTAATCAACCTATTAAATATTCTAAATGCTTTTATATGCTTTCAAAGGGGGGGAATACAAGTTAAATATTTATAGTTATTGTTTCAATCACATGTGATTGCACTAATCACATGTGATTAATAACTAGGGAAATCAGTGATTTTATCACTATTCAAACTATCTATCAAACTGTTTTACTTCTAAATGTTTTCCAAACCCATTTACTTTTCGAATTTACACTGCAACTGTGATTTAAACAAATGTTCCTTACACTTAATCTGTTTTAATCAAATCTACGCCTTCAAATTGTTTTATAGATTGACATCAAGTCAATCTTTCTTTAAAAAAATAATACTTATGTTTCAAATGTCTTATAAATACTTATTTATGTTTTTATATTATAAATTGCATGCCCATATATGTATAGATGTATAAATAATGTTTAAAGGGCTTAGGAAGGCCATCCACCCTATTTCTTTTTCCTCGATTTGGATGTGGTCTGGTGGGATTTTGGATGATCATCCGAAGTTCGTTTCCATGTTAATTATATATCAAATATACATATATAGACATAAAAGTACTTCCATAACCATACGTACTAGAAGCACCGTTAACAAGTTACCATCGGGGTAACACAGAACCATACTATTACAACTGCTAAATCAATGAGTCAGTTCATTCATGAGTCTATACTAGGAAGAGAATATATACAACTGTACTACGAGAACATATACAACTATACTAGAACAAGAAACATTTCATCACATATGCAAGAATACGATAACAAATGTGATCCACTGTATCGGAGCATGCCTTAATTGTCATGGCCCGAGTTGTAGCCAGAATTCTCTTGGAGGGAGAGCGTTGAGTTTGCGTATAGATCTATACTGGATTGACTATCCTACACCTTGCTGCTAGCTACAGCCGGACCTGCAGGTCTGCGGGTGCCAAACGTCATTTCGTTATTACGACCGTTCTTTATGTCGTTGTTATCAGTTGATAGTATGGTGCAATTATCACATTATACCTTAATATAAATCCGGTTTAAGGTAGTAGTAATTAGTACAACAGTAGTTCTTATTATACAAAGCTACTGTACTACAATGATTTACCCATTACATATTTTGGTGATAAACTCACTTAAGCATTAATGTACAAACTATATTTTATCAAATGATAGTTATACTTGGGTAATTACACACTTTTACAACAGACGAGTTTACAAAACAGTTAAGCCTTGGTAGAAGGTTACTTTTATAGAAAATATAGGATTTTCTGAGAGATTCAAACTTTTGCAAACACTTTTAAACATTTACTTATATTTTTACAAACTTATACATTGAGACAGGTTCAAAAGTTTTTGACAACGAACATTGACACTAAAATACTTATGAACTCACCAGCTTAATGCTGATAAACTCTTTCAAAATAACTTGTATTCTCAGGTCATCAGTAGACAGGTACCGATGCCAGCTTTTGAGATGATGGAGCGTACTCAAGACTCATCATTTTATTATTTTGATTTACGTTATATTTTTGGTGTCTAAAACTATACAGAACACGCATGTATTAAATTTATATATTTAATGCAATGGATGATGTTGTTTGCCTATTTACATTTACTATGTTGTGATTACCTTACATGACGTCCTCCGCCCCAGAACGTTTCTGCCGTTCTTGGTTTTGGGGTGTGACAATTTGCATGGTTATTAACACCTTTTTTGTGATCTTCGACATCACAGTTACAAACTTGAAGGGCACAATCGAGATTTAAACATGCCATTGAATTGTTCAATGAATCTCAAAGGATCTAGGAGTTTATATTCACTTAAAACCTAAAATTTGTTTTTTGTTTTTCGTGGTCAAAATTGGTAAATTGGCATTTACCTACCTTCAAATATTTTGTGGTTTGGATTACGACATCCCTCTTCCAAATTGTAAAATATTGTGTTGGGTCCTATCCTTAGTATATCATTCGGGTGTTATATTAAAGACTTAAATCAACTAACTTGAATTTCTCCCATTGTAGATGTCTAGTTCAGACAACTATGGCCTTCCCAAATCCTTTGGACCAAACTTTCCTCTTGAAGATGATGTCTTGTGGTTGGATGGTGGAAGTCAGACTTCACTTCCTCCACCTCCTCCAATAATTCTCCTTAACCCACAAATTCAAAGACTTGAAAAATTCAAGTTCACTCAAGCCCTACTTGCAATGACACATGAAGATGGAAGGCATGTGTGTACTCATGTCTTGGAGATGAAGTCACATATTGACCGGCTGAGAGTATTGGGTGTTGAAGTCTCGAGGAAGTTGCCTGTTGACTGCGTTCTTTAGTCGCTTCCTGATTCATATAGTGATTTCATTAAGCACTACTATGTGACAGACCATGACATGACCTTTATTGATCTTCGTTATTTGCTTGTTGCTGCCAAATCAGCGATGATGTGGCGCATTGGAAAAGAAAATTTGTTGGGAAGAGATACTCCCCAAACTTCCATGGATATTGACAATGGAAACATTGGAAGTCTAGAAAATATTTCTCTTTCCAAGGGAAAGAGAAAGGATAAGTCTTAGATTGTCCCATCTACCGTTCCCAAAGAGTCTATACGTTTCTGTTGTCAAGAGAAGGAGCATTAGTTGCGAATCTGCCCTGACTACCTGAAAGATATGAGAAAATATAGAATCAAAAAGTTTGACTTTGCTTCAAGTAAGTCTACTGTCTAACTCTATTAAGTTCCTAATTGTTGATTCTTAATACATGGTGTGACAAGGTTGCATTTTGATGTTTTGTAGGATCATGCAAACGGAAGGAAGCTTAAAGGAAGAGCATGTTGAATCTGATCGCAAAGATGGATTTCAATCGCATGGTTCGATGATCGGATTTTTGAGCTGTAGGAGTTATGATAGATCGTTAGGAAATATGTAAAAACATAATTTTCATTTGTAATTGCATTGTAAGGAAAAGTTTTTCCACATTTTAATAAATAAATAAAATTTTATTTTATTATATCTCCTTGCAATGGCATTTGTGAAAATCGATGTTTGTGTATTTCTATGTTAGCAATATGAATTTGATTCTTTTGTTTGTGGTAATGTCGAGTATTTGCCAAGTAAGGAAAGATTATTATCACCTAAGTTTCAATTGGATAGAAACTTCGAATCATGCAAGTTGTATTGCGTGATGAATGAGAAATTTCATCTTTGGTAAATTAAGACTAATTCCTTGTTCACATGTATATGTGAGTCAAGTGAAGGACTAGGTGATCGGGTACACTGGGTGTGCGTTGGTCAAGATCCACCACAAATATCGATAAGAATGTTCGTCATGATTTATTAAAGTTTAGTAAATATGGTTATGCTTACAAGTTTAAGTATAATTCTGAAACATTGGAAAAGGTCCAATGTATGCAAGAACGAATGAGAATAATAAAATTAGGCAGAAAGATAAAAGTTTCTCCAAAATGAAAAGATGGGAGAGTACTTTAGTATCTTGTTTTATGATCATCTTAATGTTTATGGAAAACCATATCACAATTTATCCTCTAAAGACATCTTAGTGCATTTATATGGCTAGGAAGAGGAATCATGAATTGTTGAAATGGTTAAATCAAGAAGTTAAGTCATACTTTGTTCCCAAAACAAGTCTTAGAGTCATACTCCAAGATTGTAACCATGAGTGACACAATATTAAGGAAGGTTTAAAACACTTATCAAATGTAGAGTAAAAGTATTTCTACTCTTGTACATTTGAAATTGGTAAGTTATGATGTTTTGAATAAAACAAAGACCAACTAAGGCCAATTTTGTGAATTGTTTGTCTTGATAAGAATCCGCACTAACTCTTGAATATTTGATTTGTCAAGGAATGATTCATGACAAGCGAATCTTCTACGACAAGAGGACAGTGGGAGTCTTAAGGATCTTGGAAAAGCTTCAAGAACAAATCAAGAATAAAACCTATTATTTATCAATAGCACACTACTTGAGGTTTATAACCTATCGTGTTGACATAATCTTATTTTTGTGCACATTCCTATTAAGGTTGACTATGCATGTGAGTTCTACTAGTTCTCAGTTGTTTGCATAACTACTTGGAAGCAATGGTAGGCCCTTGAGCTGCCATGTTTCAAGAAATTAAGATTGAACAAGTTCAGTCCATATAAGTTTGGATTTGTCACTAACCTTGTCTTATGATTATGGTTATGACAAATTCATATGGATATGAAGAGATACACCATAAAATCTAAGTATCATAAGGTTTCTCTTCGATTCATGAAAATGATGGTGAGGAAACGCTTTCACTAAGTAGATTTTAAGGAGATAGCAATTGTGATATTTGCATTCTCAAACTGGATTATGATTACAACATTGCTTTTCATAATTCGAATTGTGAGAAATGGTAAAAGGTCTAAACACTTAAGACTTATTGTTGTAAATTCTTAAATTTTTTACAAACACGTGTGAGCAATCTGAGGAAAGGTGTATAAGTTTGAGACGCCTAGATAAAGTCTTATCAAAGCATCTCATATCAGAAATCTGAACTTTGGTAAGAAAGTAAACAAAGTGTTGATTTCTAGAAGTCCAGTTGATTTCTGAGTACATGTCAAAGCTAGTGGGAGCATAAGTGTTGTCGCACCCCAAAACCAAGAACGGCGGAAACGTTCTAGGGCGGAGGATGTCATGTACAGTGTCACACCCCAAAACCAAGAACGGCGGAAACGTTCTGGGGCAGAGGACGTCATGTAAAGTATCACAACACAGTAAAAGTAAATAAGCAAACAACATCATCCATTGCATTAAATATATAATTTTAATACAAGCGTGTTCTGTATAGTTTTAGACACCAAAAATAAAATGTAAATCAAAATAATAAGATGAGTCTTGGATGCGCTCCATCTTCTCAAAAGCTGGCCTCGGTACCTGTCTACTGATGACCTGAGAATACAAGTTATTTTGAAAGAGTTTATCAGCATTACGCTGGTGAGTTCATAAGTATTTTAGTGTCGATGTTTGTTATCAAAAACGTTTGAACATGTCTCAAGTGTAAGTTTCTAAAATGTAAGTAAATGTTTGTAAGTGTTTGTTAAAGTTTGAATCTCTCAGAAAAACCTATATTTTCTATTAAAGTAGCCTTCTACCAAGGATTAACTGTTTTGTATGCTTGTTTGTTGTAAAAGTGTGTAATTTCCCAAGTGTAACTATCATTTAACAAAATATAGTTTGTACATTAATGTTTAAGTGAAATAATCACTAAATATATGTAATGGGTAAATTATTGTTGTACTGTAGTGTTGTATTATAGGAACTACTGCTGTACTAACTACCTTAAACCGGATTTATATTAAGGTATCATGTGATTAATTGCACCATACTATCGACAGGTAACAACGACATACGAATGGTCGTAATAACGGAATGACGTTTGGCACCCGCAGACCTGCAGGTTCGGCTGTAGCTAGCAGCAAGGTGTAGGATAGTCAATCCAGTATAGATCTATACGCAAACCCACGCTCTCCCTCCAAGAGAATTTTGGATACAACTCGGGCCATGACATTTAAGGCATGCTCCGATACAGTGGATCACAATTGTTAACGTATTCATGTATATGTAATGTAATGTTACATGTTCTAGTATCGTTGTATATGTTCTCGTCCTAGTATAGTTGTATATGTACTCTTTCTAGTATAGTTGTATATGCACTCTTTCTAGTATAGTTGTATATGTACTCATAGTAATAAGTATTGACTCATGAATGAACTGACTCATTGATCTAGAAATTGTAGTAGTATGATCCTGTGTTACCCCGATGGTAACTTACTAATGATGTGACTAATACGCATGAATATGGAAGTACTTTTATGTCTATATGTGTACATTTGATATATAATTAATATTGAAACGACCTTCGGACGGTTACCCGAAATCCCACCAGACCACATCCAAATCGAGAAAAAGGAAATAGGGCGGATGGCCTTCCTAAGCCCTTTAAACATTGCTTATATATCTATACATATATGGGCATGTAATTTATAAGAAGTAAAACAAAGTTAAAACAAAAGTATTCGATAAGTAAAAGAGTTTGTAAAACATTTTGAAGTAAAGCAGTTTGATAAACAGTTTGAACAGTGATAAAATCATTGGATTTCTAATTATTAATCACATGTGATTGATGTAATAACTATAAGTATTTAACTTGTACCCCCCCCCCCATAAAAGTATTTAAAACACTTAAAATTATTTCAAAGGTTAATTAAAGGGGTTTGAACTCACTTGCGGTGAGTGGATTGGATTGAAGTGTCGGATACTATGCTAGGTGGCAAACGGAGACTTGTTCACACACACGAGCCTAGTTATCATATAATGAGCATATATATAACTAGTTAGCCAAATAATAACTAATGAAATAAGTTGGGACACTTAGGAACATGTAAACACTATGTATAAGTGTTATAGGTCCTAATGGTTGCATCTAAGTTGTTATGTGACAAGGCTAAAGGGGTTTAATGTACCAAAGGGCCTTATATAAGTATTTACTCCTCAATAAACCCCACACAAGGAGTTTACGGTCGTAAACCCTTGACTTTACGGCCGTGAACTCCAATCTTGGTGGTAAATGGTGTTTTGAAGTGTTATTTGATTTCTAGAATAAGCCTTACTTGGTTGTTTAATCCTTTGGGTAGTTTAGGGCCTTAATACACTCCTTTAAGGAGTTTTCGGCCAAAAGACAATTTCTTTTGGAGTTTACAACCATAAACTTTCAAGGGATGGGTATTTTTATTCTTTCAATTCCCAAGCACAAGTAGGATAATTCTAGGCATTTGTTTAAGGCTAATGAGGGCCCCTAGGCACACTTTGGTTCCCTTATTTGGTGTTTACGGCCTAAGAGTATTTCCTTGGCCGTGAACTCCCTTTAAGGGGTGCTTTTGATGTTTTAAAGTCCACAAATTAGCTAGGATTAAATGGGGGTTAATGTCTAAAGCCTTAGGAGTGATTAGGGCACATTTTGGCCCTTGAATTTGGAGTTCACGGTTCAAGAAGTTCTTGGGCCATGAACACCCTAAGCTTGGTGTTTTTGATTGTTTTCTAGCCTCAAATATACATACATACAAGCCTAAGCTAGTTAGTTATCAACGAAATGGGACTAGGTATCATTTAAACCTCATTTTGGAGTTTACTCCCCAAGAACGTTCTTGGGCGGTAAACTCCCAAATCTCACATATTTGACATGTAATCTATGTTATTAAGAATATAACAAGCATTATAAAACAACTAGAGAAGTGTACTCACAATTTGGGATGAAAACCCGAAGATCCGTGAGAGAGAAAATGGTTTTTCTCTAGTTGGAAATGTGAATAATGAATGAATTTAGTTCAGAAATCTATTTATAGTCCTGAGATATTTTTGGCAGAAAATATTTTTATTCCAGAATTGAACTCTAATATTATGATGTTTTGAAATACTCAAATTTCACAAACCCATGAGCATCCACTCTCCTAATATCCCCTTAAACGTAAACCCTAATGTACACAAACTTATTCGGAAAAGTCTGAAATTCATTGAAACTGGTCTAGCTTCTATTGAATAGATAACGTTCGTACAAAATGGAAATTTCGGGTTGTCACATACAGTACCACAACAATGAAAAGTAGTAAACAAGCAACAACATCATCCATTGCATTAATAATTTAATTTTAAAACAAGTGTGTTTTGTCAAATTGTAATAGATACTAAAGAATAAATCAAAATGAAAGATGCGTTTTAAACGAGCACCATCTTCCCTGAACCTTGCATCGGTACCTGTCTATGGTTGACCTGAGGATACAAGTTATTTTGAAAGAGAGTATCAGCTTTAAAGCTGGTGAGATCATAAGTATTTTAGTGTCTTAATTTGTAAGTAAGTATTTGTATGTATATGAATTGTAAGTATTAAGAATGTATATGAACTGTAAGTATAAAAATGTTTTGTATGATCCTAGGAAGCCCTATGTTTCCTACTAATCGTATCCTTCTACCAAGGCATCTAGTGTCTGTGTGTATGGCTCTTGTAAGAGAGTGTATTTTCCTAAATCTGACTATCATTAACCAAAAATATAGTTTCTACATTACCTTGCGTCGTGTGAAAATTCACGAAGTGAATGTAATGGGAAAATGAAATAGTACTATGGTGTAGTGTCGAACTACAACCGTACTAATTACCTAAAGTCTAGGGTAATTCTTGTAAGTACTATAGTATTTGTAATAAATAACTACTTTTGTACTCAATTGCCTTATTTGAGGGATAAGGTATAATGTGATGGCTAGATCCCAGGCTATACGCTCCCCTGTCAAAGGGATTTTGAGACCTTTACACGCCCATGCATATCTGCACTACGTGACACATCCACATTACTATGATCATGTATACCCAATATAACTATCACAATTGCATTGCGATTCATCAGTATAGTTAGATCCTGAACTTGTTCCATGCTATAGCACCTAGTGACGTCTGTCCTATGTATATGTAAGCGTACTCATGTAAGTGTGATCATGTAATTGTACTCATGTAAGTGTGATCATGTAATTGTACTCATGTAAGTGTAATCATGTAAACATATCTATGTAATAGTATAGTAATGTACTGTATGTTCTACGTGTGCTAGCTGTAATGTGTGTTCTCTCTCTATCTAGCATGTATAGTAATGTAATGTGTGTACTAGTTGTAATGTGTGTTCTCTCTCTATCTAGCATGTATAGTAATGTACTGTGTGTACTAGCTGTAATGTGTGTTCACTCTCTATCTAGCATGTATTGACTCTTGAATGAACTGACTCATTGTATGATATTGTGTTCTAGTAATAGTTGTAGTATCTTGCTAAACTACCCATATGGTAGCTTACTAGTAACATAACTGGTACGTATGAACATGGATGTATACCCTTGCTACCCAAGGGCATTGTATGAACTAGAAGGACCTTTATGACTATATATGTACATATGATATATAACTAATATTTAAACAACCTTCGGATGGATACCCGATGTCCCACCAGACCACATCTCAAGCGCGAAAAGGAAATAGGGTGGATAGCCTTCCTAAGTCTTTTAAACATTTCTTATATAACTATACATATAGATGCATGCAATTTATAATATAAAAGCATAAAATAAGTTTTGTAAAACCTTTGAACATAATTATTATCTAAGAAAAGATCGACTTGATGTCAATCTATCAAACGGTTTGAAGGCATGGGTTTGATAAAACAGTTTAGTATAAAGAAACATTTGTTTGAAACACAATTGTAAATAAGTTTGAAATGTAACATACAGAGTAAAATGTAAAATGTAATAAGGAGTTTTAAACACATAAAGTGTTTATGAAATAACATTTGAAGGAAATTGTTTGGTAAAACGGATAATGAGTAGCCAATCATTTGAATGCTGCTTATTAATCACATGTGATTGATATAATAATTACCATAATTCTACTTGTATCCCCCCCATAAAACATTTAAAAATAGTTAAAACATTGATTAAGGGATATGAACTCACCTATAGCAAGTGGATCGGAAGGAAGTGTCGGATAAGTGCTTGGTGTTAAGTGAAGACTTAGACACGCACAAAGATCCTAATAACATATAAGGATATATGTATATACACAAGCAGTCTTTAAACAATTAATAAACAAAGTTAAGACACTCTAGGACATGCTAAACACTTTATACAAGTGTTATAAGTCTCAAAGGTTGCATCTAAATGTTGTAGGGAAAGGCTAGTGTGTTTGGGGTTCAAGGGTAAACTCCCTTGGAGTTTACGGTCTTCATGACCATTACCCAAGGAGTTTATGGCAGTAAACTCAAGGGTTTACGGTCATAAACTCTACAGTTTATTACCATTTGTTTGTTTGAAGTCTTCTAAGCTATTCTAAGCATTCCTACTTCATGATTTAGCCTTTAGGAAGTGTTGTGTGGCATCAAAACACTCCTAAATGGAGTTTACCATATAATGACCATTTCTCCATGAGTTTACTACCTTAAACTCATGAGTTTACTACCTTAAACTCCTAAGTTTGGTATTTGGCGGTTTTCAAGTCCTTAGCTCAAACATGGCACTAGTCTAGGTTAGATTCTAGGCATAAGGAACAACCATGGGACCTTTATGGGACTTTTACACATCATTTGAGGTGTTTACGGTTTTGGGAGATCCCCAAACCATAAACACATAAAAATATATGATTTTGGTGCTTTTTGTGTGATACACTCATCAAGGATGGATCTAGACAAGTCCCTAAGGCATTGTGAAGCATCTAGACACCCTAAAGCACCCTAAGGGACTATATTTGGTGTTTATGGTTTTGGGAGCCTCCCAAAACCGTGAACACCTTGTTCTTGGTGTTCTTGGGACTTTTCCTTGGCATAAGAATGTATAGCTAGCTTTAAATGACTCTAGTATAGAAGTACTTACATTGTGGAAGCTTGAAATGAACTTTAAGTCCAAGAACACTAGTGTTTGTTCTTGGTGTTCTTGGTGTTTTGGATAAACTAGTCAAAACACATAAATGAATGGATTAAAGGATGTACAATCACTAGATTAAGTGATATACTAACTTGAAAGGGTTAGAACACTTACTAGTTTGAAGATCTAGAACAAAATCTAGGATGATACTTGAAAGGATATTTTGGAGTTTACTCTTTTGGTGTTTGGGGAGTAAACTCAATAATGACTAGACTTGGGGAGTAAACTCATACATAGGTATGAGTTCATGGTTTTTGGGTGATTTTTAGTTTGAAGATCTAGAACAAAATCTAGGATGATACTTGAAAGGATATTTTGGAGTTTACTCTTTTGGTGTTTGGGGAGTAAACTCAATAACGACTAGACTTGGGGAGTAAAGTCATACATAGGTATGAGTTCATGGTTTTTGGGTGATTTTTCAACCCAAACCTAAAAGTTTGGTCGGAAATTTCTAAGACGCGAGGTGTTTGCGGTTTTTAAAATTCAAAACCCGAGACGACACTTTCTTTCACCCGTTCGTTTAAAAATAATATTAAAATAATCAAACGAACTTTATATTTCTTAAAAATAAGAAATAACGACAATGACTTGTGATACAAAGTGGTTGACTTTTATGGTTTGACCGAATGGAAATTCCGGGTTGTCACAAGTGTTATGCTAATAAGGATGTAATTATTATGCTAGTGGGAGCATAATCAATTATGGTGAATTTTGAAAGTTAGCAATGTTAATTATAGAAAACAAAAGTTTCAATTTGCAAGTTGCAGAGTTTGAAAAGTTATTTTGCTATAATTAAGGGAGAGGAAAGTATACTTCATTTCAATTCTAAAAGCTTAGATTGAGATTTTAATAACATTTATTCATATATATATATATATATATATATATATATATATATATATATATTATGTTGGAATGATTCAACATAAGGAAATTATGTATATGGAAATGTTAATTGCATTCTCAAAAAATTGATTACGATTACTGCATCCTTCTTCATAATCAAAATTAAGAGAACATGGCAAATAGAAATATTATAGCAAAAGGCCGATCAAGTATCATGTCTTTATGAATCGTATCCCATATGTTTTGGGTATAGGATCGATTGCAAATGCTATAATATTCTCGTGTTCTAATTTTCCAAATGTCTATGGCATTTAGAAGGGAAAAGGAATAGAATCAGATATGACTAAAGTGGTTAAACAACTGTTAAGGACAATCTTAGGTTCGCCAAAGATTGGTCTCTTAAGGGCAGTTGGAAGTATAGTAATGGATAGACCATATTGACGTTATTATGAATAGATAGGAGTATATTAATAATGAGTTTTAGTATAGCAAATATGGAATGTTTCCATATTGGTAGTTGAAGAAAAGATGAGAAAGTTAGAAACTTTTATGCAAGAAGGATGTTTAAAGGAATGTACTTTGAATATGAGACTTCATTTCCATGGAATTGTCTTGTAACAATCTCCAACGGAATATTTTGTAATATCATTGGTCAAGTGCATGTGACTTTTGGCACGTAGACATTACATAAAAATCATTGCATGATAGTTTAGAATCTAACACTTTCTATAAGTGACAAGAATTTGGAATTATTACACTTGCAATAAGGATTTGAAATTTTGAAATGAGCATCATTGAAATGTTTTTCAATTGATCTATTTTCACAAAATACGTTTCATAGACAAACATAGTGTGCATGCTTGGTGCATGGCATAACTATCGTTTAGACAAACATAGTGTGCATTCATGGAGCATGACATAGCTATTGTTTTAATTCAAGTATTATGTTGATTATTCGAAACTTAATACAATGAATGATGAGTAATCAATATAGCTCAAACGTTTTGGGGTCGTATAGGATTAGTATTATTCTTGTGTTTCACTTTGCATGTTTTGACTTCCCGAATAACTAGGTTATTCAAACCATCCACAGTCGATCATACTTTGGAAGTATGTATTGAGGCAAGACTGTCATGAATGCATCTGTAGAGGTGTTTTGGTCATAGAACAAGTTTGCTATAGTGTTCATGAGTACTCTTGTAATAATATTCGAGTATTGGATTCAATACACGCTCATTTGAATCACTTCATGGATTTTATCACGAGTGATCATGAGATGATAATATCTTATATTCTTTAAAAGGAGATGTGTGAGTTGTAGTTGCGATTCGGTTGCACATTGACATATGTAAACGCACCAGTAACTTGGATGTTATAAAACATATCGTTGTGTGTAATTTGATGAGTAAGTACAAGCAAGCATTTGGGTCGAAGTTTATCTGTTCCTTTTACCCCATGTGGATAAAAGTGATATTTGTGGGCCCCTCAATGATTTAGTGATGACACCAGGCCTAGACTGATTTGATTTGTTCAATTAGTTGGTCGTCATAAATCGGAAATCGGGAAACAACAAATTGACAGAGACAATAATTATAATTTATGTCTCAGTCCATATGATATCTAGAATTGAGGAATATATGATCCCTTATCTAATGGACATGTCATTGACTAGGTTAGAGTTTGATAGCTGCTTTTAAGAGCTACGATTGCTAGTCGGGTTGGAGTCTTGCTTGCAATAATAGTTATTAGAATTATCCAAGTGGGAGACTATTGAATTAGGTGTCTAAGCCCATAACTATTATTGGTATGTACTTGACCCGAGAGTAGCATGGTCTATTTGGGTTGCATGGCATCGGAACAATTTGGATAGACTTTTGTGAGAAGAGGATATTTATGATTTATTAATATATTATAAGTTCTAATATATTTGTCACAACTAGGAATTCTGATGCATTGTAAAACCCTTAACAAGGATGACTTTGTAACTAAAACTTGAAAACATGTATGATGCTTATTCAATGACAACACAATATCATCAAACACTTCATACAAACATTCAAATAGTCAACAAAAGATTTGAAAACCATAAAAATCCCGGCTTAAGTCCATTATGGACTTGGATTTTCTTATTGGGCCTAATGGGCCAGTAAGCCTCCAATTTGGCTACGTTGGACTTAGAACCTTCAAATGGGCCATAATTGGGCCCACATTCATGAGACTTAACCTTTTGGGTCTTGTTGGGACCTAACAAATCCAATTAGCCCTAATAAGCCATAAATAAATTCTTTTATGCACCTTGGGCCGTAAACAATTTCTAAAGGCCTAATGGGCTGAAAAACCTCCTTGTGGACCCCATAAATTCAAACCAAATTAAGAAGTGGGCCAAAACAAATCCAATTTCTCCTTCTTAAGAACCATTCTCAGCCCATGTATAGGAAAAAGAAGAAGGAATAAAAATAAAAGAGAATTGGAGGATTTTTTTGCACTTGCCACCTCTTTATTGCATGGTTGGTTCCAATGCAGGTCAACTCGCTCCTTCTCTCCTCTCTTCTTCTTCTTCTCGGCCGATTCCCACTCTTTCCACCTCATTCTCTTTCAAAAATATCTCAAGAATACTCTCTCAAGAACTCATTCTCCCTCCATCAAATATTTCGATAATCACAAGAGCTCCAAGAAGATTCTTCCCTAATATCACCAATCCTTGGTAAGTTGTTCTTTTAATCCATACTTTAGCTTCTTGGTTTCCTCAAAAATCTCCCTAACTCATGCAAAATTCGTGATCTTGCTTCTTAGAACACATCTAAGCCAAAGACCTCCCAAGAAGCTTGCTAGGCCGAAAGACCTCATCATTTTCTTCCATTTCTCTACAAAAGCGAACCCACAAACTCAAGGTGAGTTCATACCCCTCTATTTTTGGTTTTCACAAGTTTTATGGGGGAGAATGCAAGTAAAATGTGTAGATCTATGTGTATGTGTATGTTATGTGTGATTTTATGTGTTTATGTGGTAAATATGTGACAAAAAGGAAAGAAATCTCGAGATCTATAGCTCAAGGAGGAAAATAAACATGATCTAAGATATATTATGTTAAACAAGTCAAGAAAAATTACCCTCTAAGGTTATATCAAACATATTAGAACATAAAACTCATTTTTGGGCTATATTTGTCAAATAAACAAAAGTTGGGTTAAAGGTTGTCATTCACGGTTTTTATAAGGACCAAAAGGGTCAAAATAGTTAAAATAGATGTTTTTATGAATATTATCATCTTCAAAGGACTAGAAATGTAAATTGTAGCCTAATGGGCCAATTTTTGGGCTTTTCAGCCTATAGGCCCAAAATTGCGAAAAAATGGTTTTAAGGGATTGAAATGGTAAATTTCTCTAAAGTTTGGTTAAAAGGGCAAATAAATCAGTTTCAGGGGTTTAAATGACATTTTTGCCAAAAAGGATCAAAAATGCAAAGTTTTTGGATTTTGGGTCAAAATTGTAAAATTTGCAAAAAGTTTGGACTATAAATCAAAATTCTTTAATAAAGGGGCTGAAACTGCCAAACAGTAAATTTTGAGTTAAAAACATTATTTAAAAAAGTTTATGGTCCAAAAATGTCAAGAAAATGGTTTAAGGGCCTAAAATGTCTTTTTTATAAAAAGGGACTAAGATTGTCATTTTTATTAAAGAAGGGTTGAATAGGTCAAACCAATATTTTTGAGTCAATTATTTTATTATTATGATATTTGGGTCAAAAATACCAAAGTATAACTTATCAAAATAGAATGAAGAATATACATATATTTTCAAATATCGTTATAAGCAATCGACAAGCTTCGTGCCGTTGCGATTTAACAATTGTTCAATCAAATTTACGATAATTATACTATACCTAAAACAAGTAAATATTCAAATTTTCGGTCTTGAAAGATTCAAATCATGCTTATTAGGCCTTTGTGACCCATCAACATGACTTTTGGGCCTAACAATAATAATACATGTCTATTAGGCTTCCTGTGACCCAATTACATGCTTAAGGGACCCTCAGTGGCTTTTACGTGCTATTGGGCCTCAGTGGCCCATTAGAATTGCTAGTAAGATCCAAATAAATCATATGCTAAATGGGCCAACACGCTCTTCGTATACCCAACAACCTTAAATAACACACGTAATTAGCAGGACCTCGTAATCCTCTTCTCCTCGTTTGTTAGGCTTACCTTCAATTCAAGTAAACAAATACAGGTCGTTAATCAATGGTAATCAAATTCGTTTGGATTAAGTGGGGCACCTTTAAGTGACGTTCGTAGTCTGTAGTTATAATCAAAGTCTCCTGGAGGGAGAGCGAAAGTTTGTGTATAGATCTATACGGGGGTGAATCCCCCACACCTCAGCTGTTCGCTGCAGTTAGACTCGGCCAGCCTAGGGTGACAAAATCATAAGATCAATTCTGGCATCCACTCGAATGCCAAGACAGACGAACTACTCATTATCATGCATGGTTATAACGACTCACATAATAAATCCAATACTATCCGAGTAATCAAGGAAAATCATAATCATTCGTTGTAACGGTATAATAATTCGAAACAATCACATTATATTATCATAAAACAACGGGTTTTATGAGGAAATCAACACCATTCACTTGCATTTTCAATAGCTGTAATGCAAAACTTCTCATTTATACACGTTTTGAAATCATTCATGCACAAACCTATGGATCTTCACGCTTTAGTATAAACAATTCTCTTTTCCAAATATATCGGATTTTCTGGGTTTTATAAACTTCAGAAAACATTTTTATAACAACCTTGCTTATGAACTCACCAACATTCCATGTATTGACGTTTTTCAAAATAACTTGTATTCTCAGATAATAGATAAGCTGAAGAGTAATGCCAAGTGTGTTAGGATGTTATGTTTTGAAAACTCTCAAACAATTTATGCTACGGTTATGTAATATTTAAACAATGTACTTGATGTGAACAAGGTCAGTTGTAATGTATTAATGCATGGTGAAGTTTATGTTATGATTCATGTATATTCATTGTGATGATATTCAATTTAAGTCATGCGAGCCATCAGACGTTTCCGCCGTCTGGTTCGGGGGTGTGACATGTTGGTATCAGAGCTCTGTTTATAGTGAACTGGCATATCTAACCACACATTGATATGCAACTATAAACCAAAGAGGGACTAAGACAACTCTGAACAAAACAAATAAAATACAACGATAAACACATGTACTTGTACGAGATATGAAAAAGAACATAATACCAAATGAAATAAGGTGATACTGCCATCTCGGTTAAGTCGGGACTGTTCATAGTTGTATTAAGGGGGTGAATGTAGCCTGATCAACTACATTTCCTCCGGAGTACAACTATCACATGCCCTGGGGAAATCGCGATGGTCGGTAAACTTAAAAACATACCCCTTTGTTACCAAGTAAAGAACATCAACTAAATTTACATAGTAATTAAAACATCTTAGGAATAATATTAGTATATTTATACACTCTCGCAGACAGTATGGCCGGCTTCCATCACCCCGGAGATCCGTATTTCCCTAACCAGGGGAATAACGGATGGTTGGAAGAGCAACCTGAAGAAGACCCCGAGGAGGAGACTGAAGAGGAACCTGAGGAGGAAGTCGAGGGCGGACCTGCTGAACCAGTGGTAGACCTGGAAGAAGAAGAAGTCGGAGGATACCTCGAGGAGGAACCCAGTGATGACGATGACTGTGATTCGGATGCGGAGTCCAAAGTCATCAACCCCCCTTACCCGATTAGGGTGCCCGCTCATCGGATGGGACCAACTGGCCCTACACCCCCCTAGGGTATCTACATTTTGAGGTGGAGCAAGCAACATGGACAACGATCCCCGTTTGGCATGGCACGCGAGTTCTACGACTTGAGGGAGGGAGGACCGACTGATCGCGTGCTTCCGGTCATGGTGAGACGATTGCGGAACACTGGCGATCTAGCTCAGAGCACCGCCGATCAGATGCACCAGATGCGGACAAGAGTTGAGCGTGCAGAACAGGAGACACGAGAGGTTATTCGAGAGTTCCACATGAGGCAGGCGAGGCGGGAGGCTCGACTCTGAGATGTGGAACGACAGGTGGATTGCCTTCAAGGGGCGTCCACTTCCTCAGCACCACCCCCTGGCACATCCCATCATGACTAGGACTAGTCGTATCCATCTTTAGTATTATGTATGCTCTTTCGGGCAAATTTTCATGTATTAAAGTACAGATATTATTAGTGGGAAAATATATGTGTTCTATTGTGATGTTGTTATGTGTTTTATGTTATGTTTCCATAATTGTATGTTAATATGTGAAACTGCTTAAGTAAATGCAATACACCTAGTTTATAGGACCACAAACTCACAAAAACTTAGGCACTCAACATCTTTCCGTTCCATGACAGAAAGATGCCTCAACGACCAACCCGTAAAAACCCTAGGACAACCCCACCAGAAATCAACTCAGCTGCATTTCAAGCAGCTGTGTCTGCTGCAGTCACAGCAGCCATGGCACAAATCCACCAAGGGAACAATGGGGGAGGTAATGGTCAAGGGGCTGGAAGTTCGAACAACATAATAAATCAAGGGATTACCAAGACATGCTCTTACAAAGATTTCACCAACGCCGAGCCACAAACCTTTAATGGCACAGGGGGAATGATAACCCTAAAGAGATGGATTGAAAAGGTGGAATCGGTATTTGAGATATGTGAATGCCCCGAGGAGATCAAAGTGAAGTTTTCCGTATGCACATTCGTTGACCAAGCTCTCACCTGGTGGAATGGACATGTAGAGGCCATGACTCTCCCCGTAGCCAATGCCATGTCGTGGGCGGAGTTCAAAGAAATGCTGATGGTCGAGTACTGTCCGCGTGGAGAAATTCAGAAAATGGAGCAAGAGCTATGGAATCTCACCCTCCGAAACTCCAACATCGATGCTTACATATCAAGGTTTAGCGAACTGTCTCTGTTGTGCCATGGCATGATTACTTCAGAGGGAAATAAAATCGAACGATTCATCTGGGGATTAACCTCCTCAATTCAAGGAAATGTGATAGCTGTAAATCCTGAAACCTTCGACAGTGCCAAGAGGTTGGCTAAGAAACTGTACGACCACAACAACAAGAAGGGTGAGAAGTCAGGGGAAACTGAAGGCAAGAAGGAGAGTGATAACAAGAAAGGAAAGAATAACAAGAGAAAGGGGAGACAAGGCTCAGAGTCGTCAAAGAAGCAAGAAACATTGAAAGTCAATGCTGCAACCACCCAAGTTCCCTCCACACCACATGCTCCGGTCTTAGCTACTCCAAGTGCCCCTAGGCAGTATTCTAGGAATCTCCCAAAGTGCAACAAGTGCAGTCTTCATCATAATGGTGGATGCAAGGAGATGCATTGTACCAGTTGCAATCGAAAGGGTCACATGATGAAATATTGTAGGACCTATCCTCCCCAAAACCAGCAGTAAGGAAACAACAATAACAACAACACCAACAATAACGGCAACAACGCGGGGCCAAGCCACACCTGTTATGGATGTGGAAAGACTCAGCATTTACGTCAAAACTTCCCCAACGTGAACAACCATGGGAATGGAGGAGCAGGGAGAGTGCTGACCATGGGTCAGGGAGAAGTGGTTCAGGATCCCGTTGTCGTCACCGGTACGTTTCTCTTAAACCACACTTATGCAAGCATCCTATTTAATATCGGGGCAGAACGAAGCTTTGTGAGTAATAGATTCAAACACTTGTTAAAACAACAACCCCAGAAGCTTAATGAAACCTTTACCGTGAAAATGGCTAATGGGAAAACAGAATCCATTGGGGAAATCTACATAGGACGTACCCTGACCTTGAAGCATCACGTCTTTCAAATAAACTTAATGTCTGTATCTATTAGGAGTTTTGATGTCATTATTGGCATGGACTGGTTAAGCCCCCACCATGCTGAAATTATGTGTCACGAGAAGGTCATTCGCCTTCACCTCCCAAATCGCGAAACCCTAATTATATACGGAGACAAACCCAACATGAACATTCGTCTTATCTTGTGTATTAAGGCACAGAAGTATCTACAAAAGAAAGACTTGATGTTTTTGGCTCATGTAGTGGATAAGTCCAAGGAAGACGTCAATATTTGAGACATCCCAGTGGCTTGCGATTTCCTGGATGTCTTTCCTGAAGATCTTCCAGGGATATCCCCATAAAGACAAGTCGAGTTCCGAATTGACCTTGTGCCAGGAGCTACACCCATTGCCAAATTGCCCTATAGTTTGGCTCCTGCGGAGATGCAAGAGTTGTCTAGCCAACTCAGTGAACTTTTGGACAAATGATTCATCCGACCCAGTTTCTCACCCTGGGGAGCTCCGGTTCTCTTTGTTAAGAAGAAGGATGGTTACTTTAGGATGTGTATTGACTATAGGGAATTAAATAAGCTCACTATCAAAACTCGCTATCCACTTCCGCGAATCGAAGATCTATTTTACCAACTCCCAAGAGCAAGTTACTTCTCTAAGATAGATCTACGATCCGGATACCACCAACTCAAAGTCCGGGAAGAGGATATTCCCAAAAACGCTTTCCGAACTTGTTATGGACATTATGAATTTGTCGTAATGCCCTTCAGTCTAACGAATGCCCCTGCCGCATTCATGGACCTGATGAATCAAATCTGCCAACCATTCCTCGACAACTTTGTCATCGTTTTCATCGACGCTATTCTAGTCTATTCTCGAAGCGAAGAGGAGCATGGCCGACATCTCCGGGAAATCTTGGAAACCCTATGAACCGAAAATTTATACGCAAAACTCTCTAAGTGTGACTTCTGGCTCCATAATGTGAACTTTTTGGGCCATGTTGTTAGTCAAGAAGGGATACATGTGGATCCTTCTAAGGTCAAAGCCATTAAAGGATGTGACAACCCGAAATTTATCCCGTCATTTTAACCTCTTCTTCCGTTAATAAAACTCGCTTTATTAAATTGTCCGTTAACCTTTTGGATTAGGTTAATTAATTTGGGACTTTTCTAATGACTTCGTAAGGGTTGAAACAAATTAGAAACACCCTCAATATTTCCTTGAAAAAGTTTTAGTTACAACCAAGTCGAACTACGACCATTTAATCGGGTGCGACCAAAAACCCCGTTTAACGTCAGTATCGGGTATATTTCCACTGGGCCACAAACTTAAACCCCTATATAAGGGTGAGTAAACCTCATTTACACGCTTTTCACTCTCTCTACCATCTCTCTCTACAAAGCCGATTTTTGATACAAAACGCCCATTTCAAACTACATAATCATAAGTAATCTATCCTACCTTATTGTTTAGCTCATTTAACATGCAAATTCGTGTTTAAATCATCCAAAAGCCTCAAAGTTATGTGTTTACAGCCCAAGAACATTCTTGGACCGCAAACACCCATAAGTGGGGTTTTGAAGCCCCAAAACCCTTCTAAATCACTCCTAGGGCTTAGATATGGCCTGTGGACTTGCACATATGAGCTTAGAACACCAAAACCTTATCATATGGAGAGTAAACATGAGTTTATAGCCCTAGAACACTCTTGGACCGTAAAGCCCTCTTCATGAACCGTGAACACCTCTTAAGGTGTTAAATTTTCCCTTAAACACCTCCTAAGGCTTGGGTAAATGTCTACAATCAACCACAAATGAAGTAGGGCCTTTAAACATCAAAGAAGCCAAGGACCTAGGAGTTTACGGACGTAAACCCCCCAAGGATTGGTCCATGGGCCGTAAACTCCCAAAATGAGGCCAAATGATGCCCTAACTTCTCCATTTGACTTGGAAAAATGCATAGAACTTTATTCCCTTTCATTTAAGACCTTAATCCATGAAGGGAATGACCAAGTGAGAGTTTACGGCCGTAAACTCTAGGTTTACAACTGTGAACTCCCTTAAGTGGTCCCTTTGGAGCCTTAACCCTTTCCTATGCCCTAGATTTGAACTTAGCCTAATTCTACGAGTGATATAAGACCTTAAAACATCCAAGAACACACCACCCATGAGTTTACAGCCGTAAACTCATGGGGATATGTTCTTAGGGCCGAAATCTCCATAAAGAGTTTACTCTTGAAGAATAAACTCCCTAACTAGGCCATACACTCCCTTATTGCAACCCAATAGCCTCCTAGCACTTCACCAAAGTGTTTTCCGCACATGAGGATGCTTATACATGTTTAATTATTGTTATAAAAACTAATTGCATGTAAAAATAGGCCTTCAGATGTTACTAGGTCACTAAGTGTGTTCAAGTCTTCACTTGACACCGAGCACCCAACCGGTACCTCCATCCGATTCACTTTCAACTTGTGAGTTCATACCCCTGAATTAACCTTTTAAACGTTTTTAAATGCTTTTATGGGTGGGAATACAAGTTAAAACATGCTAGTTATCATATCAATCATATGTGATTAATAACCCGCATGCAAAAGGATTTATCACACTCTCAGTTGTTTTACCAAGTATAATACTATAGATGTTTTTCCAAAATGACTTTAGTTGTTTAAATCTTTTCTCAAATTGTCTCTCGCGCTGTATGTTTTACTTCAAAACTAGTTACAGCAGTGTTTTAAATCAAGGTTTTCTTCACTTATATTGTTTTATCAAATTATATTCCAAACTTGTTTATGAAAAGTTTTCAAAGGATTTCCAAAGGTTTTCAAGCTTGTTTTACAAAATGATATCAGTTCGCAATTTTTTTTTAAGTGTAAAGGTTTTCCAAAGGTTTTACCAAAGTTTTCTTCTATGTTCTTATTTCGTTAAATGCATGCCTATATTTGTATAATTATATAAATAATGTTTAAAGGACTTAGGAAGGCTAGTTCGCCCTATTTCCTTTTCCTCGTTGGGATGTGGTCTGGTGGGTATCGGGTATCCGTCCGAAGGTCGTTTAAACATTAATTATATATCATGTATACATATATGGACATAAAAGCTCTCTCTCTCTCTCTCTGCCAGTTCATCGCCTTGGGTAGTAAAGGCCTCCCTCTATTATTCATGTGTCTGGAACCCTAGTAACTATTATAGGAATAGTTAGGAGTCTCTATCTCTATCTCTATCTCTATCTCTATCTCTATCTATGTCTCTGTCTCTGTCTCAGTCTCAGTCTCTATCTCTGTCTCTGTCTTTGTCTCTATCTCTACCTCTATCTCTATCTCTACCTCTCTCTTTTACTTTAGAATGTCACACACTATTTCCCTCTACGACGCTTCATTGCGCCAATGCCGTGTAACCAGAGTCTCCGGGAAGGAGAGCGAACATCATATGTATAGATCTATACGGGACTGACACTCCCACACCCTAACTACTAGCTATAGTCCGTGCCGGTAAGGCCCATGGGTGACATAATGCCACTATCTCTACTATCACTACCTCTACGCGTGACCTGGATGGTCATCGAATACTCTATCTTCAATCAGCATGGTTACATACGAGTTCACATTCACCCTTTGTTTTAGACTTTGCTAGCTGTATCGTTCACTCGATACTGTCTGGAGTCTGTGCTTCCGTTTGTTAGACTGAGCCAGGCATATCATTCATTCAATACTCTCCTGGAGTCTATGATTTCCTTTTCCTTAGTCAGCAGTATTACTGCTGAGGCATATGTTATTTTTCCCTTAGTATCTTCACATTTGATTTTCTCATTACTCTTTTAAAGTCAATTATGTATTTGGTAATGATAGTAATTTGGGGAAAACTACTCCTTAAAACATAAATCAGTCGGGTCTTGGTAGAAGACTGTTTTTTTATTTAGAAAATATAGGATTTTCTGGAAAGGACGCTAATACACCATAGATTCTAAACTACTACTTTTCATAAAGTTATTTTGAATAAAAATGCGTATTTATACAAATGACACTAAATACTTATGGACTCACCAGCATTATAAATGTTGATACTCGCTTTCAAAATAACTTGTATTCTCAGGTCAGCGATAGACATGTACATTCCAAGAGCTTTTGTGAAGACAACCTAGTACCGAGCTACATCTATGTTATGTTCTGTAATTACTTTGATATTACTATAACATGTAACCGATGTAAAATTATTACTATTAATGCAATGGTTGTTGTACTTTGATTACTATACTGCATATGTTGTGATACTTGACATGACGTCATCCACCCCAGAACGTTTCCTCCGTTGCGGTTTTGGGGTGTGACAAAGGATGGGCGAACCCAACGACACCCACAGAAATTCGTCAATTTTTAGTTCTCGCAGGCTATTACAGGAGGTTCATTCAGAACTTCTCCAAAACAGCCAAGCCACTTACCTTGCTTACGCAAAAGGGTGTACCCTTTGAATGGACGGATAAGCAAGAAGCTGCATTCCGAACTCTGAAGCAAGCACTCTGCAATGCACCGGTACTATCACTACCAGAGGGAACAGAGGAATTCGTAGTTTACCGTGATGCATCGAATATGGGTTTAGGATGTGTATTCATGAAACGTGGGAAGGTTATAGTTTATGCGTCCCTACAACTAAAGACACATGAGGTGAATTATACCACCCATGATCTTGAATTAGGAGTTGTGGTCTTCGCCTTGAAGATTTGCAGGCACTACCTTTATGGTACAAAGTGCACTATTTTCATGGACCACAAGAGTCTCCAACACATTTTAAATCAAAAGGAGTTAAACATGAGGTAGCGAAGATGGGTCGAAATACTAAATGATTATGAGTGCGAAATCAAGTACCACCCGGGTAAGGCTAACGTGGTAGCCGATGCCTTGAGTCGGAAAGAATACTCAAATCGTTGGGTAAAAACTCTTTCAGTAACCATTCAATCCCATCTATCCATGCAAATCAAAGCAGCCCAGTTCGATGCTATGAAGACAGAAAACAGAACAAGTGAAGCATTACGTGGAATGGAAAAGAATTTCGAAGTGAAGGTGGGCGGAGCATATATTTCATGAACCGAATTTGGATCCGAAAACTTGGGGGATTCAGAGAAGTAGTCATAAATGAAGCCCACAAGACATGATACTCCATCCATCCGGGTTCAGATAAAATGTACTTGGATATTAAGCAACATTATTGGTGGTCTAACATGAAGGCAGAAATTGCCACATACGTTAGCAAGTGCCTGACCTGTGCTAATGTAAAGGTACAATATCAGAAGCCCTCAGGATTATTAAAACAACCAGTAACTCCCGAGTGGAAATGGGAAAGGATTACTATGGACTTTGTGACCAAAGTAACCAAGACAACTAATGGTTTTGATACCATATGGGTAATAGTTGACAGGTTGACAAAATCCACTCATTTCCTGCCGATAAAAGAGTCATACAAGATGGAATGATTGACAAGAACCTATATCAAGGAAATCGTGAGACTCCATGGAGTGCCAATATCTATCATCTCAGATAGAGATAGTAGGTGTACTTCATGCGTTTGGAAATCGCTTCAGAAAGCTATGGGAACACAACTTGACATGAGCACTGCCTACCACTTCGCGCCTGTGTGATAGAATTTAGAAGGTCGTGGGATACCCACTTGCCTTTAATCGAGTTCTCGTACAACAACAGTTATCACTCAAGCATCAAAGTCGCTCCATTCGAGGCATTGTATGGGCGTAAATATAGATCACCGTTGTGTTGGGCTGAGATATGTGACACTCAGCTAGCAAGAGGACAGACAACAAGCAATGCATTAACAGGACCAGAAATCATATGTGAAACGACAGACAAAATAGTTAAAATTAGGGCTCGACTTCAAGCATCACGAGACCGACAGAAGAGTTACGTTGATAAATGGCGAAAGCCCTTGTGATTTCGAGTCGGGGATCGGGTGTTGTTAAAAGTCTCTCCCTGGAAAGGGGTGATTCATTTTGGGAAATAGGGAAAACTAAACCCACGATACATTGGACCCTTCGAGATTCTTGCCCGAATCAGTCCAGTGGCTTATAGATTGCAGCTACCCGCTGAGCTCAGTAGTGTACACCCCGTGTTCCATGTGTCCAATTTGAAGAAGTGCTTATCCGACGAAACCCTTGTCATTCCATTAGAAGAAATCGAAATCAACTAGAATATCTTGTTCATTGAGGAACCAGTCGAAATCATGGACAGGGAAGTGAAGCGTACTAAGCAAAGTCTGTAACGCCCGTAGATCAGGGCTAGTCAATTTAGAGACGATAGGCATCAAAAATGAATTTTGATGAAAGATTATTTAGAATGGATAATCTTAACTAAGTTATAGTATATGTTACAAGGTTTTCGTGCATATAAAGAACGCCGAAATCCGAGTTATAACGAAAAAGTTATGACCTGTCGAAGTTTCGCGACAGAACCGGCACGACACAGCGCGACGTAAAAAGTGAATTTCCATTAGAGCGATATTTAGCCTTAGCAATCTAAATGAAAGTCGTAGAATACGTTAAACCATGAGCGTGCATAAAAAGAACGCCCAAATCTGACTTCGTATGAGGAAGTTATGATTTTTCGAAGTTTCGACTTAGCGGTATGCAGTCCAAATACTCGATTTGAGACCAAGCAGTTTTTAGCCAAAACAATCTAAATGAGAATTGAAGATCTCATTAATTGTAGTAAAACGATAAAAAGATAGGCGAAAACAGACGTCAGATGAAGAAGTTATGATTTTATAACGGAGTTTTCCTGTCCCGGCCTACTAAAATTAAATAATAAAAATAAAGTCAAAACTAGCAGACGGACTCTAAACGAAAGTTGTAGATCGTAGTCTCACCTACGCGTGGATATAAAGAACGTCGAAAACGGAGTTCGTATGAGGATGATATGAATTTTTGAAGTTTATTAAATATTTTCGAAATTAAATTTAAATATAAATTTTCGATATTATCCAACGGGGGAGTCACCGAGCTTATCCAGGTTATGCCCCGCATAAATCGCAGATCCAGACCCTATAAAAGGGAGTCGAGTGCAGCCGATTCAATTGCTCATTTCTCTTCTTTCTCTCGTGTTTTTGCATCGTTTTTCGTGCAAGAATTATCCTGAAGCCCCGATATCATTCCCGAGACCTGAAGCAAGTCCCGAGGCCCCGAAGATCCCGAGAAGTGCGATTCCCGAGCCGAAGCTCTACCCGCGAAAAGTTCAATTTTTGTAGAGATCTTCCAGATCTGCTGAGGATTACTACTTCTACAAGCCGTAGTGCTGTCCGATCATCTTTTGATCAAGTGAGTGTATACTACCTTTCATAAACACGATAATAATACAAGTATGGTTTGAGTGTATTAAGTATATTGTTGTTTATATGTGTGAGTGTGTAGTTACTTTCTTCAAACACATAAATATGAAGTATTTGCTATGAAATACGTGCTATGTGTTTATATGTTATTTGTCTATTTGAGATGGGCATGGAAATTGGAGTTTTATACAGGTGTTAAATGATTTAAACTCTGTAAGTATTTATATCTACAAAATTGTTGGGTAGAACATAGGTAGATGGAATAGTTGGTGACTATGGAGTTAGCGCCTATTGTATAAACCTTCGCGACGATGTGACTTCGTGCCTATTTGATGAATCTTGGCGACTATGGAGTTAGCGCACATTGAGTAAACCTTGGCGACTATGGAGTTAGCACTTGTTAAGTAAGCCTTGGCGACTATGGAGTTAGCGCTTGTTAAGTTAACCTTGGTGACTATGGAGTTAGCGCCTATTGAGTAATCCTTGGTGACGATGTGAGTTCGTGCCTGTTAAGTGAGCCTTGGTGACTATGGAGTTAGCGCCGCTTGAGTAAACCCCCGGCGACTATGGAGTTAGCGTCTGATAACTATGGATTTAGTACTTGATAAATAAACTTTGGCAGCAATGGATTTCGTGCCAATTCCTGACGAATAAATGAATGAAGGATAGTTGGTTCTTAGGGTAAAACCTTAAGAAGATAATGGGGATGGGTAATTGGGTTGATTGTTTGTTGATTAAATATAATAATTATATTACTGTGGGTTGAAAACGCTATATGCTCACCAGGCTCCCAAGCCTGACCCACTCAGTTTTCTTTTCATTACAGGTAATGGCACAAGGGTATAAGTTGGTGGACATGACGAGGTATTTTGGAATTATAGATCAGTAGTTATAATTAACTATTGTAAGATCTATTTTATATTGTTTATGCTTTTGGTCTGTAACGAACATGACATCCCGAGGTTTTATTATTTAATGAAAATACATTCTTTTCGAGAAATGTTTTGATAAATGGTTATCATATTTTATTTTGGGAACAAATTCCGCAACCGTTTTCTTTAAACGATCACTCTGATTTATAAAACAAAGCATAAAGAAATCGGTCTTTTCTGGCCGTGAAAATGGGGATGTCACAAAGTCGCATTCCGATTGTGAAAGTTCGGTGGAATGCAAAACGTGGACCAGAATTCACATGGGAACGCAAAGACGAAATGAAGCAGAAGTACCCTCACCTATTCATGCATTCTCAAATCTAGCCTTAAAAAGAATTTCGGGATGAAATTCTGTCTAACAGGGGGATGATGTCACAACTAGGAATTCTGATGCTTTGTAAAACCCTTAACAAGGATGACATTGTAACTAAAACTTGAAAACATGTATGATGCTTATTCAATGACAACACAATTTCATCAAACACTTCATACAAACAATCAAATAGTCAACAAAAGATTTGGAAACCATA
This sequence comes from Lactuca serriola, assembly GCF_051521515.1. Lineage (NCBI taxonomy): Eukaryota > Viridiplantae > Streptophyta > Magnoliopsida > Asterales > Asteraceae > Lactuca > Lactuca serriola. Next base: position 144,363,508 of record NC_136412.1, read on the forward strand.
AAAATCCAGGCTTAAGTCCATTATGGACTTGGATTTTCTTATTGGGCCTAATGGCCCAATAAGCCTCCAATTTGACTACGTTGGACTTAGAACTATCAAATGGGCCATAATTGGGCCCACATTCATGAGACCTAACCTTTTGGGCCTTTTTGGGCCCTAACTAATTTAATTAGCCCTAATAAACCATAAATAAATTATTTTATGCACCTTGGGCCGTAAATAATTTCTAAAGGCCCAATGGGCCAAAAAACCTCCTTGTGGACCCCATAAATTCAAACCAAATTAAGAAGTGGGCCAAAACAAATCCAATTTCTCCTTCTTAAGAACCATTCTCGGCCCATGTATAGGAAAAAGAAGAAGGAATAAAAATAAAAGAGAATTGGAGGATTTTTGTGCACTTGCCACCTCTTTATTGCGTGGTCGGTTTCCATGCAAGTCAACTCACTCCTTCTCTCCTCTCTTCTTCTTCTTCTCGGCTGATTCCCACTCTCTCCAACTCATTCTCTTTCAAAAATATCTCAAGAATACTCTTTCAAGAACTCATCCTCCCTCCATCAAAAATTTCGACAATCACAAGAGCTGCAAGAAGATTCTTCCCTAATATCACCAATCCTTGGTAAGTTGTTGTTTTAATCCATATTTTAGCTTCTTGGTTTCCTCAAAAATCTCCTTAACTCATGCAAAATTCATGATATTGCTTCTTAGAACACATCTAAGCCAAAGACATCCCAAGAAGCTTGCTAGGCCGAAAGAGCTCATGATTTTCTTCCATTTCTCTTCAAAACAGAAACCACAAACTCAAGATGGGTTCATACCCCTCTATTTTCGGTTTTCACAAGTTTTATAGGGGAGAATACAAGTAAAATGTGTAGCTCTATGTGTATGTGTATGTTTTGTGTCATTTCATGTGTTTATGTGGTAAATATGTGACAAAAAGGAAAGAAATCTTAAGATCTATAGCTCAAGGAGGAAAATAAACATGATCTAAGATATGTTACGTTAAAAAAGTCAAGAAAAATTACCCTCTAAGGTTATATAAAACATATTACAACATAAAACTCATTTTTGGGCTATATTTGTCAAATAAACAAATGTTGGGTTAAAGGTTGTCTTTCACGGTTTTCATAAGGACCAAAAGGGTGAAAACAGTTAAAATAGATGTTTTTATGAATATTATGATCTTTAAAGGACTAGAAATGTAAATTGTAGCCTAATGGGCCAATTTTTGGGCTTTTCAGCCTATAGGCCGAAAATTGCGAAAAAATGGTTTTAAGGAGTTGAAATGGTAAATTTCTCTGAACAGTGGGTAAAATGGCAAATAAATCTATTTTAGGGGTTTAAGTGACATTTTTGCCAAAAAGGAACAAAATTGCCAAGTTTTTGGATTTTGGGTCAAAATTGTAAAATTTGCAAAAAGTTTGGACTTTAGATGAGAATTCTTTACTAAAGGGGCTGAAACTTCCAAAGAGTAAATTTTGAGTTAAAAACATTATTTAAAAAAGTCTATGGTCCCAAAATGTCAAGAAAATGCTTTAAGGGCCTAAAATGTCTTTTTTTATAAAAAGGGACTAAGATTGTCATTTTTATTAAAGAATGGCTGAATAGGTCAAACCAATATTTTTGAGTCAATTATTTTATTATTAAGATATTTGGGTCAAAAATACCAAATTATAACTTCTGAAAATAGAATGAAGAATATACATATATTTTCAAATATCGTTATAAACAATCGACAAGCTTCGTGCTGTTGCGATTTAACAATTGTTCAATCAAACTTACGACAATTATGCTATACCTAAATCAAGTAAATATTCAAATTGTCAGGCTTGAAAGATTCTAATCATGCTTATTGGGCCTTCGTGACCCATCAACATGACTTTTGGGCCTAACAATACTAATACATGTCTATTGGGCCTCCTGTGACCCAATTACATGCTTAAGGGACCCTCAATGGCTTTTACGTGCTATTAAGCCTTAGTGGCCCATTTGCATTGCTGGTAAGGTCCAAATAAATCGTATGCGAAATGGGCCAACTCGCCCTTCGTATACCCAACAACCTTAAATAACACACACAACTAGCAGGACCTTGTAATCCTCTTCTCCTCGTTTGTTAGGCTTACCTTCAATTCAAGTAAACAAAGACAGGTCGTTAATCAATGGTATTTGTCACACCCCAAAACCAAGAACGGCGGAAACGTTCTGGGGCGGAGGACATCATGTACAGTATCACAACACAGTAAATGTAAATAAGCAAACAACATCAACCATTGCATTAAATATATAATTTTAATACAAGCGTGTTCTATACAGTTTTAGACACCAAAAATATAATGTAAATCAAAATAATATGATGAGTCTTGGATGCGCTCCATTTTCTCAAAAGCTGGCCTCGGTACCTGTCTATTGATGACTTGAGAATACAAGTTATTTTGAAAGAGTTTATCAGCATTAAGCTGGTGAGTTCATAAGTATTTTAGTGTCGATGTTTGTTATCAAAATGTTTGAACGTGTCTCAAGTATAAGTTTGTAAAATGTATGTAAGTGTTTGTCAAAGTTTGAATCTCTCAGAAAAACCTATATTTTCTATTAAAGTAGCCTTCCACCAAGGCTTAACTGTTTTGTATGCTCGTTTGTTGTAAAAGTGTGTAATTTCCCAAGTGTAACTATCATTTAACAAAATATAGTTTGTACATTAATGTTTAAGTGAGGTTATCACTATAAATATGTAATGGGTAAATCATTGTAGTACTGTATTTTTGTATTATAGGAACTACTGCTGTACTAACTACCTTAAACTGGATTTATATTAAGGTATAATGTGATAATTGCACCATACTATCGACTGGTAACAACGACATACGAATGGTCGTAATAATGGAATGACGTTTGGCACCCGCAGACCTGCAGGTCCGGCTGTAGCCAACAGCAAGGTGTAGGATAGTCAATCCAGTATAGATCTATACACAAACTCACGATCTCCCTCCAAGAGAATTTTGGCTACAACTCGGGCCATGACATTTAAGGCATGCTCTGATCCAGTGGATCACAGTTGTTAACGTATTCTTGTATATGTAGTGTAATGTTTCTCGTTCTGGTATAGTTGTATATGTTCTCCTCCTAGTATGGTTGTATATGTTCTCTTCCTAGTATAGTTGTATATGTTGTCCTCCTAGTATAGTTGTATATGTTCTCCTCCTAGTATAGTTGTATATGTTCTCTTCCTAGTATAGTTGTATATGTTCTCTTCCTAGTATAGTTGTAGATGTTCTCATAGTAATGTAATGTATAGACTCATGAATGAACTGACTCATTGATCTAGAAGTTATAGTAGTATGATCCTGTGTTACCCCGATGGTAACTTACTAATGATGTGTATAGTACGCATGAATATGGAAGTACTTTTATGTCTATATATGTATATTTGATATATAGTTAATATTGAAACGACCTTCGGATGGTCAACCGAAATCCCACCTGACCACATCCAAATCGAGAAAAAGGAAATAGGGTGGATGGCCTTCGTAAGCCCTTTAAGCATTACTTATGTATCTATACATATATGGGCATGCAATTTATAAGAATTAAAACAAAGTTTAATAAAAGCATTTGATAGGTAAAAGAGTTTGTAAAACATTTTGAAGTAAAGCAGTTTGATAAACAGTTTGAACAGTGATAAAGTTATTGGTTTCCTAGTTATTAATCACATGTGATTAATGCAATCACATGTGATTGCTGCAATAACTATAAGTATTTAACTTGTATCCCCCCCATAAAGTATTTAAAACATTTAAAATCATTTCAAAGGTTAATTAAAGGGGTATGAACTCACCTGTGGTGAGCGGTTTGGATTGTAGTGTCGGATACCGTGCTAGGTGGCAAACAGAGACTTGTTTGCACGCACAAGCCTAGTTATCATATAATGATCATATATATAACTAATTAGCCAAATAATAACTTAATGAAATAAGTTGGGACACTCAGGAACATGTAAACACTCGGTATAAGTGTTAAAGGTCCTAAGGGTTGCTTCTAGGTTGTTACAGGACAAGGCTAAAGGGGTTTAATGTACCAAATGACCTTGAATATGAGTTTACTACCCAACAAACCCCACACAAGGAGTTTACGGTTGTAAAACCTTGAGTTTACGGCCGTGAACTCCACTCTTGATGGTTTTGGGTGTTTTAAGGTGCTAAATGAATTCTAGAATAAGCCTAGCTTGGTGGTTTAATCCTTTGGGTAGTTTAGGGCATAGATAATACTCCTTTGAGGAGTTTACGGCCTAAAGACCATATCCCTTAGAGTTTACGGCCGTAAACTCTCATGGGATGGATGTTTTAATTATTTCAAGACTCTTGCACAAGTAGGATAATTTCTAGGCTTTTGATTTAGGCTAGGGGGACTTTAGGCACACTTTGGTGCCTTTACTTGGAGTTTACGGCCGAAGAGCATTTCTTGGCCATAAACTCCCTTTTAGGGATGATTTTTATGTGTTATAGTCCCCATTTTAGCTACAAGTATTTGAGGGTTAAAGTCTAAAGCTTTAGGGGGTGATTAGGGCACATTAGGCCCTTGAAAATGGTGTTTACGGTCCAAGAATTTCTTGGGCCGTAAACTCCTAAAACTATGTCTTCTTGATAGATTTCTAGCCTTAAATGATGATACCTAACATCCTAAACTAGTTGCCTAACAAGGAAATGGGACTAGATAGCCTTAAAGCTCCATTTTGGAGTTTACACCCCAAGAACGTTCTTGGGCGGTAAACTCCCGGATCTCATATATTAGACATGTAATCTATGTTATTAAGCAAAAAACAAACATTATAACCCAACTAGAGAAGTGTACTCACGATTTGGGATGAAAACCCGAAGATCCGTGCGAGAGAATATGGCTTTTCTCTAGTTGGAAATGTGAATAATGAATAAATTTAGTTCAGAAATCTATTTATAGTCCTGAAATATTTTTGGCAAAAATATTTTTATTCCGAAAATGGACTATAACATTATGAAGTTTTGAAATGCTCAAGTTTCACAAACCCAGGAGCATCCATTCTCCTGATATCTCCTTAAACGTAAGCCCTAATGTACAGAAACTTATTCGGAAAAGTCTGAAAATCACTGAAACTGGACTAGCTTCTATTGAATAGATATTGTTCGTACAAAATGGAAATTTCGGGTTGTCACATCATCCCCCCGTTAGAAGGAATTTCGTCCCGAAATTAGAATTTAAGCAATTAAGAAGTTACAACAATTAAGCGAAAAGATGAGGGTATTTCAGTTTCATCTGATCCTCGCGTTCCCAAGTGAATTCCGGTCCTCGCGTGGCGTTCCAGCAAACCTTCACGATAGGGATACGGCTTTGCTTCGTCTGCTAGACCTCACGGTCCATGATCTCTACCGGTTCTTCCACGAAGTTGAGGCTCTCGTAGATCTCGATCTCGTCGAGTGGGATTACAAGAGTCTCGTCGGACAGACACTTTTTCAAGTTAGATACGTGGAATGTAGAATGTACGTTACGAAGTGCGTCGGGTAGGTAGAGTTTGTAAGCTACGGGGCCGACTCTTGCAAGAATCTCGAAAGGCCCTATGTACCTCGGATTAAGCTTCCCACGCTTGCCGAATCGTATCAAGCCCTTCCAGGGTGAGACTTTGAGAAGGACTCGGTCTCCCGTCTGAAATTCCAAAGGTTTTCTACGTTTATCAGCGTAGCTCTTTTGTCGGTCTCTAGAGGCTTTCAATCGTTCACGAATCTGAACGATTTTCTCTGTCGTTTCCCGAATGATCTCCGGACCGGTGAGAGTACTGTCGGAAGCTTGCCCCCTGGCTAATTGGGTATCACCCACCTCAGCCCAGCACAGAGGGGATCTGCACTTTCGACCGTAGAGGGCTTCAAATGGAGCATCCTTGATGCTCGTGTGATAACTGTTATTATAGGAAAACTCGACAAGGGGTAAATGAGTATCCCATGCCTTCCCAAAGTCAATCACGTAGGCTCGCAACATGTCTTCCAGTGTTTGGATGGTCCTTTCACTCTGTCCGTCTGTCTGTGGATGATAAGCGGTGCTCATGTCCAGCCTTGTTCCTAGGGAATGTTGTAGTGATTGCCAGAATCTTGAGGTGAACCTACTATCTCTATCGGAGATAATGGACATAGGTACACCATGTAGCCGTACGATTTCCCTAATGTATGTTCTCCTAAGTTTCTCCATCTTGTCAGTTTCTTTGATAGGCAGGAAGTGTGCAGACTTGGTCAATCCATCGACGATGACCCATATGGTATCAAGTTCACCCGTTGTCTTGGGCAACTTGGTTATGAAATACATAGTGATCCGCTCCCACTTCCATTCTGGAATCTCTGGTTGTTGCAATAAACCAGAGGGCTTCTGGTACTCGACCTTAACCTTTGCGCAAGTAAGGCACTTACTTACGAAGGTAGCAATCTCTGCTTTCATATTAGGCCACCAGTATAGCTTTTTAAGATCCAGATACATCTTATCTGAACCTGGGTGGACGGAATACCGAGTGTTGTGCGCCTCGGTCATGACCAAGTCTCGGAAATCACCGTGTTTCGGTGTCCAAATCCGGTTCATGAAATATAAGGCTCCGTCACCCTTGGCTTCTAAATTCTTGTCCACTCCTCTAAGGGATTCACTCGTCACATTTTCAGGTTTCATGGCTTCAAGTTGAGCCGTCTGAATTTGCTTAGACAAGTGTGAATGGATGGTTATTGACAATGACTTGACTTTGCGACCAGAATATTCCTTCCGACTTAGGGCGTCTGCTACTACGTTGGCTTTACCCGGATGATAACGAATATCGCATTCGTAGTCACTGAGTAGCTCGACCCACCGTCGTTGCCTCATGTTGAGCTTCTTCTGATCGAAAATGTGTTGTAAACTCTTGTGGTCGGTAAAGATACTGCTTTTCGTCCCGTACAAGTAATGTCTCCAGATCTTCAGAGCAAACACCACTGCTCCTAGTTCAAGATCGTGGGTCGTGTAGTTAACCTCGTGTGTCTGCAATTGTCTCGAGGCATAGGCGATGACCTTACCTTGCTGCATCAGAACACACCCGAGCCCTTGATTTGATGCATCGCAATAGACTACGAAGTCTTCTATCCCTTCGGGGAGGGATAGTATTGGCGCGATGCATAAGGCTCGTTTGAGCGTTTGGAACGCTCTCTCTTGTTTCTCTTCCCAGTCCAAGGCCACACCATTCTGAGTCAGGGTTGTAAGAGGTTTCGCTATTCGGGAGAAGTTCTGTAAAAATCTGCGGTAGTAGCCAGCGAGACCTAGAAATTGACGAATTTCTGTAGGCGTATTGGGTGCTCACCAGTTCTCAATGGCTTTAATTTTTGATGGGTCCACGTGGATTCCCTCTTCACTTACCACGCGTCCTAAGAATTCGACTCTTAGGATCCAAAATTCACATTTCGAGAACTTCGCATAAAATTTCTCCTTTTGTAATTTCCCTAGAACTTGTCGCAGGTGATCGCCATGTTCTTCCTTACTTTGGGAGTAGATCAGGATGTCGTCAATGAAAACGATGACGAACTGATCCAAGTAAGGTAGGCATACTCTATTCATCAGATCCATGAAGTCTGCGGGCGCATTGGTCAATCCGAATGGCATCACCACGAACTCGTAGTGTCCGTAACGTGTTCGGAAGGCTGTCTTCGGCACATCCTCCTCTAGTACTCGTAACTGGTGATATCCGGATCTCAGATCAATTTTGGAAAAGTAGTTCTCCCCTTGCAGTTGATCAAATAGATCGTCTATGCGAGGCAGAGGGTAACGATTCTTGACCGTCAGTTTGTTGAGTTCTCTGTAGTCAATACACATACGGAGTGATCCATCTTTCTTCTTAACGAACAAGACCGGTGCTCCCCAAGGTGAGAAACTCGGTCTTATAAAGCCCTTGCTGAGCAGTTCGTTAAGTTGACCAGAGAGTTCCTGCATCTCAGCTGGTGCTAAGCGGTAGGGCGACTTGGCTACTGGGGTAGCTCCTGGGACTAAGTCGATTCTGAACTCGACCTGTCGTTGCGGAGGTAATCCAGGTAGTTTTTCTGGGAAAATGTCGGGGAAGTCGCTCACTACTGCGATGTTCTTTAGTTCTTTCGTTTCGAGGCTCGTTTCGACGACGTGAGCAAGGAATGCATGGTATTCTTTGCGCAAATACTTCTGTGCTTGAATACTGGATATTATACGAAGACTTGCACCGGGTTTGTCGCCGTAGACTATAAGAGTTTCGTTACACGGAAGGTTTAGACGGACTGCATTCTCGTAGCACATGATGTCGGCGCGATGAAGACTTAACCAATCCATGCCGATGATAACGTCGAAGCTTTTTATTGAGACCGGCATGAGGTCGATTGGGAATGAATGGTTATCTAGAGTTAGGGTACAACCTAAGTGTATGCTATTCGTACTTTCGGTTTTCCTATTAGCCATTTCTACCATGAATTGTTCCTTAAGTGTGTGTGGTTGTTGTTTTAGCATGCGAGCAAATTTATGGTTTACGAAGCTTCGCTCCGCTCCACTATCGAACAGAATGCATGCATAGGAGTTATGGAGGAGGAATGTACCGGTCACCACTATCGGGTCAGCAACTGCTTCCCCGTGGCCTATAGCTAGTACCCTCCCTGCTCCTCCAGCATTCTTCGCTTTGGGGCAGTCCCTCTTAAAGTGGCCTGTTTCGCCACCTCCATAGCAGGTCGGGCTCGCGCCAGAGCCAGGGACTTGGGTGATCGGTTGTGCCGAGAACTTACAGAAACGGATGGTGTGTCCTTTCCTGTTGCAGTTAGAGCACTGCATTTCACGGCAGGGGCCGTTGTGGTGGAAGTTGCATTTGTTGCACTTAGGCAAACTTCCAGTATACTGCTTCCCCAGAGCAGTAGTAGCAGTAGGGGTTACTGCGGCATGCACTGCCACAATTTGCTGCTTTTTGGCAGCTTGCTGCTTCTTCTTTTCGTCCCAAAACTTCCGCTTGGCGTCAGCGGGTTTGGAGGGTTCCGAGATGGCTAGGGTGGTTGTGGTTGCAGGGGTTTTGACTCCATGGTCAATGAGTCATTGTGCCAATCGCTTGGCACTGTCGAAGGTAGCAGGGTTTGATACTATGACATTCCCCTGATACGGAGGCACTAGCCCCCATATGTACTTCTCGATCTTTTTCCCTTCAGTGGGAACCATATTGGGGCAGAGAGCCACCAGTTCGCTGAATCGGGCAGTATAAGCGATACGTTGGTGCCTTTCATAGTCAGGTTCTAAAGTTCCTGTTCCAATTTTTGGACTTCACCCCTCGGGCAGTATTCCTCCATCATGAGGTCTTTCATCATTTCCCAGCCCATGTCGTTGGCTATGACGAGGGTTAGAGCTTTAACGTGGCTGTTCCACCACATCAGGGCCTTTTCCTCAAAGGTGCATGCGGCATATTTGACTTTGCTCGCAGCAGGGCATGAACAGATTTCGAAGACTGATTCAGTCTTCTCGAACCATTGCGAGAGAGCAATGACTCTGCTGGTGCCATCGAAAGGCTTCGGCTTGCAATTGGTGAAATCCTTGTAGGAGCACTCTCTCGAGCGCACAGGGGTTTCAACCGGAATTGATTCAACAGGGGTTCCACCTCTGCTGGCATCAGATGAGTGATACTGAGCCATGGCAGTTGCCACTGCTGCAGCTGCGGCAGCATTCAGGGCTGCAGTATCGATGACCGGAGGCGGAGGAGGCGGTGGAGGTGTAGGGTTATTCCTGGGAGATTTGCGAGGAGGCATCTTTCAGCTATAAGTTTATAAATATAAGAAAAATGGTAAGAATCAATTTGTAAGCAACGTGAGAGTGACACATGGACTAACTAACCATAGCCCAACAGTTGAATGAGTGTTTGAGATCACAACAAGGAATATTAGTAGGAAAACACAAGTGTACAGATTTTTCCCACAGATTAGATAGATGTCAATAATACTGGTATTACTGATGTAATTAAGTTCAGGGAAAATCGACCTAACAGTAGGTCTTACATCATACCATACAGAAAAGTCTGACAGTTCTTAGATTCCTAATCAGAGTACTGAAAGTTAGGAATATTTTACAGACAAGTGCTACTTAGAGCACAGATGTTAAAGGCTATTCCTTAACCAAAAGACAGAGATGTACTAGACATCATCTAACGGCGATGGGAATTCCTCAGGAAAGTCCTGAGGTCTGACACTTGACGAAACACCTCTTGAAGGTGTCACTCCTGAGCCCTCTGGCGGGCTCGAAGTTCCAAGACTTCAGCTCGGGAGACAGCCAGCTGCTGCTGCAGGGTTTCATTGGTTCTCTGGGTCCGTTCGATGTCTTCTTCAAGACGGCGGATGCGGACTGTGTTGACACCTGAGTTGGCATGAATCTCCATGACCCGGTCGATGGCTGCTCGACCTTGCTCAACATTACGAGCTATTCTGCGGATAATGACAGGCATAGCTCGGTCAGTAGAGCCACCTTCACTGACGTTGTAAAAACTTCAGTCCCCAAAGTATGGTAAGGGTTGACCCTGTTCATCACTCCAGCGATTCAAGTTGGTTGCGCACAAGGGAGTAGGACCTGGAAAAGCTGGTCGGGGGTTTTTGTTCGGGGCTTGACCTGCTAGCGGTAGGTTGTTGACTTCAGGCTCGGAGTCAGATCCATCAGAAAAGCCTTCTGCGAGGTGATCATCCAAAGGGATTGGATGCTCATCTTCGGGCTCTTCTTTGATCCACATGGCATTGCCTTCATTTGGAAAGTACGGGTCGCCATGATGGAATCCAGCCATTTAAATCTACGCGAGAAGAGAGTTATAAGAATATAGTATACATGTAACTAGTAGTACAAAATACACCTATAGTATTTTAAGTTTAAGTTCTACTGATCTTCTTGTGGTATTGTTGGAAAGTTTTTAGACTTGTTAACACATCACAACCATTCTAGGGCATATGTTAATCACTCCTAGGACCAGCATAGTTGATTAGGCTATGCCGTTCCCAGGACTGACCATACATCCCCGAGCTCACTTGTGATATTTAACAATCGTAATACTTTTGTTCTTATCATTGTGACACTGATCTTAGTATGAATGCAGACTAGTATACTTAATTAAATATTTTAATATTTAAAGTATAGACTCTTGGTCAGAGTGCGTTAATCCCTAATGGGTTTGTAGTTTAGTATATCTTTTATGGGTTGATATACTTGATTCACTATAAACAATGCTCTGATACCAATTTGTCACACCCCAAAACCAAGAACGGCAGAAACGTTCTGGGGCGGAGGACGTCATGTAAAGTATCACAACACAGTAAATGTAAATAAGCAAACAACATCAACCATTGCATTAAATATATAATTTTAATACAAGCGTGTTCTGTACAGTTTTAGAGACCAAAAATATAATGTAAATCAAAATAATATGATTAGTCTTGGATGCGCTCCATCTTCTCAAAAGTTGGCCTCGGTACCTGTCTACTGATGACCTGAGAATACAAGTTATTTTGAAAGAGTATATCAGCATTAAGCTGGTGAGTTCATAAGTATTTTAGTGTCGATGTTTATTATCAAAACGTTTGAACGTGTCTCAAGTATAAGTTTGTAAAATGTATGTAAGTGTTTGTAAAAGTTTGAATCTCTCAGAAAAACCTATATTTTCTATTAAAGTAGCCTTCTACCAAGGCTTAACTGTTTTGTATGCTCGTTTGTTGTAAAAGTGTGTAATTTCCCAAGTGTAACTATCATTTAACAAAATATAGTTTGTACATTAATGTTTAAGTGAGGTTATCACTAAAAATATGTAATGGGTAAATCATTGTAGTACTGTAGTTTTGTATTATAGGAACTACTGTTGTACTAACTATCTTAAACCGGATTTATATTAAGGTATAATGTGATAATTGCACCATACTATCGACTGGTAACAACGACATACGAATGGTCGTAATAACGGAATGATGTTTGGCACCCGCAGACCTGCAGGTCTGGCTGTAGCTAGCAGCAAGGTGTAGGATAGTCAATCCAGTATAGATCTATACGCAAACTCACGCTTTCCCTCCAAGAGAATTATGGATACAACTCGAGCCATGACATTTAACGCATGCTCTGATCGAGTGGATCATAATTGCTAACGTATTCTTGTATATGTAGTGTAATTTTTCTCGTTCTAGTATAGTTGTATATGTTCTCCTCCTAGTATAGTTGTATATGTTCTCTTCCTAGTATAGTTGTATATGTTCTCCTCCTAGTATAGTTGTATATGTTCTCCTCCTAGTATAGTTGTATATGTTCTCTTCCTAGTATAGTTGTATATGTTCTCTTCCTAGTATAGTTGTATATGTTCTCATAGTAATGTAATGTATAGACTCATGAATGAACTGACTCATTGATCTAGAAGTTATAGTAGTATGATCCTGTGTTACCCTGATGGTAACTTACTAATGATGTGTATAGTAAGCATGAATATGGAAGTACTTTTATGTCTATATATGTATATTTGATATATAGTTAATATTGAAACGACCTTCGGATGGTCACCCGAAATCCCACCAGACCACATCTAAATCGAGAAAAAGGAAATAGGGTGGATGGCCTTCCTAAGCCCTTTAAACATTACTTATGTATCTATACATATATAGGCATGCAATTTATAAGAAGTAAAACAAAGTTTAAAAAAATCATTTGATAGGTAAAAGAGTTTGTAAAACATTTTAAAGTAAAGCAGTTTGATAAACAGTTTGAACAGTGATAAAATCATTGGTTTCCTAGTTATTAATCACATGTGATTAATGCAATCACATGTGATTGATGCAATAACTATAAGTATTTAACTTGTATTCCCCCCATAAAGTATTTAAAACATTTAAAATCATTTCAAAGGTTAATTAAAGGGGTATGAACTCACCTATGGTGAGCGGTTTGGATTGTCGGATACCGTGCTAGGTGGCAAACGGAGACTTGTTCGCACGCACAAGCCTAGTTATCATATAATGATCATATATATAACTAATTAGCCAAATAATAACTTAATGAAATAAGTTGGGACACTCAGGAACATGTAAACACTCGGTATAAGTGTTAAAGGTCCTAAGGGTTGCTTCTAGGTTGTTACAGGACAAGGCTAAAGGGGTTTAATGTACCAAATGACCATGAATATGAGTTTACTACCCAACAAACCCCACACAAGGATTTTACGGTCGTAAAACCTTGATTTTACGGCCGTGAGCTCCACTCTTGGTGGTTTTGGGTGTTTTAAGGTGCTAAATGAATTCTAGAATAAGCCTAGCTTGGTGGTTTAATCCTTTGGGTAGTTTAGGGCATAGATAATACTCCTTTGAGGAGTTTACGGCCTAAAGACCATATCCCTTAGAGTTTACGGCCGTAAACTCTCATGGGATGGATGTTTTAATTCTTTCAAGACTCTTGCACAAGTAGGATAATTTCTAGGCTTTTGATTTAGGCTAAGGGGGACTTTAGGCACACTTTGGTGCCTTTACTTGGAGTTTACGGCCCAAGATCATTTCTTGGCCGTAAACTCCCTTTTAGGGATGATTTTGATGTGTTATAGTCCCCATTTTAGCTACAAGTATTTGAGGGTTAAAGTCTAAAGCCTTAGGGGGTGATTAGGGCACATTAGGCCCTTGAAAATGGTGTTTACGGTCCAAGAATTTCATGGGCCGTAAACTCCTAAAACTATGTGTTCTTGATAGATTTCTAGCCTCAAATGATGATACCTAACATCCTAAACTAGTTGCCTAACAAGGAAATGGGACTAGATTGCCTTAAAGCTCCATTTTGGAGTTTACTCTCCAAGAACGTTCTTGGGCGGTAAACTCCCGGATCTCATATATTAGACATGTAATCTATGTTAATAAGCATAAAAAAAACATTAGAACACAACTAGAGAAGTGTACTCACGATTTGGGATGAAAACCCGAAGATTCGTGAGAGAGAATATGGCTTTTCTCTAGTTGGAAATGTGAATAATGAATGAATTTAGTTCAGAAATCTATTTATAGTCCTGAAATATTTTTGGCAAAAATATTTTTATTCCGGAAATGGACTATAACATTATGAAGTTTTGAAATGCTCAAGTTTCACAAACCCAGGAGCATCCATTCTCCTGATATCTCCTTAAACGTAAGCCCTAATGTACACAAACTTATTCGGAAAAGTTTGAAAATCACTGAAACTAGACTAGCTTCTATTGAATAGATATTGTTCGTACAAAATGGAAATTTCGGGTTGTCACAGTATTCAAATTCATTTGGATTAAGTGAGTAATAACGGGTGACACCTTTAAGTGTCGTTCGTAGTCTGTAGTTATAATCAAAGTCTGCTGGAGGGAGAGCGAGAGTTTGTTTATAGATCTATACGGGGGTGACTCCCCCACACCTCAGCTGTTCGCTGCAGTTAGACTCGGCCAGTCTAGGGCGAGAAAATCGTAAGATCAATTCCGGCGTCCACTAGAATGCCAAGACAAACGAACTAGTCATTATCATGCATGGTTATAATGACTCACATAATAAATCCAATACTATCCGAGTAATCAAGGAAAATCATAATCATTCGTTGTGACAGTATAATAATTCGAAATAATCACATTATATTAGCGGAAAACATCGGGTTTTTCGAGGAAATAACACCATTCACTTGTATTTTCAATAACTATAATGCAAAACTTCTCATTTATACACATTTTGAAATCATTCATGCACAAACCTATGGATCTTCATGCTTTAGTATAAACAATTGTCTTTTCAGAAAATATCGGATTTTCTGGGTTTTATAAACTTCACAAAACATTTTTATAACAACCCTACTTATGAACTCACCAACATTCCATATGTTGACGTTTTTCAAAATAACTTGTATTCTCAGGTAATAGATAAGCTGAAGAGTAATGCCAAGTGTGTTAGGATGTTATGTTTTGAAAACTCTCAAACAATTTATGCTACGGTTATGTATTATTTAAACAATGTACTTGATGTGAACAAGGTAATTTGTAATGTATTAATGCATGGTGATGTTTATGTTATGATTCATGTATATTCATTGTGATGATATTCAATTTAAGTTATGCGAGCCCTCGAACGATTCCGCCGTCTGGTTCAGGGGGTGACGATATTAATATTAAATCATATTATTTAATTAGTATTGATCAAGAATTAGTTTGGAATTAATTTTGTGATCAATAGAGACGAATTAAACAAATGGGGATTGATTTGGTAAATCATTCATTCTTATAAAGTGGGGTTATGATCGATTGTTCTTCATGTTGGGCTAAACCCATGTGGTGACCCATGGACACTCCATGGAGGATAAAACCCATGGATCATGAGGAATGTCGAAAGTCAAGAATTACATTGTATAACTCTAATGTGCACACTATATAAGAAGTCTCATAGCTCATGAAATTGGCACTTAAGTGATCAGCTTTAAAGGACAAGAAGTGAGGGCTAGCCGATTTGTGAAGCTAGTGTTCTTCTCTCATGTTATTCCAATTGTTGGCGGTGTTGTGTGATTCCATTTGAGGTGCAACACTTGGGGTACTAACTTCTTAAAGGTCCAAGGCTTCCAACTACAACAAAAGGTATGTCTTCTAGCTTGTTTTATTACCCATGTGTCAAGTTTTCTATGCTAGTTAGAGTAATACCTTGCAATGTTTAAGTTTGCATGTATAATAGAGAAAAAATAGATCCAAGGTATTTAGGGTTGCATGCACACCTTAGGAGTGTTAGAATGCTCAAAACCCTTAACAACTTAATTGTGTAGCTGTGAGGAGTAATCATACCTTCTTATACATGGTTTGTTCCATGATGAGACGAGCTTCCATACCTATTTCTTTTGCGGGTATGCCTAGAGACAGCTGCCCATATCCTGAACGTTGTATGTACTAAGAAGGTTACCAAAACACCTCACGAAATGTGGACAGGGAAAGTTTCCTCACTAGCCCACATCAAGATTTAGGTCTGTGAAGATTTCGTTAGACGAGATACTCATGACAAGATAGAACCTAAAAGTGACAGGTGTATTTTCATTGGCTATCCACATAAGTGTTTTGGTTACCTGTTTTACGGACCTAGTGAGAACATGGTATTTGTAGCTCTAAGGGGAATCTTTCGCAAGATAGAACTCATATTCAAAGAGGACAGTGGGAGTGCAATGAACCTTGAAGAAATTCAGGAGTCAACAAGTGAAGGAACCTTAGAAGACACTAACACTCAACCACAAGATAAGACTCCTATTGAGCCCATCGACAATTCATTACCTCTTTATTGATCAAGTAAGGTTAGCACGCCACCTACGTTATATGGTTTCCATATAATGTCAGATGTTGACACATTTATCAATGATGGTACACTAGTAAATTTGGATAAGCCTACTAACTATAAGGAAGTGATGGAGAGCCCTGAGGCTACCAAGTAGGAAGAGGCAATAGATAGCGAGATCCAGTCTATTCATGACAACTTAGTTTGGAATTTAGTTGATCATGTACTAGGTCGAAAGATAGTTGGGTGCAAATGGATCTTCAAGAAGAAGACCGACATTTAGGGAAAGGTACCCAATTTCAAGGCATGACTAACTGTGAAGGTCTATACTTAAACCCAAGGGATTGACTATGATGAGACCTTCTCACTAGTGGCTAAGATAAAGTCTATCAAGATAATGCTTTCCATTGCTACCTTTCAGAATTATGAACTATGTAGATGGCAAAATTGCTTTCCTTAATGGGAAGTTGAATGAGGATGTTTACATTATCTAGATAGAGGGTTTGTACAAGCAAAGTTTCCTATTATAGTGTGTAAGATTGAGAAATGAATTTATAGATTGAAACAATCATCTCATGGTTAGAATCTTTGTTTCCCTGAGAAAGTCAAAGAATTTGGTTTCTTTAAGAGTGATGAAGAGTCTTGTGTACGTCAAAACTAGTGGAAGTATAGTGACTTTCCTAGTATTGTATGTTGATGACATACTCCGTATGGGAAACGACATTCCAACCATGCATGAAGTAAAATATTGGCTTAGAAAGTGTTTCACCATGAAGGATCTAAGAGAAGTAGCCTATATTCATGGGATAAGGATTCTGAGGGATAGAAAGAAAAGCCTTATTGGTCTTAGTCAGATTACATACTTGGACAAGGTAATGAAATGGTTTAGTATGGAAAATTACAAGAAAGGAGAACTACCCATTCATAGTACTGTCAAGTTGACTAAGATTCATCGCCCCGATACAAATGAAGAGATAGCTAGCATGAGTTGAGTTCCATATGCTTTGGTTGTAGGTTCGATCATGTATGTTATGATGCGTACTCGCCCTAATGTGTCTTATGCTTTGAGCACGGTGAGTCACTTTTAGGGAAATCTTGGCAGAGCTTATTGGACTATAGTGAAGAATATTCTTAAGTATTTATGAAGGACAAAGGAAATGTTTCTACTCCTTAGTGGCAATTATACTTTGAGAGTTAGTGGATATAGTGATGTCAATTTTTAGACAGATTGAGACAACTTTTGTTCTCAGTCGGGCTGGGTGTGTTTGTTAAATGGTGGAGTGGTTACTTGGAAGAGTACCATACAGGAAACTGTGGCTAATTCTACTTGTGAATCATAGTACATCGCAGTGAGTGATGCACCAAAAGAAGCGACTTGGTTGGTTGAATAACTTTATCGGTGATCTTGGAGTGCTCCGGACCATCCAAGAGCCACTAGAACTTTACGTGATAAAGAAAGCGAGGTTGCTTTGACCCATGAACCCAAGGATCACGGTAGGTCTAAGCATATCAATAGAGAATACTATTACATCAGACATATGGTTGAAGAAGGTCATCTCCTGGTAAAGTAAGTATCGTCTAAAGATAATCCAGCAGATCCTTTCACAATGGCTCTGAGTAAGGTTAACCATAACCAACATGCTAGGAGCATAGCCTTAAGAGATGATATTAGTTTAGTAGTTAGTTGAAAGTTTGAAACTTGTAAAAAAATAAATGTAATTGATTTTGGTGATAAAATAATAGAGATTATTTATGAGTTTGGTTACTACGTTTTTTAATTATTTATTCTTGTATTTCGCTTCGTATGTTTTACACCCTGAATGATTTGATTATTTGAAACTATGCAATCGTTCATACTTTTGGAAGTAAGTAGTGAATCCAGACTATCATGAACTGAATTGTAGATTGTCTGTAGGAGTTAGACATTGCAATAAGATTTGCGACAATGTTCATGAGTACTTAGAAAATGAGATTTTGAGTATTGGATAAACCCACACTCAGAGAATTACTTCATGGATTCTATTACGAGTAATTTTGTGATGATAACATCTTTATTCTAAAAATAGAGATATATGAGTTGTAATTTACAAGTCGGTTTTGCATTGGTGTTCCGCAAATGCATCAATAACATGATGTTATAAAACATAGTGGCATGCATGATTTGGTGAGTAAAAGATATAGGCATATAAGTCGAAGTTTATTCGTTCCTTTTTTCCTAACAAGAAGCAATATATTTGTGCCCCTTGGTGATTTGGTGTTGACATTATAGGGTTGGACTCAACCAGGACTGAATTGATGTGTTGAATTAGTAGTCTAGTGAGGTCATCACAACATAAAGAAATTAGGAAACAAAATTTTGGACAAGAGATTAATTGTAATCCATGTCTCATGTCCTTACGATATCTTGAAGAACAAAGAAATATTGGATCACTTATCGTAGGACTAATGTCTGATCAGATCAGAGTCTGGCAGTTCCTTTGGAAAGCATACTTTGATGCTTAATTTAGAAGTTATATATGAAATTGTAGTTACAGACTTATCCAAGTGGGAGACTGTTGGATTAGGTGTCTAAGCCAACAACTAAATTGGTATATACTTGAATTAAATGCAAAGTCCTTTCTGGGTAGCCCTCAAAACTAGTAATTGACATAATGACTTTTGGAGAGAGAGGTTTATTATAAGATTAATAAATAGTAGTAAATAATTTGTTAATATATTATGAGATTAACATATTAATTAGAAATTATACTATTTAATTAATAATTAATTTGAAATTAATTACAATTAATTTTGGGATTAATTGTATTAATGAAAAGTGCAAGGACCTTAGCTATAATTGTTCAATATTTGAAAAAAAAAAAAAGAAGGATTCTTGAATGTTCCTAGGATTAACCGAAATCGTGTTTATTGCTTAGGGTTCTTGATTATTCCATGTGGATAATATGGATAATAAGGAAACTAGATAAAGTCAAGATTTGAAATAATATTATTTTATTTCAAATTAGGGTTATCTTGGGTTTTCCTATTATCTATAAATAGGACCCTTAGCCCTATAATTTTTAGCCACTCTAACTCTTAGAAGGATAACCGGAAATTTCATTCCTTGTCCTCTCTCCTCTCAAGTCTTCTATTGCTAGGTTTTAGGTGCAAACCATTAGAGTCATTGGATTCTTGTGCTAGCTTTCCAATAGATTTGAAGAAAGGAATTACTTTGATTATTTTCTATAATAATCCAAAAGTTATGTAAACCCTAATCATTGTTATTTTCGATAAAAGTAGGATACCTTAGGTTTCTTGATGTTCAATTGTTTATTGCTTTCAAAAGAGAAAACTTATATCCAAATAGGTTGCATGTAAATTTAAGGGTTAAGTTATTTCTACCACATGTTTACTTATAACCTAAAAAACTTATCAAAATACCCCCCCCCCCCCTTTGAATCGTGAAAGAATGGTAGAACAAGGAAAGAAGAATAAAAAGAAAAAGATTTTATGTGTTTTCTTCCCCATTTTCTCTCAATTTGAATATATTAGTAGATGTTTACATTTAATCCTAGAAACCATCATCTGGACCAGGATAAACTTTGGATAATGTAAAATCGATAAAATCGTGACTTCCAAACAAAAAAACCACAAATATCAATGTTCCAAAATAAAAACCAAAATATGGGCATCAAGTGTAGATTAAGGTGTTACCACGATTTTATTGAGTAGTGAAGGCAATTACGAGACTATAAATGTGAGCATTGAGATAGGGAAACCGATTTGGGTTTACCTGCATTGCTTTTATATCCAAACCCCTAAATAAAGCTTGGTACACACCCACTTTATTAGGTATTTATACAATTTGGGAAGGGGAGATAGTGGGGGGTGATGGTTTGTGAGACAAGAGACCAAACGTGTGGAGGAGTTGAAGAGAATGATGGAGGGAGAGGTTGAGAAACTATAAATAGGGAATTAAGAAGATAGAGATTCAAAGATGTGAAAAATTAAGGGTTGGAATTGCTTGAATGATTTTTCACTACCGCGCTTAGTAATAATAATAATTATCAAGATTACCATGATAATTTTTAGGATTTTTAGTGTGTTTCTCATTATTCATTTATTTTTTATACATCTGGTCTCTTTGGCAATGTAGTTTTGATCTTTAATTTTCCGATGAGGAGATGAGGTTAATATCATGGTTTATTTTAGTCTTTTTGAAATGCATGAATAATGATATCATTTCCTTCGTACTTCAGATATGTTATTGGAGAATTGGTGCTATCTATGAATTTCTAGGTTAAGTAATTATGTCGGATACTCAACATCATAAAAAATATTGGTACAAATTTAAATAATAGCATAAACAGTCCAGATACTAAGCTGACTAGTTGATTGTTATTATTCAATAACTCATGATCACTTTCAAAATATATATTCAAACACCCAGTACCCTTGAAAACAAGTATGTTGATTTTTTTAGTTATCTACACCAATAATAGTAAGCTATATCTTTATTTGAGGAATGATGTATCTCATATTTTCTAAATCATGTTAAGCTTTTATTTAATTGCTTCATTTGTTCCTCCTGCCACATGAGTTATGTTTCTATATTGGATATAGGCAACATTGCAAAGATGCATATGAGGAGACATACAAATACTTTTTTGTTGAAAACCATAACACCTGAGTTTCGGATTAGTCAAGCTTACTTTTTTAAGGAACCAAAGATGGAGTTTTGGAGGAAACTCTATGCTACGACGTGGCACAAGGATGCCTACGACATTGATATGACTTTTACTTTGTTTTGAAGTCTAGAAACCTTCTAAGGGACGATTTCAAGCTACATATTCAAATTAGAGCAAGGTTGAAGATTCAAGTGCTATTGCATCGAGATTTCACTTTGGATTTGCTTGATGATTGCATCTTGCATTCTTTGGGTGATGTTTTTCTACTTTATTTTGTTGAATATGGAGCAAAACTTTTACTTTCACTAGATATTAATGAACCCTTGTTTATATGTTTTTATTTCGTTAGTAG
This sequence comes from Lactuca serriola, assembly GCF_051521515.1. Taxonomy (NCBI): domain Eukaryota; kingdom Viridiplantae; phylum Streptophyta; class Magnoliopsida; order Asterales; family Asteraceae; genus Lactuca; species Lactuca serriola. The sequence goes on from NC_136412.1 coordinate 144,384,792, forward strand.
GATTAATTGAATTTGGTTTTTACTTGTGTTCGATTGATTACTTTACCTTTCATGTAAAAGTTACGAACTTTATTGTTTATTGTTGATCATTATTAGGATTAGATGATCATTCTGTCTTGATGTACTTGAATCATATGAATCTATGATCCTAAGGTTTGTATGACTAGGACTTTCATCATAATCCTAGGGTTAACTAAAAGTATGAAACAGTAACTTTAATTGTGTTAGAGAGCATAAATATCCTGCTATGCTTAGATTGATTATCATGACCATTGACAAGAAATAACTAGATCATATCATTAATAGTTCGAAATTATTTAATTATTTATGTGTTCATTAATTGCATGATCATTGTGTTAGTTGTTCATTAAATATTAGTACTAGGAAATCCAATCAAGATAACTAGTCATATTACAATTCGGTAATCAATTTAATACATTGAACTTTTTATAAATCAAACATAGTAACTTGGGAGATTCATATTCTAGTGGAAGTACTTCTTATTTATTGTTTTCATTTAGTTCTTTAGTTTCGTTGATTAATTAAGCCTTAAAATTGGTTTAGCTTAGTTTGCACACAAACCACATTTTACTATATTATTATTAATTTAATTATCATTTGAGTTATTTGAACTAAACCATCATGTCCCCTATGTTCGACAGCCTTTCTTACCTTAAACTATATTACTTCACGACTAGGTGCACTGTCTATTCGTGTTTAAGAATAGTGAGATTAGATAGGACTTTATAAATTAAAATCTAGTGTTTTAATACATACATCAAGTTTTCGGCGTCGTTACCGAGGAATTGTTGCATTTTGTTTGTATTATTTATTTGTTCATTAAATTTAGCTTTTAGTCTTTATGGATACGATTGATGCTATTCTTGAGCATGAGTTACAGGCACTAGATGATCTATTCATCCATAAAAAGATTTAAAGGAACTAGAAAGATTGCTAGCAGACAACTCGTATAAAGAACAAGAACAAGCTGAATTGCCGGAACCAACCGTGGTGTGACCATTACCACGACATGGAGCCCTATTTTTCCGATTTTTGTTTCGAAGCATGGGATGAAGATTCCAACTATGGAGAAAGTCCTAATGTGCAATGCATTTCTGATGACTGTCCAACCAGTTCCAATCCTTGTCAACATTCTTGGATTTTATGGAATCAAGCTCGGCCGACCGATTTTCGAAACAAAAAGTCAAATCTTACAAATCGATCCAAAAAGAATACTAAATACAATGATAGGATTGGCATCAATTTTATTAAAATTTTATTAAGTTAAGAGTTCAGCTCAAGACTTGCACAAAAAAGCATTTATTAGGAGGCAACCCGACTTTTAAATTAGTTTTCATTTTCTTTTCGTTTTCGTTTTTAATTTTTAGTTTTAATTTTATTTTTCAATAAAAGTGTTTTTGATGATTCTTATTTTTGTTGCGAGAGAATTTTCAACTAAAAAATTGATGATGGGAAAAAAAATGCAAGCATGGGGGTGGATTATTACTAGAAGAAGGCAAGAAGCATGACACACAATAAGTATGGTGTATACAATCGATATGGAGCAAAAACCGATGAGTCTACTGAGCTACCAATGCTACATATAAGAAGAACTGATACGAGGGATCGATCAAGAAATTAGCTACTTCCAGATTGGTCGAATCATTCAACGATGAAGAGTTTAGTCTTTTCAAGAAGATCCGACGTGAGCCTAGCTATCTCGAGACGTGGCTTTTTATTACATTGCGACTACTTTCCTGACATTTAAAGACGGCAAAGCGCCAATTCTCACTATGATTTATAACAATGATTTTCTCGTGATTGAGTTCCATTTTTATAGGGATCATGTCGTGGTCAATAACCTGCCACGATGTGGCAACACCCCTATCAGATTTTCATGTTGTGAAGTTTAGTTGTCCGCTTCCTATTTTGTTGCCAAGAGTCCACCAATATTAGCAAGGATTTTCAGATTCCAGAGTGTTCCAGCAGACAAAGTCAAGCTAAGTATCGATAAGCAACCCACAATAGTCAATGCAATCAAGCGACTACATAACCAAGACAAGTTTGCTCATTGTCTCCCTCTTTTATTTTTTATGTTTTAATTGTCTTTATACAATGAGGGTATTGCATAATTTAAGTGTGGGGACGGGGATCGAATTAAAGGAAAAGAGCATGCTAGAAAAAATATATACGCCATATTAAAAAAGCGAAAAAACATATACTTGCAAAAATAGTCTAATTTAGAAAAATCTAGAAAATTCTTAAAATTTTGCTTGTGTTAGAACTAAGTTTGCTAGTATTGTGTGGGATAATTTGAAGCGAATTTAAAGGGTTAGTTAAGCTAATATGTTATATCATATTTGTGGATTCCCAATTCTAGTGAAATCATGAGACAAAAACGCAAACTTGTGTAGTCTAAGGTAAATAATATGTTTGCATAGTGTACTTGAAATGTATCTAGTAAAGCTTATATAGTCATTGAACTTTACGCTAATACCTTTAACCAATAAGGGTTGAGGTTAAGTTCCCTTGTGTAGCATATGTTTTTCTTTAAGGTTTTTAGTTTGAGAGAAAAAATAAGATATGGAAAAAATCAAAAAAATGAAAAATTTTGTGAGAAAAAGAACAAAAAGACAAAAAAAAATTGTCAAAAGTTATTGAGTGAATAAAAGTTTGCAAAGTATGAAGATCTTGAAGAAGTGAAGAATAAGGCAAATTGTCAGGGGATTATTTGTTTCATAATTTTTCTTTCTAGATTATATTATTGTATGTGTGCTTGGGAACTTAACAAAAATTATCTTGAGGTAAAGAAAGTTTTCTGAGGATGTATTCGGAGGGATGCACAAATGAGTGTCGTTCAACATAAGTGGGGAATGTTTATGAGGATTGTGAGCATTTAGAACATGGGAAGTAATTAGGGTCTAGACACAAATATATGCATTGAGGCCATAAATAATTTGCAAATTCAAACTGGGATATTCTATGTGATGTTGGTGGGCAAAATTTTGACATAGCATAATAACAATCTAGTTTGCTTGAGAACAAGTAAAAGATAAGTGTGGGGTATTTTGATATGGTCTTATTTAACTATATATTTTAGGTCATTATCTTAATATATTTGATTAAAATGTTATATTTTTAGATATATGATACTTAATATACTTGAAAATAATAAATTAAAATTAAAATGGGAGATGGGATGCAAAATGAGGAGAACATAGCTGAAAAAGACACAAAAAGGATGTTGCTGACAGCTTGACCCCTCATCAGTGTTTTAGCCATATCTCATGACTCGTAACTCCGATTAATGTGATTCAAAATGATATGTAAAATAAAAACAAATTTTGGACGACTTTAGTTTTTTGAGAAAAGTTTGATTCCCAATTACCACGACGTGGCAAATCCAGTTTTTGGATGATCATGAAGTTTCAATCTAACACGGCGTGACAAGTTGTTGGCCACGCCGTGGTGTCAAAAAATCTATAAAAACATGGAAATTTCAACCCTAATTGGTGCGCAAACTTTGGAGAGGCTATATATGCGACTTTTACTTCGTTTTGAAGTCCATAAACTCTCCAAGGGATGATTTTGAAGCTACATATTCAATTGGAGCATGGATTTGACGATTCAAACATTATTGTATCAAGATTGCATTTTGGGTTTGCTTGATGATCACGTTTTGCATTCATTTGGTGATTTTTTTCATTTTTGGTTGGCTGAATATGGTGTAAAAACTTTTACTTTCACTAGATATTGATGAACCCTTATTGATATGCTTTGATTTTGTTAGTAGTATTAATTGAATTTGGTATTTACTTGTGTTTGATTGATTGGTTTACCTTTCATGTTAAAGTTATGATTTTTATTGTTTATTGCTGATTGATACTAGGATTAGATGATCATTCTATATAGATGTATTTGAATCATATGAATCTATGATCATGAGGATTGTATGACTAGGCCTTTAATCATAAGCCTAGGGTTAGTGTCACATCCCCAAACCAGAATGGCGGAAACATTCGGGGGTGGATGACTTCACGTAGTATCACAACAGTTGAATATTATAAAGAAAGTAACACAACCATCATATATATAATGAAAACGTATATTGTTGCGTTATACATATTAGCAAAAGAATATTACAATATGATGATAAATGTTCAATAATAAAACATCCTTAGTGTTCCTCCTCCAAAAGCTGGTAGTTACCTGTATTACTGATTCCCTGAGAAATACAAGTGGTTTTGAAAAAGTGTCAACAATTAAGTTGGTGAGTTCATAAGTGTTTTGTATTGAAAAGTATGTCTTTTTCGGTAGTAAATCGATGAACGAGGTTTTCAGAAAATCCAATATTTTCTATAAATGGTTTGAAAAGTTTCCAAAGTTGGTGTGTGTTAGTGTGTTCCATACTTGAATAATAATGATAACTTTGTGCCAAAATGATGTAGAAAACTGAATGCATATATGAATCTCGTAAATCAAACTTGTTTTTATACATTAATGTGAGTTTTATAACCATACTATTGACACTGACGGCCTGTAACAACATTCTTCAGGTGTTGTACTGTTATGACATTTGTCACCCCAGACCTGCCGGTCTAACTATAGCTAATAGTTTAGGTGCGGGGTTGTCAATCCCATATAGATCTATACACAAGTATCACGCTCTCTCTCCAAGAGATTATGGTATATAATACAGGACTTGAAATGCATACATACGAGTACGTTGAAGTTTGAATGTCTCACATTACTTGGTATAAACAGATTTACGATAATAAAGACTTTACTTCTTTTGAAAGTATTTCATTTTTCAAGATGTATATGTAAAATGTATGAATAACTTGATAACTATACTCATTATAGTTTCTCAAAAAGTATGTTTCCATTTATTAAGAACAACTTGGTGATATAATAGCCCTTTAAACATAAAGATGTTTATAAAAACGATACTTTGACTTGTAATGTACTTGTATCCCCCCTAAAACATGAAAAGAATTGAAAAGTAGGGGCATGAACTCACTCGTTAAGTTTGAAGAGAGAGGCTAGAGTTGAGCAGAGTTTCGACCGCGAAAAGTTGCGTCTTCGGGCTCTCGGGAATCTCTGCAGCGTAGATCTTTCGTCGGGGGCTCGAGTGTGGAAACCGAGGTGATGGAATGGTCTCTGGAGCTTAGAAGTATGGGAGAATGACTGAGGAAATGAGAATGGTGTGCAAAAACTTGAAGCTCAACCTCTCTATTTATAGGCTGGAAATTCCTCGTACGCGGCGCGTACCTCCGAAGTACGTTGGGCGTACGCAGTACGCGGGGTGTAATTCTGGCTTCCGTTTTCTGAATTTCGTAACTTTCGCATACGAGCTCCGTTTTTCACGTTCTTTATATCCACGCGTAGGTGAGATTATGCTCTACAACTTTCATTTAGACTCCGTCGGCTAGTTTTGACTTTATTTTTAATGATATAATTTTAATAGGCCGGGCCTCCTAAAGTCCGTTAAAATTTCATAGTTTCTCTATTCGACGTCGGTTTTCGTTTGTCTTTTTATCGTTTTATTACTACTGTGGAGATCTTCAACTTCCGTTTAGGTGGCGATAGCTAAATAACACTCAATCTTCAATTTGAGTTTTTAGCCCTCTACTACTGTTACGAAACTTAGGAAATTCGTAACTTCTTCATACGAAGTCCAATTTGGGCGATCTTTTTATGCACGCTCAGCTTTCAACGAGATCTACGACTTTTGTTTAGATACTTAAGGCTAAAATGCATTTTATTGAGATTTTACTTTTTACGTCAAATAATACGGCGTGTCGTAAATATACGAGTGGTTATAATTTCTTCAATATAACCCGGTTTTGAGCGTTCTTTATGTTTTTGGAAACTTTGGCATGATATCTAATATTTGATGCAACACAACTTAGATAAATAAACGCCTTTATTTTTTAGGTTAATTTCGTTGTATTTGACTTTTGAGCGTTACAATGCTTTTGGAAAATATAGGGTTGTCACATCTTCCCCCTGTTAAGGGAATTTCGTCCCGAAATTTAATCTAAGATAGAGTTTACAGTTTTAGGAAAAAGATGCGGGTACTTTTGTTTCATCTGATCCTCGCGTTCCCAGGTGTATTCAGGTCCTCGCTTGGCGTTCCAGCGGACCTTTACAATAGGTATGCGGCTTTGTTTAGTCCTTTTGATTTCCCGATCCATGATCTCTACCGGTTCCTCTACAAATTGGAGGTTTTCATTTATTGCAATTTCGTCTAGAGGGATGACAAGGGTCTCGTCGGATAAGCACTTCTTTAGGTTCGATACGTGAAAGGTAGGGTGTACGTTGTGGAGCTCCTGAGGTAATCTAAGTTTGTAGGCCACTGGACCGATCCTGGCAAGGATCTCGAAGGGTCCGATGTATCTTGGGTTTAGTTTTCCGCGCTTCCCGAAGTGTATTAACCCCTTCCAGGGCGAGACTTTTAGTAGGACTCGATCTCCGACCTGGAATTCCAAGGGTTTCCGTCTCTTATCTGCGTAACTCTTTTGTCTATCCCTTGATGCTTTTAGACGTTCTCGGATTTGAACAATCTTCTCCATAGTTTCCCTTATGATTTCTGGTCCAGTGAGCGCGTTGTCTGTTGCTTGTCCTTTTGCTAGCTGTGTATCCCCCACTTCGGCCCAACACAAAGGTGACCTGCATTTGCGGCCGTAGAGGGCTTCGAACGGGGCAGCTTTGATACTGGTGTGGTAGCTATTGTTGTACGAGAACTCGACCAAAGGTAGATGTGTGTCCCATGCTTTGCCAAAATCGATCACGCAAGCTCTCAGCATGTCTTCTAGGGTTTGTATGGTTCTTTCGCTCTGGCCGTCAGCTTGTGGGTGATAAGCGGTACTCATGTCTAGTCTCGTCCCCAAAGCTTTTTGTAGCGACTGCCAGAACCTTTAGGTGAATCTACTATCTCGGTCCGAGATAATGGATATGGGCACACCATGCAGTCGTACAATTTCTCTGAGGTATGTCCTTGTTAACTTCTCCAATTTATCCGTCTCTTTGATCGGTAGGAAATGCGCTGACTTAGTTAACTTGTCAACAATTACCCAAATGGTGTCGAGTCCGCTTGTTGTTTTGGGTAATTTTGTTATGAAATCCATGGTTATCCGCTCCCACTTCCATTCGGGTATTTCTGGTTGTTATGAAATCCATGGTTATCCGCTCCCGCTTGTTGTTTTGGCTTCTGGTATTCCACCTTGACTTTGGCACATGTCAGGCATTTGCTCACGTAGGTAGCAATTTCGGCTTTCATGTTTTGCCACCAGTACAACTTCTTGAGGTCGAGATACATCTTATCAGAGCCGGGATGTATGGAGTATCGTGTTTTATGGGCTTCGTCCATAACGATTTCTCTGAATCCACCAAACTTCGGTATCCAAATTCGATCCATGAAATAACGAACTCCGTCGCTCTTGGTCTCAAGGTTCTTATCCATTCCCCTTAGGGCTTCTCCTGTCACATTTTCGGATTTCAAGGCTTCTATTTGGGCTTCCTTGATTTGCGAGAACAGGTGTGAATGGATCGTCATAGTTAGGGACTTCACTTGGCGACCTGAGTACTCCTTCCGACTGAGTGCATCAGCCACTACATTAGCCTTTTCGGGGTGATATCGAATTTCGCATTCGTAATCACTTAGTAGTTCTACCCATCGTCTCTGTCTCATGTTGAGTTCCTTCTGGTTGAGGATATGTTGGAGGCTTTTATGATCGGTGAAGATTGTACATTTTGTGCCGTAGAGGTAGTGCCTCCATATCTTCAGAGCGAAGACGACTGCTCCTAGCTCAAGATCGTGCGTTGTGTAGTTTACTTTGTGCGTCTTTAGTTGCCTTGAGGCGTAGGCGATGACCTTCCCTCTTTGCATTAAGACACACCCAAGTCCTTGGTTTGATGCATCACAATAGACCACGAAGTCCTCCGTTCCCTCTGGCAGGGTTAGGATGGGCGCACTACATAAGGCTCGCTTTAGTGTCTGAAATGCGCTGTCTTGTTTTTCTCCCCAGTCGAAGGTCACGTTTTTCTGGGTTAGGGTGGTAAGTGGCTTGGCAATCTTTGAAAAGTTCGGTATGAATCTTCGGTAATACCCGGCGAGTCCCAAAAATTGTCGGATTTCTGTAGGGGTCCTTGGAGTAGTCCAACTATCTATTGCCTTTATCTTGGAAGGGTCCACGTGTATTCCTTCTTTGCTTACAACATGTCCTAGGAAATCCACTTCCCGAATCCAAAATTCGCACTTGGAAAATTTTACGTAAAGTTTCTCTGCCCTTAATGTTTCCAGTACTTGGCGGAGGTGTTGGCTGTGTTCTTCCTGGCTTCTAGAATAGATGAGTATATCATCTATGAACACGATCACGAATTTATCCAGGAAGGGACGACATACTCGTTTCATCAAGTCCATGAACACCGCTGGAGCATTTGTCAATCCGAAGGGCATTACTACGAACTCGTAGTGACCATAACGTGTTCGGAAAGCCGTTTTGGGGATGTCTCCTTCCAGTACTCGCAGTTGGTGATAACCAGATCTTAGATTGATCTTTGAGAAGTAGCTTGCTCCCTGTAGTTGGTCGAATAGATCGTCTATGCGCGGTAAGGGATATCGGTTCTTGATCGTGAGTTTGTTTAGTTCCCGATAATCGATGCACATGCGAAAGGATCCGTCCTTCTTTTTCACGAATAGGACTGGTGCTCCCCATGGTGAGAAGCTCGGTTTGATGTATCCCTTGCTCAGCAGCTTGTTTAATTGACTGGATAGTTCCTGCATCTCGGCTGGGGCTAAATGGTAAGGCGACTTTGCTACTGGGGTAGCTCCGGGGATTAAGTCGATTCTGAACTCAACTTGGCGTTCTGGTGGAATTCCTGGAAGATCTTCTGGGAAAATATCTGGGAAGTTGTAGACTTCCGGAATGTCTTTAATGTTCTTTGGTTCTTGTTTCTGGTCTATTACGTGGGCTAGAAAGGCATGATATTCCTTACGAAGATATTTTTGTGCCTTAACACAGGAGATGATTTGTAAACTTGAACTAGGTTTGTCACCATAAATGACAAGGGTTTCGCCGTTTGGCAGATTTAGGCGAATGGCCCTTTCGTGACAAAGTATATCGGCATGGTGAAGGCTCAACCAGTCCATACCGATGATGACATCGAAACTTCTTATGGAGATGGGCATAAGATCGACTCGAAACAAGTACTCGTTTAAATTTAGTGTGCATCCTACGTACAAATCGCTTGTGTTTTCTGTTTTACCGTTTTCCATTTCTACAGTGAATATTTTATTGAGTGGTTGGGGTTTTTGACTAAGTAGGTGTTTGAATTTATGACTCACAAAACTTCTCTCCGCACCACAGTCGAAGAGTATGCATGCATAAGTGTTGTTGAGTAGGAACGTACCCGTAACCACCGTGGGGTCTGCTATTGCTTCATTCTGTCCTATTGCCAACACTCTCCCCACACCGCCAACATTCCTTTCCTTGGGACAATTCCTCCTGAAGTGTCCAGTCTCTCTGCACCCATAACACGCCTGGCTTACTCCAGTACCAGAAACTTGAGTGATTGGTCGTGCCGGTGCTTTACAGATACGAGTTGTGTGCCCTTTCCTGTCATAGTTCTTGCAGTGCATCTCGCGACAAATACCGTGGTGATGGTAGTTGCACTTGCTGCACTTGGGCAAATTTCCCGCATATGGTTTTGTTGGCACAGGGGTAGCAGGAGTTGTGGTAGGTGTAGTAGCAGCATGAACCGCAACCATTTGTTTCTTTGAAGGTTCTTGCGAAGTTTGCCCCTTTCTTTTGTTCCAGAATTTCTTGTTGTTGTTGTTGTTGGGATTTATCTCGTTGTTGCTGTTCCCTTTGGTTGGTTCAGCCATGATTGCCGCGACTCCTTGACAGACACCATGATCAACAAGAGATTGCGCTAGTTCCTTGGCGCTGGCGAAGGTCAAGGGTTTGGAAGCTAACACACTTCCTTAAAGTTGGGGTGATAGTCCCCAGATGTATCTTTCGACCTTTTGGCTTTCTAGGGTTAACATTCCTGGGCAAAGTGTTATTAAGTCACTGAACCTGTTGGTGTTACTTGCTATGTCCGAACCTACCATCGAAAGGTTCCACAGTTCCTGTTCAAGCTTCTGAATCTCGCCTCTTGGGCAGTATTCTCGAAGGAGCATTCGTTTCAGGTTTTCCCAACCCATGGAGTTCGCCACCACTAGGGTTAGTGTCTGGACGTGGCCGTTCCACCATGTCAGGGCGCGTTCAGAGAAAGTAAAAGCGGCAAACTTTACTTTGCTTTCTGCAGGACATGCACAGATTTCGAATACAGCTTCCGTTTTCTCTATCCATTGAGATAGAGCCAATACTCCCCCAGTCCCATAAAAGGGAATAGGTTTTCCGTTGGTGAAGTCTTTGTAAGTGCATACCCCTGAACGGCCTTGACCTTGGCCATTTGTAAAGCTGTTTGTTCCTCCCCCCGATCCGTTGTTGCTCATTTGAGCCATCGCTGCGGTTACAGCAGCGGTTACAGCAGTCTGGAACATAACGGCATCCATAATTGGAGGAGGTGGTGGAGGTGATGTTGAAGTTGAGTTTCTGCATGTTGATCTACGAGGAGGCATGTTCTGGTAGAGAAAATAAGAATGAATACTATAAGTTTCTAATGTTTGGACAATAGTGTGTTAGTTGTAATTTGTAATTTGTTTTGACCTTAGTTTATGGTTTCAAGGCTGGCATTGAAATTTTTAGTTAACCCATAAGTTTCTGAGAGGTATTATGTCACACCCCCGAACCAGACGGCGGAAACGTCCGGGGGCTGTCGTGACTCAATTGAATACCATAACATTGAATATATATGAAACATAACAACATTCATCACCATTCATCAACATAGTACAACCAGTAGTGTTTTCATATCATACATTGTTTAAACATTACATTTCCCAAAAAATTAATTTGTTCAATCCATACAAAAATAAACTGCAACCGTCACTGAATATGATTTCCCTTGATTCACTGGTTCCCTGAGAATACAAGTATTTTGAAAAACGTCAACATATGAAATGTTGGTGAGTTCATAAGTAGTGTTTGAAATCGAATGTTTGTATTGTTTGAAAAACCACCAGAAAATCCGATATTTTCTGAAAAGATAAGCTTTTGAAGACATTTGTGAAGATCCATAGGTATGCTTGTTTGTTTCTATACTTGTAAAAAAAAATGTTCATTGAAAATGTATGCCTTTCAAATTTGTACGTATTGAAAACCCTAGGAAAACCCGATGTTCTCCTAGTTCCTTGAATTACGTGATGTTACATTGAAACCATTGCATAGCGTATAGTGTCAGTCCCGGGCGACGTTGGAAGGTTCTCGAGCAGGATTATTTACTACAAACTCGCGTTACACAAACGCCCAGTTTATAGTTATACTAACGACTCCGAAGGCGTCGTCAGTACTAATCGCGTTATCCAATCGCCCTGACTAGGTGTAGTCCCACATCCGAAGAGAAAGAGGTCACGAAGACCCCGGTAACTCCATTAGCCGGTTGGGGATAAAATGTACGAGGGGTCCCCGACCCGCCTCGCATGAAATGTAGACTTTACTAGCAATACCAAAGGACCCTTGGGGACCGGTGGTATACAAGCCATTGAAAGTCCATTTACGTTGTGTCGGATCGGTAAAACCCAACACACCGTAAAAAAAAATGTCTTCGGGCCTTAAGATCAGGTCATTGGGCTAGCTAGGCTCAACGAACAAGATTTTACACTTGTGGGGCCCAAAGATGGTGCGTAGACGTCTGTGCACACTCGCATGTATATGTATAACCAAACGTTACTTGTATGAATCGCAGTGTCGTAGTGTTAGTAGTTGTAGATTTCTATTGGCTCGAGACCGAGCCAATTCGTTTAACAACGACTTTTGGTATTGTAATGTATTGTATTTCGTCGATAGTCGCGGTGCCATTATTTTATCAAATTGTGTATATTGAACTAGCCTTGAAATATTCCTGTTTTCAGCCCCTCATTATTTGTAAAATTTACATTTTCAACCCTTTTTATTAAATACTTCCCGGTTTGGTCCTTAAACTCTTTTTCTTGACATTTTAACACCAAAAATTATTGAAATTAATATTTTTCAGCATATTTTTCATAGAAAACAGTTTAAGTCCCTGAAAATGCAATTTTCTCGGTTTTAACCCCCTTCTTTTCGCAACTTTGACAATTTTGGCCCAAATTGTGAAACTTTTGCAACTTTGGTCCTTTTTAAATTTGGAAAGTATTTTAAACCTTTGAAAAGGATTTGGAACACTTATAGTCCACTGTTTTACAGAAAGTTACAGTTTTGGCCCTCCAAAACAGAAAAATTCGCATAATGGGCCTTATTGGGCCGAAATTTTCATTTTTAGCCCATTAAGCTTGGAATTTATGTTTTTAATCCCCTAAATGAGTATATTTCCAGAAATTTATTTATGGAAACTGTTTTGGCACACTTCATCCATCAGAATCTGTGAAATGTCAATTTGGGCCCTTATTTTTGTATTTTTCACATTTTAGGCCCAAAATTTGTGTTTTTAACCCAAAGAAAATTATTACTAAACCACTTAGCCATTTTTCTTGAAAAACTTTGTGTTTAGAAATATATTTGAAGCTAAAATCATTTAACACAAGATATTTCTCGGTTTTGATGGGTTTTAAGGCTAGATCCAACATAAAAACACATAAAAGCATACATATAAGCATGGAAATCATACAAGGCATACAAACACATATAGATCTACACTTTCACTTGTATTCCCCCCCCCCCCCCCCCCACAAAACTCATAAAAACAGAAAATAGGGGGTATGAAGCTCACCTTGGGGTGTTGATTCGGTTTTGCAAGGAAAATGGAAGGAAAAATGAAGTGTTTTTGGCCTTAGCTCCCTTTGATGAAGATCTCGAGTTTTGAGATGGTTCTAGGGTGCAAGATCACGATTTTTGCATAGATTAGGAAAGGATTTTGATAGCAAAAGAATTTAAACCATAGATCCATGTATAATCTTACCTTAGATGAAGAATTTTGTGGAGATTTCCTCTTGAATGCTTCCTAGAACTCGAGATTTTTGAGTGGAGAGGGAGAGTTGTTCTTGAGTGATCTAGAGAGTGTTTGAGATATTTTTTTGGTGGGTGTATGTGTGTATGGCCGAGAGTGAGAGAGGAGAGAAGAAGTGAAGTGATCTTTGAAGTGAAGTGCATGGAGAAATGAGAATAATGCATGGATATCCTATGGGTAAAGATGAGGTGTCACTTGAAAGTCAACTCTTTCTTATCTTCTTGGGTTTGGGCCTTTGGGCCGAGAATGTGAAGGAAAAAAAAAAGATTTTTGGGCCTTTTGGCCCTTAAGCCCAATATTTGAGTTAGTTAGAGTGTGTTTTATGCTTAAAAGAATGTAGTATGATTTTTATATTTTTATTGGACTAGTTTAGGTTATTCATGGCTCAAAGTTTTCAATTCATTTCATTATAGGCCCAATATGACCTAAAATAAATAAGTGTGGGTCCAATTAGAGCCCAATTAGGGTTCTAAGCCCATGATAGTCCAATTGGAAGCTTATTGGTCCATTGGGATCCAATAAGGAAGTTCTAGTCTAAAATAGACTTAACAAGAACTTCTAGGGTCTCCAATTGTTTGATGACTATTTGTGGTACTTGCATGATGTATTTGATTGAAGTTTTTGATTCACATTAACTTGAATATATAGATTACATGGCTCAAAATTTACAGTTGTGACATCATCCCCCCGTTAGAGGGAATTTCGTCCCGAAATTCTGTTTGAAAGCTAGATTTGAGAATGCTAAAATAGGTGAGGGTACTTTTGCTTCATTTGATCTTCACGTTCCCACGTGAATTCTGGCCCACGCTTTGCGTTCCACCGTACCTTCACGATCGGGATGCGACTCTGCTTAGTACGCTTCACCTCCCTGTCCATGATTTCGATTGGCTCTTCGACGAACAGGAGATTCTCATTGATTTCGATTTCGTCAAGAGGAATGACAAGGGTTTCATCTGATAGGCACTTTTTCAGATTAGAAACATGAAACACGGGGTGTACACCGTTTAGCTCTGCGGGTAGTTGTAGTCTGTATGCCACTGGACCTATTCGGGCGACGATTTCGAAAGGTCCAATGTATCGTGGGTTCAGCTTTCCCCGTTTTCCGAAACGTATAACCCCTTTCCAGGGTGAGACCTTCAACAGTACTCGATCACCGACCTGGAATTCTAAGGGCTTTCGCCGTTTATCAGCGTAGCTCTTTTGCCGGTCACGCGATGCCTGTAATCGAGCTTTGATCTGGACAATCTTTTCTGTGGTCTCGCGAATGATTTCCGGTCCTGTCATTGCCCTATCCGACGTATGTGTTCTTGCTAGCTGGGTGTCACCTACTTCAGCCCAACATAACGGTGATCTACATTTACGCCCGTACAGTGCTTCGAAAGGGGCCACCTTAATGCTCGAATGATAACTATTGTTATATGAAAACTCGATCAACGGTAGGTGGGTATCCCAAGACTTTCCGAAGTCTATCACACATGCACGAAGCATGTCTTCGAGCGTCTGAATGGTTCGTTCGCTTTGACCGTCCGTTTGTGGGTGATACGCGGTGCTCATATCAAGATGAGTTCCCATGGCCTTGTGGAGCGACTGCCAAAAGCGTGACGTGAACCTACTGTCCCTATCCGAGATGATAGATTTTGGCACTCCATGAAGTCTTACAATCTCTCGTAGGTACAAACGCGTCAGCCTCTCCATCTTGTAGGACTCTTTGATTGGCAGGAAATGGGCAGATTTCGTCAGTCGGTCGATTATTACCCATATGGTGTCCAATCCGTCCGACGTCTTGGGCAGCTTGGTCACGAAGTCCATAGAAATCCCCTCCCATTTCCACTCAGGGATTGCCGGTTGCTGTAACAATCCGGAAGGTTTCTGGTATTCCACTTTTACTTTGGCACACGTAAGGCACTTACTAACATAAGTTGCGATTTCCGCCTTCATGTTAGGCCACCAATAGTGCTGCTTAATGTCCAAATACATCTTGTCCAAACCAGGATGAATGGAGTATCGTGTCTTGTGGGCTTCCTTCATAACGGTCTCCCTGAATCCTCCGATTTTTGGAACCCAAATACGGTTCATGAAGTAGTATACCCCATTCTCTTTGACTTCCAGGTTCTTCTCCATTCCGCGTAATGCCTCGCTAGTTCTATTTTCCGCTTTCATAGCCTCTGACTGGACTGATGCAATTTGAGCGGTCAGATGAGACTGAATGGTTATCGAGTGCGTTTTCGTACGGCGGTTTGTGTACTCCTTCCGACTTAATGCGTCAGCTACCACGTTGGCCTTGCCTGGATGGTACTTGATCTCGCATTCGTAGTCGTTTAACAACTCCACCCATCTTCGTTGTCTCATGTTCAACTCCTTCTGATTCAAGATGTGCTGGAGGCTTTTGTGGTCTGTGAAGATGGTGCACTTTGTACCGTACAGGTAGTGCCTCCAAATTTTTAGGGCGAAGACCACGGCTCCCAGTTCTAGGTCATGGGTTGTGTAATTTACTTCGTGCGTCTTTAGTTGACGGGACGCATATGCTATCACTCTTCCACGTTGCATGAGAACGCAACCTAAGCCTTGATTTGACGCGTCACAATAAACTACAAAATCTTCCGTTCCTTCGGGTAGAGATAGTACAGGAGCGCTACAAAGAGCTTGCTTCAAGGCTCGAAACGCAATCTCTTGTCGGTCTGTCCACTTGAATGGCACACTCTTTTGCGTAAGT
The DNA here is from genome assembly GCF_051521515.1 of Lactuca serriola. NCBI lineage: Eukaryota > Viridiplantae > Streptophyta > Magnoliopsida > Asterales > Asteraceae > Lactuca > Lactuca serriola. Next base: position 144,400,600 of record NC_136412.1, read on the forward strand.
AAGGTAAGTGGCTTGGCGATTTTAGAGAAGTTTTGGATGAATCTCCTATAGTAGCCTGCTAGGCCTAAGAACTGACGAATTTCTGTGGGCGTAGTTGGAGTTGCCCATCCTTCCACAGCTTTGACCTTAGAGGGATCCACATGAATTCCATCTTGGCTAACTACGTGACCTAGAAAATTCACGCTCCGTAGCCAAAACTCACACTTAGAGAGTTTGGCGTAAAGCCTTTCCGATCGCAGCGTTTCTAGGACTTGTCGGAGATGTTGGCCATGCTCTTCTTTGCTTCGAGAATAGACGAGGATGTCATCGATAAACACAATGACGAAGTTGTCCAAGAACGGTCGACAGATTCGGTTCATTAGGTCCATAAATGCGGCGGGTGCATTTGTTAGACCGAAGGGCATTACGACGAATTCATAATGTCCATAGCGGGTTCGGAAAGCGGTTTTTGGAATATCTTCTTCTCGGACCTTGAGTTGATGGTATCCGGACCGTAGATCTATTTTAGAAAAATAGCTAGCTCCTTGGAGCTGGTCGAATAGATCATCGATTCGTGGGAGTGGGTAGCGGTTTTTAACAGTGAGTTTATTCAACTCTCTGTAATCGATGCACATTCTGAAAGATCCGTCCTTCTTCTTGACAAAGAGCACCGGAGCTCCCCATGGCGAGTAGCTAGGTCGGATAAATCCCTTGTCCAGAAGCTCACTGAGTTGGCTGGACAATTCCTGCATTTCAGCAGGTGCCAATCGATATGGTGATTTAGCGAGAGGAGTTGCTCCTGGGACGAGGTCGATTCGGAACTCAACCTGTCTCTCTGGGGGTACTCCTGGAAGATCTTCAGGAAACACGTCCGGGAATTCACACGCTACCGGAATGCCTTGGATGTTAATTTCTTCTTTGGCCTTGTCCACTATGTGGGCCAAGAACGCTAAGTTGTTCTTTCGCAGATGTTTTTGTGCTTTGATGCACGAGATAAGACGAAGATTCGTGCTAGGTTTGTCTCCGTAAATTACTAGGGTTTCGTGATTCGGGAGACGAAGGCGAACGGCCTTCTCGTGGCACAAAATCTCAGCATGGTGGGGGCTTAACCAATCCATGCCGATAATCACATCGAAACTCCTAATTGACACTGGCATCAGATCTATTCGTAAGACGTGTTGGTTAAGGGTTAGGGTACATCCAGTGTAGATTTCCCTAGTGGATTCGGTCTTCCCATTGGCCATTTCCACCGTATAGGTTTCATTTAGCTTTTGGGGTTGTTGTTTTAATAAATGTTTAAACTTCTCGCTTACGAAACTTCGCTCCGCTCCGGTATCAAATAAGATGCATGCATAAGTGTGGTTTAGGAGGAACGTACCGGTCACAACTGCGGGGTCCTGAACTGCATCACTCTGACCCATAGTCAGCATTCTTCCTGCTCCTCTGTTTCCTGAGTTGTTGTTGTTGTTAGGGCAGTCTCGACGGAAATGTCCCGTCCTTCCACACCCGAAACAGGTGTGGCTAGGCCCTGCGTTGTTGCCGCCGGCATTGGTGTTGTTGGTATTGCGGTGGTTGTTATTGTTGTTCTGGTTGTTTCCCTGACTCTGGTTCTGAGAAGGATAAGTCCTGCAGAACTTTGCAGTGTGTCCCCTTCGGTTGCAACTGGTGCAATGGAACTCCTTACATTCTCCATGGTGATGGAAACTGCACTTATTGCACTTGGGAGCATTACCGGAATATGGTCTTGAAGTATTGGAAGCAGCTGAGGCTGGAGCATGTGGGGTGACTGGAACCGGCGCAGTGACAGCGTGAACTGCCACCGTTTGCTGCTTTTTAGAGGTCTCGGGACCCTGGTGCCCCTTCCTCTTGTTGTTCCATCCTTTCTTACCATCACTCTCCTTCTTCTTCTCAGTCTCTACCGGTTTCTCGCCCTTTTTGTGGTTATGATCATACAGCCTCTTTGCCAATCTCTTCGCACTGTCAAAAGTTTTAGGGTTCGCAGCTATCACATTCCCTTGAATGGGGGATGTCAGTCCCCAAATGAATCGTTCAATCTTCTTTCCCTCTGATGTGATCATACCCGGGCACAACAGAGATAGTTCGCTGAATCTCGATATGTAAGCATCGATGTTCCCATTCTGCATCGTGAGATTCCATAGTTCCTGCTCCATCTTCTGTATTTCGCCTCGGGGGCAGTACTCAGCCGTCAACATCTCTTTCATCTCTGCCCAGGGAATAGAGTTGGCGACAGGGAGTGTCATAGCTTCCACATGACCATTCCACCAAGTGAGTGCTTGGTCCACAAAAGTGCAGGCCGCGAACTTCACTTTCATCTGCTCGGGGCACTCGCATATCTCGAATACCGACTCTACCTTCTCGATCCATCGCTTTAGGGCGATCACTCCTCCGGTACCGTTGAAAGTTCGGGGTTTAGCGTTCGCAAAATCCTTGTAGGTGCACGTTTTAGTGAGTCCTTGGTTCATCCCGTTGTTCGAACTTCCGGATCCTTGCCCGTTACCTCCTCCGTTGTTCCCTCGGTGGAGTTGTGCCATAGCTGCTGTGACCGCAGCAGACACGGCTGCCTGGAAAGCAGTGGAGTCAACTTCTGGCGGGGTTGGTTCGGAATTTCCGCGAGTAGCTGGGCGAGGCATCTTTCTGTCGTGAAACGGAAAGATGTTGGGTGTACGTGGTTTCTGTGAGGTCGTGGTCCTACTGACTAGGGGTATGGTACAGACTTAAGTACTTCTATCATTTAGCACACAATCCTAGATTCGCAACACATAGCAAACACATAAAAGTTCACTAATATTATCCTATGTCTCTTCCACTATTGCAGACTAACATACGTTCTCTTTTTGGTGATAAAGGGTACAGTTTTAGGTTCACCGGCTATCCCGATCCCATCATGACGTGTGTTAGTTTTACCTTGGAGAGAATGTAGTTGATCAGGCTACATTCACTCCTTGGTATCACTAAGAACAGTCCCGAATTAACCGAGATACCTAATGCAAGCAAGTGTGTTTTATTTACTTGTTCTGTTCAGAGTTATGTTAGTCCCTCTTTTTGGTTTATAGTTGCATATCAATGTATGGCTCGACATGCTAGTTCACTATAAACAAAGCTCTGATACCAACCTGTCACACCCCCGAACCAGACGGCGGAAACGTCCGGGGGTTGTCGTCACTCAATTGAATACCATAACATTGAATATATATGAAACATAACAACATTCATCACCATTCATCAACATAGTACAACCAGTAGTGTTTTCATATCATACATTGTTTAAACATTACATTTCCCAAAAAATTAATTTGTTCAATCCATACAAAAATAAACTGCAACCGTCACTGAATATGATTTCCCTTGATTCACTGGTTCCCTGAGAATACAAGTATTTTGAAAAACGTCAACATATGAAATGTTGGTGAGTTCATAAGTAGTGTTTGAAATCGAATGTTTGTATTGTTTGAAAAACCACCAGAAAATCCGATATTTTCTGAAAAGATAAGCTTTTGAAGACATTTGTGAAGATCCATAGGTATGCTTGTTTGTTTCTATACTTGTAAAAAAAAATGTTCATTGAAAATGTATGCCTTTCAAATTTGTACGTATTGAAAACCCTAGGAAAACCCGATGTTCTCCTAGTTCCTTGAATTACGTGATGTTACATTGAAACCATTGCATAGCGTATAGTGTCAGTCCCGGGCGACGTTGGAAGGTTCTCGAGCAGGATTATTTACTACAAACCCGCGTTACACAAACGCCCAGTTTATAGTTATACTAACGACTCCGAAGGCGTCGTCAGTACTAATCGCGTTATCCAATCGCCCTGACTAGGTGTAGTCCCACATCCGAAGAGAAAGAGGTCACGAAGACCCCGGTAACTCCATTAGCCGGTTGGGGATAAAATGTACGAGGGGTCCCCGACCCGCCTCGCATGAAATGTAGACTTTACTAGCAATACCAAAGGACCCTTGGGGACCGGTGGTATACAAGCCATTGAAAGTCCATTTACGTTGTGTCGGATCGGTAAAACCCAACACACCGTAAAAAAAAATGTCTTCGGGCCTTAAGATCAGGTCATTGGGCTAGCTAGGCTCAACGAACAAGATTTTACACTTGTGGGGCCCAAAGATGGTGCGTAGACGTCTGTGCACACTCGCATGTATATGTATAACCAAACGTTACTTGTATGAATCGCAGTGTCGTAGTGTTAGTAGTTGTAGATTTCTATTGGCTCGAGACCGAGCCAATTCGTTTAACAACGACTTTTGGTATTGTAATGTATTGTATTTCGTCGATAGTCGCGGTGCCATTATTTTATCAAATTGTGTATATTGAACTAGCCTTGAAATATTCCTGTTTTCAGCCCCTCATTATTTGTAAAATTTACATTTTCAACCCTTTTTATTAAATACTTCCCGGTTTGGTCCTTAAACTCTTTTTCTTGACATTTTAACACCAAAAATTATTGAAATTAATATTTTTCAGCATATTTTTCATAGAAAACAGTTTAAGTCCCTGAAAATGCAATTTTCTCGGTTTTAACCCCCTTCTTTTCGCAACTTTGACAATTTTGGCCCAAATTGTGAAACTTTTGCAACTTTGGTCCTTTTTAAATTTGGAAAGTATTTTAAACCTTTGAAAAGGATTTGGAACACTTATAGTCCACTGTTTTACAGAAAGTTACAGTTTTGGCCCTCCAAAACAGAAAAATTCGCATAATGGGCCTTATTGGGCCGAAATTTTCATTTTTAGCCCATTAAGCTTGGAATTTATGTTTTTAATCCCCTAAATGAGTATATTTCCAGAAATTTATTTATGGAAACTGTTTTGGCACACTTCATCCATCAGAATCTGTGAAATGTCAATTTGGGCCCTTATTTTTGTATTTTTCACATTTTAGGCCCAAAATTTGTGTTTTTAACCCAAAGAAAATTATTACTAAACCACTTAGCCATTTTTCTTGAAACACTTTGTGTTTAGAAATATATTTGAAGCTAAAATCATTTAACACAAGATATTTCTCGGTTTTGATGGGTTTTAAGGCTAGATCCAACATAAAAACACATAAAAGCATACATATAAGCATGGAAATCATACAAGGCATACAAACACATATAGATCTACACTTTCACTTGTATTCCCCCCCCCCCCCCCCCCCCCACAAAACTCATAAAAACAGAAAATAGGGGGTATGAAGCTCACCTTGGGGTGTTGATTCGGTTTTGCAAGGAAAATGGAAGGAAAAATGAAGTGTTTTTGGCCTTAGCTCCCTTTGATGAAGATCTCGAGTTTTGAGATGGTTCTAGGGTGCAAGATCACGATTTTTGCATAGATTAGGAAAGGATTTTGATAGCAAAAGAATTTAAACCATAGATCCATGTATAATCTTACCTTAGATGAAGAATTTTGTGGAGATGTCCTCTTGAATGCTTCCTAGAACTCGAGATTTTTGAGTGGAGAGGGAGAGTTGTTCTTGAGTGATCTAGAGAGTGTTTGAGATATTTTTTTGGTGGGTGTATGTGTGTATGGCCGAGAGTGAGAGAGGAGAGAAGAAGTGAAGTGATCTTTGAAGTGAAGTGCATGGAGAAATGAGAATAATGCATGGATATCCTATGGGTAAAGATGAGGTGTCACTTGAAAGTCAACTCTTTCTTATCTTCTTGGGTTTGGGCCTTTGGGCCGAGAATGTGAAGGAAAAAAAAAGATTTTTGGGCCTTTTGGCCCTTAAGCCCAATATTTGAGTTAGTTAGAGTGTGTTTTATGCTTAAAAGAATGTAGTATGATTTTTATATTTTTATTGGACTAGTTTAGGTTATTCATGGCTCAAAGTTTTCAATTCATTTCATTATAGGCCCAATATGACCTAAAATAAATAAGTGTGGGTCCAATTAGAGCCCAATTAGGGTTCTAAGCCCATGATAGTCCAATTGGAAGCTTATTGGTCCATTGGGATCCAATAAGGAAGTTCTAGTCTAAAATAGACTTAACAAGAACTTCTAGGGTCTCCAATTGTTTGATGACTATTTGTGGTACTTGCATGATGTATTTGATTGAAGTTTTTGATTCACATTAACTTGAATATATAGATTACATGGCTCAAGCAAGCTCTACTTGCGACTATAGTTACAAAAGGAAATAAGCGAAAAGTAAAACTTTTATCCGAAATCCTATTTTATAACAAAATTGCTGGGGCTCGAACAAGCTCTACTTGCGGCGTGTTGCACGTTTGGAGCTAGATTCGGCATCCGACTGCTTGACTCCCATCAAGCGCCTCTCGAAATCTGCTTGTTGTTCCTTCATCTCCCGTATTTCTACTAATGCCGTTATCAATTGGTTCTGGAGCGTCCATGTGTAGATTTGGGTATTCTCATGTAGTCCTTCCAAACGACGGATGTCTGCGGCGTTACCTTGAGTAGCAGCATTGACCTCGCGAACTCTGGCTGCTTGCCTATCCGTCTCGTAGTTCTAGGTAGCTATAGCGTTCACAATAACAGGAAGTGCTCGATCAGCTGAGCCTCCCCCACTGACATTGTAAAAATCTCGGCACATGCTGAAGGGAGGGCGTACACCTTGCTGGCGGCTCCAGTAGTAGAGGTGACTTCCCCACATGGGAATGGGTCCCGGTTGATATGGTCTGATTTTGGGAGGATGAGGGATGGGAGGGTCGATTACTTCCGGCTCGGAGTCTGTTCCACTAGAAATTTCCTCGACCTCTTTGTCGACTTCGAATTCCTCTCCGACTTCGACTTCGAATTCTTCTTCGATAACCCCTTCGGGTTCTTCCTCGGCCTCTTCTTCGATTTCCTTTGGGTCTTCTTCTATCCAACCACCGTTGCCTTGGTTTGGGTAGTAGGGATCTCCTGGTAAATGGAATCCGGCCATTTGTCTGTACTAGGATAGAGGTATGAGAATTTTATAAGTAAAGAAATTTCTATTTAACGACATACTATTTTTAACTATATTTTTACGGAGCACAAATATTTTATTGTACAACTATTTTTAACAATACTCCTATAGTATTTCAAATTGGCGAATCTAAAATAATTTGTATTTGGTAAGTTTTTGGCTTGTTGTCCACTATGACCATTCCTCGACGTACGTTGGTCAAATCTAGGATAAATATAGTTGATCAGGTTATATTTATTCTCGATCTGATTACATACCCCGAGGCTCAATCGTATTGTCGTAACTTGCCTTAATACTTTTTAGAAAACTTTTCATGATACGAGATAAATGCATGCTAGTAAAAATGTATATTTTTAAAAGGAAGTATATTGTTCATGAAAACGTTTTGTCAGAGGGTTTTTGGTCCCCTTTGCATTTATAGTTTGTATATCTTATGTGGTTCGATATACTTAGTTCACTATAAACAATGCTCTGATACCAATCTGTCACACCCCCAAACCAGAATGGCGGAAACATTCGGGGGTGGATGACTTCACATAGTATCACAACAGTTGAATATTGTAAAGAAAGTAACACAACCATCATATATATAATGAAAACGTATATTGTTGCGTTATACATATTAGCAAAAGAATATTACAATATGATGATAAATGTTCAATAATAAAACATCCTTAGTGTTCCTCCTCCAAAAGCTGGTAGTTACCTGTATTACTGATTCCCTGAGAAATACAAGTGGTTTTGAAAAAGTGTCAACAATTAAGTTGGTGAGTTCATAAGTGTTTTGTATTGAAAAGTATGTCCTTTTTGGTAGTAAATCGATGAACGAGGTTTTCAGAAAATCCAATATTTTCTATAAATGGTTTGAAAAGTTTCCAAAGTTGGTGTGTGTTAGTGTGTTCCATACTTGAATAATAATGATAACTTTGTGCCAAAATGATGTAGAAAACTGAATGCATATATGAATCTCGTAAATCAAAGTTGTTATTATACTTTAATATGAGTTTTATAACTATACTATTGACACTGACAGCCTGTAACAACATTCTTCAGGTGTTGTAGTGTTGTGACATTTGTCACCCCAGACCTGCCGGTCTAACTATAGCTAATAGTTTAGGTGCGGGGTTGTCAATCCCGTACAGATCTATACACAAGTATCACGCTCTCTCTCCAAGAGATTATGGTATATAATACAGGACTTGAAATGCATACATACGAGTACGTTGAAGTTTGAATGTCTCACATTACTTGGTATAAACAGATTTACGATAATAAAGACTTTACTTCTTTTGAAAGTATTTCATTTGTCAAGATGTATATGTAAAATATATGAATAACTTGATAACTATACTCATTATAGTTTCTCAAAAAGTATGTTTCCATTTATTAAGAACAACTTGGTGATATAATAGCCCTTTAAACATAAAGATGTTTATAAAAACGATACTTTGACTTGTAATATACTTGTATCCCCCCCTAAAACATGAAAAGAATTGAAAAGTAGGGGCATGAACTCACTCGTTAAGTTTGAAGAGAGAGGCTAGAGTTGAGCAGAGTTTTGACCGCGGAAAGTTGCGTCTTCGGGCTCTCGGGAATCTCTGCAGCGTAGATATTTCGTCAGGGGCTCGAGTGCGGAAACCGAGGTGATGGAATGCTCTCTGGAGCTTAGAAGTATGGGAGAATGACTGAGGAAATGAGAATGGTGTGCAAAAACTCGAAGCTCAACCTCTCTATTTATAGGCTGGAAATTCCTCGTACGCGGCGCGTACCTCTGAAGCACGCTGGGCGTACGCAGTACGTGGGGCGTACCTCGGTCACGCGGGGCATACCAATGCGTCATGGCTTACGACTCGGGTCTAGCTAAGCGTAGAGGGGGCAGCCGATGGGACTCGACTCTGGGCCTAGTACGCGGGGCGTACTCCCACATTACGCGGGGCGTAATTTTGGCTTCTGTTTTCTAAATTCCGTAACTTTCACGTACGAGCTCCGTTTTTCGCGTTCTTTATATCCACGCGTAGGTGAGATTATGCTCTACAACTTTCATTTAGACTCCGTCGGCTAGTTTTGACTTTATTTTTAATGATATAATTTAATAGGCCGGGCCTCCTAAAGTCCGTTAAAATTTCATAGTTTCTCTATTCGACGTCGGTTTTCGTTTGTCTTTTTATCGTTTTATTACTACTGTGGAGATCTTCAACTTCCGTTTAAGTGGCGATAGCTAAATAACACTCAATCTTCAATTTGAGTTTTTAGCCCTCTACTACTGTTACGAAACTTAGGAAATTCGTAACTTCTTTATACGAAGTCCAATTTGGGCGATCTTTTTATGCACGCTCACCTTTCAACGAGATCTACGACTTTTGTGTAGATACTTAATGCTAAAATGCATTTTATTGAGATTTTACTTTTTACGTCAAATAATGTTTTAACGGCGTGTCGTAAATATACGAGTGGTTATAATTTCTTCAATATAACCCGGTTTTGAGCGTTCTTTATGTTTTTGGAAACTTTGGCATGATATCTAATATTTGATGCAACACAACTTAGATAAATAAACGCCTTTATTTTTGAGGTTAATTTCGTTGTATTTGACTTTTGAGCGTTACAATGCTTTTGGAAAATATAGGGTTGTCACAGTTAGCTAATACGAATCTGTGACTTTAATTGTGTTAGAGAGTATAGATATTCGTATTATGCTTAGATTGATTGTCATGACCATTGACAAGAAATCACTAGATCATCTCGTTCATAGTTCAAATATATTTAATTGTTTATGTGTTCACTAATTATATGATCATTATGTTAGTTGTTCATTAACTATTAGTACTAGGAAATCCAATCAAGATAACTAGTCATATTATAATTCGGTAATCAATTCATTAATCCATTGCACTTTTAATAAATCAAACATAGAAATTTGGGGGATTCATATTGTAGTGGAAGTACTTATTTATTATTTCCATTTAGTTCTTTAGTTTCGTTGATTAATTAAGCATAAAAATTAGTTTGATTTAGTTTACACAAAACCGACTTTTACTTTATTATTATTAATTTAATTAACATTTGAACTATTTCTTATAAACCATCACATTCCCTATGTTAGACACTTTTTCTTACCTTAAATTATATTACTTCACGACTAGGTACAATGCCTATTTGTGTTTAAGACTAGTTGAGATTAAATATGACTTTATAAATAAAAAAACTAGTATATTAATAAATACATCAGTATCATATGTTCTGGATCTAAACCTTGGTTGGAGTTCTTATCTTTTGCGTGACTATTGGCCATTTTTAGCTCATTTTGACATAAAATGGATTCTAGGCATGTTTTGGATGTGCATCTCTATAAAGCTTCCACATTTCTAATAGATCTGGTGTTATAAACCCTTTTTAGAGTGGTTAGGTTAAGGAATTTTTTAGATTAAGGGATTAATGGTTAAGACATTATGGATTTTGGCTTTATTTAGACCTAGGGTTTGAGATATTGATCTCTTTGGATGTCTTAATGGATAAAGTTGGAAACTTTATCCATTTATACCATAGAATGGACAAGATCTGAGCTTTGGAGTTCTTGGAATCGAAGATTATAGCTCGATCCATTAAGCTGTTGGAATCTCAGTTCCCAAAGTGTGGCCATAGGTCACCACAACACAACAAATGGGAATTTCATGTCTATTTGATCGCACAAGGGCCACGATGTGGCCAAGGAAGGCCACGATTTGGCAGTTGACTAAAGTCAACATTGATCGTTGACTTTTATAATTGACTTTTGGCATGGGTTGACTTTTGGTCAAATTTATATTTTTAGAAGGTATACGTAGGGTTTGCCTCGTGTGGTTTGATAAGAGGTGTTTAACACCCATCTTTTGGCGGTGAGGGTTGTTAGTTGTGGTCGACGCAAAATTAGGCTGGGTTTTTGGTCAGCTTTGAAATTCAAGTGAGTCTCCTTACTGTATATGGGGATTGGAGGCACCAATGTTGGCCCCCGTGATTATGTTATGTAAAAAGATCAAGTGGTGGCACCTGGAAATTGCATGAAAGACCTAGATATGGCTCTTGAATAATTATATGCAATACCAGGGTCTGGACCTTGACAGTTATATGTATAATGCTAGTTGTTATTTGTTATACTAGCACGGAAGAGTAGGAGGTGGTTCTTGACACTTGTCTGTAAGAACTAGGTTTTGGCCCGCCACTTGGCAAGGAAAGACCATGATACAACTCCTGACATAATGGCACTTATAAGACTATGGTTGGCACATAGAAATATCTATTGTATGTATGGTATGTGGTATTTTGGGGAATTCATTAATCTTTGTGTTTACGATTTTATGTTTATTGTTATTGGTACTTCCGGTTCTAAGGGGAAGGGTCTGACGTGACTGCATTGCATCCCCCAGAGTTTACAAATTTTCTACTTTTGAATTTACTCTGATATTTACATGATGTAATCACTTGATTGGTTTTGGAACAACTTATTTGTATGACTTATTATTTCAAAAATTAAAATTTTACTCTAAATTTTTAGGTCGTTAAAAACACTACTGATCTTTTCGGTTATATTCAATCCTTAAAAGTTGTATGGATAAAATTTTGATATAAGCATGTGGTTTTAATTGTCCATACTTGTTTCTTGTCTTATGGTCATGAAATGATAATGGACTTAACATATTGGTCACTCAAATTTTAATTGTGCATCTTAGGTCACTAAACTTTCTAATTTTGTTCAAATTAAGTTACTTAGGTATTTACTATTTTTAATATAGCTTTGAGATTTCAAAGAAATCCGATATATGTAGGTTTTTTAGCATTTGACTGTCCCTTTAATGAACAAGAGATTCAAATATGTCCTTTCTTAAGGGACATCAACAAACCAATCAACTTCTCTTTGGCTTCACTCTATCTTCCTATTCCTATAAGTATTTTATATGCTTGATCATGTCCAAATGAATGCAAATGCATCTATGTTTATGGTCACTTAGGGGTGCTTGGTTCACAAAATGTTTTTGCAAGAAATGGAATCTGTTAAAGGAATCGAAATCTGAAGGACATCAATATTTGTTGACATGAAATGGAATGGAAATTAATAATAGTACATCTTCACTTATAATTAAACTTTTTTTTTATCTTTATATGTACAACAAAGGTATTTTGGTTTTTAAATAAAAAAACAAAGAATGGAATTTCTCCTACCCACCTCTAAGAATGGTGAAATCCATCAAAGGTGGAATTTGGAGTTAAAGTTCAATTTCGTCCATATGGCAACCAAACACAACATGTCATAGAATCCCGAATTCCAATTCTGACACGAACCAAACATGTCTTGGGATTAAACATTTTTACATTTCTGGATTAGTAATCCTTAAGTTTTTGATGTCGTTTTTTTTTTATCGATTGTCAAGGATTGGTTATGCGAAGTAAAAGCTTAATGATGAACTTTGAATCGATGGTAATTTCGCATATTTGAGAATCGATTGTTTGTGAAATCAATTTCGCATATAGATGAACTAATAAAAGATTTTGGAACTCGATTTTGATTGAGTATTGTTCGCATTATGATTGGAGTCGATGATCTGTAAAAGAAAAAATTGGATTTTGGATTTGTTATTGGATGGATGATTGAGGGACGAGTTATGAAGAAAAACACGAAGTCAAGGACTGTGAAATTGTTGTTTGCAAGAGTTTTAAAAACATGATTTTGGAACTGTGAAATGCGAAGAGAATTTCATGTTGATTTTGGTTCGCATTTTGGAAGTAAGACAAGATGATAATTCGCATTTTGTTTTGAAACGATGAATTCGCATCAAGAACTGTTTGCATATGTGTGACTCAGTTGATTTCTCATTTGCATTTCTTAGCCAAGTTCGCATTTGTCTAATGCGAAGGGATGCAAAGAAACATTTGTAGAAAATGCGAAGTAAAGAATGTGCGAAGTCTGTGATTTGGGAAAGCTCTTACAGTAAAATGCGAATTGGGGAAGAAACACACATATTTTGCATTTTGGTCCCTGCTCTTTTCAAGAAATGACAAAAATATTCCAACTTCGCAAGTTTGAAGCACATGCAGAAATTGTAAAAACGAATACCTGTAGTTTCGCATTTTTGACAGTTTGTACCCAACTTCGCAAATGGGGTCATAAAATGCTGAAATTGCAGAATTTTCAAATCTGGTCCCTGTAGTTTGTGCGAATTTACACATTTTACCCAGTTTCGCAAATGGGAGTGTGTTTCACATATTTGGCTGTTTTAGGCGCAACGGGTCACTACAGAATTTTGAAATTTACGATTTCTACCCATTTTTGAGAAATTTTGTCAAAGGCGATCCGTGAACGAAGCTAAAAATTCAATATTTTTTGGATTTTTCGGATTGAAGCACAATGTTTATGCCACATGTTAAAGGGGAGTTTTGACATGAAAAATTCCGAATAGAGCACGTTCTTTTTCCTTTGGAGTTTTATAATCAAATTTCGATTATAAAAAGGGGGAGAAGTTTTATATGGAAATTCGAACTTGAATTTTTCATATTACGTGGATTTGAAGACCGAAGTGATCTTGGAGTTTTGAAGCCACGAGATGATGCAATTGGAAGTTCGAAAGTGATGTATTTGAAATGGGTTTGGTATTATTGAAGATTTTTGGGGTGTGTTTTTATGCGCAACTTTGGGGTGATTATTTGAAGTTAATCATTCGTTGCTGCTCGGTTTGTATGGTCTCACATCCTAGAGCCCAAATTGAAGAGTCATGGAAGAATTGAAGATTGAAGTTCGTTTCGACATGTGTCACCTTTGAGGCTCGAACCGCGTAGTGCTTGATTTTGGAAGATTTGAAATGGGTCATTCATTCCTAACTTTGAGGGGGAGAATGTTAGGGTTGCAAAGTTATTCATTCATGACTTTGTAAATGTTTGACTTTTGTAAAACCCACTTGCATGTGGTGCTTTAGCCTTTAGACCCATTTGTTAGAGAGTGAGAGAGAGACATGTAAACACCTCTATAAATAGTGGGTTCATACCACTTGTAGAGGTGTGCTTGAGAGATGTAAAAGTGAGTGTGTAAGTGTGTGTTAATTATGTAGTCTAGATCTAGATCCTTTTTGTGTAACACCATATACATTCAATATATCTCTTAAACACCCAAATCACCATGTTCAATTGTGCAAGCTTTAATTCCGCATGCCAAACCATGTTCTTTGTCACTACACTTTACAACGCCTACGAAGCTTTGGATGCTTGTGTTTTGTTTCTACATCACTATCTAAAAACGACAAGTTGATACCAAGAGAAAATCCATGTGTTATGATTGGTTATCCAACTGGACAAAAAGGGTACAAAGTGCTTGACCTAGTAACCAAAGACATCTACATTTCACGTGATGTCAAGTTTTTTGAAGACATTTTCCCTTTACATTCTTCTACAACACCTATCAACACTTCTTCATTCAATTCTTGTCTTCCCACTGCATCTTCTGATGATACGTATTCACAAAGTATTGATACTTCTACTCCTTCTCCTTTACCTAATCCATCCCCAGATCATCCACCCTTGAGAAGGACTACTCGTGTAAGACAACCTCCTACACGTCTTCAAGATTACATTTGTCAAAACGTAGTTTCTGAACACTCTTATTTGTTATGTTCTCATACTCTTACCAACTTGTGTCTTGGTTCTTCACAAATGAATCCTCATAGTTATTCTATGAATGTTGTTACATCTGATCAAAATGATCCTAGTAATGCATCAGAAACTGCATTTTACAATGAAGCTAAAGGACAACCACAGTGGGAAGAAGCCATGCAGATAGAGTTACATGCTTTAACAGCAAATAACACATGGGATCTTGTTACTCTTCCTATGGGTAAAAAACCAATTGCATGTCGTTGGGTTTACAAGATTAAATTTCACACAGATGGTAGCATTGAAAGACATAAAGCATGCTTAGTGGCTAAAGGGTTCACTCAAAAAGAGGGTGTGGACTTTCATAAAACATTTTCTCCTGTTATCAAATTCAACATTGTTCGATGCATTGTTTCTCTTGTTGTCAAATGTGGATGGAATATACATCAATTTTATGTTAATAACGCGTTTTTACACGGTGATTTACATGAAGAAGTGTATATGTGGACGACATATTGGTTACAAGTGATGACACTAATGAAATATTGGATCTTAAGAAGTCATTACATGAGAAGTTTCAAATAAAGGACTTGGGATATATCAACTATTTTTTGGGTCTTAAGTTCAATAAAGTTGATTCTGGAATGATTGTTCATCAACAGAAATATATCAAAGAACTCTTGAAAGCATATACCATAATTGATGCAGTGCCTGTTACGACACCACTTCCTCCAAAACTTCATCTTTCTCATACAATGGATGACCCTTTACAAGATCCAACGATTTATCGACAACTTATTGGAAAATTAAACTTTCTTTTGCACACCAGACCAGATCTTGCTTTCTCAATTGATTTTTTAAGTCAATTCAATCAAACCCCAAGTCAATCACATTATGATGCTGCTTTACACGTATTGAAGTATCTCAAAGGATCTATGACACAAGGGTTGCATTTTAATAATTCATCCACATACAATCTTGAAGCCTATTGTGACTCAGATTGGGCGTCTTGTCCTCTCACAAGAAGAAGTGTTAGTGGTTTTTTCATTCTTTTTGGTGATACTCCCATTTCTTGGAAGTCAAAGAAACAAGTTACTGTTTCTTTATCTTCAGCCGCGGCTGAATATCGTTCTATGCGACGAGTGTGAGCTGAATTAGCATGGATAAGTCGCCTCTTAACAGAGTTGAATGTTCCATACATAACCCCAATTCCATTGAAATGTGATAATCAAGTTGATATCTACATTGCAACCAACCCCGTATTTCATGAGAGGACGAAACATATAGAATTGGATTGCCATTTTGTAAGAGAAAAGTTGCAGGCTGGTCTGATTACTTTTTTTCATGTCAATTCTAAGCAACAAATAGCTGATGTGTTTACCAAATCTCTCTATGGTCCTCAACATCAACAAGCAGTCTCCAAGCTTGGTATCCTTCCGTATCCACCAGCTTGAGGGGGTGTCAACGTACATGAGTCAAGGGCAATCTTGTAATTTAGCATAAGGTATTTTAGTAATTAATCATAGAGTTTGTTACAGTTCTGTTTTAGAAGTTTGCATACAGTTAACTTCTATAAGAAGTATATATGATGTAATGTTCATAGTTTTACAATCAATGAAAGATTCGAGCTGTTCTTTCTCATTCTTTCATTGAAGTTTACAATTAATGATTTTAATTCTAAACTTTGTTTTCGTTATCTAGAGCATATTAACTTGTTTCATTATTTTGCAACTGATAAACAAAATGCACATTGATTTGTAAGAAAAATTCGGACTTTGCAAGTATAAAAAGGTAAGAAAAACCCATTATAACACCGTAAAATTTAAAACAATTTTTTCCCATTTTCAAAACACATTTACATTCACAATTTATTAATAAAATCTCATTGTATCATATCTCTATTCCACAAAACATTTCTCAAGATCGAAAAACATAAAAACTCCAGGTGTGTGTGTGTGTGTATGAATCATGTCGGCGCCTTCCCGCGCCCCTCACTCGTACCTGAAACACATAACATAAAACATTGTAAGCACGAAGCTTAGTGAGTTCCTCAAAATACCACTCTAACACATATTAGCCACTCAAGGATATAGCTCTGTTGATCCTCTGGTCAGTGTGTCTTAGTGGGACCCTCCAGTCCCAACTCTCTATGGGCTCTCTAGCCCTAACTCTATGGACCCACTGGTCTTATCTCTAGAAACTCTGAATCATGCATATCACATATCACAATAACACATAAATAGCATACAAATACACTGGCACATAACTCAACAGTACACTAGCACATAACTTTGTTACCATGATAGGTAAGTATAGTGAGAAGACAAACCTCGGATGTCTCGGTAAATCTCCGACTCGGTAGAAATATGGTCTAGCCTCTGCCTAATCACATAAAGTGAATACTCTCATAAATATAACTCTCGAGACTAGAATCAACCCTCTCTTGGCATCCTCAGAAGGGTAGAAGACCATTTTACCCCTCTCTTGACACAAAGAACCCATTGTTGACCAAACGTTCAAAGTCAACAAAGTCAATGGTCAGACTTTGACCCGACTCGCCAAGTGCACTTAGGTGACTCGACGAGTCTACGCGTGTCCACTATCCCTCTAGTCTCGCATCACACGTCGAGTCTTTCCCTTGCTCGACGGGTTACACCTGGCATGAATTGCGGGGCCACCCTGAATCAACTCGTCCAATTATGAACTCGGCGAGTTCTGCCTTGAACTCCAGTCCTCTAATTCCCTCTGACTCACCGAGTCATTCCCCCAACTCGGCAAGTACTCACTGAGTGAACTTATGGGAAACCCTAGCCCTACTCGCCGAGTCTGCTCTTGGTACTCGACGAGTTCATGCCATGCTCGAGCTCAAATGACCTCCTGAGGTCAGATCCGTTCCTCTAACTCATAGATCTGGCCTCCTTAAGCAATATAAACACGTAAAGTTTGGATCTTGATGCCCATGCAAAGACCTAATGGCTCTATTTGAAGAAATGCCCTCAATATGTCACCCTAAGCTCATATTACCTAATGCCACCCCATAAAGATCAAGGGGCTTAGGTCTTTGGACCTCTTTGGATCCAGATATGATTCCTCAACACGAGAAGGGACCAATTGCACCAACAATCACACTCTAAATGGGCTAGAAACCCTAACTCTCAAGGATTAACATCCAAAACTAAAGAAGAATCGAATATATACCTCAATATGAAGTTCTTAGGCTCTGAAATCCACATAATAGCGCCTTCTTCAGCTTCCTCTTACCTTGGTCACCTTCTTTTTACAAAAACACCCACACAAGGATCAAAAATGGCCTCTCCTTCCTCACAAACGCTCTAGATCGCTTAGGGTTTCACTCAGGGGTCTGGTAGCCGCAATTGGTGGCTATAAGCCCCTTTAAATAGGCCTCAAACCCCAAGGATTAGGGTTTCATTAAACAGCGTGGACTCGCTGAGTCCACTAGTCGACTCGCCGAGTCCGGTCATTAACTCGGATGGAAAATCGCGACACTACTCGGCGAGTCTAGGCGTCAACTCCCCGAGTCCCTCCCAAAATCTCCAAAAATGAATGAATGATTAATGTACCTGGAAATCCGGATGTGACAATTCTCCCCCACTAGAATCAGACTTCGCCCTCGAAGTCTCTTTCCACAAATAACTCTGGATACTGCTCGCGCATCTCCAACTCCGGCTCCCAGGTCATCTCGGAACCCTTCCGATGTTGCTACTGGACCTGAACCAATGGCACCCCCTTGTTTCTCAAATTCTTGATCCTTCTATCCCGAATCGCGATCAGCCTCTCAACATAGTTCAAGCTCGCATCCACCTGAATGTCCTCTAATGGTACCACTGCCGACTCATCAGCAATGCACTTCCTCAGCTGAGACACGTGGAAGGTATCGTGAATCAGAATCAACTCCATAGGTAGCTCCAAACGGTACGCTACCCTGCCACCCTGGCGGTCACCCTGAAAGGACCAATATATTGAGGCCCAACTTGCCTCTCTTCCTGAATCGGATCCCTCCTTTCCAAGCAGATACCTTCAGGAGTACGAAGTCACCAACTTGGAACTCGTGCTCGAGCGACGCCTGTCTGCGTAGCTCTTCTTACGACTCTGAGCCGTCAGTAACCTCTGACGGACCTGCTGAATCTGCTCAGTCGTCTGAAGTACTATCTCTGTACTACCCATCACATGCTGACCGACCTCACCCCAACAAATAGGAGTCCGACACCTCCTCCCATACAACAGCTCAAAGCGTGGCATACCGATGCTCGAATGATGGCTGTTGTTATAGTAAAACTCAGCCAAAGGCAAAAATGTGTCCTATCTACCTCTCGAAGTCCAGTACACATGCCCGAAGCATGTCCTCGAGCGTCTGAATCGTCCGCTCGCTCTGCCCGTCGGTCTGTGGGTGGTATGAGGTGCTTAAGTACAGCCTCGTACCCAACTCCTCATGAAACTTCTTCCAGAATCTGGAAGTGAAATGCACATATCGATCTGAGACAATCGAGATCGGCACTCCATGTCATGATACCACCTCTTTCACATACAACTCTGCCAACCTCTCAGCGGAAGAGCTCTCACTAATAGCAAGGAAATGAGCGCTCTTCGTCAACCTGTCCACAATCACCCAAATTGCATCGACTCCCCTATCATTCCTCGGCAATTTGGTGATAAAATCCATGATAATCTATTCCCACTTCCACTCGGGAACCTCCAACGGCTGCAACTTACCATGCGGTCTGTGGTGCTCGGCCTTAACCCTGTGACAAGTCAAACACCTCTCAATGAACCATGCAACATCCCTCTTCATACAGGGCCACCAATACTCTCTCTTCAGGTCCAAATACATCTTAGTGGCCCCGGGATGGATAGAAAACTTCGATCTATGCGCCTCCTCCATCAAGATGGTACGAGTTCCGCCCACAAAAAACACCCAAATCCGACCCTGAAAGGTCATAAGCCCTCGGCTATCGGTGACGAGTTCCGATACCTGCCCGATAACCCGCTCCCTCTTACGGTTCTCTGGTCTCACGGCCTCAGCATGGGCCCCTCGAATGGCGTCAAATACTGTGGTCATCACTGTCAGCCTCATACAAACATCTCGTATCGGGGCGCCCTCTGCCCTACGACTCAGGGCATCGGCTACAACGTTAGCCTTGCCCGGGTGGTACAGGATCTCACAATCGTAGTCCTTCACCACATCCAACCATCTCCTTTGGCGCATGTTTAGGTTGGGATGATCCATCAAATACTTCATGATCTTGTGGTCCATGTATATGGTACACCGAACCCCACACAGATAATGACACCAGATCTTGAGGGTGAACACCATTGCCCCCAACTCCAGATCGTAGGTGGGATACCTCATGTCATGAGGCTTCAGTTGCCTCAATGCGTATGCTATCACATGCCCTTTCTGCATCAGCATAGCTCCCAGTCCCGATATCGACGCATCACAATACACCACAAATTCCTCCATCCCCTCCGGAAGGGCTAACATCGGGGCTTCGCACAGTCTCTGGAGAAGTGTGTCTTGAAGGAGGCCTGCTGCTCTGGGCCCCAAGAAAAAGCAACACCCTTCCGGGTCAACTTGGTGAGTGGCACAACGATCTTGGAGATATCCTTGATAAATCTCCGGTAATAGCATGCCAATCCTAAGAAACTCCTGATCTCGGTGGGGGATCTCGGCACCTCCCAACTCATCACTGCCTCAATCTTGGCCGGATCGACCAATATCCCATTCTAGTTAACGAGGTCCCCAAGGAATTGGACCTCTCGTAACTAGAAATCACACTTGGAGAATTTGGCGTAAAGCCTCTCCGATCTCAAAACTCCAAGGATCTCCCTCAAATTCTCCTCATGTTGCTCTCTGTATTTCGAATACACCAATATATCGTCGATGAACACGATCACCGAGCGGTCCAACATCGGCCTGCACACTCTGTTCATGAGATCCATGAACGCCACCGGTGCATTGGTGAGCCCAAAAGGCATCACCACAAACTCGTAATGCCCGTAACGAGTCCTGAACGCTGTCTTCTGGATATCCTCATCTGATGATATCCAGACCTCAAGTCAATCTTGGAGAGCCAAGATGCTCCCTATAGCTGATCGAACAAATCGTCGATCCTTGGCAACGGGTAATGATTCTTGACCGTCAACTTGTTCAACTCCCGGTAATCAATGCACATCCGGTGTGAACCATCCTTTTTCTTGACAAAGAGGATAGGCACTCCCCACGGCGAACTGCTCGGCCAAATAAACCCCTTCCCCAGCAGCTCCTAAAGCTGCGAGGCTAACTCCTGCATCTCTGGAGGTGCAAGGCGATAGGGCGCCTTGGCGATAAGTGCTGCCCCCGGAACCAAATCGATACGAAACTCTACCTGCCTCTCAGGAGGCACGCCTGGAAACTCCTCCGGGAAAACATCCAAAAATTCTTGCACTATCGGAACCTCATCAACTGACCTCAGCCTCCCTGAATCAACCCTCGTATCCATCACATACGCCACAAACCCACTACAGCCCTGCTGTAGACTCTATCTCGCTCTAGCGGCCGAACAAAATGCTGACCCAGATCGTGTACCCTCGCCGTAAACCGTAAGAACTCCCCCAATGGGGTCTCGTATGGTCACCAGCTGTCTCTCGCAGTCGATAACCACTCCAAATTTGCTTAATCAGTCCATACCCACAATGACACAGACATCTCCCATCGCAATAGGAAGTAAATCAATCGGAAACTCAACGCCGAAAATCTCGAGTGCACACCCTCGGATCACCTCAGTGGCATACACCGACCTCTCGTCAGCTCTGTAAACTCTCAGAGGTCGACTCAACGCCTCTCGACTAATACTGATGTGCTGACTGAAAGCCAAAGATACAAAAGACCGACTCGCACCCGAGTCAAATAACACCAAAGCTGGTACAGAATTCACAAGAAAAGTACCTATGCATAACATAATATAAACACAATATCTCAAACATCAAAATAAATACATGAAAGAATACATACCAGCCACGACATCGGGCGCTGCGCGAACCTCGTCCACGGTCAATTGAAAGGCTCTCCCTCGTGCCATCGGTGCCTAGGCCTTCACTGGCCGGCTCTCAGTAGCTCTGATAGCAACAGGGGCAGATCCCAGAGATGCTCCCTGAGCTGTCCCTCACAAATGTGGACACTCTGCCTTCCGGTGTCCAGTCAGGTTGCAGTGAAAGCACACTGCAAACCCCTTGGGGCAATCCTTGGCCATATGCCCCTCCTTGCCACATTTGCAGCAAGACCCCGCTCTACATACCCCATCGTGGCTCTTGCCGCACTTGCCACAAGTGTGGCCCTTCTGAATCCCAGATCTCGAATCAGCAGGCTTGGCCCGCTTGGCTGCTGGCTGAGACTGTGCCGGTCGCCGATCCCTCCCCTGAGACTCAGCCTCCTCCCTAACCTGGGTCTCCAGCTCTATCTCCCTATTCGGGGCAATTGCATGAAGCTCAGCAGATGTCCGGTACATCGAGTTCACCACGAACTCCCGTATATCCCTCCTCAAAATGCTCAGATATCGGCTCATACGTGCCTGCTCGGAGGACACATGCTCTGGGCAGAACATCGCCCGCTCATGGAACATCCTCGTAATCACTGTGACAGACTCAGTACCCTACTTGAGTGTCAGAAACTCCTGGGCCGAACAATCCCTCTCCGCCTGGGGAGCTTACTCATCTCAGAGCATAGCAGTGAACCTTTCCCAAGTCACTGCAGCAAGCTCAGCAGGCGAATAATGTGTCGTCACAAACTTCCACCAGTCTTTCGCTCCCAAGCGAAGCTGGTTCAACGCGAACCGGACTCTCAAATGCTCTGGAGATGAGCAAGTGAAGAAACACCCCTCGATGTCTGAAATCCACCTCATCGCTACAATCAGGTCCTAGGTCCCATCAAACTCCGGTGATTTTGTGTTGTTGAACTCTCGGAACAGCAACGCATCACCACCCTGTGGTCTAGCCGCAGCTACAGCTGCAGTGGCCGCAGCAACAGCAGCATCAGAAAGAGCAGCGTATCTCTCGTCAAATGTCTCTATTAGTGTGGTCTTGATAGACCCGACCATCTCTGGAATCTTAACGCGGATGGCAGCAGCCACCTCATCATGAATCATCTGGCGGAGCTCCTCGTCGCTCACACCCCTCACTAGTCCCTGGTCTGTGGCGTGTCCCCACCATGACGTCTCTCTGAAATACAACACAAGATATCAGAGACTCGCTCAATTGCACACACACTCAATATCCCAATCCTACTTGATATCTGGTACCCTAAGGATTCTTTCTTGGGCTACGCACTGACCCGGTGCATTCGGTAGTACGGGCCCAATACTACTATCCACACCACATCAGCATTCATCCCAAGTCCTCCTCCCAGAGTCCCAAATTCCAAGCACTCTACTCTCTTAAATCAAATGCTACTCACTAGCAGATCTCTCATAAGCTCCTCGCTGCTATCTAAATACTCTCAAGCATCCCTAGCAGCAAAACTCCTAGTCTAAGGCATCATATATCAGTCCACTCTAGTCCTAATAAGGATACCTAGTCTACTCTAGCATGCATAATATAGCTCATCATATAACATAATATAATATATCTCATAACACTTATTGCAAGGGTAATTTGGGAAATCACCGTTCGGGCGTTGGCTTGATCGTACACACGGCTCTGTTCTGTTTGTCTCAAAACTCTTTTTACTCTTTTAAAATTGTTTTGTTATCAAAACTTTTCTCAAATCCTCAGTTTGAGTTCAGATACGCCCGAAGATGCATCCGAATCCCTCAAACCAAGGCTCTGATACCAACTTGTAACACCGTAAAATTTAAAACAATTTTTTCCCATTTTCAAAACACATTTACATTCACAATTTATTAATAAAATCTCATTGTATCATATCTCTGTTCCACAAAACATTTCCCAAGATCGAAAAACATAAAAACTCCAGGTGTGTGTACGAATCATGCCGGCGCCTTCCCATGCTCCTCACTAGTATCTGAAACACATAACACAAAACACTTTAAGCATGAAGCTTAGTGAGTTCCCCAAAATACCACTCTAACACATATTAGCCACTCAAGGCTATAGCTTTGTTGACCGTCTGGTCAGTGTGTCTCAGTGGGACACTCCAGTCCCGACTCTCTGTGGGCTCTCTAGCCCTAACTCTATGGACCCACTGGTCTTATCTCTAGAAACTCTGAATCATGTATATCACATATCACAATAACACATAAATAGCATACAAATACACTGGCACATAACTCAACAGTACACTAGCACATAACTCTGTTACCATGATAGGTAAGTATAGCGAGAAGACTCACCTCGGATGTCTCGGTAAATCTCCGACTCGGTAGAAATATGGTCTAGCCTCCGCCTAATCACATAAAGTGAATACTCTCATAAATATAACTCTCGAGACTAGACTCAACCCTCTCTTGGCATCCTCAGAAGGGTAGAAGACCATTTTACCCATCTCTTGACACAAAGACCCCATTGTTGACCAAACCCTCAAAGTCAACAAAGTCAACGGTCAGACTTTGACCCGACTCGCCGAGTGCACTTAGGTGACTCGGCGAGTCTACGCGTGTCCACTATCCCTCTAGTCTCGCATGACACGTTGAGTCTTTCCCTTGCTCAACGGGTTACACCTGGCATGAATCGCGGGGCCACCCCGAATCAACTCGCCGAGTCCCATTATGAACTCGGCGAGTTCCGCCTTGAACTCCGGTCCTCTAATTCCCTCTGACTCACTGAGTCATTCCCCCAACTCGGCATGTACTCACTGAGTGAACTTATGGGAAACCCTAGCCCTACTCGCCGAGTCTGCTCTTGGTACTCAGCGAGTTCATGCCATGCTCGAGCTCAAATGACCTCCTGAGGTCAGATCCGTTCCTCTAACTCATAGATCTGGTCTCATTAAGCAATATAAACACGTAAAGTTTGGATCTTGATGCCCATGCAAAGACCCAATGGCTCTATTTGAAGAAATGGCCTCAATATGTCACCCTAAGCTCATATTACCCAATGCCACCCCATAAAGATCAAGGGGCTTAGGTCTCTGGACCTCTTTGGATCCAGATATGAAGCCTTAACACGAGAAGGGACCAATTGCACCAACAATCACACTCTAAATGGGCTAGAAACCCTAACTCTCAAGGATTTACACCTAAAACTGAAGAAGAATCGAATATATACCTCAATATGAAGTTCTTAGGCTCTGAAATCCATAGAATAGCGCCTTCTTCAGCTTCCTCTTGCCTTGGTCACCTTCTTCTTGCAAAAACACCCACACAAGGATCAAAAATGGCCTCTCCTTCCTCACAAACGCTCTAGATCGCTTAGGGTTTCACTCAGGGGTCTGGTAGCCGCAATTGGTGGCTATAAGCCCGTTTAAATAGGCCTCAAACCCCAGGGATTAGGGTTTCATTAAACAGCATGGACTCGCCGAGTCCACTAGTCGAGTCGCCGAGTCCGGTCATTAACCTAGATGCAAAATCGCGACACTACTCGGCGATCTAAGCGTCAACTCTCCGAGTCCCTCCCAAAATCTCCAAAAATAAATGAATAATTAATGTACCTGGAAATCCAGATGTTACACCCATGCCAACCAGTACCTCATGAAACAAATGAAAACATTAAAATCGAGAAATTCAGTTACGTTATTAACATTAAAAAATACCATTTCATTCTATAGGAAAACGTATACCATCATATCGCTTGAAGAACCTGTCAAATTTAAATAAGATAGAATCACAAATCACCTTAAAGAGAGATTGTGAAGAAATCATGAATATAGATCATGAATAGACAAGTGAGAACTTAGATTAGTTAAGATACAAAGGCATGCAAGGAAAGTTGCAAAGTCGAAATCCAAAGAATCGTAAATCATGCGATAGTGAGAAGTGAAAATGTCGTTTATATTGGATTTAAACTAAAAAAAAATGTCAGAAACTAATTGTGCGTTATTTATTTATTTATTTATTTATTTTTAGAAGAAAGAATCAGACCTCGGTATAAAGTATAAACTGAGTAAATGAATAAGAATTAATCAAGTTCTTGGGCCAAGTAAGGTAATGAGCAATATGAGTTAATCAAAATCTAAAGCCCCATAATACATTGTTTCCCAGGCCCCTAGGATATAGCCGAGGTCGGCCCACCTTTGGTCGGCCCTGTTTGTTTGTGATGATAGTTCTTAAGTTCTTATATGTAGGATTTCCTGCAATGGCAACGATATTCAAACAAATCACGTTATATTGTTTTTTAGTTTCCTTTTTAAATATATTGGTTTATGTGATTTACATTAAAACCAGGGCAATTACTAAAGTAGCCAAATTAGGGAGGTGATTAACAATTTTTAGCTAAAAATTAGACTTTGTCCCAAACTAGCCCACGAAACGGTAATTATTTATATTCATCTATTATATATATATATATATATATATATATATATATATATATATATATATATATATATATATATATATATATATATATATATATAGGCTTATGTTATTTTGTTTTTACTAAATATTGTGTGCCAGAATGCACAGATCTGGACCAACGGATGAAATTAATCAATGGACATGATTTTAGAGTGTACGATATTACAATGGGGTAACATGTACCATATAATCACATAATTTTTAGCAATAGGGTATGTTGGACAATTAACTACATTTATAAAAGGAAATTTTTGGATTTTCAGGGATGATTAATTCACCTAATTTAAAAAAATCTGAATTTTTTAATTAATTCAATTTGAATTTTTACTGATTTATTTTGTCTGAATATTTTTTGTTAGAATGATACCCTTTCATAATTTTATTCTAATAAAATATTATTGAAGAATAACAAAATTCTTGAACCAAATGTTGAAAATTAACAAACATTCTGATATATTCTTATACATCCGAACTTAAATACAAATTCATACATATTCTTACAGACTAAAAGTCTTATACATTTTAATATAGTTATAAAATATTCTAAAAGAATATTAACAAAAATGAATAACATTCTAAAAAATAACAACATTCTGCTAGAATACTCTCGTTCTCCATGTTTTCTTCATTTTCCACATCAATGACAGCCCCTTCAAAACCTAAATCTAAAAAAAAAAACCATAATCAACTTTAAAATAGTATAACTTTCAGTCTATTCTAACAAAATAAAACTATAATTTTAACAGAATGTGTTAGACATTAAAGACTTTTAATTTATTCTAACAGAATGTACTTGAGTCACTTGATCAAGTATTTCCCGAGTCACCTGATCCAAATTATAATTATCGACTTAATCAAATTACAATGACTACATTGTAGCTAACATAGAGGACAATACTTTGGAAAAAGGTCAGCTTATTACAAATTAGAATGTGGTAAATATGACAGTTCAAAGATCACAAATGTTTCTGAACAAAGAGTGCTAAAAATACAGCTGTAACATCGCATGTTCAAAGGACTATAACTCAACCAATATTGATCAAATTTAAATGACTTCTGAACCTAACTTGTAGCTAACACAAAGGAGAATATGCATAAAAAAATTTCATATCATTCCAAGCTAGTATGTGAGAGATATGATAGTTTAAATATTACAAAAAAATTTGGCTGGAATATTTGATTCCATCATTTTAACAAACACTTGGCGGGCAAAATCAGATGCACAAATCTTTATACTCCATTTGAGTACCAGACATACATACCAGTGATAAACAACATAAACTACAAATCTTTATTTTCACGCGCACACCTCCTCCGTCATTCAAATCATTGCAGCAGTTCAGAAAGTTACATCTACTTTTTATATCTCAAATCACAACCAACAAAAAATTTAAACCATTTCTAGCGGTCAGGAGAAGCAAACAAGAACAGAAAAATGAAACAGAGAACAAAATTGACGTGCAATTTATCTAAATTTACACATAATCAAATGAAGTCACAGGATAACATGAAGAATTTAAAACAAATCAATAGCTAAAACCTAAAATCGCTAACCTCAAGAGGACTGCTGCAACAAGAACTAAAATCCGGCGATGATGAGGCCGATCGAGATTCGCGAAGACATTATGAACCAACGGGGTACCTTTATAAATCTCTTGGTAAGGCTACCAGGTACCATTTTAGATTTTACCCCTTCATATTGGTAAGAGGTGGAATCAAACCGGCCATGCATTAGGCGGTGGTGTAGAAGGGAACAATCGAGAATATAGAAGGAAGATTAAAGTAACCCCGATCGATAAACAGTACCCGAGTTATCTACTCTGCATAAAAAAGCTTATGCTGAATGGAAAATGGGTGAAGGGATTGACGGCAATTGTAATTTTCAAGCGTAGGGTTTTTTGGGTTTGACTTTGATATCCCATATTTAAAGGGATGATAAATATATTAATTATCTACCATATTTAGATATGTCAAGATTACTATAATACCCTTAAATAATTTATTTAATGATTTATTATTTCCTAAATTCTCATTGGTGCACACAGGCACACAATAATTGTCAAAAACATTTGAACATATATATATATATATATATATATATATATATATATATATATATATATATATATATATATATGATGAGTTATTAATTAACTCTTTGATCGATTAGATCTTTGTAACAAGTATGTGATGAACGTAAAAACAGTAAACAAAACACAGGTATGAATCAAGATGTGTCGAATGATTAGATTACTCGATCCTCAGCAGAGCTCGACTAAGAACTTCCACTGTAGAGGATTCTAGGGTTACAAAACAAGAACGATAAATTTCTGAACAATAAAACTCTAATCGTTACTAATCGTCCTCCCTTTCTAAGATGCATGCAAGCACCTATTTATACTAAACCCTACAAAACTCATGGATGGACAGGCCCATACCAGAGATACATATTGGACTAGCTAACGAGCCCAATAGATGCAACACAAAATACGACCCAACAATCTCCCCCTTTGCGTCAAATTGGAGCGAGACTACTTCTTCTTCTTGATTGGGCCAGCAACGGGAACCTTCTTTGTTGTATCAAACAGACATGAGATAAGAGCAAGGATAGTTTGTCTGAACCGAATGTACCATTGAATCATATCATCAAAGTAATTTACATCATCCACTGTGGTCTGCTTGCATCGATGGATGATCCCCAAAACGTGTTCAAAACAGGCAGTGATGTAGAGATGTTTGTCTGCCAAGGCGAAAAGACATTTCTGTCCTTCGTTCCTGGTAAACATGACAAAGTTTCTCTTTGGGTCAATCTTCCCATCTGCATCATGTTGAGATCACTGGCATAGCCAACAGGAGATATGGTAGGCTTCTTCTTAAATACGCTCGCTATCTCCTGATCCATCAAAGCAACTTCCATGATATAGCATACAAGCATCCTCTTAAAGTGGTCGATGAGCGGACCATATTCAGCTTCGTTTGTAAGAAGGATGTTGTGCAAGATAATCCAATCATGGGGATTAAGGTTGGGAAGATCTGCAAGTGAGATGGCATGTTCGGTCTTAGCAGATCCCCGTAGTACCTTGAACCGAATGTTGGTGAAGTTTCCTTCCCTGTACGGCTTCAGGACCCGAACATTGACGATTTTCTGAGCGCTCCAAGTCTGGTATTGGGGTTGAGCTTCCTTCACATAAAATTCAATTAAGTCCCGATCAACCTTTGGATGAGGATGAGGGAACTCTGCAATGTTGGAAAAGGCATGAAAAATAAACGCCTTTCGGGTCAGTGGCATGTCGAACTGCGAGTCGACAGTGTTAGAACGATCTAAAGAGATCACAGGTTCTAGCCACAAGATACTTGGTGTGTCAATGGCTTCTTTAGTCAGCCTCTCAAGAGTCCAAGAAGGAAAAAGAGTTTTCCTGCTCTCAAGAAGGTCGTGGGCTTCTTTCTGTCTTTTTTCAGCTTCTTTAGCCTCTCTAGCCACACGAGCATTAATGTCAGCCTCAGTATTTCGACTTTGCCGCTTCAGAATGTCGGCAATCGCCTCTTCATCATCTTCATCATCTTCATCACTCTCCTCAGCAATGTTTTTGCCCTTGTCTTTTACACAGGAACCGGAGGCTTGGCCTACTGGAGGAGGTTCGGTTGTGTGTGTTGCTGTTGAAGTAGAAGGTGGTTGAGACATAGTTTCCTTCTCTCCCCTTGTTTTGGAATGGACACGAAATCAAGGAGCCCTTCGATTTTGCTGAGTAGAGAGAGGGCGGGAGCGAGCTTCTTTGCAAGGTCACGCCTCACAGAATAATTGAGAATTGGATCATGTGCTTCAAGGATGTTTGAGATAGCAGAGTGGACATCCAAAACACACGATTTAACTACTTCTCTTTTAGAGCGAAGAGATTCAATCTCCTGTTGAGAGTTGGAGAGTTGAATGCTCTTGACCTTTAGAGCGGTAGTTTTCCTTGCGAGAGCATCCATTAGAGTGTTCTCGGCAGCTAAGTCTTCTTGAAGCTTGGAGAGATACTCGTCAATGGTTGTTCTGAAAGCTGAGTTGTCGTAAGAAATAGATTGTCTAAGTGAAGCGAACGACTTTAGCTCAGAAGCGACTGATGTAGCCAACTGGTTGATAATAGGTTCCAGCGTAGTCTTGGTGGCTTCAACACTTTCCTGTAAAGATTTCAACAACGAAGAGGCATCAGTAAATAGTTTATTGACTTTTTCGGTTGCTGCCTCACAAGCTTTGGTTGAGGCGTCTATAGCTGCAGTGGCGGAATCAAGGGAAACTTGATGAGCTTTGGAAAAAGCCTCAACAATTTTCTGAATGGCAGCTTCAGATATGGAGGACTGAGATGTGGAAGACGAGGCGATGAGCGAATCAATTTTTTCATGTAGCTCCTTGAGATGCCTCTTTGTGATAGGAGCATCGTCATCGTCGTCACTTTGAACTTGAAACGGACTGTAATAGACCGAATCAAAAGTCATATTCGCCCCGCCAAGGAGTGGTTCTTCTTCCTCTGAAGCATGAGCAAGAGAAGATGGTGGTGGTGAAACTGGAGGCTCGGTAGTAGTAGTAGTTTCGGGTTGGGTGGTGTGTTCGGTTGTTGGTGTGGGTTCGGGTGCTGAGATGGATTTTGGTGCATCAGTATGAACCCTCGTATCAGATACGTTGGTTCTAACATCTGCAGTGGTAGTGGTTGTTGCTTCGGTAAAGATTGGTGGTGGAATTGGGATGGAAGAAGGTGGTATTTGAGTGGTGGAGGTTATAGGGGGAATGGAAAATGGAATTGTAACTGGTGGAGAGGAAACTGGAGAAGTAGAGATGTTAATCTCTGGTGTAGGCGAACGTGGTGGAGTGTTACCACGTTGAGATCCATCTGAATCAGAACCCTCGTCCTCAGAATCGCTTGAGGATGAAGCGATAACCAGTTTACGTCTCGGTTGGGTTTTTCTCCTCTTCTGTGGTGGAGATTGAGCAGCCTTAGTGGTTTTCCTTTTCTTAGGAGATGGGGATTTTGCTCCCTTTGCCACCTGTTTTCCCTTATCAGCCTTCTTGCCTCTAGGAGCAGGCTTGTCAGCGTCATGAATTGATTTCAGCATCTCTGGAGTAAGATCCCTCAGACCAGAACGTTTGAACTCCTTGTACGTTCTGATAATCCTGCTGTCAGCAGGAACATCACCATACATCGTTTCAGGGATAGACCCGTTGAAGGGAAATTTCGAAGCATCCGGCACAATGATCTTCGTGGTATGGAAAGTACCAATCGATGACATTGGAGCACCAGCGACAATGGGGACGTGGTACTTGTCCATCACCCATTTAGTGACAATAGACCAGAACCTGGCATAAGAAATCTCTGAGTGTCGAGAAGTAGAAGAGAGACTCTGAATGAGTTGCCGCCATAGGACCGACCCGTAGTCCATGTTAATGCCATTGTAGATCCCATACATGATGGAGAGAAACAAACGACTTGCCCCATCGGATCCAACACTTCGTTCAGATAAGATCTTGAAAAGAACAGTGAACATCCCATTCCACTGAGGGGACAGGCACGACTTTTTGAATTTCGTGACTGTAGTGAGCACCTTAGTGTAGCCCATGTTGTAGAACATGTTGAACAAATGACCCAATGGAATGGTTTCAGGATTAACCCTCGAAGAATCAGGTTCAAACCTTAACAGCGTACAAAACCTTTGCTTAGAAATCGACGCCTTGTGCTCAAAGACATCGAAGAAAATCCTGTCGACGACCTTGTCGTAGTGAGCTGTAGCAAAAATTTGTGACAGGAACTCCATTGGAACGACTTCAGCCCTGGTAAGAGAAGGAGCGATTGGCGAGAACTTCAGGCATTCAATGATGGGAAACATGAAAGCGTCATATGCCTGAGGAGTAAGATCAATGATCAAACTCTGCTGGGGACGATTGGGCAAGATGTGAGAAGTTGCGTGAACAGATGAAGAATTCGCCATTATTGAGATGAAAGTGGGAGAGATGATGAACAGTAGAGGTTTAGAGGATTTTCTTGCTCTCTGGGAATATAGGTGCAGTAAAGATGTAAATGGTGGATCACATTGCCTTTTATACTGTGGGTAAAGGAGAGAGAAAAATCTTTCCCAAATCTTCGATTGAAAAACGAAGGGTTTTTCGGAGGTGACTGACGCGTGACAGTTGGGTGTGCCGATGATCACGCAGGAGAGAGAGTGTCAGTCCCTAATCACACGCCTTCCCATCAGGCGCCGTTTGGAGATGAAACGGTTCCTGTTCGCACGCTTTTCCCTCTTGCGCCGTTTGAAATCAAATCGATTGGACTCCCGCCTGATTCATCATTTCGTCATCTTATCCCTTTAGAGATTAACGGCATCTTTAAAGTAAAATCCCCACGTGGATCAATATTAACCACAACCTTTTATAACAACCAATCCAATTAAAATTCCTTAGAATTAATGAAACCAGAATTTTGGAAAATCAAAAAGATTTTCGTGCTGAGTATGTAAAAGAAAAAGAAATAAAGCAACACTTTTGAGGGATTATGTGATGTCAATAAAGACACGAAACAATGGATCCCGGGCACGAATATCTTCCTTCAAAGTCAAGAGAGACTTTAAAGTGTTTGTGTGGTTTCCTGTTGAATAACGATCAGACACTTATTAAGAAGTGTTGAAAGGCTTTTTTAATTAGGCTTATGAGGGTGGCTTTCACTTCGATTCATAATTCCTGATCTTGATATAAGATAGAAATCGAACGAAGTACTTGTGAGACCAATGTAGTCTGTTGAACAAGTAGGTTGGAGATAATGTAAGTAGCAAGGTAAACTAATATATATGAAATCTCAAAAAAATAAAACTGGATCCCAAGGGAAGAAATGTTATTGGATTTAACAATTTCATAAGAATCACTCAAAAGAAAAATAGAGATTTCATGTTGTACCCCCATGGATAAGTCCGTCAATTCATTAGTGAAAGCTAGAGCAAATTAATTGTTCACCGTCAATGCATAATAGGTATTGAATTTTGGGTTTCACCTAGCATGTAGTGACACGAAGTTAAGATCATGAACACAGAAATTGTGCAACCATAAACCTCAGTGGTAATGTCTGAGAGTCTCAAGGGTTACGTTTGTGAAGTGAATGTGATGGAGAAAAGTAATGTAGGTGGTGTAAAGAAACCAAAGTACCTCTGCTATAAAAATAGGGACTAAGCAGAAAACTCTTATCTCATGTGAGAAGAGAGTTAGGTAACTCATGATAAATATGAGAGCCTAATTGGGAAGACAGGGTTTGTTTGTACCAAGTCAGTAAGGCTGTTATTCAGAATCAGATGAGGCTTTGGACACATACAACAGCATGCTTCTAGGGACACTTAGCTAGTGAAATAAGTTACCCACAGTGAAAAAAATAAAAAGTCAAAATAAAATAAATAAATAAAAATATTTTTGGAGTTTTTGAATTTACGAGAAAAAAAAATATTTTTGGAATTTTTTATCGAAATAAATAAGACATAAAAAGAATTATACAAAAAAAATGTTGGAACCGAACCCGAGCGTTCGGTTTATTTCGGTTGAGAAAACTTTGGAACCGAATCCGAGCGTTCGGTCTATTTCGGGTGAGAAAAATTTTGTGACCGAACCCGAACGTTCGGTCTATTTCGGTTGCCAAAAAAATAAGATTGAAAAAGAAAAGAACTTTGACAATAAGAAAAATGAATTTGGAAAAATAATACAAAAGATTTACAACCAAGGAAACTACCTTTGAGTGATAAACGAAGATCAGATGATGCAACCGAACCCGAACGTTCGGTCTATTTCGGTACACCAGAGCAAGACCCGAACCCAAGCGTTCGGTCCATTTCGGCATACAAGAGACCCAAACCCGAACGTTCGGTCTATTTCGCTTCTTACTTTTGATCTTGAGAGGTAATTTTTGGTACTGACTCCGATTCCATCATTCCTAGCCCTTGTAGAATTTTGTTGAAAGAAGCTTCAGGAGGAGCTTTGGTGAAGATGTCAGCCAGTTGATCAGTGGTTCGAACAAAATGAATTTCGACGTTCCCATCTTCCACATGATCCTTAATGAAGTGATACCTCAGTGCTATATGCTTGGTCTTGGAGTGTTGCACTGGGTTATGACAGATCCTAATTGCACTCTTAGAGTCTCAATATAGTGGGATCTTTTTCATATTGAGTCCATAGTCCCGGAGTTGGCTTTGGATCCAAATCACTTGAGATGTACAGGAGGCAGCTGCGATGTATTCTGCTTCAGCTGTAGACAGAGATACACAAGTCTGTTTCTTTGATTGCCTGCTAACCAATTTCCCGTCAAGGAATTGGCAGCCTCCTGTGGTGCTTTTCCTGTCTAGTCCACAACCTCCAAGGTCTGCATCTGAGTAGGCTTGAACGAAGAAACCTGAGTTTGATGGATACCATAAACCGAGAGAGGTAGTTCGTTTTAGATACCGGAGTATGTTCTTCACTACAAGCATATGAGGTTCACGAGGATTTGCCTGAAATCTAGCACAGTAACAAACAGAGAACATTATATCAGGCCTGCTAACAGTAAGGTACATTAAAGAACCGATCATCTGGCGATATAGCGTAATATCGACTGCTGGATTATCCAAGGATGGAGTGATCTTGGTGTCGAACACCATTGGAACTTTAACCTTTGAGTCTCCCATCATGCCGAATTTAGAAAGGAGAGTCATGGTGTAGGCTTCCTGTGTAACATCCAAAATTTCAAAACAATTAAAACTTTTCAAAATCACCCATTTTATTAACATTGTTGCAAAAAGGTTTTCAATACATTATTAAACAGAGTAATTTCCCAGATTCAATTCATAAAACACCAACGCGAGGAACGGTACGATCACGCCTTTGCCTTGCCACAGACTCTTGAGAACCTGAAACATAAAACCACAACCGTAAGCCCGAAAGTTTAGTGAGATACCCCCAGAATACCAACCACATATACGCCTTTCCAGGCCCTGACCTTCCGGTCCATCACACAACATAATCGCCTTCCGGCCCATAACATATCGCCTTCCGGCCCATAAGCATAAAATGCACATATAACATAACAAATAATCATATAGCAGTTCATAGACAACAATCAATCAACAGATCACATATCATGGCATTACTCTAAACAAGATACCGGTCTGGCCGGTCACTAGCATAACATTACCCTATGAATTAGTCAACATACCAAATGCATACATACGCCCTTCCAGGCCATGACCTCCCGGTCCACATAGTAATGCCTTCCGGCCCATAACATATATTGCCTTCCGGCCCATAACATATAACAACTGACAACTACCCGGATTTCCATCCGATAAAAGGGTTGGCATTGGTGCCATAAACCCTAGCGATATAGTGAGGATAACTCACCTCGAAACTGCCGACTGAACAGATAGCTCAAGCTGCTCCGATCACTGATACGATCTCCACCCCTGGATAGCCGCCAATGCACTGAACTCAAACGATAAACAACAATCACCAAAATACCCCTGGAACCACTGGTCAATCCTTGGTCAAAGACAAGGTCAACGTCAACCCCTGACTGACCCTACTCGCCGAGTCAACCCTATGACTCGCCGAGTCCCCATACTCAGAACTTCGCTTAACCCGCGACCTAACTCGCCGAGTCACCCCAAGACTCGCCGAGTTCAACGACTCTGAGTCCACTCGCCCTTAACTCACCGATTCCTTAAGATTCCTTTTCTACACGTCGAGTATTCCCTCTTTACTCGACGAGTTCCTCCTGGAAGAATCGCGGGGCCACCCCGACTCAACTCGCCGAGTCTGAAGAACAACTCGACGAGTCCCAGTTATTCTTCAAGCTACTCGCCGAGTCTGTTCATCAGACTCGTCGAGTCCATGCCATGCGGTCGATCAAACTGCTTCCTGAGATAAGTATTGTCCCGAAATACACAAGCATGGGACCTTCTGGACCTCTAAGGTCCTAATACAGGGTTATATTCGCTTGGGTAATAAGGCAATAATCCATCTAATCACCAAATGGGTTCCATAAACCCTAGATCCATACACACATCAATATAACAGAAATGATCCGAAATATTACCTGAATAACACACTCTCTGTGTCCCCAAACCTCAGAATTCGAATCCCTTGTAGTTCCTTTAGCCAAGACTCCCCTCCTCCTTGCACCACAATTTCTTCAAATCACCAATGGCCTTCAATCTTGCTCTAGATGCCCACAGCCGCTTAGGGTTCTTCTCAGTAGACTAACAGACGGACAATGACGGCATAAAGTGCGTTATATACGACCCAAACCTAAACGGTTAGGGTTTTCGCTAAACAGCGTAGACTCGCCGAGTCCATATCGGACTCGTCGAGTCCATATCGGACTCGTCGAGTCCAGTCGCGAACCCGCGACCCGGTCTGCGATCCTACTCGGCGAGTCTAGGCTCCAACTCGCCGAGTCCCCTCTTAAAACACCCCCAAAATCATAATTATATCAATATTTGGAATTCCGGGCTGTTACATCCTGGTTAATAAAGATGCCTTCGGGTCCCTGTCTAATTTTTAAGCCAAGGAAAAAGTTAATAGGACCCATTGAGCTCATTTCAAATTTAGTCTCCATCAGCTTTCTGAATTCAGCCGTTAAGCTAGGATTCGTTGAGCCGAAGATGATATCATCGACATAGATTTGAACAATCATAAGGTGGTTACCTTCCTTCTTATGAAAGAAGGTTGGGTCAACCGAACCTAATTTTAATTTGGACATCTTCAAAAACTTAGTTAGCATTTCATATCAGGCTCTAGGTGCTTGTTTCAGTCCGTATACCGCTTTGTCCAGAATATAGCAGTGATTGGGGTATTTTTCTTTCACGAATCCTGGAGGTTGCTCCACGTACACCGTTTCTTCAAGTTCTCCATTTAGAAATGCGCACTTTACGTCCATTTGGTAGACCTCAAAGTTCTTGTGTGCAGCATAGGCAAGAAATATTCGAACAGATTCCAGCCTAGCTACAGGAGCAAAAGTTTCTTCATAGTCGATTCCTTCCTCCTGGCAGTATCCTTTCACAACTAGACGAGCTTTGTTTCTTATTACATTGCCTTCCTTGTCCATTTTATTTCTAAAGACCCATTTGAGACCAACAACCGAGGCATCTTGAGGAGTTGGAATGAGGCGCCAAACTTTATTTCTTTCGAACTCATTAAGTTCGTCTTTGGTTCAACTTTTGAGACGAAAGAGTTAAACATACAGAACTCTACTTTTGAAAATAAAGATGTTTGCTTTGCCTTCAGTTGAGATTGGGTCAGGACCTTTTCAGAGACATTACCCATAACCTGTGAAACAGGATGATCTCTGGTCCATTTGACAAGAGGAGGATAATTTGGATCATAGGATGGATCCAATTCAGCATTCACCATTTCTTCTAATTCAGATTGACTATCATCATCGTAAAACATATCGGCATTCTCCCCCTCGACTGATGAGCTGTCAGGTGTTTCTTGACTTTCCGGAGCTACAGGAGTTTCGGGTGGTGTTGAGCTTTCGGGTGTTGCAGGACTTTTGGGTGCAGCTAGAGAAGAGTTCTCCCCCTCAACTTGTGAACTCGGCTGTTTTGAAGAAGATGGATTCTCCCCCTCAACTGAAGCACCTTGCTGAGAAGGTTTATTTGGAACTGATTCTCCTTCACCCAGTCGTTTGGCAGCATCTTCGACGAGTTGCTTCAGATGATCTACTTTGTTGTCTGCTGCATTGGCTTCTGAGAGTGTAGCCTTCTCCGGTTCATCAAATAACTCCACAAATTGCTCAAACAAATTTGCAATCGAGGCTGTGACTTGGCCTGTATGAGAGAAGATTTCCCCAACTGATTCTTCCGTGGCCTTCAGCTTCTTGACATAGCTGTCATCGAAAGTCACATAGTACGTTTCTTCAATCTTCCTGGAATGCTTGTTTAAAACCCTGTATGCTTTCGAAGTGAGAGAATATCCCAGAAAAATCCCTTCATCGGCTTTTACGTCGAACTTGTTACGATGTTCTTTAGAATTGAAGATAAAGCATCATGAGCCGAATACGTGGAAGAATTTGACGTTTGGCTTTCTGTTATTGATGATCTCATAAGGAGTAAGAGGGAAACGCTTATTGAGATAGGACCTGTTCTGCGTAAAACATGTTGCAGCAATAGCATCAGCCCAGAAATATAGAGGTAGAGAAGCGAAACTTAGCATGGTTCGGGCCGCCTCACACCAAGATCGATTTTGTCTTTCGACAATCCCATTTTGTTGAGGGGTGTAGGGAGCTGAGAAGTTGTGACTGGTTCCTTTTTCTGCTAAAAAGTCTTCAAATTCTTTATTCTTGAACTCCAGCCGATTGTCGCTTCTGATGTTGCGAATGACTTTCCTCAGCTGCACTTCAACCTGCTTGATAAACATCTTTAGCTTGAGAGTTGCCTCAGATTTGTGCTTCAGAAAGAACACCCATGTAAAACGTGAAAAGTCATCAACAATAACAAGAATATACTTGATACCGCCAATGCTTTCGATAGAAGATGGACCACATAAGTCAATGTGAATTAACTCAAGTGGTTCAACGACTTTAGTGTTTATTATGGATGGGTGACTTTGACGACTCTACTTCCCCATTTCACATGCAGCACACAAATGTTCTCGATCAAACTTAAGCAATGAAAGACCCCGAACATGACCTCCTGTGACAAGTTTGTTGATATCCTTGAAGTTGAGTTGGGAGAGCCTTCGGTGCCACAACCAGCTTTCGTCAGAATGTGCTTTGGATAACAGACAGATAGCTGGATTTCCTTTGATAGGTTTGAGATTAAGAGGAAACATTTCGCCTTTGCGCTCCGATTTGAGAATCACTCTTTTTGTTTTCTTCTCTATTATTTCCGAACCCTCATCATCAAACGAAACTTTAAGACCTGTACCTCCAACAAGTTGAGATACACTGATGAGGTTATGCTGTAGTCCTTCAACATATGCAACCTTTCTAATCGTGAAGTCTCCATTTGTAATCATCCCATAACCTTTTATTGTGTCATATGAGTTGTTCCCGAATTTGACATTCCCGCCGTTTGGAAGAGATCGGAATTCCCTCAACTCTTCCTTCCTCCCTGTCATATGACGTGAGCAGCCACTGTCAATATACCATTCTTCGTCGAACTGCTCGTCACTGATAACCTGCAAAAATCAAGCAGATTTAGGAACCCAAAGTTTCTTAGGTCCACGTGAGCCTTTCACAGGAACAGGAATAGTAAGAGAAATGTCAACAAGATATGTTCTTTTTATTAAAGTTGTTTCATCTTTCTTCTTAATAGTGAAAACTTTAATTTTGTTGGGATTTGCTACAGTCGGTTTGGATTCAGGTTTAGGCGTTTGGGCCTTGGAATGCTTTTGATCATTCTTGACTGAGGAAACCTTCGATTTTCCTTTCAAATCTGTTGAAGATTTTGGATTTTGAGTTTGAACAGAATTGGATTGAGAATGGGGTTGAGAAGAATTATAACGAGAGAAGTTAGACTGAGAAGTTTTCTTGACTTGAGGTTCTAGGTGGCCCTTTTGTTTTTGGTCATTAGTGGGACCGAACCTTGAACCTTGGTAGCTTTTGCTCTCGGAACCGAACCTATGCTTTCGGTAGCTGGTGTTCTCTGAACCGAACCTTTCCCTTCGGTTGTTATTACTTTCTTGCGGTCTGACTACTCTTTTCTCTGACTTTCTGTCATGATGAGAAAAGTGGGCGTTTTGAGATCGCCAGAACTGTTTTCGCTCTGAGAGATTCTTTTTGTATCCCAGATTCCTTTGCTGCTTTTGATCCTTTACTTGCTTCGGCTGTCGGTGGATGTTGGCTTTTTGCTTTTGCTTTTTGTCAGCCGGTTCACTTTGAACTGATGATGTTTTGCTTGAAGGAGTGACTTCTTCTACAGGAACTTCTTTTGTACCACTAGTACTTGGCATGTCGAAGTTGTCAGGCTTGTTTAGTGGCTCTCGCACATATCTGCCTTTGGTTTTCCAGGACGTCCGTTCTGACAGACCAACGGTTTCATCAGCATTATCTATAGGAGTAGACCAGAAGAACTCATCACAGCCATCAGCATTATCTTCGTTTACAATGGCGGTGAGTTCGGCTGTTTGATGTTCGGTTACTCCTGTGACCTTATACACCTGATTTGGTGTTGTTCTCACCTTTTGGTACACAACAGCCTTTTCTTCTAGAATCGGGGACTTATTTTGGGACAAACGAGCAAACTCCATAGAATTTTCAGAAATAAGATTTTTGTGGTTTTCGGGTTCGCTCTTGACAAACTCAAAACATTCGACTTCATCCTCTACAGAAATTACGCTCATATCATCATCCTCATTAAGCTCAGACGCTCATATCATCATCCTCATATCATCATCCTCTACAGAAATTTCAACATCAATTTTATTTTCTGAGCTCAAGTTGGCATTCAATGAGTCAAACTTTTGTATGGTTTCGGTCCTTAGTTTCAGTTTATCGTTTTCATCCAAAAGGTTTTTCAACATGTCCTTATGGTCCTTGGACTTTATAAAAGATTCGATTTTGTCCAGACCATACATATAAGTCGGATTCACATCATCAGACGAAACTACACTTTAACAATTATATGCTTCAACATCGATTTCATCTTCCTTAAATTCAAGGAAGGGCAAAATCATGCAATGAATTTTCTGCCCTATTTCACAGTTCAGATGAAGTTGAGTGATGTTAGCATAAAGACGTTTAGCAATTAAACAAAAGACATTTCTTTGTTTCAAAAGTTTTAAATTGTCTTTTTGCAAATAAGTGTTTTCATCTTTGGATTTAATCAGCTCCGACTCCTTCAGCTCTATCCACATCCTCCGTTCCTCACTCTTGGAAGACACCCTGCTTATTTGGTCAGTTAGGTTAGAATTGGTGACCCGTGTTTGAGTTAAACTGCTATCTAGATTTGAGATTCTTAAATTTAAGCTTTTTAATTCTTTTTCATACGAATTTTGTGGGACTTTGAATGAAACAAAAACGGATTGTACCTTCTTGATCAATTCATCTAGCTCATTGATCTGCACACTGAGAGGTTTTGCTGTGAAGCATAGGTCCTCTCGCTCCTTGGAGTCTTCATTCCCACCATCCGTATTGTATCCCCTCATTTGAGATACATCTGTCACCATTAAACACTTCCCACCGCTTTCTTCACCTCTTGCAACGTATGCCTTTCC
The DNA here is from genome assembly GCF_051521515.1 of Lactuca serriola. Classification (NCBI taxonomy): domain Eukaryota; kingdom Viridiplantae; phylum Streptophyta; class Magnoliopsida; order Asterales; family Asteraceae; genus Lactuca; species Lactuca serriola. The sequence continues at coordinate 144,441,763 of NC_136412.1, forward strand.
ATGAGATGGCTTCCTGACCTCATCATCCTCTGAGTCGGTTGACCAGACCTGCACGCCACCGAACTCATCATCCGCTGCCGAACCCTGCACAATTAAAGCATTCATTGAAGGGTTAGCTGTAGCTTTCTTTCTCTTGATCTCTTCCAGCTTTTTCATCAACACGGCCTCTTCATCTTTTTCCTCATCCTTCTCTGTCATTTTCTTTAGAACGCAGTCTTTGGCATAGTGGTTCTTTCTTCCACAGTAGTAGCAGTTCACACCTGAATCTCCGTCAACTTTCGCCTCTTTCTTTGGTTCCTCTGTCTTCGGTTCCTCCCTAACCTTTTCAAAACTTTAGCTTCCCTGCCAATTTCGGTTCTTATTGGTAGGGAACCTTTTCTTAATGAACCTCTTTGGATTCGACACCATCATTGCATAGTCTTTAGAAGTAAGATCATAGTCTTCTAAGTTGAGATCTTCATCTTCTACCACACTTTTGCTTTTGGACAAGAGGGCCAAGGACCCTAAACTGGAGACCATATTTTTCTCTTGCAAAACAATCTTTTCCTGGGATTTCAAAATCCCCACCAGCTTTGCCAACGAATAAGATTTAAATTGCTCATGAGCTTTAACAGTGGACATAACCGCTCTCCACTCGGATCTAAGGCCATTCAAAAAGGTTACTTTTTGTTCAATCAGCTTCCTTTCTATATCATGTTTGATCATCTTGCTAAGAAGATGATTGAAGCGATCGAACGTCTGAGTAACAGTTTCATCAGAATTCCGCTTAAATTCGACAAACTCAGACAAAAGCAAGGTCTGAATAGAATGCTCCAAATCCTCATCAGTGGAATATAGCTCTCACAGCCTATCCCAGATTTCTTTAGCAGTGCTGCATGAACTCACTAGCCTGAATGTATCTGATTGTAGAGCGAATCGAATCAGTCTCAATGCTTTAATGTTGCATTGAAACTTTTCCTTTTCGTCTTGAGCAACATCCTTTACGTCTTTTAACAGATCATTGTACTCTTTCTCAGTTTTAATGATTTTTGACGTTCCAGAGTGAGCAAATGGTCCGGAAACGATTGCTTCCCAAATAAGGTATCCATTGTCTTCTGATCCGATGACATAATCTTCAAAGTGATGTGCCCAGACTTCGTAATCCTGGGTGTAAAGAATAGGAATCTTCGTCGTCGATCCAATGCTGTTAGAGATGTTGATGGGATTTGATTGTGACTCGTCCATGCTTGATCGTTTTTAACCTGTTTGAAAGATCAGACTTGTAATATTTAATATTAGGGCAAACAGATAAATGCTGAGTTACGTCAATAATGGAATGACGACTCAATAAATATTAGTTAATGCGGAATAACCCTAATCGCAAACTCTTTCACAGGAAAGATGTGTATGAATTACACAGCCTCCTGCTCTGATACCAATTGATGAGTTATTAATTAACTATTTGAGCGATTAGATCTTTGTAACAGGTATGTGATGAACGTAAAAACAGTAAACAAAACACAAGTATGAATCAAGATGTGTCGAATGATTAGATTACTCGATCCTCAGCAGAGCTCGACTAAGAACTTCCACTATAGAGGATTCTAGGGTTACAAAACAAGAACGATAAATTTATGAACAATAAAACTCTAATCGTTACTAATCGTCCTCCCTTTCTAAGATGCATGCAAGCACCTATTTATACTAAACCCTACAAAACTCACGGATGGACAGGCCCATACCGGAGATACATATTGGAGTAGCTAACGAGCCTAATAGACGCAGCACAAAATACGGCCCAACAATATATATATATATATATATATATATATATATATATATATATATATATATATATGTATATATATATATATATATATATATATATATATTTCATTTTCAAGATATAAAATCATAGGTTTGCTATAACCTGCAGTTTGCTATAACCTACGTTTTGCTCTATATAAACAACGGTTTTCCAAATCGTAGCCTATAGTTTTTGGAAAAAAAAATACGTTTTTTTTTTAAATCTATAGTTTTGGGTATAATCTATGGTTTTGTCAAAAAAGCTAAGCTTTAATTTTTTTTTAATAGAGAGTATTTTTTTTGAGAATTATTTTGATTGAAAAGATTGTTTATAAAATGAAGAGTTGTTTTTGGACAACTATTTTGTTACTTTTTTTGTAAAATATAAAATAGTTCTTTAAAAATTAAAAAAAAAAATTGCTAAAATTTAGATTACTTTTTAGAATTTGTTGACAAATTTTATTTGTAAATTTGACTACTTTTTGGGTAAATTTGACTACTTTTTTGCTAAATTTAACTACTTTGTTGCTAATTTTTACTACTTTTTTTGTTAAACTTGACTATTTTTTTGTTAGAGTGGAATATTGTTTTGAACGTACTATATATATATATATATATATATATATATATATATATATATATATATATATATATATATATATATATATATATATATATATTAAGAATTGCATAATTTTGGAGTTATTTTATAATTGGGAAAGTTTTTTCTTCTCTAGCTTCTTTATTCTGAAAACTAACATAATGAGTTGTAACGAGTATTTCGTATTGCTCATTATGGATGGAAGATGGGAGTTTGTTAATTCCCAATTATCATATATTTGGCCATTGGGATACAATTCGATAATGTTTTATTTAGGTGTTGAATTTTACGAAACCACCACGTTCACCGAATTTGTTCATTTGGTGAAGTGCAAGATGGGTCTTCCCGAAGAATCAAAATTCAGTCTGGCTTATCAACATCCAAAACAACTCTATTATTGTGGTATTGTTGAGAATCATGATATTAGAAAGCTGATCAAGGTAATAAATGTCGTTGGAGATAAATATGTGTCTGTCTATGTGGTGGTTGAAGAAGGCGTTTGGTGTAACGAAGTGGATGATAGAGGAAAACCATCTGTAGCTAATTTATCAAGTGGAAAAGGGAGCAACAACCCAATAGGTAATTTTAAAAGTACAAGTAAAAGTCAATATCATAGTGTTGCTGAAAATGTAAATGTAGTGCCAGAACCGATTATGTATGTTACACCATAGAATTATAAGTATATCGGTGATAATGATGTTGGTACATATGTTAATGATGTTGGTGTAAATCATTACTTTGTCAAAAAAAAAAAAGCACAGACGTGGTGAATAAGGTTGGTAATGAATCAGGAAAACAAGAAGTTCCATTTTTGTATGATGGTGAACTAAAAGGATATGGTGAGTTTGCGGATTGTGACAAGTTGAATATATTTGGCCTAGAAAGTGATTCTATCGGAGAAGAATTTGATGATGAACCTAAACTTATTTATTTAGATACCACGTTTCATGGTATGCCCCTAATGCCTTTGTGTCCTGTAAACGATTATGTGAACATTCCATGTCAGAGGGTGGATATAAATGAAGTGATTAAGGTTCTAGAGATTTTGATAACAAAGAGTTGCTCAAGCTTGTAATTGGAAGACAATGCATGGAACAAGGTAAGTAGTATAAGACTATCAGATTGAGCAAAGAAAGGTTCGAGGTGGTTTGTTTGGTAGAAAATTGTTCTTAGATGGTTAGGGCAAGGGGAATCAAATTGACTACTGCTTTCCAAGTCACAAAAGTTGTTGACCAACATACATGTTGTGCAACAGACTTGGAGTCTAATCATCGACAATCAAAGAAAAAGGTACTTGGCCACTTTATCGCTGAAGTATTGGCCAAAGATTATAATAGAGTTTATCAAGGTAATGAAATTGTGAGGGACATCAATTCAAAATTTCCAATCAATATCTCATACCAACATGCATTGTGGGCAAAACAATATGCGTTGTTGATGTTAAGAGGTACTAGAGAGGATTCATTCACCAAACTACTAGCGTATCTGCACAACATAGTAAAGCATAATCCAGGAACTTATACTCAGATAAGAACAGACGATGATGATCAGTTTGAGTTCGTGTATATCGCACTGGGTTTCTTGGTAAGCAGTGATATTTTTTATAACAAATATAACATATGAATCCTAATTGGTATTTGTTAATGCAATCAAAAATAATTGTAGGTACAAGTGTTCATCAAATATTGTAGCCGACCCTAATAATTGATGGTAGTCACCTAATGTAACAGCCCGAAATTCAGGTTCAACTATTTAACCCTTCATCTTTTCCAAGTTGTCATTTTGGGTCCTTGTGTTGAGTGTTAAGCTTGTGAGTATGCTGGGCGTACAAAGAGTACGTTGCGCGTACTCGCACGCTTATTCTGTACGCGGTTCCATCCGGGTACACTGGGCGTACCTAGGGTTACGCCGGGCGTAACCGGCCCAGACTCAAAACCCTAATATGACTTGAGGGCTATAAAAGGAATGAGATGGCCTTGTCCCTCAGCCACCATCTTTTAGAGAGAAACCCTAAGAGAGCATTTTCTTCGTTTTAAGCTTGGGTGTGAGTGTTCTAAGCTTCAAAGTGCCTTTTTAAGGTGGTGAAAGAGAAGAAGAGACCATTGTGGAGGCTAGAAGTTGGTGGTCAAGTGTGGATCTGAGGACTACAAAGGTTGGAGCTTCTTCCTGAGGTAAAAAGGTAAAATCTTGGCTTGTAGTTCATATGGTGTGCTTCTTAGACCAATTTCTAAGGTTTTTAGTCCCAAGATGGAGACTTTTTGAGCAAGTAGTCTCCATTGACCTAGATCTATCATATTCCAGAGCTATATGAGTTGTATGTTCATAAAAATGCAATCTTCGACGTGAATGTTGAGCCATGCATGAGATCTAGACCCTTGGAGGTGAAAAGAAAGGTGTTAGAAGGTGTGGGGAGCCTTTATAGCCATGCAAAGGCTTAAAGGTTCCGACTTTATGGATTAAGAAGTAGGAAAATGGCAAGATCTGGAATATGGGGTTATGTCTTAATCGTTAAAGACATTAGAATGAGGAAATGAGAAACTGGGATGTACGCTGGGCGTAATCCCAGTACGCGCCGTGTAATGGGTCGCGTTCCCCGTTTCTGGAATGCAAGGGTACGCCCCGCGTACAAGAGTTGGTACACCTCGCGTACTGCTTGCTGTTGACTTTTGTTGACTTTTAGGGTTTTGGTCAACTTGTGGACCTTCGAGTCAGAGAGGGGTAAAATGGTCTTTTACCCTTCTGTGGGAAAGTGAAAAAGGACATAGCATAGCCTTGGAAGCCGATAATAATTAGAATGATTATTTGTTGTGTTTAGGCGAGGCTAGGTCGTTGTTTCGAGATTCTGAGATATCGAGCACGTGAGATTCTAGACATCATACGAGGTGAGTCTTTTCACTATACTATAACAGAAAGGTACCTATGTGTGACCGGAAGGTCTTGTATGATATGAGATGCATGTTTTGTATGATATGTGTTTTATGTGTTGTATGCGTTATGTATGCGATATGTATGCTATGTATGATAAGGGCCAGAAGGCATTATGACGTGGGCCGGAAGGTCGATACGAGTAGGACCGGAAGGTCTACTAGGACTGGGACGGAAGTCCCCTGAGACACATGGACCGGAAGGTCGTGTTGAGCATGGCCTGGAAAGGCGTATATGTGTAAGGGTATTTTGGGGGACTCACTAAGAATTTATGCTTACAGATGTTGTGTTATGTGTTTCAGGTACCAGCGAGGACCGTGGAAAGGCGCCGGCGTGATTCGTACACACTAGAGAGAGGATTTGATTTTTGTGATCTTGGGAAACGATATGTTTTAATACCAAATGTTGGATACTTTATAAAACATTTATGTGAAAATGGTTGTGAAAAAATTAAAATTTTGCCTTGAAATTTACGTTGTTACACCTAAAGGGTGAATTCGAGGGTACGATGTTGCTCGCAGTGACAATGGACGGTCAAAACCAAATCATGCATGTTGCTTATGCCATATGCAAAAGTGAATGTACGGACACACGGTCCTAGTTCCTTCGAAAACTACATGAATGTATAGGCAACATTGAAGACCTTACATTCATATCTGATAGGGCTCCATCCATAGCGACGTCAATTGCAAATATATTTCCTCACACCCATCATGGAATATGTGGTATCCATTTATATTTCAACATTTCAGCAAAATTTGGAAGCAGCGATACAATACGCGCATTATTTTGGGAGACATGCAAAGCCTATACTATTAAAAAATTCGATAACGGGATGAAAAAAAATTAAAAAGGTAAATGATCGTGTATGGGAATACCTATAAAACATCAATCTAGATAGATGGGCCAGGGCACATTTTTCTGGGAATTGTTATTTTCTTATGACATCAAATAGTGCGGAGTCGATAAATTCAATGTCAAGATTTGCAAGAAAGATGCCAACATTGATGTTGATTGAGTATTTTCGTGCAACAATGCAACAATGGAGTTTTTCGAAACGTAATGTTGCAGGTACTAATATTTTATATATAATAGTACTTGAAATGTTATTTTACTACTCATATGATATTATGAAATTATCTCTATTTTTTTTAGCTGAAACAAAAACAACACTCACCCCATGGGCTGAAACGATTATACAAGCAAATAAGAATGCTTGTAATAATTGGATGGTGTACCCTATCTCAAATAATAGTTTTGAAGTGAAAAGCGCTACTCATCAAAGTGTCACTGTTGATTTCCAACAAAGAACCTGCACATGTAGGCGGTGGCAAATAGATGGCTTACCTTGTGGCCATGTCATAAAAGTGCTCACAATGAACTGTTACGAAGACTGTTCGGAATTTGCTTTAAAATCTTACTTTATAGAGACACTGAGAAAACCTACGAGGAGTCTGTGAACCCCTTACCAAGTCTATCTGATTGGGAGATCCCCAATGTTTTGATGATCGTGAAGTCACCCATAATTGAGAGACGTCAGCCGGGTAGGCCAACAAACACTGATTGTATTCTGTCGTAAGGTGAGCGTCTCATATGACAAGAATGTTCTACATGTGGTCAATTTGGACACACGAGGAACAATTATACGGGTAGGGGATCGGGGAGCGGATCTGGGGTGAGGAAAAAATCGACACAAAAGGGCATAATGACTGATGAATTGACGTTCGGAAGCGGGTCACATAACGAAAGCGTGTACCGTACTTTTGGTTTCGACATCACATTTGATTTAAATTGTCCTTAGATTAATGTAGGAAAGTAATGAATTGCCGTATTTGTAATTTGTATTGCTTGTATTAAACTACATTTCTGACATTATTAATTAAATCTAGTACCCCACTAATGATCTACTTTATTCTATGAAAAATAAAACACAAACATAAAACATTATAGAAAACAAGATACACCAGTAGCAAACATTACATAAGACATTTCACATATAAGAGCCTTCTACATGAAATATTTGTTATTTTTAACTAGAATCCAAGCATCCTCATACTCGAAGTCACTTCCCTCGTGCTCCAAAATGTAATGATCTTTAACAATTTCTAAAAGATCTTCATTGTTTTTTGGATAATGATAACAATTTTTAAGATGGTGATACCATCGATTGAACCATGTGATTTTTTTCCTTTAATTCCATCCGCTTACCAACAATATCTGCTTGTGTTCCGTGATTTCCTTCTCCCAATGAGAGGTTAAACATAGATGTTATGCGGGTCCATTCATCACCTTTAAAACAATCAGGGTTAACCATGGTTGTTACATTCTCGTTAACGTTCATCCAACATCGTATTAACACCATTACCTATCTTATCGTCCATGGATGTGGAGTATTGGACGGAGTAGCTGCATTGGAAGAAGTTGCTTGATTGGAGGCCATTTTTTAAATTTGTTTGTTAGTTTGTTTAATTTTAAAGGAGTACTTAAATAAGAAAAAAAACTGACAGACAATAAAGTGGATTCCCATAAGTACTGTTTGAAACTACATTATGCAGGCTACAAAGCAGTAGTCAAAGTCAATGAAATCATAGTTGTAACACCCGTAGATCGAGGCTAGTCAATTTAGAGATAATAGGGGTCGAAAACGACTTTTTGACAAAAGATTATTTAGAATAAATAATCTTAACCAAGCTTTAGAATACATCTCAAGGGTTCCGTACATATAAAGAACGCCTAAATCCGAGTTATAACAAAGAAGTTATGGTCCGTCAAAGTTTTACAGCAAAATCGACACAACACCGGGAGAGGTAAATAGTGAATTAACGATGGAGGACTTTTTAGCCTTAGAAATATAAAAAAAAGTTTTATTATACATTAAACAAAGAACATACAAAAGAAGAACGCCCAAATCTGACTTCGTATAAGGAAGTTATGAATTTTCTAAGATTTGGCTTAGCAGTGCACAACCCGAAACTCGAATTTTAGATGGAGCGGTTTGTGGCCTATGCGACCTAAATGAGAATTGAAGATCTCATTAATAGGAACTCAATGGTAAAAAGACAGACGAAAACAGAGTCCATATGTAGAAGTTATGAATTTTACGTGGACATTTAACAGTATAATCTCCTCGTACTGTTAAATTTAAGATCAGTCGAGAACTAGCTGACGGAGTCACAATGAAAATTGTAGATCTTAATTTTACCTACGCGTTGATATAAAGACCATCAAAAAAGGAGGTCGTATGTGAAAGTTACGGATTTTAGAAGTCCGAAGTGTGTTGTGCGAAAATGGGTGATGTGGCACAATCTTGGCCATTGCTTTCTCCCCAGGTCTTGCCACTAGATGGTGACATGTGGCACCAAGTTCAGCCATTTTTCACCCTATAAATAGAACCCCTTCCACCTTCATTTTCTTCACACCTTTCCCATTCTTTCTTCTATTTACTCTCTCTCTCTCTAGAACCTTTCTCTAGCCCCGAAACCCCCCGAAAAGCCTAAGGAACCTACCTAGCACGAGGCGGCAGCCCCGAAGTGCTCGACGGCTACGAGAAAAATAGATTTTCGGCTCGGAACGCTGCTCCAAGCAAAGCCTGGTTTTCTATAAAACCCGCTTTAAGTGAGCTACGCCTATGCTATTTTTAATATAGCTTTTATTTAATTATAGTAACATTATTCAGAACTTATAATAAGTACTTGGGCTATTATTATGGGTTATATAAGTATTGTTTAACGCTTATAGAATAGTAATAATAGCTAGACTATTAATTAGTCTCGACTAATAATAGACTAAACTCTAGTGGTAATAATACAAGGTTTCGTCGAAGGAAATTATTTTTAAGAAGCGAAGCGCTGTATGAGTTCGGAATCACCACCTTTTCAAGTGAGTTCATGGTCCCGTTCATCTTACACATAGATATGAAGTATTTTATATAAACTACGTGTTATCTGTTCATATTATCTGTATACTTGCTATCTATGTTGGATGAACGATTTTATGCAAGTTTTATATGATTTAAACTGTATATGTGTTTATATCTACGTAATATGTTGGGTAAAACGTGGGTAGCTAAAATATGATTTGGATGATGAGTTGAGAGGTGATATAGACCATGAGGTAAGGGTGAGAGGTGGACGATTTGAGAAGCCTTGTTCCCAAATGTTGGCCTTGTCATCTAGCAGAGTATGGATGACAATCACGGACTATTCTAGACAGTCCAGTGGAACACTAGCAGGCTCACAACCTGTAGGTGTTGTGAACGATGTGTTCACCCGTGTACTCTAAAAACCCATTGACATGTATTGCTAGTGGACTCTCGAAAACGATACTGCCAATAAACGAGATAACCCTAGCAGCTGTGCTCGAAGGACAATACTGGCAGTTGCGCCTCACATAGAATGTCGCAATTATGGCAGCTGCGCCTAAGTGACAGAACTAGCTGCTGTGCTTGACAGATGTGTTATTGACAATGATGGACTTTGTATCTATTCCATAGGATAATCCTTAGGAATGAATGAATGAGAAATAGCTGATTCTTAGGATAGATCCTTAAGAGTAAAGAAGATAATGGGGATGGGTAATTGGGTTAACTGATTGATGATTAAACATAATAACTATATTATTGTGGGTTGAAAACCCTATGTACTCACCGGGTTTCCCAACCTGACCCACTCAGTTTATTTATATCACAGGTTTTGATATGAAGTCACATTACACTGAGAGATTAAGGAGATATAAATCACTAGTGATAATGAATGTAAGTTCTGTTTATGCTTATGTTTCTGTATTGACGATGACATCCCAAATGTTTTAAAATGAATAAAAAAATACTTTTCTTCGGAAATGCCCTAATAACGTATTTATCATGTTTCACTAGGAACAAATTCTGCATATTTTTATTAAAAAGAGGTACTCTGACTTTTATAAAGCATAAACAAAATCGGTCTTTTCTGGCCGTGAAATTGGGGATGTCACAGTTGGTATCAGAGCATTAATTTAAGCGAACTAGGAATATGGATTTATTTCTAGACTTAAACTTAGAATGCTAAGCAATGATTGTGAGGAGTGTGTCTTAGGTAATATACCTGAATAGACACAAGCACTAGCTCATTTAGGGAAAATGTCTAACATGCTTTTATGTGCTAAATGATTTATGATGCTTTACAATGCTAAATGTATGATTGGATCTATGGTTTGTTGTCGACCGGATTTGGAAAATTTATGTGTTCAGGTTTCTAAATGTTTAATTACGGTATTAGAACCGGTATGTAACTTTTCGGAGTAATAGGTAGATTTACACGTCGATCGTAAATAAAATATTTCCTATCTTAATTCTCGTCACTACACATCGAACGTACGACTTGGTGTATAGATCGACATGGTGAGCACTCGATGCGGAAACCCACAGGCCAAACCACAAGTGATTAAGCATGCACTAGAAGTAGCAGCTGCACCTGGGCCAATCACAATGGCAGGGGTACAGGCAATGGTGCGGATAATGCTAGATCAACAGATGGAAGAAACAAGACGTTTACTTCAACAAAGTAAAAACAAACTTACTGTGCCAGTACACCAGGCACATACTCTTGAGGTAGCCATATGGGTTGAGGTTGGCAAGAAGAGGAAATTTGAGGGAACTTCAAGGTCCAACAAGAACAACATGTTCTCACAGTCTGGAGGAGGAAGAGGTGAAGCAAAATGGTGTTACAAGTATGGAAGGAAACACAACGGGGGATTCCATAAGGAAGTGACCTGCTTCAAATGCGGGAATACTGGTCACTATGCCCCCAAGTGCTTAACCAAGGAGGAAGTTTGCCTTAAGTGTAGTGGAAAGGGACACTTCAAGAGAGATTGTCCAATAAGGGCTACAACGCCAAATGTACCGCAAAAGCACTATGAGGGATGCGACGAAGAAGTGACCTTTTACAGGTGTGGAAGAATCGGTCACTATTCCATGGACTATACACATAGGGATAAAGTATGTTACAAATGCAGAGACAAGGGGCACATGTCTAGGGACTTCTTGAAGAAAAATGAAGCAGCAAGACCAAATGTGCTGCCAAAGCCGAAGGAAAGAGCATTCCAGAGGATCCTTGGCGAAGCTACTGACAATGCAAGGTTTCAGGAGTGAAGGCATGATATCCAAAGATCGGGTTACGAAGTTGCCATAGTATCGTAGGGGTAGCCTATTAGAGGCATAGTCTAGGGTGAACTTGAACACCTATGTAATCGTTCCAAGAAATAATATAAAACCTTCATTTTGTTATCTGATGTGTTGAATGATTGTGTGATTTTCTTGCATGGTGACTTGGGTAAACTGCGAGAAAATACTTGGGACGAGTATGAGTAGGTGTAAAAGGTAGTAGAGGCCTATACTACCGGAAGCACACAGGACTCACACTTGGATCAGGGAAAGTCACAAGGATACTAAGAAGCTAGTAATTGATTCCATTTTATTCAAATATTAATTGCCATCGTTTCTGTAATGACTAAGAAGATGATTGTTATTCCGACCCTAGTTGTCATATCGAATTGAGTCCAACTACAATGAGCGTGTTACGTGGTTCAAAGAACCAAGTTTGATGTAACATCTGACTTAAGCCAGAAGATTGAAATAAAAGATAATCAAAGCGACCAGTAGAGGTATCGCGATAGTTGCTTGTAGATAGAAATGCTACCTTTTAAGATGAGATTAGAACATAAAGGAAAGTATAGTCTATTTTGGAAGACTCTAATAGACCTGAGTCTAAGCATTGCAACATACGATGATAGGTCATTAGAATATGACACATCATTCCATTGTAGTAGTAGAGGAATTTATCTTAAGTTCGTATCTAGTGAGGATTGAGATTGTGACTTGAAGGTCATAATTTGGATTCTAACGTGAGATAGGGAGCAAGTGCAAGATCGAGCACCACCTGCAGTCAAGGAGTCCAAGAGTTAGATACCCATTCAAAGAAACAAGGAAGTTACGATTATTACCTAGGATGAGGAGATAACATACGGAGTCATTATACTGCCCTGTTTCGTTGATGATTCCGGGACGTAATCATCCTAAGGGGGAGATAATTGTAACGCCTGTAGATCCAGGCTACTCAATTTAGATATAATAGGGGTTGAAAATGAATTTTCGACAACATATTATTTAGAATAAATAATCCTAACCAAGTTGTAGAGTACGTCTCAAGGGTTCCGTACATATAAAGAACGCCGGAATCCGAGTCATAACATAGAAGTTATGGTACGTAGAAGTTTTACGGCAAAATCGGCATGACACCAGAAGACATAAATAGTGAATTTACGATAGAGGACTGTTTAGCCTTAGAAATATAAACAAAAGTTTTAGTATACGTTAAACCAAGAACATACAAAAAAAGAACGCCCAAATCTGACTTCGTATAAGGAAGTTATGAATTTTCTAAGATTTGGCTTAGCAGTGCACAACGCGAAACTTGAATTTTATATGGAGCGGTTTGTGGCCTACGCGACCTAAATTAGAATTGAAGATCTCATTAATAGGAACTCAACGGTAAAAGGACAGACGAATACAGAGTCAGTATGTAGAAGTTATGAATTTTACGTGGACATTTAACAGTATAATATCCTCGTACTGTTAAATTTAAGATCAGTCGAGAACTAGCTGACGGAGTCAAAATGAAAGTCGTAGATCTTATTTTTACCTACGCGTGGATATATAGAATATCAAAAACGGAGGACGTATGTGAAAATTACGGATTTTAGAAGTCGGAAGTGTGTTGTGCGAAAATGGGTGATGTGGCACAATCTTGGCCATTGCTTTCTCCCCAAGTCTTGCCACTAGAAGGAGACATGTGGCACCATGTTCAGCCATTTTTCATCCTATAAATAGAACCCCTTACACCCTCATTTTCTTCACACCTTTCCCATTCTTTCTTCTCTTTACTCTCTCTTTAGAACCTCTCTCTAGCCCCGAAACCCCACGAAATGCCTAGGGAACCTCCCTAGCACGAGGTGGAAGCCCCGGAGTGCTCGACGACTCTGTGAAGAAGAGATTTTCGGCTCAGGAACGCTGCTCCAAGCAAAACCTGGTTTTCTATAAAACCAGCTGTAAGTGAGCTACGCCTATGCTATTTTTAATATAGCTTTTATTTAATTATAGTAACGTTATTAGGTACTTATAATAAGTACTTGGGATATTATTATGGGTTATTTAAGTATTGTTTAACGCTTATATATTAGTAATAATAGCTAGACTATTAATTAGTCTCGACGAATAATAGACTAAACTCTAGTGGTAATAATACTAGGTTTCGTCGAAGGAAATTATTTTTAAGAAGCGAAGCACTGTCTGAGTTCGGAATCACAACCTTTTGAAGTGAGTGCATGGTCCCTTTCATCTTACACATAGATACGAAGTATTTTATATAAACTATGTGTTATCTGTGCATATTATCTGTATACTTGCTGTCTATGCTGGATGAACGATTTTATACAAGTTTTATATGATTTAAACTGTATATGTGTTTATATCTACGTAGTATGTTGGATAAAACGTGGGTAGATGAAATATGATTTGGATGATGAGTTGAGAGGTGATATAGACCATGAGGTAAGGGTGAGAGGTGAACGATGTGAGAAGCCTTGTTCCCAAATGTTGGCCCTGTCATCTAGCAGAGTATGGATGACAATCGCAGACTATTCTAGACAGTCCAGTGGAACACTAGGAAGCTTGCAGCCTGTAGGTGGTTTGAACGATGTGTTCGCCGGTGTACTCTAAAAACCCATTGACATGTATTGCTAGTGGAATATCGAAAACGATACTGCCAATAAACGAGATAACCCTAGCAGTTGTGCTCGAAGGAAAATACTTGCAGCTGCGCCTCACATAGAATGTCACAATTCTGGCAGCTGCTCCTAAGTGACAGAACTAGCAGCTGTGCTTGACAGATGTGTCATTGACAACGATGGAATTCGTACCTATTCCTTAGGAAAATCCTTAGGAATGAATGAATGAGAAATAGCTGATTCGTAGGGTAGATCCTTAAGAGTAAAGAAGATAATAGGGATGAGTAATTGGGTTAACTGTTTGATGATTAAACATAATAATTATATTATTATGGGTTGAAAACCCTATGTGCTCACCAGGTTTCCCAAACTGACCCACTCACTTTATTTATATCACAGGTGTTGATATGAAGTCGCAGTACACTGAGAGATTAAGGAGATATAAATTACTAGTGATAATGAATGTAAGTTCTGTTTATGCTTATGTTTTTGTATTGACGATGACATTCCAAATGTTTTAAAATGAATAAAAAAAATACTTTTTCTTCGGAAATGCCCTGATAACGTATTTATCATGTTTCACTGGGAACAAATTCCGCACATTTTTACTAAAAAGAGGTACTCTGACTTTTATAAAGCATAAACAAAATCGGTCTTTTCTGGCCGTGAAATTAAGGATGTCACAGTAGTAATGTCAAAGAGTGGTCCAATTGTCAGATATCTTACACGGAGATACTGTTTGAAACGACAAATCTAGTGTTGGAAATGACAATATATTATGCAGGTAAAAAGCAGTAGTCAAAGTCTATGAAACCGTAGTCAAATAATATCAAAGAGTAGTCCAAAATGTCATATACCTTACATGTAGATACTATTTGAAACGACAAATCTACTGATGGAAATGACAATACATTATGCAAGCTACAAAGCAGTAGTCAAAGTCTATGAAACCATAGTCAAATAATGTCAAAGAGTAGTCCAATTGTCGGATACCTTACACGAAGATACTGTTTGAAATGACAAATCTATTGTTGGAAAAGACAATACATTATGCAGGATACAAAGCAGTAGTCAAAGTTTATGAAACCGTAGTCAAATAATGTCAAAGAGTAGTCCAATTGTCAGATACCTTACACGGAGATACTGTTTGAAATGAAAAATCTATTGTTGGAAAAGACAATACATTATGGACCTTGTCTTTCTAGCTCCTACATACATATATGTCCCCATGTGGTAAGACCGTTACCTCCACAATCTTAGGCACACTAAGTAATTGGTAATTGTTTCTTATATTTGATTCAAAATGAGTTTCTTTGACGCTGAGCATGAAGAAAGTTTTAACAACTTTCTTGTTTACCTTCAGAACCTAAGGCGAACCAACTCGCATACTCACCCTCACATAAAAATGGATTTGATCGATCGTTTCTAATCTTGTTTTCTGGCTATTGGATGGGTGGTATATTTGTTTTCCATATTTCTGTTTTTTCTTTACTTGTGATAATGTTTCTACATTTAAACTAATTGGTTTGCACTCCTAAAAAATACAAGTCAATGCATTCATAAATTGTTTGTTGCATGTCATCTTCATAGGTAGTGTCCGTCTTAGAGGGGACTACCTAAAAACAATGTTCGTAGTGGGTAAAGATGGGAACAACCTGGCTTTCCCTATAGAATTTGGTTTGGCGGTTAAAAATAATCTCGTAAGTTGTACCTGGTTCCTTGTGAGGTTAAAAGAAATTCTCCAACATGGTAGGGAAGTAGCGTTCATATCCAACCCAATATGGATGATGTCGTTAGTTGTTGTATAGATGATGTTTTCACTGATTCTTATCATGGGTATACTTGTAAGAGTGTCCACAAATATTTATGCACAAGAGTAGGCTCTGGAAGATCATTGGAAACTTTGTTGTGGATAACATTAAAAGCATACACTATGTCTATTTTTGAACAAACTTTTGCTAGGCTAAGCCGTGATGCTCGTGAAGTACTTACGAATATCGGTCATCCAAAATGGGCAAGAGCCTATTTCCTTATCATCTATTGGAAACATCGAAGTTCCTCAATTTTTTTAGTATTATTGCTCAATCAACGTAATGTACCGATAATAACACTTATCGAGGGTATTCGTGAGTACATACAACATACTTTTGTTGAATGAAGTTTAATGGCAGGTAAATTTTTGGGTAATATATAAAAGTATTAAATAACTTGTACAACAACCTTTTATAACCATATTTATTTTTCAGGGAGTTTGACTACATACTCATACCGCATGAAACCACCGCAAGATACGAGAATATTGTCACACCCCAAAACTGGAATGGCAGAAACGTTCTGGGGTGGATGACGTCATGTCAAGTATCACAACATATGCAATATAGTAATCAAAGTACAACAACCATTGCATTAATAGTAATAGTTTTACATGGTTTACATTTCGTAGAACGTCAAACTAATACAAGTAATAATATAAGTGCAGCTTGGTACTAAACTGTCTTCATCAAAAGTTCCGGGGAAGTACCTGTCTATTGCTGACCTGAGAATACAAGTCATTTGAAAAGCGAGTATCAGCATTTTTACAAATGCTGGTGAGTTCATAAGTATTTAGTGTCATTTTATTCAAATAAGTTTATATAAGTAGTAGTAGTTTAGAATCAAGGGTGCATTAGAGTCCTTTCCAGAAAATCCTATATTTTCTTAATTAAAAATAGTCTTCTACCAAGACCTGTCAGAGTTATGTTTTAAAAAAAAGTATTTTTTTCCCTTAACACTATCAAAATCAGGGAAAAACATATGCCTCAATAGTGAAGACTGCTGACTAAGGCAAAAGGAATCATAGACTCCAGGAAAGTATCGAATGAACGACACGACTGGCTCAGTCTAACAAAAGGAGACACAGACCCCAGACTGTATCAAATGAAAGATACAACTAGCGAGGTCTAAAACAGTGAATACAGACCCTATACAGTATCAAATGAAAGATACATCTAGCACGGTCTAAAACAGTGAATACAGACCCTAGACAGTATCAAATGAAAGATACATCTAGCACGGTCTAAAACAGTGAATACATACCCTAGACAGTATCAAATGAAAGATACATCTAGCACGGGCTAAAATAGTTAATACAATGTTAAAACCCGTTACCTTAAGGCCATGAATTATAAGTTAACCCCAAGATAATCGTAACCATACTGATAGACACTAGAGAACTTGACGCCCTGCAAGCGTCGGTGTAAGTATGACATTTGTCACCCCTTGGCTTGGTAGGCCGTGGAATGTAGCTAGTAGTCAGGGTGCGGGGGTTTCAATTCCGTATAGATCTATACACATAATGTCCGGTCTCCCTACAAGAGACTCTGGTTACAAACTTGACAATGGAGAAGGCCATGTACTGAAGATGTATCTCGTATAGTGAGATCTAATGTAAAATACTGGACTGATGATAGAGACTCACAACTGAACTAACTAATGTAAACCTTTATGTCTATGCTTGTATACATAATATATAACTAATGATCAAACAACCTTCGGACGGATATCCGATCCCACCAGACCACATCTCAACGAAGAAAAGGAAATAGGGCGAACTAGCCTTCCTAAGTCCTTTAAACATTACTTATATATATCTATACAAGCACATGCATACACTTAACTAAGTAGAAGCATTTAACGAAGTGTAATTGTTTAACGAAGTAGAAGTGTTTCCTAAAGTATAAGTGTTAACAAGTAGGAGCTTATCGTGAAGTAGAAGCATATCGTGAAGTATAAGCGTATCGTGAAGTATAAGCGTATTGTGAAGTATAAGAGTATCGTGAAGTATAAGCGTATCGTGAAGTAGGAGCATTAAAAAGTATAAGTGAAGTAGAAGCGTTAACAAGTATAAGTGAAGTAGAAGCGTTAACAAGTATAAGTGAAGTAGAAGCGTTAACAAGTATAAGCGTATCACGAAGTGAAAGCGTTATCAAGTAGGAGTTTAAACTAAGTAGAAGTGAAGCAGTAGTATCTTAACCATGTAGGAGTATAAAAACATGGGAGAAAACTTTGATGAAAAACTTGGGAAAACATTTATACTTGAGAAAATCACGTCCTGGTATTCTTTTGTAAAATAATTTTTAAATGAAACTTTGATAAAACATTTGAAGTACCGAAAACCTTTGTTTATATTGCTGCTGTAACGGAATTTGAAATAAAATATGCAGCGCAAGAAACAATTTGAGAAGAGCTTTGAACAAGTGAAAACATTTTAGGAAAACCATTTACAGTATCATTCTTGGTAAAACAGTTGATAGTGTAACAAAATCCTTGTGCATGCGGGTAGGGGTGTTCAAAAATATCCGTATCCGAAATTCCGATCCGAAATTCCGAAATTCCGAATCCGAATTATCCGAAAAATCGGATATCCGAAATTTTGGATATCCAATTTTTCGGAATCGGAATTGGATAATGCTTTTCAGATTTTTCGGATAATTCGGATATCCGATATCCGAAAATTTTGGTTTTATTTTATACATTATTTGTTATTTTAGTCGCATATGTCTTATGATATGAATTTTAGTAACTAAAACATATTGATAATACCCTTAATTAAGTACCTATATTACTTCATATGCCTTTCTAATTTAAAAATATGTATTTTTAACTTAAAAACTTCATATGTTTTTCAAATTTTAACAAAATTTCAATTTTTCGGATACGGAATCGGATACCAAAAATCAACTATCTGAAATTTCGGATATCCGAATTTTCGGATATCTGGTTATGAACACCCCTACATGCGGGTTATCAATCACATGTGATTGATATGATAACTGGCATGTTTAACTTGTATTCCCCCCCATAAAACATGTAAAAACATTTAAAAAGGTTCATTCAGGGGTATGAACTCACCTGATGTAAGTGGGTACGATGAAGGTGCCGGTTGGGTGCTCGGTGTCAAGTAAAGGCTTGAACACACTTAGTGACCTATTAACATATGATAACATATGTTTACATACAATTAGTACACATAATACTAATTAAACAAGTACATGCATCCTAAAGTGCGGAAAACACTTTGGTTAAGTGCTTGGAGTGTCCCGGGTAACATTTAAGGGTGTGAATGGCTTAAATAAGGAGTTTACTCTCCAAGAGTAAATTCTTTATAGAGTTCACGGACCTGGGACCAACTCCCATGAGTTTACGGCTGTAAACTCATGGTGAGGGTGTTCTAGGATGCCAAAGTGTCTTATATCCTTTATAGAATTATGTTAAGTCCAAATATAAAGCACATGAGTGGATTTAAGGCATCTAAGTGGACCAAATAGGAGTTTACGGCCCTAAAAAAGGAGTTTACAACCGTAAGCTCCTATGTACATATTCCTTGGGTGTTTTAAGGGCTTAAATGATAGGAAATAAAGTTCTATGCATTTTCCAAGTCAAATGAAGTAGTTAGGGCATCATTTTGACACTTAATGGGAGTTTACAGCCCATGGACCAATTCTATGGGGGTTTACGGTCGTAAACTCCTACTTCCTTGGATTAATTGATGTTTAATGTCCTTACTACAATGGGATTGCTAACACTTAAACTTGAGTTTACTCCCCATGAAGAGGAGTTTACGGCCCAAGCATGTTCTTGGGCAGTAAACTTAATTTTACTCCCCAAAATGTTAGTTGAAGTTGTTCTTAGTCCGATTCCATAAGCCATTTAGCCATATCTAAGCCTTAGGGGTAGTTTAGAGGGGTTTTGGGGCTTAAAAACCCCATTTAATGGTGTTCACGGTCCAGGAGTGTTCTTGGGCCATAAACACATGATCTAACCCCTATTTGATGTCTTAAACTCGAATTTGCATGCTAGGTAAGATATACAACAAGTTAGGGTAGATTGCTTACTCGTTTGGGGCTCGAAACAGACGATTTTTGGCTCGAAAAATAAGTTGTAGAGGGAGAGAGTGCAGAGAGAGAAAGAGAGAGAGAGAGAGAGTAAAAAGGGTGGAAATGAAGTTTACTCTCCCTTATATAGGGGCTTGAGTCGAGTCTCAGTGGAAATCTACCCGATAGTGCCGTTAAACGGGGCTTTTGGTCGCACCCGATTTAGTGATCGTATTTTGACTTGGTTGAAACTAAAATTTTTCAAAGGAAAAATTTGGGGTGTTTCTAACTTGTTTCAGCCCTTACCAAGTCATTATAAAAGTCCCACATTAATTAACCTCTTCCAAAATGTTAACGGACAGTTAAATAAAACGAGGCTTATTAAGGGAAAAGGGGTTAAAAATAACGGAATAAATTTCGGGTTGTCACATCATCCCCCCGTTAGAGGGAATTTCGTCCCGAAATTCAGGTTTCGGCAAGGAAGTAGGTATGAATGACCGAGTAGAGGCAGTAGGGTACTTCCTATTCGGTTTGTCTTCGCATTCCTAAGTGAACTCTGGCCTTTGTTTTTCATTCCAACAAACCTTCACCTATGGGATACGGATTCCGTCTCGTGTAGTTGGCGATTTCCTACAGGTATGTCTACGAAGTTAGGGTTCTCAATGGTTTCTATCAAGATGAGTGGGATACGAAAGGTGGCGTCGGGTAAACACTTATCAAGTCTAAGGAGTGGATCGATCTGTGGTGAAACTTGTGGAATTTCCGAAAGTAGTAGTGGTCTGACGAGGGTTGGACCAATCTCCGTAAAGAATCTCGGATGGTCCTAAGCTCTCAGAAGGGTAGAGTTTTTCAGTACTTAGAACATAGTGTACTTCTATGGCGAGATCATCACTGGCGTGATCGCTATTCTGAAGTTCCTAACGTTCTCTCTCATACTGGAAGTGTAGTCCTTCAGGTTGGTTCTTAGGAAGCTCGGGTTGTCCTTGGTTTCGCGTTTCCTGTAAATTGGCTTTTAGAGACTTTCTAGATCATCGGATGGGTTGTGTGTCTACGATATCTTTTTGTTGTAGAGTGGCTATCTCAATCTTGTGCAAAATGAACCTGCACTAATGAATCTTGAGATATTCCTAACGGAAACCCTCAGGGTCGGGAAGATAGGGTTTCACTAGACGAGTGTTGGACTATCTCAGGAGGTGGTTCTACTATTTCTGTGTGAGATAGTATTCGTGGAACACCTGATAGTCCAATGAATCTTGTAAGACATGCTCAAATTTCCAACGCGTTGGTTTATTTTAGTGCGGAAAGCGTGTGCTTTTGTATAACCCATCAACTAACACGTAGACTGGTGTCAAGTCTATAATCTCTTCGGGATCTGGGTTATAAGGCTTAATGCAACTACTTCCACACTTTGACCAAGTATTCTTGGCTGTGGAGGTTATCCTGTGGTTCTCAGTATTCTAGTGTTCACTTCGGAGAATGTAGTCTATCGTCTACAAGGCGAAGGTGACTTCCTGCATGTGATGGGGCTGAGGATTCTAGGCACTACTCGTCTGTAACGGGGTGGACGAAGTGCCTGAGTAATGTGAGCATCTTCAGTAACTACTCTTCCGAAGGTTCTGAGTTTTCTCGGTCTAGGTCAAATCTAGTGAGTATAGGGTTCCATCACTCGAAACTTTAATCTCCTCATCCACTCTTCTCAGAGTTTAATTTATCGCAACTCTCGGATTTCCGGGATATTCGTTGCGATGCTTAATTCGGGGGATTAAGCATGAATGGATGGTCGTAGTCAATGTCCTTGACTCTTACGACTCAGATTTCTTTACCAACCGAGGGTGTTGGCTACTATGCTGGCTTAACTGGGATGACAACAATTTTGGATTTGTGACAATTATAGTGGTTCAACCTGTCGTGGTTCTCTTGACTCTAGCTCCTATTCTATGGAATAGGATGAAGGGTCTTTTCGGGGAATCTACTGAGCATGCTTCGGGTGGTTATCGTCTTCTGGAAATACTTGCAGTGTCTTTCGCTTCGGTTTCTGTTTGTCTAAGAAGGGTAGGTTAACAGCGTGCGGTACCCCTCTCCTGGGTACTTTGGAAAGTTTGAAATAAGAGTGACGACTGACGGATCGTATTAGTCTTTAGTATATTTATTTTGTTTAGGTTCGGAAGAACCTTTATTTGCCGAAATGGCTACGAAGAAAGTTCTTTTTACACAGCACTAGGGATTTACACATGGTTGCACTACGTCAAACCATTATTGATAGAGTCATTGAAGTTGGCAGACTTCGACATGATACAGTAGGAGGGTCGATAGATTCATGTACCGAACTAGCACACAAATTCTAGGCGTCTTGGGTTTCGTCCCGTGTATCACTGTCGCGGATACTTGGACCAATAGAGTTGACGCAGAACTATAGAGAGTAGAGTGCCTTTTTATGAATGGATTCTCACGAGGCATTTCTATAATCGCCTAACATATACTAGTCATGTATAATTAAGGTGGGGAGGACTGTTGACTGAGCGACTCCGCCTTAAATCCACAACCAAATGAGGAACAGGAAATGAGGCGGCATTTACTCACTCTAGGTCTATCCATCTCAATTATACATGGTTGTAACGTATATATCTAGCCATTATAATTTTACCTGATGAAATTTTAAATTTTATAACAGTGTTGCGACTTTCGCCTTAATGGGGAAGTAATTACATTGAGGATTAGTCTTTTAATGTTTTCGGTTAGTTATCTGAAATTGAGAGACGTACCAAAATCTGTCGGGTTCCTTGATGCTTCTCCCTAAGCATTGGAGTTAGACTCCTCCTGTGTCCTTGTTGTTTCCTTCGGTTGGGCAGTCCCTTTTGAAGTGCCAAACCTTACCACATAGATGGCAAACTGTATTGGCCATCACATTGATGGTTCATGTAATACACTCAACCGGGGTTCTGCAGACGCGAGCAGTATGCCCCTTCATGTTGCACCTAGCACAATAGAGTTCCCGACATACACCATGATGGTGGTAGTTACACTTGCTGCAATGGGGAAGGCTTCCTAGGTATGGTCTTCTTGAGGTCGGGATGGAAGGGTTGGCTGGGGTATTGACTGTCTCAGCTCGTTGACCTTCAAAAGTTCCTTGAGCTGAGGTACTTCCTTCCTCGTTCTTAAAATTTCTCTCCAGTGGAGTTAGTTGGGGTTCTTGAGTGGCTGGGTACACAGAGGTTGGTTATTGCTGTCCACTACTAGGATCGGAATTCCCGATAGGGCTCTTGCTAACATTGGCGTTGTTAGCATTCAGTTGAGCCATGGCAGCTGCAACGACTTTCAAGACTGCATTCTAGAAAGTAGCTTCATCGAGTAGGAGAGTAGGTTTCTTGCTAGTGGATTGGTTATGCTTGCTCGTAGGCATGGTTTTTCCTATACGGAAAGGGACTCAAGCGGATGAGTGACGATGGTTAACCCTAGACATATCTATCCTTACTATGTTAGGCCTAAATATTTCCCGTGCCTCGGATATTGGTTGTCTGAGTGTCGACCTACATCCCTATGATGTAGTCTTGGTATTCAAGGTAGGAGTATGAGTATTGGAAAAGCCATAAGATGGGAATCATTCCTACTAAGTTACCTTTATACTAGGAAAGGTTTCACTCTCCGGCCTGGAAAAATTTGAGAACACTTCGGAACGAACACCGCAGGAAGAGAGGCTCATGAAGGCTTATGGCTAAACACTCTCAATAGAGGTGTGGGGATCCGCTCTAATCATGTAACTAGCGACGGGAAAAGCGATTCACCTAACACATAGTGTGAGTAGTGTAACCACTAACTCACTAAATTGTATTATTTTATGGGTGTATTAGTGTGACGAACATGAGGAAAAGACACTTCTCAGGTTCCATGTACTGGTTCCCTCTGTCTACCTCGTATCCCTGACCGGGACCGACGTTGGTTTCCTTCGGGTAGTTACCTAGGGTTCCTTTCTTATGAAGACATATTGAATTTCTGCTCCGCCTTACTTCCGAATCCGACTCTGGGTGTCATCTCTTCATGATGGATGACTGGAAATTTCGGAAGTTTAGGCGAATTTCTCACCGATGTCCCTAAGAGATGTACGCACTTGGTGAATTCAATAGTCTCAACCTAGTTCATTTATTTCCGAACTGGAAATCTTCTCAATGAACCTTTTCTGGGTCTGAATCAACTCTTCTGCCGAGTACTGAAGTGGATAGGGTTTTCTACAGTGTTCGTGCGAGAATGGAAATGTCTAAAGAATACGAAGAGATTATTAACATTTCACTAGATGATCCATATCGAGTCCTGCTACGATTACACAGGGTATACAAATCATATATAGCTTAGATCCGATAGGCCTTCGAATATGTGATACTACTCGATATCCACATCCAAACAAGGAAAAGGAAGTAGAGCGAAACCACACATTCTTAGCCTATGGGATCCTTATTATATATGACCTTGGGAGTATACTCTCTGTAATTGTAGGTATATCAATAAAGATCTTTTTAGTTCTTCACACAAGGTTCACTATGGATCCTAAAATACCCCTATGGTATTTTAATTTCTTGTTTGTTTCATATCTTCTGAATATGATTTTGGGATTAATGTGAGTCTTTTAGTATTCTAAAATACTCCCATAGTATTTTAAACTTTATGTTTGGCTCTAGCATTCCTAGTTTGTAAGTTTCAGACCTGTTGCAACACCACTATCACTCCCAAGCACACGTTCATCACATCTCGAATAAATGTAGTTCATCAGGTTACATTTATTCCAGCTTACGATTACATAACTGCCCAGGTTTGACGGTGGTGCTCAACATCCGAAGAATTTTATTCTTGTTCTACTTGTGATACTTGTGTTCGAGTGTTTAGATTCTGGATGTTCTTATACTTTGGTAAAATATGGTTATATTTTAAAGTATAATTCTTGGTCAGAGTGTTTTATCCCTTTGTATTTATAGGTTGTATATCTTTTATGAATTGATATACTTAGCTCACTATAAACAATGCTCTGATACCAATCTGTCACACCCCAAAACCGGAACGGCGGAAACGTTTTGGGGTGGATGACGTCATGTCAAGTATCACAACATATGCAATATAGTAATCAAAGTACAACAACCATTACGTTAATAGTAATAGTTTTACACGGTTTACATTTCATAGAATGTCAAAGTAATACAAGTAATAATATAAGTGCAGCTTGGTACTAAACTGTCTTCATCAAAAGCTCGGGGGAAGTACTTGTCTATTGCTGACCTGAGAATACAAGTTATTTGAAAAGCGAGTATCAACATTTTTACAAATGCTGGTGAGTTCATAAGTATTTAGTGTCATTTTATTCAAATAACTTTATATAAGTAGTAGTAGTTTAGAATCAAGGGTGCATTAGCGTCCTTTCAAGAAAATCCTATATTTTCTTAATTAAAAGTAGTCTTCTACCAAGACTTGTCAGAGTTATGTTGTAAAAAAAAAAGTATTTTTCCCTTAACACTATCATTATCAAAATACGAGATTTGATTTTGAAGAAAGTATGAGAAAATCAGGGAAAAACATATGCCTCTGCGGTGAAGACTGCTGACTAAGGCAAAAGGAATCATAGACTCCAGGAAAGTATCGAATGAACGACTCGCCTGGCTCAGTCTAACAAAAGGAGACACAGGCCCCAGACTGTATCAAATGAAAGATACAACTAGCAAGGTCTAAAACAGTGAATATAGACCCTAGACAGTATCAAATGAAAGATACAGCTAGCACGGTCTAAAACAGTGAATAGAAACCCTAGACAGTATCAAATGAAAGATACAGCTAGCACGATCTAAAACAGTGAATACAGACCCTAGACAGTATCAAATGAAAGATACATCTAGCACGGTCTAAAATAGTGATACAGACCCTAGATAGTATCAAATGAAAGATACATCTAGCACGGTCTAAAATAGTGAATACAATGTTAAAACCCGTTACCTTAAGGCCATGAATTATAAGGTAACCCCAAGATACTCGTAACCATACTGATAGACACTAGAGAACTTGACGCCCTGCAAGTGTCGGTGTAAGTATGACATTTGTCACCCCTTGGCTTGGTAGGCCGTGGAATGTAGCTAGTAGTCAGGGTGCGGGGGTGTCAATCTCGTATAAATATATACACATAATGTCCGGTCTCCCTACAAGAGACTCTGGTTACCAACTTGACAATGGAGAAGGCCATGTACTGAAGATGTATCTCGTATAGTGAGATCTGATGTAAAATACTAGACTGATGATAGAGACTCACAACTGAACTAACTAATGTAAACCTTTATGTCTATGCTTGTATACATAATATATAACTAATGATCAAACAACCTTCGGACGGATATCCGATCCCACCAGACCACATCTCAACGAAGAAAAGGAAATAGGGCGAACTAGCCTTCCTAAGTCCTTTAAACATTACTTATATATATATATATATATATATATATATATATATATATATATATACAAGCACAGGCATACATTTAACTAAGTAGGCTCTGGATGATCAATGGAAACTTTGTTGTGGATAACATTAAAAGCATACACTATGTCTATTTCTGAACAGACTTTTGCTAGGCTAAGCCGTGATGCTCGTGAAGTACTTACGAATAGCGGTCATCCAAAATGGGCAAGAGCCTATTTCCCTATCATCTGTTTAAATGTACTGGACATCGAAGTTCCTCAATTTTTTTAGTATTATTGCTCAATCAACGTAATGTACCGATAATAACACTTATCGAGGGTATTCGTGAGTACATACAACATACTTTTGTTGAATGAAGTTTAATGGTAGGTAAATTTTCGGGTAATATATAAAAGTATTAAATAACTTGTACAACAACCTTTTATAACCATATTTATTTTTCAGGGAGTTTGACTACGTACACATACCGCATGAAACCACCGCAAGATACGAGAATATTGTCACACCCCAAAACTGGAATGGCAGAAACGTTCTGGGGTGGATGACGTCATGTCAAGTATCACAACATATGCAATATATTAATCAAAGTACAACAACCATTGCATTAATAGTAATAGTTTTACATGGTTTACATTTCATAGAACGTCAAAGTAATACAAGTAATAATATAAGTGCAGCTTGGTACTAAACTGTCTTCATCAAAAGTTCCGGGGAAGTACCTGTCTATTGCTGACCTGAGAATACAAGTCATTTGAAAAGCGACTATCAGCATTTTTACAAATGCTGGTGAGTTCATAAGTATTTAGTGTCATTTTATTCAAATAACTTTATATAAGTAGTAGTAGTTTAGAATCAAGGGTGCATTAGAGTCCTTTCCAGAAAATCCTATATTTTCTTAATTAAAAATAGTCTTCTACCAAGACCTGTCAGAGTTATGTTTTAAAAAAAAGTATTTTTTTCCCTTAACACTATCAAAATCAGGGAAAAAACATATGCCTCAATAGTGAAGACTGCTGACTAAGGCAAAAGGAATCATAGACTCCAGGAAAGTATCGAATGAACGACACGCCTGGCTCAGTCTAACAAAAGGAGACACAGACCCCAGAGTGTATCAAATGAAAGATACAACTAGCGAGGTCTAAAATAGTGAATACAGATCCTATACAGTATCAAATGAAAGATACAGCTAGCACGGTCTAAAACAGTGAATACAGACCCTAGACAGTATCAAATGAAAGATACAGCTAGCACGATCTAAAACAGTGAATACAGACCCTAGACAGTATCAAATGAAAGATACATCTAGCATGGTCTAAAACAGTGAATACATACCCTAGACAGTATCAAATGAAAGATACATCTAGCACGGTCTAAAATAGTGAATACAATGTTAAAACCCGTTACCTTAAGGCCATGAATTATAAGGTAACCCCAAGATACTCGTAACCATACTGATAGACACTAGAGAACTTGACGCCCTGCAAGCGTCGGTGTAAGTATGACATTTGTCACCCCTGGGCTTGGTAGGCCGTGGAATGTAGCTAGTAGTCAGGGTGCAGGGGTGTCAATCCCGTATAGATCTATACACACAATGTCCGGTGTCCCTACAAGATACTCTGGTTACCAACTTGACAATGGAGAAGGCCATGTACTGAAGATGTATCTCGTATAGTGAGATATGATGGAAAATACTGGATTGATGATAGAGACTCACAACTGAACTAACTAATGTAAACCTTTATGTCTATGCTTGTATACATAATATATAACTAATGATCAAACGACCTTCGGACAAATATCTGATCCCACCAGACCACATCTCAACGAAGAAAAGGAAATAGGGCGAACTAGCCTTCCTAAGTCCTTTAAAGATTACTTATATATATCTATACAAGCACATGCATACATTTAACTAAGTAGAAGCATTTCACGAAGTTTAAGTGTTTAACGAAGTAGAAGTGTTTCCCAAAGTATAAGTGCTAACAAGTAGGAGCTTATCGTGAAGTAGAAGCATATCGTGAAGTACAAGTGTATCGTGAAGTATAAGCGTATCGTGAAGTATAAGCGTATCGTGAAGTTGGAGCATTAAAAAGTATAAGTGAAGTAGAAGCATTAACAAGTATAAGTGAAGTAGAAGCGTTAACAAGTATAAGTGAAGTAGAAGCGTTAACAAGTATAAGCGTATCACGAAGTGAAAGTGTTATCAAGTAGGAGTTTAAACTAAGTAGAAGTGAAGCATTAGTATCTTAACCATGTAGGAGTATAAAAACATGGGAGAAAACTTTGATGAAAAACTTGGGAAAACCTTTATACTTGAGAAAATCACATCCTGGTATTCTTTTGTAAAATAATTTTTAAATGAAACTTTGATAAAACATTTGAAGTACAGAAAACCTTTGTTTATAATGCTGCTGTAACGGAATTTGAAAAAAAACATGCAGCGCAAGAAACAATTTGAGAAGAGCTTTGAACAAGTGAAAACATTTTAGGAAAACCATTTACAATATCATTCTTGGTAAAACAGTTGACAGTGTAACAAAATCCTTGTGCATGCGGGTTATCAATCACATGTGATTGATATGATAACTGGCATGTTTAACTTGTATTCCCCCCCATCAAACATGTAAAAACATTTAAAAAGGTTAATTCAGGGGTATGAACTCACCTGATGTAAATGGGTCCGACGAAGGTGCCGGTTGGGTGCTCGGTGTCAAGTAAAGGCTTGAACACACTTAGTGACCTATTAACATATGATAACATATTTTTACATACAATTAGTACACATAATACTAATTAAACAAGTATACGCATCCTAAAGTGCGGAAAACACTTTGGTTAAGTGCTTGGAGTGTCCCGGGTAACATTTAAGGGTGTGAATGGCTTAAATAGGGAGTTTACTCTCCAAGAGTAAACTCTTTATAGAGTTCACGGCCCTGAGACCAACTCCCATGATTTTACGACCGTAAACTCATGGTGAGGGTGTTCTAGGATGCCAAAGTGTCTTATATCCTTTATAGAATTATGTTAAGTCCAAATATAAAGCACATGAGTGGATTTAAGGAATCTAAGTGGACCAAATAGGAGTTTACGGCCCTAAAAAAGGAGTTTACGACCGTAAGCTCCTATGTACATATTCCTTGGGTGTTTTAAGGGCTTAAATGATAGGAAATAAAGTTCTATGCATTTTCCAAGTCAAATGAAGTAGTTAGGGCATCATTTTGACACTTAATGGGAGTTTACGGCCCATGGACCAATTCTATGGGGGTTTACGGTCGTAAACTCCTACTTCCTTGGATTAATTGATGTTTAATGTCCTTACTACAATGGGATTGCTTCTAGACATTTTTCCAAGGCCATAGGAGGTGTTTATGGGCATTTCTAACACTTAAACTTGAGTTTACTCCCCATGAAGAGGAGTTTGTGGCCCAAGCATGTTCTTGGGTAGTAAACTCAATTTTACTCCCCAAAATGTTAGTTGAAGTTGTTCTTAATCCGATTCCATAAGCCATTTAGCCATATCTAAGCCTTAGTGGTAGTTTAGAGGGGTTTTGGGGCTTAAAAACCCCATTTAATGGTGTTCACGGTCCAAGAGTGTTCTTGGGCCATAAACACATGATCTAACCCCTATTTGATGTCTTAAACTCGAATTTGCATGCTAGGTAAGCTATACAACAAGTTAGGGTAGATTGCTTACTCGTTTGGGGCTCGAAACAGACGATTTTGGCTCGAAAAATAAGTTGTAGAGAGAGAGTAAAAAGGGTGGAAATGAAGTTTACTCTCCCGTATATAGGGGCTTGAGTTGAGGCTCAGTGGAAATCTACCCGATAGTGCCGTTAAACGGGGCTTTTGGTCGCACCCGATTTAGTGATCGTATTTTGACTTGTTTGAACCTAAAAATTTTCAAAGGAAAATTTTGGGGTGTTTCTAACTTGTTTCAGCCCTTACCAAGTCATTATAAAAGTCCCACATTAATTAACCTCTTCCAAAAGGTTAATGGACAATTAAATAAAATGAGGCTTATTAACGGAAAAGGGGTTAAAAATGACGGAATAAATTTCGGGTTGTCACAGATATACATTATTTTGGTTTGATGCGCCTCATCCTGGTCAACATCGAAAACACCGCTAGCTTTCTCCTAAGTCAACCTCCTAATATGAAGCTACTACAAGATACGACGATATAAATTATTTCATCGCACCACAACATTTCCCCAAACTATTGGGAACATCTCCCATATCCATATCTTGTAATAAGTGTACATTAATTTGTAAGTGTTAGCAATAAATAAAATTATCAAAAAATAAAGCCCTGAAAATTTATTAATATATTTTTTTAATTACTTAAATATACCTTCAAAGGAATAACAAAACCCGATAGTGTATACACATAAGCTTTTGTTGGATGTTTGGACATATGATCCTCAAATTTTTTAAACATACCCGCAAATTTAGGGTATGTTTCACTCTATAGATAACTCCCCCAAGAGAACATATATTAAAAACAAAAGTATTAGTTAAACGTATAAAAATAGTATTTTATTAAAAATATTAACTTGAAAAATACCTATTTCATCCATCCAGGTTCTCCACCACTCACAAAAATTCCTTGGTGACTTTATCGTTGGGCTCTTTTCCCAAAAAACCTTGATTTAGAATATATAGCAAAATGACACGGACACCGTCGTGAGCCGATATATCATTGAACCGTTGATTCAAGATAAGGAGCTCCAAATCTTCTATAAGTAAACTAGTGTATGTGCGATATAGGAAGACTTTGGACTGAAATGTATTTTCATCGTATCCGTGTTTATACATTGTTGAAAATTCGATCCTTGATCTAGGACACCGGCCCATGTATAGTCTGGACACAATACAAAACTCCTCAGGCCCAAATGATAATGTACGTCTAGAAAACCTAAAATGTAGACGCTCAGTTGCGTCTATTTCAGCAGTCGGACGCAACATATGCAGTAACAACCCATGAATAAGAAGTATGTCTCCGGACTGAGCTGGTAGGTCCAATAGGTAATCGAAGCTAGTTGTTGAAAAAATATCTCGCACTGGTCCTTTCAAGCCACTCAAAACTTCATGCAACTTATGACATGAAGCTTTGACTGATATGTTACACATCATCCTTTTGTTTGGAAGCTAAATAAACATTAAGGTTAAATAAGGTTTTATAAAAGTAAAACATTGTTAAAGAAGTAGACAAATCACACAATATAACACTTAATCATTCCTTTCATATATTCTATTTACTTTTTATAAAATACCAAAGGAAATTAATTGACAACATTTTTTGTATTTTCTATACTAATTGTATGCCAAATATAGCATTGTACTTTGAAAATGGTATGGCAATAACATATTTATAACAAACCCGAAACTACAAAAACACAATGTTATTTTATAAATACATTATACTTCAAAGTATCTACCCATTATAAACATATAAACTTCTTCAAATGGATTGTAACATCCGGAATTCTAGGTATCATATTTTAATTATTTATTTTTGTCAAAGGAGGGACTCGACAAGTTGACGCCTAGACTCGTCGAGTAGGATCGCGATTTGATGACTCGGATTAATGAATGGACTCGACGAGTCGGGGAGTCGACTCAACGAGTCCGCGCTGTGGCCAGAAACCCTAAATCCTAAGGCTTGTGCCATATTTAAGGGATCTTAAGGCCCTCATTTGTGGCCACCTTCACCCTTGAGAGCATCATAGAACTAGAGAGCATAGAGAGAAAGAGAAAGAGAGAAAGAGAGAGAGAGAGAGAGAGAGAGAGAGAGAGAGAGGGAGAGAGAGAGAGAGTGGAAGCCATCTTCATCATCTCTAGTGTGATTTTGCAAGGAAGAAAGAACGAGGGCAAGCTAGACGACTTAAGGAGCTCAGATCTGCTACCATTTTATCAGAAGAGGCTACTAGAGGTATGAATCTATGCTTAATCTCGTGTTTATGGTGATCTACTTGAATCTAGGGTTTTCTTATCACTTCTTTAGCTTGGATTCAAATCTTATGAGGTCCCAAGGTGCAATAACTCTTAGATCTGGACCTTAAGAGGTCCAGAGAGTCCCAACCATTCTGCTTTATGTTGTTCCATTAGAGGTATGAACCTCGGATGCCATTTTAGAATCCATTTCACAAAAAAAAAGATTGGACCTTTATGTGATTATTGAGCATTGGGAAGTCAGATCTATAGGTTAGAGAATCATATCTGACCTTAGAAGGTCATTTGAGAGTGACTATGGAAGAAACTCGCCGAGTCCATAAGAGAACTCGATGAGTCGAGTCGGGGTTGCCCTATGATTCATGACCAGTGGTAACCCGTCGAGTGGAAGTTTCACTCGACGAGTCGAATGAGGCCTTCGAAGGATTCGAAGGACACGCTTGGACTTGCTGAGTCACCCGAGTGCATTTGACGAGTCTGGTCAAATTTTGACTGTTGACTAGAGTTGATTTCAGATGACCTTAGGGTTTTGGTCAAGCTGGTTCAAGAGAGGTCAGGGAGGGGTGGAATGGTCTTCTACCCATCCTTTAGAAGTGAGGACATGAGAAAGTATTGATTAGAGATGTTATTATGTTAATAGGAGGAGGCTAGGTTGGATTATCGAGCATGAGAGGTTATCCGACATCGTACGAGGTGAGTCTTCTCACTATACTTTACCTAGAGTGGTAATTATGTGTGACCGGAAGGTCTTATGTGCTATGAGTAGAATGCAATGTATGTTGTTATATGATATGTGTGTGCTATGTATGTGATGAGTAGTATGGTATGTACCGGAAGGTCATTATGATATGGACCGGAAGGTCAACAGTGTATGGACCGGAAGGTCAAGATGATGGGGACCGAAAGGTCATAAAGGTAGGGTCAGAAGGTCTACCAGGGTTGGGATGGAAGTCCCCTAAGACACATGGATTGGAAGGTCCGATAGAGCTATGGCATTGAGTGGCGTATGTGTTGTATGTGGTATTCTGGGGAACTCAATAAGCATTTATGCTTACCGTTTGTGTGATATGTGTTTCAGGTACCAGCGAGGATCGTGAGAAGGCGCAGACATGATCTGTACACATTGGAAGAAGAGTTGTTTGAGATTCTGGGATTTGTTATTATTATGACATTTGACATTATGAGATTTTGAGAACTATTATATGAGTTATGGTTGCTTTTTTTTTAAATGATTTTTTTTTAATTTTTTTTTTTACGTCGTTACAAGTTTGTATCAGAGCCTTAGTTTGAGGGATTCGGATGCACCTTCGGGTGTATTTGAACTCAAACTGAGGATTTGAGAAAGTTTTTCATAAAAGAAACATTTTTTCTAAAAAGTAAAGGAATTTGAGGAAAGCGGAAAGAAGCAGTGTGTACGATCAGCCAACGCCCGAACGGTGATTTCCCAAAATACCCTTACATTATATGTTATGAGATATGATATGATATGTTAAGCATGCTAGAGGAGGCTAGGTATTCATATTAGGATTAGAGTGGGCTGATTTGTAATGCCTTAGCCTAGGAGATTACTGTTGCTATGAGATGTGTCGAGAGTGAGTAGCTAGCAGTAAGGAGCTTATGAGAAGTCTACTAAAGGGTAGACTATGCTTAGCGATATATAGAGTACTTATGATATGGGATCCTAGGAGGAGGACTTGGAATGAATGCTGATGCGGTGTGGAAGGCAGTATAGGGCCCGTTCTACTGAAAACACCGGATCAGTGCGCAGTACAAGTAAGAATCCTTATGGTACTAGGGAACAAGTAGGGTGAGTTATCGAGTGTGAGTATACTCGAGCGAGTCTCTGATATTTGTATGTTGTATTTCAGAGACATCATGGTTAGGACACACCACAGACCAGAGACCAGCAGCATGAGTGACGAGGAACTTTGTCAGATGATCCACAATAAGGTGGTTGCGGCTATCCGCACAGAGATACCGAAGATGTTTGGGTCAATCAAGACCACCCAGATTGAGACGTTTGATGAGAGATACACAACACTTACTCAGGCTGCGGTTGCTGCTACTACTGCAGTCGTGGCAGCTGCTAGACCTCAGGGGGGGTGACTCGTTGCTGTTTCAGGAGTTTAGCAACACGAAGCCACCAAAGTTTGATGGGAGGCAGGATCTGATTGTTGTGATGAGATGAATTTCTGATATCGAGGGATGCTTCTACACATGTTTGTGTCCGGAGCATCTGAGGGTTCGGTTGGCACTGAACCAAATTCACTTAGGAGCGAAGGACTGGTGGAAGTTTGTAATGGAAAACTTCACTCTTGTAGAGATCTCAGAGGTGACCTGGGAGAGGTTCACCACCATGTTCAGAGACGAGTGTGTTCCCACCGTGGAGAGGGAACGTTTGGCACAGGAGTTCTTGTCCCTGAGCACGTGTCGTCTGAGCAGGCACGCATGATACAGTATTTGAGCATTCTAAGGAGGGACATTCGGGAGTTCGTGGCGAACTCGACTTACCGGAAATTTGCTGAGCTCCAGGCAAATGCCCGGAAGAGGGAGATTCAGCTAGAGACTCAGGCCAGGGAGGAGGCCAAGTCTCAGGGGATGGATAGGTGGCCGGTACAGTCTCAGCCAGCACCCAAGCGGGCTAAGTCCGCTGATAAGAGATCTGGAGGCCAGAAGGGCCGCAATTGTGGGAAGTGCGGCAAGGGACATGATGGAGTGTGTCGAGCGGGTCCTTGCTACAAATGTGGAAATGAGGGGCATAAAGCCAAGGATTACTCCAAGGGATTTATGGTTTGCTTTCATTGCAACCATACGGGTCATCGGAGGGCCAAGTGCCCACATCTATTACAGAGATCAGAACAAGGATCTGCCCCTGCTACTGCACGAGCTACTAAGGGTCGGCAAGTGAAGGCCGAGGCACCGAAGGCTCGCGGGAGAGCCTTCCAGTTGACAGCGGAGGAGGTTCGCGCAGCACCCGATGTCGTGGCTGGTATGTATTCTTTCATTTATTTATGCTGAGTTGAGATATTGTGCTTATATTATGATATGCGTAGGTACTTTTCTTGTGAGTTCTGTACCTTCTTTGGTGTTATTTGACTCGGGTGTGAGTTGATAATTTGTGTTGTTAGCGTTTAGTCAGCACATTAGTATTCGACGAGAGGCGTTGAGTCAACATCTACAAGTTTCCATAGTTGACGAGCTAGCGGTGTATGCTACTGACGTGATTCGAGGATGTGTACTCGAGATCTTCGGTGTTGAGTTTCTGATAGATCTAGTCCCGATTGCGATGGGGGACGTTTGCGTTATAGTGGGCATGGATTGGCTGAGCCGATTTGGAGCGGTTATAGACTACGAGTGGCAGAAGGTGACGATACGAGACCCTAGTGGGGGAGTGCTGACTGTATATGGCGAGGGTACCCGATGTGGGTCAGCATTTTGTTCGGCTGCCAGAGCGAGACAGAGTTTATAGCATGGTTGTACGTAGCTTATGTGATGGATACACGAGTGGCCGCTGAGAGGCCGAGTTCAGTTGATGATGTTCCGATAGTGCGTGAGTTCCCATATGTTTTTCCCAAGGAGTTGTCGGGTGTGCCTCCCGAGAGGCAGGTAGAGTTCCGCATCCATTTGGTTCCTGGGGCAGCGCCTATCGCCAAGGCGCCTTATCGCCGTGTGCCGCCAGAGATGCAGGAGTTATCCTCACAGCTACATGAGCTGCTGGGGAAGGGGTTTATTAGACCAAGTAGCTCGTCGTGGGGAGCGCCGATCCTTCTTGTAAAAAAAGGATGGTTTACACCGGATGTGCATTGATTACCGGGAGCGGAACAAGTTGACGGTCAAGAACCGTTATCCATTACCGAGGATCGATGATCTGTTCGATCAATTGCAGGGAGAATCTTGGTTCTCCAAGATAGATTTGAGGCCTAGATATCACCAGATGAGGGTGCGTGATGAGGATATCCAGAAGACGGTGTTTAGGACTCGTTATGGGCACTATGAGTTCATGGTGATGCCTTTCGGGCTCACCAATGCACCAGCAACATTCATGGATCTCATGAACAGAGCATGCAGACCGATGTTGGATAGATCAGTGATTGTGTCCATTGACGATATTATGGTGTATTCGAGATCTAGAGAGTAGCATGAGGAGTATCTGAGAGAGATTCTCGGGGTATTGAGGTTAGAGAGGCTTTACGCCAAATTCTCCAAGTGTGATTTCTAGTTACGAGAGGTCCAGTTCTTCGGACACCTCGTCAACCAGAATGAGATATTGATCGATCCGACCAAGATTGAGGCGGTTATGAGCTGGGAGGTGTCGAGATCCCCCACCGAGATCAAGAGTTTTCTGGGTTTGGCCAACTACTGTCACACCCCCAAACCTGAACGGCGGAAACGTTCGGGGGCGGATGACTTCATGTGGTAACGTAACAAATGAATACATAGTAAAGAAAGCAATACAACCATCACATATATAATTGAAAGTTTACATTTGTCAAAAGTTACATGTTCAAAACCAATTACAATATGATGTCAAAATATGAGATTAAACTGGTGCTGCAGCATCCCTTCATCAAAAGCATAATGATACCTGAAATTACTGATTTCCTGGGACATACAAGTAATTTTGAAAGAGTAGATCAACATCTAAGCTGGTGAGTTTCATAAGTATTTAAATGAAAATGTTTGTATGAAATGAAATGTTTTGTGGTTGTTTGTTTGTGTTTAGAAAATCCTATATTTTCTACTAGTATAAAAGTAGCCTTCTCTCAAGACCAATGTTTGTTTCTGAAATGTATGTAAGTGTGAAATAACAAAATGTATTTGAAAGCCTTGTAAATCAATACATTTTTAATACCCCATGTGAGTTTTATAACCATACTATTGACTCAGAATGCCTATACACAACGTTCTTCAGGCGTTGGAATGTTATGACGTTTGTCACCCCAAATGGTGGATTGTAGCTAACAGTCAGGGCACAGGTTGTCAAGGCCATGTAGATCTATACACAAACACCATGCTCCCCCTCCAAGGGATTCTGGTATATAATACAGGACTTGAAATGTGTACTCGAACGTACGTGAAGTTGATGTCTCACAAAACCGTGGTATAAAAACAGATTTACGTGTTAAAATGTTCGTTTGTTCTTGTATATGAAAGTGACTTCTTGAAAATCATGTTTCTAGTATGTAAAAGTTAGCAATATCCTCGTAAAACTATACCTATTATAGTTTTCTAAAAGTGTGTCTCGTTTGTTTAGAAATACCTAGAAAAGGACTCACTTGTTATGAAAGTATAGATTTTTGTAGAGCCTAAGATAGACAAGTATACATAAAATCTAAGAAAATGTTTAGTTTATACATGCATTAAAACAATTTATATTTCAAAAGATAGAATTCTATTGTAACATATTTTATATACGAAAGTTTCCTATAAAGTTTATAAATCACATGTGATTTGGATATATAAAAGCATATAAAATAATTCTTTATGTAACACACGATAATACTCGTGTGTTTTACTTGTATTCCCCCCCCCCCCCCTGAAAGCATATAAAAGCATTTAGAATATCTTAAAAAGGTTAATTAAGGGGTATGAACTCACTTTGAAAGTTTGAAGATAGCGATATGGAAAACCGGGCAGAGTTTCGTCTTGAGAAATGGATTTTTCTCGGGATTCTCGGGAATCTCGGGAGTAAAATCGACCCTCGGGACTTGAGCAAAAAGACCAGAGCTTCGGGTTTGAACGGGCACGGAAATCGAGGCAAGATCGTGATAGAAAGGAGAGAAATGAGCAATTTTTCTGGAAGCCCTTGCATTCTATTTATAGGGGGTCTGAGAAGCCTCGGTACGCGGGGCGTACGCTCGAACGCAGCGCGTACGTGTACGTCATGCATGAGCGAGTCCTCGACTGCCTCGGCTTCGGATGGGACGGATCGGATGGGACAGGTCGGAGGGGGCGGGTCGGTAGCTTCGCATAGGGGCGACATGGACGGACTGAGACCAAGGCCCTTGGGTACGCGGGGCGTACGGGGTTACGCAGCGTGTAACTCGGATGAGGATGCTGACTCCTTCTTCGGATATTACCGGATTTTTGATTTAAATATATATAAATTATTTAATAAACTTCAAAAAATCATATCTCCTTCATACGAACTCCGTTTTTGATGGTCTTTATGTCCACGCGAAGGTGAGACTACGCTCTACAACTTTCGTTTAGACTCCGTTGGCAAATTCCGAAATTATTTTTATTATTTAATTATAAAATGACGTGATTAAGGAATTTTCTTCAAAAATTCATAACTTCTGTATCTTACGTCGGTTTTTGCCAGACTTTTCACCGTTGAAATACCATTATCGAGACCTTCGATTCTCGTTTAGGTCATTCCGGCCAAAAGTCGCTCGATCTCCGATTCGAGTTTTTAGCTGTCTGTTGCTAAGCCGAACTTGGAAAAATCATAACATCAATATACGAAGTCGGATTTGGGCGTTCTTTTTACGTACGATCATGATTTAATGACATTTAAACATAGAGGGAAATTTAAATAGAACTTTTTGGACATTTTATTATCAAAGTTAATTTTATTAACTCAAAAGTGGTTACAATACTTGACCTATTAGGTCATTACAAAGAGTTGAAATATCGGGTTGTTACATCATCCCCCCGTTAGAGGGAATTTCGTCCCGAAATTTAAAGTAGTAAAGATACTAGTGAACATGAAACAGATGAGGGTACTTTTGTTTCTTCTGATCTTCGCATTCCCATGTGAATTCAGGTCCCCGCTTGGCGTTCCAGCGAACCTTCACGATGGGTATGCGACTTTTTTTTGTTTGTTTGACCTCTCGGTCCATGATTTCTACTGGTTCTTCCACAAAGTTGAGGCTCTCGTTGATCTCAATCTCGTCGAGTGGAATAACAAGAGTCTCATCGGACATACACTTTTTCAAGTTTGAGACGTGGAATGTTGGATGTATGTTACTAAGTTCACGCGGTAGGTTAAGCTTGTAAGCCACAGGGCCGATTCTGGCAATAATCTCGAAAGGCCCTATGTATCTTGGATTTAGTTTCCCACGCTTTCCAAAGTGTATTAAACCCTTCCACGGTGAGACCTTTAATAAAACGTGGTCTCCTACCTGGAATTCCAAAGGTTTCCTCCTTTGGTCAGCGTAGCTTTTCTGTCGGTCTCTAGAGGCTTTCAATCGTTCACGAATCTGAACGATCTTCTCTGTCGTTTCTCGTATGATTTCCGGATCGGTGAGAGTGCTTTCAGGAACTCTTCCTTTAGCTAATTGGGTATCGCCAACTTCAGTCCAGCACAGAGGGGATCTGCACTTTCGACCATATAGGGCTTCAAACGGAGTAGCCTTTATGCTTGTATGATAACTATTGTTGTATGAAAATTCTACAAGGGGTAAATGGATATCCCATGCCTTTCCAAAGTCAATCACACATGCTCTCAGCATATCTTCTAAAGTTTGTATCGTTCTCTCACTTTGCCCGTCTGTTTGTGGGTGGTAGGTTGTACTCATGTCTAGCCTAGTCCCTAGGGAACTCTGTAGTGACTGCCAGAATCTTGAAGTGAATCTACCATCTCTATCGGAGATAATGGATATCGGAACACCATGCAGTCGCACTACATCCCTTAAGTAAGTTCTTGTAAGCTTTTCCATTTTGTCAGTCTCCTTGATGGGTAGGAAATGTGTGGATTTGGTCAATCTGTCGACAATGACCCATATGGTATCGAGTCCACTCGTCGTCTTGGGTAACTTGGTTATGAAGTCCATAGTAATCCGCTCCCATTTCCATTATGGTATCTCCGGTTGTTATAGTAATCCTGACGGTTTCTAATACTCAACCTTAACCTTAGCGCAAGTAAGGAATTTACTTACGAAGGTAGCAATTTCTACTTTTATGTTAGGCCACCAGTATAGTTTCTTAAGATCCAGATACATTTTATCTGAACCTGGCTGAACGGAATATCTGGAGTTGTGTGCTTCGGTCATGACTATGTTTCTGAAACCACCATGTTTCGGGGTCCAGATTCGGTCCATGAGATAGTAGGCTCCACCACCCTTGACTCATAGATTCTTTTCCATTCCTCTCAGGGATTCACCCGCCACATTTTTAGGTTGCAAAGCTTCCATTTGTGCCTCCTTAATTTGTGTGGATAAGTGGGAATGGATAGTCATAGTCAGAGATTTGACCCTCCGACCAGTGTATTCCTTTCAGCTGAGGGCGTCAGCTACCACGTTGGCCTTGCCAGGATGATAACGAATTTCGCATTCGTAGTCATTTAGTAACTCAACCCATCGTCGTTGTCGCATGTTGAGTTCCTTCTGATCGAAAATGTGTTGAAGGCTCTTGTGATCGGTGAAAATAGTACTCTTTGTTCCGTATAAGTAGTGTCTCCAGATCTTCAGAGCAAATACCACTGCTCCTAACTCAAGATCGTGTGTCGTATAGTTCACTTCGTGTGTCTTAAGCTGTCGGGAGGCATAAGCAATAACTTTCCCTCTCTGCATAAGAACACAACCTAGTCCTTGATTTGACGCATCGCAATACACTACGAAGTCTTCTATCCCTTCGGGGAGGGATAGTATCGGTGCGGTGCACAAGGCCTGTTTTAGCGTCTGGAATGCCTTCTCTTTTTTCGCTTCCTAGCCAAAGGCCACGCCTTTCTGGGTTAATGTAGTAAGAGGTTTTGGAATGCTAGAGAAGTTCTTTATGAATCTACGATAGTAGCCAGCGAGACCTAGAAATTGACGAATTTTTGTAGGTGTCTTTGGTGCCGACCAGTTCTCGATGGCCTTAATTTTGGAGGGGTCCACGTGTATACCTTTCTCGCTAACAACGTGGCCTAAAAATTTGACTCTTCGAATCCAAAATTCACATTTAGAGAACTTCGCATAGAGTTTCTCCGTTCGCAGTGTTTCTAGGACTTTTCATAGGTGCTGACTATGCTCTTCCTCACTTCGGGAGTAGACAAGTATATCATCGATAAAGACGATGACGAACTGATCCAAGTAAGGACGATATACCCTATTCATTAGGTCCATAAATACTGCTGGTGCATTGGTTAATCCGAACAGCATCACTACAAATTCGTAGTGTCCATAACGATTTCGGAAAGCTGTCTTTGGAATATCCCCCTCTAGAACTCGTAATTGGTGATATCCGGATCGTAGATCTATCTTTGAGAAGTAGTTCGCTCCTTGAAGTTGATCGAATAGGTCGTCAATACGGGGTAGAGGATAACGGCTCTTGACAGTAAGTTTGTTCAGCTCTCTGTAGTCGATGCACATACGGAACGATCCGTCTTTCTTCTTTACAAACAGGACCGGTGCTCCCCAAGGTGAGAAACTTGGTCTTATGAATCCTTTTTGAAGGACTTCATTAAGTTGACTGGAAAGTTCCTGCATCTTTGCTGGTGCGAGACGATAAGGTGACTTTGCTACTGGGGTAGCCTCTGCAACTAAGTCGATTCTGAATTCGACTTGGCGTTGCGGTGGTAATCCTGGTAGTTCTTCTGGAAAGATATCGGGAAAGTCGCGTACTACAGAAATGTTCTTGATGTCCTTCAGTTCTTGACTTGTATCAATGATGTGCGCTAGGAATGCTCGATAGTCCTTCCGCAAGCACTTTCGAGCTTGGATGCACGAAATGATGCGAAGGTTTGTACTTGATTTGTCGCCGTAGATAACTAATGTTTCGTTGTTAGGGAGATTAATACGGACTGCTTTCTCAAAGCACATGATGTCGGCGCGAAGAAGACTCAACCAATCCATGCCGACTATGACGTCGAAACTTTTGATTTGGACCGGCATGAGATTGATGGGAAAAGAATGGCCGTCTAAAGTTAACGTACAGCCCATGTATATGCAGTTAGTGTTTTCGGTTTTTCCATTGGCCATCTCTACAGTGAATGATTTTTCTAACTTGCTAGGTTTAGGTTTAAGTAAATGAATAAAGTTTTGACTCACGAAGCTTCTCTCTGCTCCACTATCGAATAATATGCATGTATATGAATTATCGAGAAGGAACATACCAACAACTACAGTTGGGTCAGCTACAGCTTCGTCGTGGCCTATCGCCAAAACTCGTCCCACACCGCCGGTGCCTGCTGCCTTAGGGAAGTTCCTCTTGTACTGGCCCACCTCGCCACAACCGTAGCAAGTCTGGCCTACACCCGCACTGGGAACTTGAGTGATCGGCCTTGTAGGGTCCTTGCAGAAACGGGTTGTGTGTCCCTTTCTGTTGCAGTTGGCGCACTGCATTTCCCGACAAGGTCCATGGTGGTGGTAAGTGCATTTGGTGCACTTTGGAAGGTTACCTACATAAGGCTTTGTGGGGTAGGGATTTGTAGGGACTGTAGTAGGTACAATGGTAGCATTCACTGAAACCAGTTGTTTCTTCGCGGATTCTTGGGAAGACCCACCCTTCCCTTTATTCCATACTCTCTTCCTGTTGTTGTTGTGGTTGTTGTTGTTGTTGTTGTTTCCTTTCTGTGGTTCTGGTGCAGAAATGGTTGAGTTCTGATGACCTCCGTAGTCAATCAGAGATTGTGCCAGTTCCTTAGCACTTTCAAAGGTGTCAGGTTTGGAAGCTAACACGCTTGATCGTATTTGGGGCGTCAGTCCCCAGATGTACCTTTCTATTTTCTTGCTCCCGGGAATAATCATATCGGGGCAAAGGATTGCCAGATCGCAGAATCGGTTGGTATAAGTTGCGATGTCGGTACCAACCATTCCGAGAGTCCATAGTTCGTGTTCGAGCTTTTGAATCTCTCCCCGTGGCCAGTATTCTCTCATCATCATGGCTTTTAGGCTCTCCCAGCTTATGGAGTTTGCAACTATCAAGGTAAGTACTTTAACGTGGCCATTCCACCAAGTTAAAGCTCTATCAATAAGGGTGAAAGTTGCAAATTTGACCTTGCTGTGCTCGGGACAGGAGCAGATTTCAAAGACTGACTCTGTCCTTTCAATCCACTATCTCAGGGCTAACACACCACCAGATCCGTAAAACATCCGGGGCTTGGCATTAGTAAAGTCCTTATAGGTGCATTCTCGGGGTGGTCCATGACTCTTGCCATGGTTGGATGGGTGTGTGCCAGATCCCGAGCCATTAGTACTCGAGTTATTGATCTGTGACATGGCAGCTACTACCACTGTGGTGACTGCTGCTTGGAACATAACAACATCAAATTGAGGTGGTGGAGGTGGTGGTGGTACAGGTGCTTCCCTACCGTTGTTTCGCCTTGGATTCCTACGCGGAGGCATCCTTCAACTATAGGTTGAAAAGTTAAAGATAAGAATTCCATAGAATAGAGAATTAATGTGTCTCATGAACTAAATTGCTATAGTTCAACAACAGATGCTAGTATGAGTCTTAAAATAGAAGAATGAAAGTTATTTGTAAGACTGAAAGTATGAAACAAGTATTTGGTTCCTCAAAGACTTTTCAAGGTTTGAACGAAATACCCAACGTAGTAATAATAGTGTTACTTTATATTAATATAAAAGTTGGTACAACGATCATGAAAATTTGACCCCTAAAAGGGTCTCCGATTACAAAGTTCGAGAAATTTAAGACTTTTAGCGGAGGTCCTAAGCTATAACAAAATTTGAGTCTTTGACAAGCACTACTTGCGACGTAGGTTGCGCTTGGAGCTTGACTCTGCATCTAATTGCTTCGTCTCCATTAGACGCCTATCAAAAGCGGCTTGTTGTTCCCTTAGTTCAGCGAGGGCTGCAATAATTTGCGCTTGGAATGCCTCGGTTTGGATTTGAGCATTGTCTTGTATCTTGTCCAGCCTACAGATGTCAGAAGTGTGAACCTGCACTTCCACGTTGACATCCCGGAGTCGGCTAGCTTGAACTCCGGACTGATAGGACTGATTGGCTAGCTTACCCACCATTACCAGGAGTGCCCGATCAACCGAACCTCTACCGCGGACATCATATAAGTCCCGGCACATGCCGTAGGGAGGGCGTAAGTTCTGTTGTTGGCTCCAATGATGGAGGTGACTTCCCCAGACGGGAGTCGGTCCTTGAAAGTTCCTTACGAAGACGGGAGGTTGAACGGGTGGTGGATCGATCACTTCCGGTTCTAAGTCGGTACCGGAGTCATCATCCACTTTTATGGGTTCCTCGTCCTCTTCGGGATCATCTTCGATCCATCCTCCGTTGCCTTGGTTGGGAAAGTAGGGGTCGCAGGGGTGAGGAAATCCAGCCATTTGACTGTACGAGAAATAGGGTTATAGGAGTTGAATAAAGTTGAAACTTGCAA
This sequence comes from Lactuca serriola, assembly GCF_051521515.1. Lineage (NCBI taxonomy): Eukaryota > Viridiplantae > Streptophyta > Magnoliopsida > Asterales > Asteraceae > Lactuca > Lactuca serriola. The sequence continues at coordinate 144,486,364 of NC_136412.1, forward strand.
AACATGTAAGTTAAACTAGTTTAGGTAGCAAATGCTCCTATAGTATTTAAATTCTTGTGTTTGATTCTAGTAACAGTTTGGTAAGTTTTGACTTGTTGCTTACTACGATCATTCCTCGATATACGTTGGTCCAATCTCGGGCAAATATAGTTGATCACGCTATATTTGTCCAAAATCTGATTACATATGTCGAGGCTTAATCGTAGTGTCAACTTGTCTAAATACTTGTTGTATAGTTAAATATCATGAAAATAATTTGTTGTATGCATGTAATTGAACTTAAATGAACTATCAATTTAAGTTAAACGTAACGCTGCTTAAGCGTAAAAAGAAAAATGTTTTGTCAGAGACTGTTAGTCCCTTAAGCATTTATAGTTTGTATATCTTATGTGGTTCGATATACTTAGTTCACTATAAACATTGCTCTGATACCAATCTGTCACACCCCCAAACCTGAACGGGGGAAACGTTCGGGGGCGGATAACTTCATGTGGTAACGTAACAAATGAATACATAGTAAAGAAAGCAATACAACCATCACATATATAATTGAAAGTTTACATTTGTCAAAAGTTACATGTTCAAAACCAATTACAATATGATGTCAAAATATGAGATTAAACTGGCGCCGCAGCATCCCTTCATCAAAAGCATAATGATACCTGAAATTACTGATTTCCTGGGACATACAAGTAATTTTGAAAGAGTAGATCAGCATTTAAGCTGGTGAGTTTCGTAAGTATTTAAATGATAATGTTTGTATGAAATGAAATGTTTTGTCCTTGTTTGTTTGTGTTTAGAAAATCCTATATTTTCTACTAGTATAAAAGTAGCCTTCTCTCAAGACCAATGTTTGTTTGTAAAATGTATGCAAGTGTGAAATAACCAAATGTATTTGAAAATCTTGTAAATCAATACATTTTTAATACCCCATGTGAGTTTTATAACCATATTATTGACTCGGAATGCCTATACACAACGTTCTTCAGGCGTTGGAATGTTATGACGTTTGTCACCCCAAACGGTGGACTGTAGCTAACTGTCAGGGCACGGGTTGTCAAGGCCGTGTAGATCTATACACAAACACCATGCTCCCCCTCCAAGGGATTCTGGTATATAATACAGGACTTGAAATGTGTACTCGAACGTACGTGAAGTTGATGTCTCACAAAACCATGGTATAAAAACAGATTTACATGTTAAAATGTTCGTTTGTTCTTGTATATGAAAGTGACTTCTTGAAAATCATGTTTCTAGTATGTAAAAGTTAGCAATATCCTCGTAAAACTATACCTATTATAGTTTTCTAAAAGTGTGTCTTGTTTGTTTAGAAATACCTAGAAAAGGAATCACTTGTTATGAAGTATAGATTTTTGTAGAGCGTAAGATAGACAAGTATACATAAAATCTAAGAAAATGTTTAGTTTATACATGCGTTACAACAATTTATATTTCAAAAGATAGAATTCTATTGTAACATATTTTATATACGAAAGTTTCCTACAAAGTTTATAAATCACATGTGATTTGGATATATAAAAGCGTATAAAATAATTCTTTATGTAACACACGATAATACTCGTGTGTTTTACTTGTATTCCCCCCCTTGAAAGCATATAAAAGCATTTAGAATATCTTAAAAAGGTTAATTAAGGGGTATGAACTCACTTTGAAAGTTTGAAGATAGCGAGATGGAAAACCGGGCAGAGTTTCGTCTTGAGAAACGGATTTTTCTTGGGATTCTCGGGAATCTCGGGAGTAAAATCGACCCTCGGGACTTGAGCAAAAAGACCAGAGCTTCGGGTTTGAACGGGCACGGAAATCGAGGCAAGATCGTGATAAAAAGGAGAGAAATGAGCAATTTTTCCGGAAGCCCTCGCATTCTATTTATAGGGGGTCTGAGAAGCCTCGGTACGCGGGGCGTACGCTCGTACGTAGCGCGTACGCGTACGTCATGCATCAGCGAGTCCTCGTCTGCCTCGACTTCGGATGGGACGGATCGGATGGGACAGGTCGGATGGGGCGGGTCGGATGGGGCGGGTCGGTAGCTTTGCATAGGGGCGATGTGGACGGACCGAGACCAAGGCCCTCGGGTACGCGGGGCGTACGGGGTTACGCAGCGCGTAACTCGGATGAGGATGTTGACTCCTTCTTTGGATATTACCGGATTTTTGATTTAAATATATATAAATTATTTAATAAACTTCAAAAAAAACATATCTCCTTCATAAGAACTCTGTTTTTGATGGTCTTTATATCCACGCGAAGGTGAGACTACGCTCTACAACTTTCGTTTAGACTCTGTTGGCAAATTCCGAAATTATTTTTATTATTTAATTATAAAATGACGTGATTAAGGAATTTTCTTCAAATATTCATAACTTCTTTATCTGACGTCGGTTTTTGCCAGACTTTTCACCGCTGAAATACCATTGTCGAGACCTTCGATTCTCGTTTAGGTCATTCCTGCCAAAAGTCGCTCGATCTCCGATTTGAGTTTTTAGCTGTCTGTTGCTAAGCCGAACTTGGAAAAATCATAACTTCAATATACGAAGTCGGATTTGGGCATTCTTTTTACGTACGATCATGGTTTAATGACATTTAAACATAGAGGGAAATTTAAATAGAACTTTTTGGACATTTTATTATCAAAGTTAATTTTATTAACTCAAAAGTGGTTACAATACTTGACCTATTAGGTCATTACAAAGAGTTGAAATATCGGGTTGTCACAACTACTATCCGAGATTTATCAAGGATTTCTCCAAGATTGTCGTGCCTCTCACCAGGATGACCCGGAAGGGCGTTGCTTATACGTGGGGTCCAGAGCAGCAGACCTCATTTGAGAATCTTCGCCAGAGACTGTGCGAAGCCCCGGTGTTAGCCCTTCTAGAGGGAATGGAGGATTTCGTGGTGTATTGTGACGCATCGATATCGGGATTGGGTGCGGTGCTTATGTAGAGAGGACACGTGATAGCGTACGCCTCGAGACAGCTGAAGCCTCACGAGGTGAGGTATCCCACCCACAATTTGGAGTTGGGGGCCGTGGTGTTCGCCCTCAAGATATGGTGTCATTATTTGTATGGGGTTAGGTGTATCATATACATGGACCACAAAAGTTTGAAGTACTTGATGGATCATCCCAACCTGAACAGGCGCCAGAGGAGATGGTTGGATGTTGTAAAGGATTATGATTGCGAGATCCTGTACCACCCGGACGAGGCTAACATTGTAGCCGATGCCCTGAGCCGTAGGGTGGAGAGTGCCCCGATACGAGATATTTGTATGAGGATGACGGTGACGAATCCGGTGTTGGATACCATCCGAGAGGCCCAAGCAGAGGCTGTGAGACCAGAGAACCATAAGAGAGAGCAGGTGATTGGGCAGGTATCTGAGTTTGTTACCGATAGTCGAGGGCTTATGACCTTTCAGGGTCGGATTTGGGTGTTGTTTACAGGCAAGGCACGTACCATCCTGATGGAGGAGGCGCAAAGATTGAGGTTCTTGATCCATCTCAGGGCCACTAAGATGTATTTGTACCTGAAGAGAGAGTATTGGTGGCCCTGTATGAAGAGGGATGTCATGTGGTTTGTTGAGAGGTGCTTGATCTCTCGCAGGGTTAAGGCCGAGCACCAACGTCCGCATGGCAAGTTGCAGCCACTTGATGTTCCCAATTGGAAGTGGGAAGAAATTTACATGGATTTCATCACCGAATTGCCGAGGACCGTGGGGGTGTCGATGCAATTTGGGTGATCGTTGACCGACTGATGAAGAGCGCTCACTTCCTCGCTATCAGTGAGAGCTCTTCTGCGGAGAAGCTGGCGGAGATAGACGTGAGGGAGGTGGTGTCACGTCACGGGGTCTTGATTGTGTCAGATTGAGACGTGCGTTGCACTTCCAGGTTCTGGAAGAAATTCCATGAGGATTTGGGTACGAGGTTGCATTTCTGCACCGCTAACCACCCACATACGGACGAACAAAGTGAGCAGACGATTCAGACGCTCGAGGACATGCTTCGAGCATGTATGTTGGACTTCGGAGGAAGTTGGGACACGTACCAGCCATTGGATAAGTTTTCCTATAACAACAGCCACCATTCGAGTATTGGTATGCGTCCCTTCGACTTGTTGTATGGGAGGAGGTGTCGGACTCCCATCTGTTGGGGAGAGGTGGGGTAGTGAGTGATGGGTACCACTGAGATATTGATTCAGACGACTGAGCAGATACAGCAGGTCAGACAAAGGTTGCTGACAGATCAGAGTCGTCAGAAAATCTATGCGGATAGGCGACGATCCGAGCTCTAGTTTCAGGTTGGTGACTTCGTACTCCTAAAGGTATCTCCTTGGAAAGGAGTAATCTGATTCAGGAAGAGGGGCAAGCTGGGCCCCCGGTACATTGGTCCTTTCAGGGTGACCGCGAGGGTGGGCATGGTAGCGTATCGTTTAGAGCTACCTGCAGAGTTGAGCCAGATACATGATACCTTCCACGTGTCTCAGTTGAGGAAGTGTATAACCGACGATTCGGCGGTAGTGCCACTAGAGGATATACAGGTGGATGCGAGCCTGAATTATGCTGAGAGACCGATCGCAGTCCTGGATCGAAGGATCAAGGTTCTAAGGAACAAAGAGGTGCCCCTGCATCAGGTCCAGTGGCAACATCGGAGAGGGTCCGAGCTTACTTGGGAGCCGGAGTTGGAGATGTGGGAGCAGCATCCAGAGTTGTTTGCAGAGTGAGACTTCGAGGTCGAAGTTTGATTCTAGTGGGGGAGAATTGTAACATCCGGAATTCCAGGTATCATATTTTCATTATTTATTTTTGTCAATGCAGAGACTCGACGAGTTGACTCCTAGACTCGTCGGGTAGGAGCACGATTTGATGACTCGGATTAAATAATGGACTCGACGAGTCGGGGAGTCGACTCGACGAGTCCGTGCTGTGGCCAGAAACCCTAAATCCTCGGACCTGTGCCCTATTTAAGGGATCTTATGGCCCTCATTTGCAGCCACCTTCAGAATGGCGGAAACGTTCTGGGGTGGAGGACGTCATGTATAGCATCACAACCAATGTATAATAGCAATCATAGCAACGCAACCATTACATTGAATACTTAAATAAAAATGTTTACATCAATTTGGAAATTGTCTGAAACTTGTTTGCATTTCATCATACAGAATATATATAGAATATAAACATTAAACTCTTATTGCTCCAACTCCTCAAAAACCCAGCATGTACCTGTCTACTGATTTCCTGAGAATACAAGTAGATTAAAAAAAATATCAGCATAAAGCTGGTGAGTTCATAAGCAGTAGTTTGTAATGAAACTTGTTGATGAGCTAGCAGAAATGTTTGTATAGTTTTAAGAAAATCTGATATTTTCTTTAATGAAAATTTAGTGTTATCAGTTCTGAAGTAAACCATGAATATCTGTATGTTTCCAAGAACATCCAATATTTTCTTTAGTGAAAATCTAGCGTTATCGATTCCGTATAAAACCATGAATGTTCGTTACTAAAAAATTGTAGTGATATGCGAAAATACTACCTCATGTGACTAGCTAAAGCTAATCATGAAGTATAAGTACTTTGTATGTGAAGCCATTGCATAATTGGTTCTGTTTGAAAACCCTGGCTTTGGCCAGTATACGTAGTGTGTTTTAGTTCTATTTAGTATAAATAAAACCGTTGAAGAGTGTCGAATTGTAAACTAAAGGTGGTTTATACATAATGTGAGTCGTATAACCATACTTGATATGACTAGAGACCTTTCCAACGTTCTTCAGGCGTCGAGTTAAATGACATTTGTCACCCTGGGCATGCCTGCCCAACTGTAGCTAGCAGTTCGAGTGTGGGATTATCAGTCCCAAATAGATCTATTCAAAAATCTCACGCTCTCCCTCCATGAGACTCTAGTTATACTATAATCTTGTTATGTTTAGAAAAATCCCAAACTATACCGATTATAGTTTGCATGAATAACATAGTGAATAGCAAATCCGGAAAACTATGAAATTTCAGTGAAAAATGACCCTTATGGTCAACACAGTACAAAAGGGTTAAAGTATGAGAATTTCATGAGTTTTGAAAACATTTATTTTTAGCTTGTATCCCCCCCCCTGAAAATATTAAAAATACGGAAAAATGTAGGGGTATGAACGCACCTCGGGTGATTTGAATGAAGGATCGATAAGGAATGCGGGATGTTCAAGTGAAGCCTTGAACACGATTTGATCCTAATCAACAAGTAATAACACATAAAGGAGTCAAATGATTGTATTTCACCACTAGATGTGACGAAGAACCATTCTAAGATTTGGGACTACTTGCACTAAGTGTTAGGACCTCAAAGGATTGCATGAGTGAGTTGTATGGCCGCTTTAAAGGTGTGTACGGCCATGGGTGTGCGGCCCAAAGGGTGTGCCGCTGTACACTCATGATGGAAGGTGCATTTGAGGTGCTTTCAAGGTCCATACTTGCATCCATGAAGTGTCCTAGGCCCATACTTGGTTGTAGTACAAGTTTAGGGTCTTAGAAATGGGTTTGTGGTCCTATGGTGTGTGTGTGTATGCTCGCACAAATGTGTGTGCTGCCGCACACATAAGTGTGTGGCCACACACAGGAGGGTGTTGTCGTACACATGAGTGTGCTACCGCATACAGGAGTGTGTTGTCACACACATAATTGTGCTGCCGCACACACGAGTGTGCTGCCACACACATGAGTGTGTAGCCGCACTCCTTCAATGAGATGAAGAACATGACGGGACTTTCATGATTCAAGGCCTAGATTAAGAGGTTCTTCATGCACAAAAAGTTAAGGGATGGATTACTCACGTTTTTTGAAGCTTTGGAAGGTTCAAAGTTGGAGAAACTTAAGAGGAAAGGATGTTGTGTGCTACCATGGTGCTGAAGGAATGAAAGGAAGGGGGCTACCCTTTATATAGGGGTAAAGGTGCTGCCCAAAAGTGAGTGTGCTGCCAAGGAAGTGGGTCTACCGCCGCACACTCGTGTGTACGGCCGTACACTCCTCCAAGAGGTGTGTATGGCCCAAGTTTTTCACTATTCAACACTCAAACTCATTCCTAAACTCAATCTTTGTTATATATACAAGCTTAGAACACTCAAATGACCCCTTGAATTGCAATAGAAATCGAAAAAACAAGTTGAATATTGATTGAATTGATTAAATGTACAAGATTGAAATTTCGGGTTGCCACATCATCCCCTCGTTAAAGGGAATGTCGTCCCGAAATTCAAGGATAAAGTACAATCATGAACTTAGAAAGAGATGGGGGTACTTCTCCTTCATTGAATTCTCACGCTCCCAAGTGAATTCAGGACCCCGCTTGGCATTCCAGCGGACCTTCACTATCGGGATGCGACTTTGTTTTGTATGCTTGACTTCCCGATCCATGATTTCGATAGGTTCTTCCACGAAGTGTAGCCCCTCGTCTAATTCGATCTCGTTGAGAGGAATCACAAGTGTCTCATCGGACATTCACTTCTTTAGGTTCGACACGTGGAAGACAGGATGGATGTTGTTGAGCTCTCGAGGTAACTGGAGTTCGTATGCTACAGGACCGATCCTAGCAAGGATCTCGAATGGTCCAACGTACCTTGGGTTTAGCTTTCCACGTTTTTTGAAACGTATCATGCCTTTCCAGGGCAAGACCTTCAGAAGGATGCAGTCACCAACCTGGAATTCCAAGGGTTTTCGTCTCTTATCAGCGTAGCTCTTTTGTCTATCCTAAGATGCTTTCAGTCACTCTCTGATTTGTACGATCTTTTCCGTTGTCTCTCGGATGATTTTAGGACCCGTGAGAGTGCTATCAGGGACTTGATCCTTGACTAACTACGTGTCACCTACTTCAGCCCAGCACAGAGGGGATCTTCACTTGCGGCCGTAGAGGGCTTCAAACGGTGTAGCCTTGATGCTAGTATGGTAGTTGTTGTTGTAGGAAAATTCATCCAAAGGAAGATAAGTGTCCCACGACACGCCGAAGTCGATGACGCAGGCTCTCAACATATCTTCCAATGTCTGAATTGCTCTATCACTTTGTCCATCAGTTTGAGGATGATAAGCAGTGCTTATATCCAACTTAGTTCCAAGTGCCTTCTGAAGCGATTGCCAGAACCTTGAGGTCAACCTGCTATCTCGGTTAGAGATAATGGATACAGGTACCCCATGAAGGCGAACTATTTCTTCCATGTAGATCCTTTTAAGTCTCTCCATATTGAAGTTTTCTTTGATTGGTAGGAAGTGGGTGGATTTAGTCAACCGGTCGACAATCACCCAGATGGCGTTGTACCCACTCGGGGATCTAGTTAACTTGGTGATAAAATCCATTGCTATCATTTCCCAATTCCACTCAGGTATTTATGGCTGCTGAAGTAAACCTGATGGCTTCTGATATTCCACTTTCACCTTGGCGCAAGTCAAGCACTTGCCCACAAAGGTTGCAATCTACGCTTTCATGTTTGGCCATCAATAGAGCTGTTTGAGATCCAAATACATCTTATCTGAACCGGGGTGAACGGAGTATTTTGTCATGTGAGCCTCATCCATGACAACCTCTCTGTACCCACCGAACTTTGGGGTCCAGATCCGGTTCATGAAATAGTACACCCCGTCTCCCTTAACCTCTTAGTTCTTTTCCATTCCCCTCAATGCTTCATCCATCACTTTCTCTGGTATCAAGGCTTCCTGCTGAGCCTCCCTGATTTGTGCGGATAGATGGGAATGAATGGTCATTGTCAATGCCTTCACCTTTCGCCCGAAGTATTCCTTTCGGCTGAGGGCATCTGCTACCACATTGGCCTTGCCGGGATGGTAGCGAATTTCGCACTCATAGTCACTAAGTAGCTCTACCCATCGTCGCTGTCTCATGTTTAACACTTTCTAATCAAGGATGTGCTGCAAGCTCTTATGGTTGGTGAAGATAGTGCACTTGGTTCCATAGAGATAGTATCTCCAGATTTTTAATGCAAAGACAACTGCTCCCAACTCTAGATCATGAGTTGTGTAATTGACCTCGTGTGTCTTCAACTGCCTCGAGGCATAGGCGATGACTTTTCCTCATCACTGGTACCACTGCTCTCGGGCATCAAGCGTGTCCTCACCATGATCTACCTCTGAAATACAACATACGATAAATTAGAACCCATTCGAGCATACTCACACTCGTCAACACTTTCCTCCTTGATTCTTGGTATTCCAAAGATTCTTACTTGGGCTGTACACCGCTCCGGTGCTTTCAGTAGTACGGGCCCAATACTACTGTCCACACCGTATCAGAATACACCCCAAGTCCTCCTCTTCAGATCCCAAATTCCAAGTACTCTATCATGCATAGACCTCCCTCTAATAGATCTCTCATAAGCCCCTCGCTGCTACCTACTCACTCTCAAGCATCTCATAGCAGCTCACCTCTTCCTAGGCTAAGGCATCACAAATCAGGCCACTCTAGTCCTAATAGGAATACCTAGCCTACTCTAGCATGCGAATACATCTTACCAGTATCAATATCACATAACATAAGGGTATTTTGGGAAATCACCGTTCGGGCGCGGACTGATCGTACACACAACTCTGCTCTGCATTTTCAAAATCTTTTATTCTTTTTGAAAATACTTCTCAAATCCTCAGTTTGAGTTCAAATATGCCCGAAGGTGTACTCGAATCCCTCAAACCAAGGCTCTGATACCAACTTGTAACACCGAAGATTTCAAAATAATTTTTCATAATTTATAAAAACATTTCTCATTAACTTTTCATAAAAACATTAGGTTTAAATACCAATTCACAGTATACAAAATCCCAAGATCATATGTCTATCAAAAATCCCATGCGTGTGTACAGATCAAGCCGGCGCCTTCCCACGGTCATCGCTAGTACCTGAAACAACAACACTAACACTGTAAGCACAAAGCTTAGTGAGTTCCCCAAAATACCACATAATCATATATATTAGCCACTCAAGGCTATAACTCTGTGGGTCCGTGCACCCAAGCTCTGTGAACCCTCAGGTTCTAACTCTGGGAACCTTCCGGTTCCAACTCTATAAACATGCACAGCATAAATCACATAGACATCATGCAGTACAACACATAGCATACACATAACATACACATACTCTGACACATAACTCTGATTACCTACTCAAGGTAAAGTATAGTGAGAAGACTCACCTCGCGTATCTCGATGACTCACGAATCCTGGAAATCCCTCGTGCTCGATCCCCCGAGCTATAATCCTCCTATAACATCATATATCTCTAATTAACACTTTTTAACACTAAGGTTAACTACCCCTAAGAAGTCAACACTGGTCAACTCTGGTCAACGGTCAACTTTGACCGGACTCGGCGAGTGCACTAGGGTGACTCGGCAAGTCTAGACGTTTTCACCAACTCTCTAGGATTCCCTTTTTGACACGTCGAGTACACCCCTGACTCGACGGGTTCCACCTGGCATGAATCGCGGGGCCACCACGACTCAACTCGCCGAGTCTCAAGAACAACTCGGCGAGTCCCAGCTCGACTCAGTCCACCTGTCAACCCTCTCTAACTCTCCCTGACTCACTGAGTCAACCCATAACTCGGCTGGACCACTCACTGAGTGGTCAAGGACAATCTTCATGCTACTCGCCGAGTCTGTTCTTCAGACTCGGCGAGTCCATGCCATGCACCAACTCAAACTTTCTTCTGAGGTCAGATCCGCTCCAACAACTCATAGATCTGGCCCTCCTAAGCTAATTCATCATGTAAAGTCCATAAGTTGGTGCTCATAACACACCCCATGACTCATAAATGGTGTTTCGACCTTAAGCACAAGGACCCCAAATCCAAAACCCTTATAGATTCATAAAAAGCTTGGGCAAAGGGACACTCTGGACCTCCAATGGCCCAGATCTATAACTTAACTCACTAAAGGGACCAAGGAAGCACTAGATCTAACCACAAAAGGGCTCAATAAGCCCTAAATCAATATAAACCTCAACATAACAGAAATAGCTCGAAGATAACACCTCAAATGTGATGTTCTGGACTTCAAACCTTCAGGAAATGGCTCCTCTTCCTTTCCCTTAGCTAATTCTTCCTTTCCCTTGCAAAATGATACCTCCAAGGTCAATAATGGCTTCCTACTTTGCTCCAAACGCTCACACTTGCTAGGGTTTCACTCAAGGGATTGGTGAGCACAAATGACGGCCTAAAGGCCCTTTAAATAGGTCCCAAACCAAAGAATTTAGGGTTTCATTAAACAGCGCAGACTCGCCGAGTCCATACCTTGGACTCGCCGAGTCCAGGCGCGAACCCGCGTCCAGAACCGCGATCCTACTCGGCGAGTCTGAGCTCCAACTCGCCGAGTCCCCTCTCAAAACACCAAAAACATAAACATAAAAGATACCTGGAAATATGGGCTGTTACAACTCTCCCCCACTAGAACAAGACTTCGCCGTCGAAGTCTCGCTCTGAAAATAGCTCCGGATGCTGCTCACGCATCTCATGCTCCAGCTCCCAGGTCATCTCTGACCCCTCTTCCTGAATCGAATCACTCCTTTCCAAGGAGAGACCTTTAGGAGAACGAATTCGCCGACCTGGAACTCAAGTTCGGACCGGTGACTGTCTGCATAACTCTTCTGTCGGCTCTGAGCGGTCAACAACCTCTGTCTGACCTATTGAATCTGCTCTGTCGTCTGAAGCACGATCTCTGTACTGCCCATCACTCGCTGCTCAACCTCTCCCCAACAAATGAGGGTCCAACACCTCCTCCCATACAACAGCTCAAAGGGTGGCATACCAATGCTCGAATGATGGCTACTGTTGTAGGAAAACTCTGCCAAGGGTAAATACGCATCCCAACTACCCCCGAAATCCAACACACATGCCCAGAGCATGTCCTCAAGCGTCTGAATCGTCCGCTCACTATGACCGTCTGTCTGGGGATGATATGCGGTACTAAAATGCAGTCTAGTACCCAATTCCTCATGAAATTTCTTCCAGAATCTAGAAGTGAAACACACATCACGGTCCGAAACAATCGAGATCGGCACCCCATGCCGAGATACCACTTCCCTCACATACATCTCCGCCAATTTCTCTGTTGAAGAACTCTCACTAATGGCAAGGAAGTGAGCCCTCTTCGTCAACCTGTCCACAATCACCCAAATTGCATCAACTCCTCTGGCAGTTCTCGGCAATTTGGTGATGAAATCCATAGTGATTTGTTCCCACTTCCACTCGGGAACCTCCAATGGCTGCAACTTGCCATGCGACCTCTGGGGCTCGGCCTTAACCCTACGGCAGGTCAAGCACCTCTCAACAAACCATGCGACGTCCCTCTTCATACAGGGCCACCAATACTCCTTTCTCAAATCGAAATACATCTTAGTGGCCCCCGGATGGATCGAAAATTTCGACCAATGAGCCTCCTCCATCAAAGTTGTATGCGTTCCTCCCACAAACGGTACCCAGATACGCCCCTGAAATGTCATAAGAACCCGACCATCGGTCACGAACTCTGAAACCAAACCAACAACCCGTTCCCTCTTCTACATCTCAGGTTGCACAGCCTCGGCCTGTGCCCCACGAATGGCGTCCAATACCGGAGCTATCATGATCAATCTCAAACATACACCCCGCAGTGGAGTGCTCTCCGCCCTGCGGCTCAATGCATCGGCTACCACATTAGCCTTGCCTGGGTGGTATAGGATCTCACAATCATAATCCTGGACCACATCCAACCACCTTCTCTGACGCATATTTAGGTTGGGCTGATCCATCAAATACTTCAAACTCTTATGGTCAGTGTATATCGTACACCGAACCCTATACAAGTAGTGACGCCAAATCTTGAGGGCGAACACCACTGCCCCCAACTCTAGATCATGGGTGGGATATCTCGTCTCATGAGGCTTCAGCTGCCTCGATGCATATGCTATCACATGCCCTCTCTGCATCAGCACCGCTCCCAGCCCCAAAAATCGATGCATCACAATATACCACAAAGTCCTCCATCCCTTCGTGGAGAGCTAATACCGGGGCTTCGCACAACCTTTGGCGAAGTGTCTCAAAGGAGGCCTGCTGCTCAAGACCCCATGAGAAAGCAACACCCTTCCGGGTCAATCTGGTGAGTGGCACTGCGATCTTGGAGAAATCCTTGATAAATCTCCGATAATACCCTGCCAACCCTAGGAAACTCCTGATCTCGGAGGGTGACTTCGGCACCTCCCAACCCATCACTGCCTCAAACTTGGCCGGATCGACCAATATCCCTTCCTGGTTAACGAGATGTCCTAAGAATTGAACCTCCCGCAACCAGAAATCACACTTGGAGAATTTGGCATAAAGCCTCTCTTGATCTCAGAACTCCAAGAACCTCTCTCAGATGCTCCTCATGCTGCTCTCTAGATCTCGAATATACCAGAATTTCATCGATAAACACAATCACCGACCGATCCAGCATCGGCCTACACACTCGGTTCATGAGATCCATGAACACTGCCGGGGCATTGGTGAGCCCAAAAGGCATCACCACAAACTCATAATGCCCATAACGCATCCTGAATGCTATCTTCTGGACGTCCTCATCCCGCACCCTCACCTGATGATATCCCAATCTCAAATCGATCCTGGAAAACCAAGATGCTCCCTGCAACTGATCGAACAAATCGTCGATCCTCGGCAATGGGTAACGGTTCTTGACCGTCAGCTTGTTCAACTCCCGGTAATCAATGCACATCCGGTGTGAACCATCCTTCTTCTTGACGAACAGGATAGGTGCTCCCCACGGCGAGCTGCTCGGCCGAATAAACCCCTTCCCCAGCAGCTCCTGAAGCTGTGAGGATAACTCTTGCATCTCTGTAGGTGCAAGGCGATAAGGCACCTTAGCGATAGGCGCAGCCCCCGGAACCAAATCGATACTGAACTCCACTTGCCTCACAGGAGGCACACCCGGAAACTCCTCGGGAAATACATCCGGGAACTCACGCACTAACGGAACCTCCTCCACTGAAATCGGCCTCTCGGAAATCACCCGCGTATCCATCACATACGCCACAAAACCCTTACAGCCCTGCTGTAGACACTGCCTCGCCATAGCGGCCGAACAAAACGCTGATCCTGAACGTGTACCCTCGTCGTACACCAAAACAACTCCCCCACTAGGGTCTCGTATGGTCACCAGCTGTCGCTCACAGTCGATAACCGCACCGAATCTGCTCAACCAATCCATGCCCACAATGACACAGACATCACCCATAGCAATAGGAACCAGATCAATCGGGAACTCAACACCGAATATCTCAACTACGCAACCTCGGAGAACCTCCGTGGCATATATCACCCTCTCATCGGCTATGGAAACTCTCAGAGGCCGACTCAATGCCTCACGACTAACGCTGATATGCTGACTAAAAGCCAAAGATACAAAAGACCGACTCGCACCCGAGTCAAATAACACCAAGGCAGGTACAAAATTCACAAGAAAAGTACCTACGCATAACATAACATGAGCATAATATCACAACATCAAAATAAATACATGAATGAATACATACCATCCACGACATCGGGCGCCGCGCGGACCTCTTCCGCGGTCAGCTGAAAGGCTCTCCCTCGTTCCCTCGGCACCTCGGCCTTCACTGGCCGACTCTCTGTAGCTCTGATGGCGGTAGGGGCAGATCCCTGAGGTGCTCCCTGAGATGACCCTCGCAACTGCGGACACTCTGCCTTCCGGTGTCCAGTCTGATTGCAGTGGAAGCACACTGCAAACCCCTTGGGGCAATCCTTGGCCATATGCCCCTCCTTGCCACATTTGTAGCAAGATCCCGCTCTGCAGACTCCATCGTGACCCTTGCCACACTTCCCACAAGTGCGGCCCTTCTGGCTCCCTAGTTTGGGATCAGCGGGCTTGGCCCGCTTGGCTGCCGGCTGAGATTGTGTCGACCGCCGATCCCTCCCCTGAGACTCCGCCTCCTCCCTGGCCTGAGTCTCAAGCTCAATCTCCCTCTTCTGGGCATTTGCCTGAAGCTCAGCAAATGTCCGGTACGAGGAGTTCGCAGCGAACTCCCGAATATCCCGCCTCAAAATGCTCAAATAACGGCTCATACGTGCCTGCTCAGTGGACATGTGCTCAGGGCAGAACATCGCCCTCTCATGAAACATCCTCGTGATCACTGTAACTGACTCAGTACCCTGCTTGAGGGTCAGAAACTCATGTGCCAAACGTTCCCTCTCCACCTAGGGAACGTACTCATCTCGGAACATGACAGTGAACCTCTCCTATGTCACTGCCGCAAGCTCAGCAGGCGTATAATGTGCCGTCACAAACTTCCACCAGTCCTTCGCTCCCAAGCGAAGCTGGTTCAACGCGAACCGAACCTTCAAATGCTCAGGAGATGAGCAAGTGAAGAAGCACCCCTTAATATCAGATATCCACCTCATCGCTGCCACCGGATCTTGGGTCCCATCAAACTCTGGTGGTTTCGTGTTGCTGAACTCCTGGAACAGCAACGCATCACCACCTTGCGGCCTCGCAGCAGCAATCGCTGTGGTAGCCGCTGCAACAGCAGCCTCAGAAAGAGCGGCATAACGCTCGTCAAAAGTCTCGATCGGCGTGGTCTTTATAGACCCAAACATCTCCGATATCTCTGCCGTGATGGCCGCAGCCACCTCCTCATGGATGATCCGGCGGATCTCCTCATCACTGGTACCACTGCTCTTGGGCATCAAGCGTGTCCTCACCATGATCTACCTCTGAAATACAACATACGATAAATTAGAACCCATACGAGCATACTCACACTCGTCAACTCTTTCCTCCTTGATTCTTGGTATTCCAAAGATTCTTACTTGGGTTGTACACCGCTCCGGTGCTTTCAGTAGTACGGGCCCAATACTACTGTCCACACTGTATCAGAATACACCCCAAGTCCTCCTCTTCAGATCCCAAATTCCAAGTACTCTATCATGCATAGACCTCCCTCTAATAGATCTCTCATAAGCCCCTCGCTGCTACCTACTCACTCTCAAGCATCTCATAGCAGCTCACCTCTTCCTAGGCTAAGGCATCACAAATCAGGCCACTCTAGTCCTAATAGGAATACCTAGCCTACTCTAGCATGCGAATACATCTTACCAGTATCAATATCACATAACATAAGGGTATTTTGGGAAATCACCGTTCGGGCGCGGACTGATCGTACACACAACTCTGCTCTGCATTTTCAAAATCTTTTATTCTTTTTGAAAATACTTCTCAAATCCTCAGTTTGAGTTCAAATATGCCCGAAGGTGTACTCGAATCCCTCAAACCAAGGCTCTGATACCAACTTGTAACACCGAAGATTTCAAAATAATTTTTCACAATTTATAAAAACATTTCTCATTAACTTTTCATAAAAACATTAGGTTTAAATACCAATTCACATTATACAAAATCCCAAGATCATATGTGTATCAAAAAACCCATGCGTGTGTACAGATCAAGCCGGCGCCTTCCCACGGTCATCGCTAGTACCTGAAACAACAACACTAACACTGTAAGCACAAAGCTTAGTGAGTTCCCCAAAATACCACATAATCATATATATTAGCCACTCAAGGCTATAACTCTGTGGGTCCGTGCACCCAAGCTCTGTGAACCCTCAGGTTCTAACTCTGGGAACCTTCCGGTTCCAACTCTATAAATATGCACAGCATAAATCACATAGACATCATGCAGTACAACACATAGCATACACATAACATACACATACTCTGACACATAACTCTGATTACCTACTCAAGGTAAAGTATAGTGAGAAGACTCACCTCGCGTATCTCGATGACTCACGAATCCTGGAAATCCCTCGTGCTCGATCCCCCGAGCTATAATCCTCCTATAACATCATATATCTCTAATTAACACTTTTTAACACTAAGGTTAACTACCCCTAAGAAGTCAACACTGGTCAACTCTGGTCAACGGTCAACTTTGACCGGACTCGGCGAGTGCACTAGGGTGACTCGGCAAGTCTAGACGTTTTCACCAACTCTCTAGGATTCCCTTTTTGACACGTCGAGTACACCCCTGACTCGACGGGTTCCACCTGGCATGAATCGCGGGGCCACCACGACTCAACTCGCCGAGTCTCAAGAACAACTCGGCGAGTCCCAGCTCGACTCAGTCAACCTGTCAACACTCTCTAACTCTCCCTGACTCACTAAGTCAACCCATAACTCGGCTGGACCACTCACTGAGTGGTCAAGGACAATCTTCATGCTACTCGCCGAGTCTGTCTTCAGACTCGGTGAGTCCATGCCATGCACCAACTCAAACTTGCTTCTGAGGTCAGATCCGCTCCAACAACTCATAGATTTGGCCCTCCTAAGCTAATTCATCACGTAAAGTCCATAACTTGGTGCTCATAACACACCCCATGACTCATAAATGGTGTTTCGACCTTAAGCACAAGGACCCCAAATCCAAAACCCTTATAGATTCATAAAAAGCTTGGGCAAAGGGACACTTTGGACCTCTAATGGCCCAGATCTATAACTTAACTCACTTAAGGGACCAAGGAAGCACTAGATCTAACCACAAAAGGGCTCAATAAGCCCTAAATCAATATAAACCTCAACATAACAGAAATAGCTCGAAGATAATACCTCAAATGTGATGTTCTGGACTTCAAACCTTCAGGAAATGGCTCCTCTTGCTTTCCCTTAGCTAATTCTTCCTTTCCCTTGCAAAATGATACCTCCAAGGTCAATAATGGCTTCGTACTTTGCTCCAAACGCTCACACTTGCTAGGGTTTCACTCAAGGGACTGGTGAGCACAAATGACGGCCTAAAGGCCCTTTAAATAGGTCCCAAACCCAAGAATTTAGGGTTTCATTAAACAGCGCAGACTCGCCGAGTCCATACCTTGGACTCGCCGACTCCAGGCGCGAACCCGCGTCCAGAACCGCGATCCTACTCGGCGAGTCTGAGCTCCAACTCGCCGAGTCCCCTCTCAAAACACCAAAAACATAAACATAAAAGATACCTGGAAATCTGGGCTGTTACAACTCTCCCCCACTAGAACTAGACTTCGCCCTCGAAGTCTCGCTCTGAAAATAGCTCCGGATGCTGCTCACGCATCTCACGCTCCGGCTCCCAGGTCATCTCTGATCCCTTCCGATGTTGCCACTGAACCAACACCAGAGGTACCTCCTTGTTCCTCAGAACCTTGATCTTCCGATCTCTGATGTCCACTGGCCTCTCCGCATAATTCAGGCTCGCATCCACCTAAATATCCTCCAATGGAACCACTGTCGACTCATTGGCTATACACTTCCTCAACTGCGACACATGAAAAGTGTCGTGAATCTGCCCCAACTCTGCTGGCAAATCCAAACGATAGGCTACCCGGCCTACCCTCGCGGTCACACGAAATGGACCAATATACCGGGGCCCCAACTTGCCCTTCTTCCTGAATCGAATCACTCCTTTCCAAGGAGAGACCTTTAGGAGAACGAAGTCGCCGACCTGGAACTCAAGCTCGGACCGGCGTCTGTCTGCATAACTCTTCTGTCGGCTCTGAGCGGTCAACAGCCTCTGTCTGACCTGCTGAATCTGCTCTATCGTCTGAAGCACGATCTTTGTACTGCCCATCACTCGCTGCCCAAACTCTCCCCAAAAAATGGGGGTCCTACACCTCCTCCCATACAACAGCTCAAAGGGTGGCATACCAATGCTCGAATGATGGCTACTGTTGTAGGAAAACTCTGCCAAGGGTAAATACGCATCCCAGCTACCCCCAAAATCCAACACACATGCCCGGAGCATGTCCTCAAGCGCCTGAATCGTCCGCTCACTCTGACCGTCTGTCTGGGGATGATATGCGGTACTAAAATGCAGTCTAGTACCCAATTCCTCATGAAATTTCTTCCAAAATCTGGAAGTGAAACGCACATCACGGTCCGAAACAATCGAGATCGGCACCCCATGCCGAGATACCACTTCCCTCACATACATCTCCGTCAATTTCTCTGTTGAAGAACTCTCACTAATGGCAAGGAAGTGAGCGCTCTTCGTCAACCTGTCCACAATCACCCAAATTGCATCAACTCCTCTGGCAGTTCTCGGCAATTTGGTGATGAAATCCATAGTGATTTGTTCCCACTTCCACTCGGGAACCTCCAATGGATGCAACTTGCCATGCGGCCTCTGGTGCTCGGCCTTAACCCTACGGCAGGTCAAGCACCTCTCAACAAACCATGCGACGTCCCTCTTCATACAGGGCCACCAATACTCATTTCTCAAATCCAAATACATCTTAGTGGCCCCCGGATGGATAGAAAATTTTGACCGATGAGCCTCCTCCATCAAAGTGGTACGCGTTCCTCCCACAAACGGTACCCAGATACGCCCCTGAAATGTCATAAGACCCCGACCATCGGTCACGAACTCTGAAACCAAACCAACAACCCGTTCCCTCTTCTGCATCTCAGGTTGCACAGCCTCAGCCTGTGCCCCACGAATGGCGTCCAATACCGGAGCTATCATGGTCAATCTCAAACATACACCCCGCAGTGGAGTGCTCTCCGCCCTGCGGCTCAACGCATCGGCTACCACATTAGCCTTGCCTGGGTGGTATAGGATCTCACAATCATAATCCTTGACCACATCCAACCACCTTCTCTGACGCATATTTAGGTTGGGCTGATCCATCAAATACTTCAAACTCTTATGGTCAGTGTATATCGTACACCGAACCCCATACAAGTAGTGACGCCAAATCTTGAGGGCGAACACCACTGCCCCCAACTCTAGATCATGCGTGGGATATCTCGTCTCATGAGGCTTCAGCTGCCTCGATGCATATGCTATCACATGCCCTCTCTGCATCAGCACCGCTCCCAGCCCCAAAATCGATGCATCACAATATACCACAAAGTCCTCCATCCCTTCCGGGAGAGCTAATATCGGGGCTTCGCACAACCTTTGGCGAAGTGTCTCAAAGGAGGCCTGCTGCTCAGGACTCCATGAGAAAGCAACACCCTTCCAGGTCAATCTGGTGAGTGGCACTACGATCTTGGAGAAATCCTTGATAAATCTCCGATAATACCCTGCCAACCCTAGGAAACTCCTGATCTCGGAGGGTGACTTCGGCACCTCCCAACCCATCACTGCCTCAACCTTGGCCGGATCGACCAATATCCCTTCCTGTTTAACGAGATGTCCTAAGAATTGAACCTCCCGCAACCAGAAATCACACTTGGAGAATTTGGCATAAAGCCTCTCCGATCTCAAAACTCCAAGAACCTCTCTCAGATGCTCCTCATGCTGCTCTCTAGATCTCGAATATACCAGAATTTCATCGATAAACACAATCACCGACCGATCCAGCATCGGCCTACACACTCGGTTCATGAGATCCATGAACACTGTCGGGGCATTGGTGAGCCCAAAAGGCATCACCACAAACTCATAATGCCCATAACGCGTCCTGAACGCTGTCTTCTGGACGTCCTCATCCCGCACCCTCACCTGATGATATCCCGATCTCAAATCGATCCTGGAAAACCAAGATGCTCCTTGCAACTGATCGAACAAATCGTCGATCCTCGGCAATGGGTAACAGTTCTTGACCGTCAGCTTGTTCGACTCCCGGTAATCAATGCACATCCGGTGTGAACCATCCTTCTTCTTGACGAACAGGATAGGTGCTCCCCACGGCGAGCTGCTCGGCCGAATAAACCCCTTCCCCAACAGCTCCTGAAGCTGTGAGGATAACTCTTGCATCTCTGGAGGTGCAAGGCGATAAGGCACCTTAGCGATAGGCGCAGCCCCCAGAACCAAATCGATACTGAACTCCACTTGCCTCACAGGAGGCACACCCGGCAACTCCTCGGGAAATACATCCAGGAACTCACGCACTACCGGAACCTCCTCCACTGAACTCGGCCTCTCGGAAATCACCCGTGTATCCATCACATACGCCACAAAACCCTTATAGCCCTGCTGTAGACACTGCCTCGCCCTAGCGGCCGAACAAAACGCTGATCCTGAACGTGTACCCTCGCCGTACACCAAAAGAACTCCCCCACTAGGGTCTCATATGGTCACCAGCTGTCGCTCATAGTCGATAACCGCACCGAATCTGCTCAACCAATCCATGCCCACAATGACACAGACATCACCCATAGCAATAGGAACCAGATCAATCGGGAACTCAACACCGAATATCTCAACTACGCAGCCTCGGAGAACCTCCGTGGCATATATCACCCTCTCATCGGCTATGGAAACTCTCAGAGGCCGACTCAACGCCTCACGACTAACGCTGATATGCTGACTAAAAGCCAAAGATTCAAAAGACCGACTCGCACCCGATTCAAATAACACCAAGGGGATTACTACAAATCCGTAGTGTCCATAGCAAGTTCGTAATGCAGTCTTAGGCACATCATTCTCGTGGACTCACAGCTGATGATACCCTGATCTTAGATCTATCTTTGAGAAAGAACTGGCTCCCTAAAGTTGGTCAAAGAGATCATCGATTATGGGCAAGGGATATCGGTTCTTGATGGTCAGCTTATTCATGTCTCGATAGTCAATGCACATCCATAAGGATCCATCTTTCTTTTTCACGAATAAGATCGGAGCTCCCCAGGGTGAGCAACTCGGCCTTATCAATCCTTTGTTGATCAGCTCATTGAGCTGACTGGATGATTCTTGCATCTCTACTGGCGCTAAACGATGGGGAGACTTAGCTACAGGAGTAGCTCCGAGGATTAAGTCAATACGAAACTCGAATTGACGTTCAGGAGGAATTCCTGGGAGATCTTCAAGAAAGACATCAGGAAAGTTGCAGACTTCGGGGATGCTCTCGAGGTTTTTAACTTTTTGCATCCCATCAACAACATGAGCTAGAAACGCATTGCATTCCTTCTGTAGGTACTTCTGAGCTTTGATGCACGAGATGATACGAAGGTTCGAACTAAGGTTGTCACCATAAATCATGAGGGCTTCGCCAGAGGGAAGGTTGAGGCGAATAGCTTTTTCGAAACAAAGGATATCAACACGATTGAAGCTCAACCAATCCATACCGATAATGACATCAAAAGTCTTGATAGATACAAGCATAAGATCGATAGGGAAGGAATGATCGCTTAAGGTAAGAGTACATCCTAGGAATATGTTGTTCGCGCTCGCTTTCTCTCCATTAGCCATCTCGACAGTGAACATTTCGGTTAAAGGTTGGGATTTACATTTGACTAGATGTTTGAATGCATGACTAACAAAACTCCTTTCCGCACTAGAATTGAAAAGAATGCATGCATGAGAGTTGTCAAGGAGGAACGTACCCGTAACAACGGTAGGATCAACGACCGCTTCATTCTGGCCCATTGCCAAAACTCTCCCTGTATTGCCACCAGTCGTTGCCTTGGGGCAATTTCTCCTGAAATGTCAAACCTCTCCACATCCATAACAAGCTTGATCAGCACCTGCTCCCGCAGTCTGGTTGGTGGGTTGGGCTGGCACCTTGCAGTATCGAGCTGTGTGACCCTTCTTCCCACAGCTGTTGCAACTCAACTCACGGCAGGGTACGTGATGATGGAAGTTACACTTGTTGCACAAAAGTAATTTCCCAACATAAATACCGGTAGGAGTTTGGGTGGATGGAACAGTAGCTGGGGCAGCAGCAGGAGCAGTAACAACATGAACTGCCACTGTTTGTTGTTTCTTGGAGGGCTCCTACGAAGACTGACCCTTGCGTTTGTTCCATGATTTCCTCTTCTTCCCACCACTTTCCTTCTGAGGCTTAGAAACAGTTGCCACTTTGTCTAGATCAACCCCATTATTGATCTGAATTTGTGCCAGATCCTTGGCACTCTCAAATGTAGTCGGTTTAGCAGCCAAGACATTTCCCTTGGTGGGTTGTGTCAGCCCCCAGATGTACCTCTCGATTTTCTTGCTTTCCGGGGTGACCATTCCCGGACAGATAAGTGCCAGATCACAGAATCTAGCAGTGTAAGCAGCAATGTCAGAACCCTTCATCTTCAAGTTCCAAAGTTTATGCTCCAACTTTTGCAGCTCACCCCTCGGCGAACTTCACCTTGTTGGCTTCGGAACAGGCGTAAATTTCGAAGATGGATTCGATCTTCTCGAACCATCGAGTTAGATCGATGACTCCTCCGTTTCCATCGAAGGACTTGGATTTCGCGGTCATGAAGTCCTTGTAGGAACATTCCTTTTGTTGTCCCTGACTTCCGTCTTGTCTTTGTGGGTCAGTTTCACCTCTGGCCCCACCAAAGTTCACTTGTGCCATTGTTGCCGTCACGGCGGCTGTAACTACTTCCTGAAACATGCCAGGGTCGAACTGAGGGGTGGTGGTGGTGGCAGTTTGTTGTCATTTCTTCTGATGGGTCTTGGTCGATGAGGCATCTTTCTCTAGAAACAATCAGGAAGACGAGGATGGTAAGTCCTCAAGATATATAAAAATAATATATATATCTCATCCTGATAATAATAGTGTTCTACCCTGCGATAAACACATAAATTTACTAATGTAACTAAGTTATCACTACAAAATAGATAAGTAGTAACACTAAGAATGAATCTCCTCACTGAATTTTTCTTTAGCGAAATACTCCTATAGTATTTTCAAGTGAATGTTTCTGGTAAGTTTTAGGCCTATTGTAACACCACCATCACTCCCAAGCACATGCTGGTCATGTTTTGACTGAAAATAGTTGATCAGGCTATATTCACCCGAAACATGATTACATAACTGCTCAGGTTTGACCGAAGTGTCCCAACATCCAAATACTTTTTGTGTTGTTTCACTAATGACACAAATTTTGTTAGGTATGCATGCTCGTATACTTTTATAAAAATACTTATATTTTTGAAAGTATATTTTTTTAGTGTAGAGCACTTAGGCCCCTTTAGTGTTTATAGTTGTATACCATGTAAGGTTCGGTATACTAATTTGCTATAAACCTGGCTCTAATACCAATCTTTCACACCCCAAAACCAGAATGGCGGAAATGTTCTTGGGTGGAGGACGTCATGTATAGCATCACATCCAATGTATAATAGCAATCATAGCAACGCAAACATTATATTGAATACTTAATTAAAAATGTTTACATCAATTTGGAAATTGTCTGAAACTTGTTTGGACTTCATCATACAGAACATATATATAGAATATAAACATTAAACTCTTATAGCTCCAACTCCTCAAAAACCCAACAGGTACCTATCTACTGATTTCCTGAGAATACAAGCAGTTTAAAAAAAATATCAGCATAAAGCTGGTGAGTTCATAAGCAGTAGTTTGTAATGAAACTTGTTGATGAGCTAGCATAAATGTTTGTATAGTTTTAAGAAAATCCGATATTTTCTTTAATGAAAATGTAGTGTTATTAGTTCTGTAGTAAACCATGAATATTTGTATGTTTCCAAGAAAATCTGATATTTTCTTTAGTGAAAATCTAGCGTTATTGATTTCGTATAAAACCATGAATGTTCGTTACTGAAAACAACAGTGATATGCGAAAATACTACCTCATGTGACTAGCTAAAGCTAATCATGAAGTATAAGTATTTTGTATGTGAAGCTATTGCATAATTGGTTCTGTTTGAAAACCCTGGCTTTGGCCAGTATATGTAGTGTGTTTTAGTTCTATTTAGTATAAATAAAACCCGTTGAAGAGTGTCAGATTGTAAACTAAAGGTGATTTATACATAATGTGAGTCATATAACCATACTTGATATGACTAGAGACCTTTCCAACATTCTTCAGGTGTCGAGTTAAATGACATTTGTCACCCTGGGCATGCCTGCCCAACTGTACCTAGCAGTTCGGGTGTGGGATTGTCAGTCCCGAACAAATCTATTCACAAATCTCACGCTCTCCCTCCAGGAGACTCTTGTTATACTATGATAGATTTACCCCTATACACCTAAGGGTACAGTAGTGAAGTAGCGCCTCACAGTATAGTATAATCTAGTTTACATGTAGTGTAGTAGCGTTCTACCATAGTGAAAACTCGAATGTATACTGTTCGTAGTGATAATTACAGTTATGAAAACGTGATAGAGTAGTGGTGCAAACTGTAAACTATTTATGTGTTAGTGCACACATTTATTAGTGAAAGTTTCTATACTTGTTATGTTTAGCAAAATCCCAAACTATACCGATTATAGTTTGCATGAATAACGTAGTGAATAGCGAATTTGGAAAACTATGAAATTGCAGTGAAAAACGACCCTTATGCTCAACATAGTACAAAAGGTTTAAAGTATGAGAATTTCATGAGTTCTGAAAACATTTATGTTTAGCTTGTATCCCCCCTGAAAACATTAAAAATACGGAAAATATAGGGGTATGAACTCACCTCGGGTGATTTGAATGAAGGATCGAATACGGAATGTGGTATGTTCAAGTGAAGCCTTGAACACGATTTGACCCTAATCAACAAGTAATGACACATAAAGGAGTCAAATGATGGTATTTCACCACCAGATGTGATGAAGAACCATTTTAAGAACTTGGGACTACTTGCACTTAGTGTTAGGACCTCAAAGGATTGCATGAGTGAGGTGTATGGCCACTTTAAAGGTGTATATGGCCATGGGTGTGCGGCCCAAAGGGTGTGCGGCCATACACTCATGATGGAAGGTGCCTTTGAGGTGTTTTCAAGGTCCATACTTGCATCCATGAAGTGTCCTAGGCCCATACTTGGTTGTAGTACAAGTTTAGGGTCTTAGAAATGAGTTTGTGGTCCTAGGGTGTGTCTGTATGGTC
The DNA here is from genome assembly GCF_051521515.1 of Lactuca serriola. Lineage (NCBI taxonomy): Eukaryota > Viridiplantae > Streptophyta > Magnoliopsida > Asterales > Asteraceae > Lactuca > Lactuca serriola. The sequence goes on from NC_136412.1 coordinate 144,512,149, forward strand.
GCACAAATGTGTGTGCTGCCGCACACATGAGTGTGTAGCCACACGCAGGAGGGTGCTGCCGTACACATGAGTGTGTTGTCGCATACAGGAGTGTGCTGCCGCACACATGAGTGTGTGGCCGCACTCCTTCAACGAGATGAAGAACATGATGGGACTTTCATGATTCAAGGCCTAGATCAAGAGGTTCTTCATGCACAACAAGTTAAGGGATGCATTACTCACGTTTTTTGAAGCTTTGGAAGTTTCAAAGTTGGAGAAACTTGAGAGGAATTGATGTTGTGTGCTGCCAAGCTGCTGAAGGAATGAAAGGAAGGGGGCTACCCTTTATATAGGCGTAAAGGTGCTGCCCAAAAATGAGTGTGCTGCCAAGGGAGTGGGTGTACGGCCGCACACCCGTGTGTACGGCCGTACACTCCTCCAAGAGGTGTGTATAGCCCAATTTTTTTCACTATTCAACACTACGACTCATTCCTAAACTCAACCTTGGTTATATATACAAGCTTAGAACACTTAAATGACCCTTTGAATAGCACTAGAAATTGAAAAAACAAGTTGAATATTGATTGAATTGGTTAAATGTACAAGATTGAAATTCCGGGTTGTTACACTTGAGAGCACCAGAGAACCAGAGAGCGTAGAGACAGAGAGAGAGAGAGAGACAGAGAGAGAGATAGAGAGAGAGAGGAGGCGATTTTCATCATCTCTAGTGTGATTTTGCAAGGAAGAAAGAAGGAGGGCAAGCTAGACGACTTAATGAGCTCAGATATGCTACCATTTTATCAGAAGAGGCTACTAGAGGTATGGATCTATGCTCAATCTCGTGTTTATGGTGATCTACTTGAATCTAGGGTTTTCTTATCCCTTCTTTAGCTTGGATTCAAAGCTTATGAGGTCCCAAGGTGGAATAACTCTTAGATCTGGACCTTAAGAGGTCTAGAGAGTCCCAACCATTCTGCTTTATGCTGTTCCATTAGAGGTATGAACCTAAGGTGCCATTTTAGAAGCTATTTCACCAAAGGAAGCATTATGGACATTGCATGAGTGCAAAGATTGGACCTTTACATGATTATTGAGCATTGGGAAGTCAGATCTATAGGTTAGAGAAACAGATCTGACCTCAGAATGTCATTTGAGTGTGGCTATGGAAGAAACTCGCCGAGTCCATAAGAGAACTTGACGAGTTGAGTCGGGGTTGCCCCACGATTCATGACCAGTGGTAACCCGTCGAGTGGAAGGTTCACTCGAAGAGTCGAGTTAGGCCTTAGAAGTATTCAGAGGACACGGTTGTCCTCGCTGAGTCACCCGAGTGCATTCGACGAGTCTGGTCAAAGTTTGACCGTTGACTAGAGTTGACTTCAGTTGACCTTAGGATTTTGGTCAAGTTGGTTCAAGAGAGGTCAAGGATGGGTAGAATGGTCTTCTACACATCCTTTAGAAGTGAGGACATGAGAAAGTATTGATTAGAGATGTTATTATGTTAATAGGAGGAGGCTAGGTTGGGTTATCGAGCATGAGAGGTTATCCGACGTCGTACGAGGTGAGTCTTCTCACTATACTTTACCTAGAGTGGTAATTATGTGTGACCGGAAGGTCTTATGTGCAACGAGTAGAATGCGATGTATGTTGTTATATGATATGTGTGTGCTATGTATGTGATAAGTAGTATGGTATGGACCGGAAGGTCATTATGATTTGGACCGGAAGGTCAAAAGTGTATGGACCGGAAGGTCAAGATGATGAGGACCGAAAGGTCATACGGGTAGGGCCGGAAGGTCTACCAGGGTTGGGATGGAAGTCCCCTAAGACACATGGATCGGAAGGTCCGATAGAGCTATGGCCTTGAGTGGCGTAGGTTTTGTATGTGGTATTTTGGGGAACTCACTAAGCATTTATGCTTACCGTTTGTGTGATATATGTTTCGGGTACCAGCGAGGATCGTGGGAAGGCGCCGACATGATCTGTACATATTGGAAGAAGAGTTGTTTGAGATTTTGGGATTTGTTATTATTATGACATTTGACATTATGAGATTTTGAGAACAATTATATGAGTTATGGTTGTTTCTTAAAATGAATTTTTTTTAAAATTTTTACGTCGTTACATGGATAATACGTTGTTATTGCATGCTATAATCGAGACATAGAAAATAACATAGTTTATCACAAAATGGAAACATGGAATCATAACATATATACAATCGTTAAAATTTCGTATAAATATTTTTTTTGAAGAAAAATGAAAAAAATATATAACCGTAGGTTTTAGGAAACCTACGGTTTCTTTTTTTTTTTTTTTTTTTGTTTTTTCAAAAAAAAATCACAGAATCGACAATATATACAAATGTTTATTGATTATAATTTTTTTTTAATAAAAAACCGGAAAAAAAAAAAGATAAAACCATAGGTTTTTTGGAAACCCACGATGTACAACCTTTTAATGCACAATCTGTGCATAAAATGGTTGTACACCCTAGGTTTCCAAAAAACCTACGATTTCACAATTTTTGTTTAGTTTTATGAAAAAAAAATCATGAAGTAATAACATATATACATTTCCAATCATGTTGCGTCAAATTTAAAAAGAACGAAAAAAAATAAATTTCGTACGGTTCATACGAAACCGTAGGTGTACAAGTCGACACTGCACAATCTGTGCATTGCGCACTTGTACACCGTATGTTTCGTATGAAACCTACTGTTTTACTTTTTTTTTCTATTTTTTTCAGGAAAAACTTAACCCCATTTACAAAATCTACTCCTAATCAAGAACACGGTTAAATTTTGATGAAAAATTGACAAACCTGGTTGTTCTTCGGGTGCTCGATTGAGAGAAAAAAATAGCCAAAACAACAAAATAATAGTGAAAAATAAACTAATCTGAAAAATTAAACATTATATACTCTAGGCTAATGGGCCGCAAAAAAATAAAAGGGCCATGAAACAGTAATCCATTACCACGAAAGAGTAGATTTCAGGCGTTCACCGTAGTCAAAGGGCGTTGACCGTAGTCAACTGTAACCCACTTACTCTTTCATGGGCTATTTTTTGGTAACTTGTTTTTTGCACTATTTTTTAATAAGTAATTAAGAATTATGGTTAGATTAGTAATTTCCCCATAACATTATAAAGTCATCAGATTCTATATGTAAGCTACATAGGTTTTTGTTAAAATCTGGTATATACAGGTCCAATTTATTAAAGTTTAAGACTTTTAATATATATATATATATATATATATATATATATATATATATATATATATATAGTGGGGACGTATGGAGAGTACTATTCTGTGAGGGATACCGATCTAACAGATCATACAATACTCAAGCATATAACATATCAGGATAACAATCCAAAAGGGCCGACCTTGGTGCCTTAGACCCTTGAGTATAGTGAGGAAAACTCACCTCACAACTGTCGAACTGAAGTGATAAGCTCAAACTCTCAATCACCGCCACATACTCCGCCGCCTATATTTTCCATAGGACCATATTCATAAATTTCCAATTTACCAAAATTCCCCAAAAGTCAACTAGTCAACCCTTGGTCAAAGTCTAGGTCAATGGTCAAGGTCAACAGTCCATGTTGACCCAACTCGTCGAGTGCAGTTCACTGACTCGTCGAGTCCTTCCTGAACTGGAGAAGTCGTGAAATCCCCCATCGACTCGTCGAGTTTCCATGCAACTTGCCGAGTTCATGCATGTTCAAAAGTCGGGAAAACTCTAGGTGTCTTGCCGAGTCTTCCTACTGACTCGCCGAGTCCATGCAGAAACCCTTGCACGACAATCTTCATCGGACACGCCGAGTTGACCCTGCAACTCGTCGAGTCCCTACAGTCCTTTCTCCATTCAGATGTTTTTTAAGCCATTCCAAATCACCATAACGTAGATCCAAGCTCCTAAGGCATACTTCTTACGTAAAGTTGCAAACTTTACGTACATGCAAGGTGATAATGACTTATATCAAGCTAAAGAAGAGATTTTAGGCAAAGGAAATACACTAGCATGCTAAAGACCGAGACTTTATGATTATAAGGACCAAGATAAGCCTAGATCTGAAGTTGCAACTTCAGATGTTGGTTCATCACTCGAAATGAAGTACCAACATACCAAAATGGCCCTAAATCTCAAATATAGAAGGATCTAGCTAGAAGAAGATACGACTTGATACCTTCAAATGATGCTAAATTGAGGTAGACTTCAAATCCACACGCGTTCCTTGCCTCAAACTTCTTAATCTTCAAGCTCCTCTCACCAAGATCCACCTTCCAAGCTTAAAACACACAATTATGGAGAGAGAACGACGATTTAGGGATTTTGGACTCACAATGGGCTATAAGGGAGGCTAATGACCCTTTAAATATGGTGCAAAACCCCGGAAATTAGGGTTTCATCCTCCAACTCCAACTCGTTGAGTCGTGTCCTCCGACCCGCCGAGTTGGTCACTTAAATTTACGGTCCAAAAGCGTTCCTAATCGACGAGTCGGGGCGTAACAACATTAAACTATATATTGATTGTATTAAGTTGTGAGTTGATTGCATTAAGCTGTGAATTGACTGTATTAAATTTTGAATTGACTGTATTAAACTGTGAATTTTTTTATGAATTTTATGTTTGCTTTTGAAAAATGAGATCATTCAAGCAATATACACATATTTTATTTTCTCGAATTTTGAATAAATATGTAAAAAGAAATAAACTTTGAATATTGTGTAATTTAAACATTGAAAAAACACAGGCATCCATAACTAAAGATATAAATATAACTTTTAAGTTGATAATATATATATATATATATATATATATATATATATATATATATATATATATATATATATATATATATAATTTGTGTGTATTAAATTGTAATTAAGCTGTGAATTGACTATACTAAATTATGAAGTTTTTAAATTTTGTGTTTGATTATAAATATAACATGAAAGAAATATTATACATATGATTTTCTCTAATTTTGAATAAAGTATGTAAAATTTATACTATGAATATTTTCTAAATTAAACTTTGAAAGATGCATTATCCTCTAGATCAAATGGCGTACATGCAAGTTTTAAGTTGAGAATATGGTTGTGAATGTATAATTTATGTAATTAGCTGTTAATTTATTATGTTAAGCTATGAATTTTGTGTATTGAACTGTGAATTGATTATATTAAGTTGTGAATTGATTGTATTAAGTTGTCATTTTTTTTTGAATTTTGTGTTAAAATTTGATTAATTTATGTGTGAATTTTTGTATTAATTTTCATGTGATTATATTTGTTTTTGGCGATGTATAAATAATTAAATATGTAACAATGTACTATTTTTAATAATTGTTTTGCCTTAAACTAAATGAATGAAATAATAGATTTATTAAACTGTGCATGTTGGATTTGAGTTGTTATTTGTTAACATATGATTTTATATATATATGTCTGATTTGAAAGAAAAAATGATTGTGACAGTGGCATTGATGGATGGTGTCGGCGTGTGGTAATTAGTGGTGGCTGAGTTTGGGTTTGACATCTTTGAATAATTAAATTAATGTAAAATAGATTGTATTAAGTTGTGAATTTTGTATATTAAATTGTAAATGGATTGTATTAAATTATGTATTTTATATAAATTCGGTGTTAAAATATAAATCAAAATATGCATGAAAATATTAGTCTATAAAAGTTATGATTTTGCCCCTTTGTTATTAAAAACAAAAAATTCACGATTTTAACATATGTAATAAGTATTTACGATATAGATATATATATATATATATATATATATATATATATATATATATATATATATATATATATATATATATAAAGTATTTATGAAATAAGAGGTCTTAATATTTTGTGGTTCTCATTTGAACCACTTCCTATATATATATATATATATATATATATATATATATATATATATATATATATATATATAAAGTATTTATGAAATAAGAGGTCTTAATATTTTGTGGTTCTCATTTGAACCACTTCCTATATAGGGTTAGGTTATAATGTGGATGACATGTATTTTATGGTCGTAATGACGATTCTAGACCAATAGATGAATATAATGAAGGAGTTATGATTTGAGAGTGTATCGTATTACAATGGAATAATATCTACCATATAATTACTCAAATTTCATTGTAAGGGTATTTTAGTCAATTAAACTATATTTAAAAAAGGTAATTTTCAGATTTTAAGGGTTAATTAATTGTTATAATTTTAAAATATGATTTTTGTTTTAAGTTAATTAAATTTGAATTTTAACACAATCTTTAATAATATCCGATTTTACTATGTGAGAATAATATTATGTTAAAATGATATTCTATAAGAATGATAACAATTAATTAATAAAGAGACTTAAATTTTGAAAGTTTATGAAATCAGTTTTTGTTTTTTTAAATAAATGAATTCTTGGAAAAAATTAATTATATTTTTTAAACTAATAACATGTCAAAAAATTACATTTTATGAACTAGTCTACATCAGAAAATTAAAATATCTTAGAAACAATTACAGTAGACACATTCTTGAAGTAAAATATATGAAAAAAAACAAGAATATGCTAATGATGCATTTTGAAAGAATAATTTGGTTCAGTCTAAAATAATATGTTGATGATAAATTTTGAAAGAATAAGACGATTAACGATGCTTTCTTTTTGGAAGATCGGTGACCTCTATCCGACTCATCATCATCTAACCTTCAGGCACTTTGTCACCGTGTTCCACTTTAGGAACCAATTATCTCTACTACCTTCATGCCCTTGATCATAACATTCTTTGAGAATAACTTCCATGAAATCGAATTCTGTCAGAATAACTACCATGAGAATAACTACCTTTTGTCCCTTGTTTATGGCCAAGAAAACAAATAAAAAGCGTTCTTTGAGAAACATCTATGATAAAAAAAAATAATAACAATGTATTGCATAGAAACGTCTATGATATTAATCCAAGGGAAAATCTATGATAATAGATTAAAAAGTTGTCAAGTACATTCTTAAAAGAATAAAACTATACACTCTTAATGAACACTCTGAATTCACTGCATTCTAAATGAATATTGTCTCATTCAAATATTGTTGTTTCCTAATATCTACAAAACTTTTGTCGAAAATAAAAACTTATAAATTGAGGGATAGTAAATTTATGTGCTTTTTTTTGGTTTCTAACACTTCGATCTTGATGTAATTACAAAGTTTAACTAGTCGAATAAATCTTAAAGTTGAAGGGTTTTATTTTCCAAACTCTTTGAAGCATGGACTATAACAAATGCAAACTCATTTTGAAAATTAACAAAAAAAAGTATAGATTATGTAAAATACAAAAAATAATAGAAAGTGTACATGTAGTGCTTGTGGATTTTATTTTACCATAATTTGCAATGCTTTGAACTGAAATGCACATTAGAATTTAAATGATTAATAATTAACAAAATTCAATGTTGCCTAAAAATCAAAATCATCTCCAAAACAAAGCATTTGTATGGATTTTTATTTTTCCCTAAATAAAATGTTATATGTCAAAGTAAGTGTTAACGATGCATATTGACAACAAACCATCCAAAAGTTATTGATTCACTCATCAAAGTTTTGTATCAAATTTTTACCTAGTTAATTATTTTAATAACTAAACAAAAAAAATTCAAACAGATGTCAATTGTTCTTTAATTCAAAAAATGGATATGAATTTAGGGTTCCATGATTTTTTGAACTTTATTCTCTTACTTTTCATCAGGTAAGAATCAAACTCAAGTCCTAAACCTACACAAAACATCACGACACAACATAATTGATAAATAAAAAATGATAACCTATTTTATTTGATGATATCGGCACAACAAAATTGATAAATCAAAAGCGGTCATCACTCTTCAGCCAACACCACAATAATCTGAAATTGGGGATTTAGGGAGGAAGAGGCGGAGGTGTCGTTGGAGAGGATGCATTGATATAGAACTGTTGTCACAAATGGGGAGGAATTGACAGAAGGAATGAGTCATCGGAGGAAGAGTCGATATAAAGGTTTAAGGACCCATCGTCGATAAGAAAATGGGATGGGGAGCAGAATGCGATGATATGAGAGGGTAAGGTTATAAAGATGAAGACAAAGGTGATTTAAGGGATCAACATGATTGTAAGGAGTTTTAGTATAATTTAATTTGTTATTTTAATTATAATATGTTAATTTACATATTTAACCTTATAAGGATTTTTAGATATTTAATTATTTCTAAATTCTTATTCCTACTTCCACATAATACATGTCCATCTAATATGAACTTCCCCCCCCCCCCCTCTCTCTCTTTCTTTCTCTCTCTCTCTCTCTCTCTCTCTCTCTCTCTATATATATATATATATATATATATATATATATATATATATATATATATATATATATATATATATATATATATATATATATATATATAGGATCAAATGAAAACACCTAAAAGGTTGAGAACGCAAGAACAAATCTACACCATCAAAATATTCAAATCTAAGGTTATTATCAGACGGACCACTTATGTAAATTATGAAATTTATTGGTATTAACATGTAACTTTGAAATAGTGAAAAGGGTATAATAGTAATTGATTGTTTATTTAATTCCTATAACTTCTCACTCTTTCATTTCAATTTCGTCTCTCACTCTCTCTCTCTCTCTCTATACCTAGGGCACGTCTCTCTCTCTCTCTCTCTCTCTCTCTGTCTCTCTTTATACCTAGGGCACGTCTCTCTCTCTCTCTCTCTCTCTCTCTCTGTGTCTCTCCCGCTCCGAATCAAACCATCCTACCGCCATTGTCAACCTTTCTGTTAGTATCATTATCTCCATCGTTTTAGGTAAGCTTTAATTTGGAGTGTGATCGAGAAAGGAGATGGTGAAGCAACGATGTTTGAGGCATATTGTGGCGGTAATCGGGTGGCTCAACGAGCAGATGACAACCCTAGTGGTCGGAAGTTGTGGTTTGTTTCTGATTAATGTCACGTAATCTTTTCAATTTTTTAATTCAAATGATTGATATCATTATTTCTCTTCTCGTTTTGGCCTTCACGTCAATATCCACTGCACTAGACTTCACCTCTTGAATTCTTTTATTTTTATGCATATTAATATGGATTACTTTGGTTTTGCAAAGTTTCTTGACTTTCACATTAAATAAACATACATATATGTGTTTCCCATGCTAAATCACGGGACAACAACCATACTGAATTTTGATTTTTATGTTGATGAACTTTTCTTTATTTCAAATCCATTTTCATATTTGAGTTTTGCTAAAAGTCAAATTTATTTTTTGACCTTTGATTTTAGTTAAGTTAAATAGGAAGAATCAATAATAATGCTAAAGTCATTAATGAATAGTGTGTGTAATTTCCAAAGTATTAAAGATTTGATAAAAACAACTTAACTATGATTGATTGCTAGCCTTCTTAAATTACTTTTTGTAGTTTATTTTTGTTGATTAAATTTGGAGAGTTCAAAACAAAAACCCAATCTCATATAGTTTTGATCTTTTTTTGTTATCTCTCAATCTTAAATACAATTTTGTGCCTTCTTCGTTTGAGATTACAATGGACTGGACTTTAGATATTTTATATGTTATTCATTGATGAATATGTAATAGAGCTAGCCTTCCTACACCTGGATTTTTTTTCTATATACAATTTGGTATGTTATTCATTGATGAATATGTAACAGAGTATGAAGTTTCTTTTCTCTAACAGCGAAACCCATTAATTTTCTTAATTTTTGATATGCCCCTTGGATTTTAAGGCTGAAAGAGATGCATATAAAGGTACAATAATAATATTTTCTTGTTTTGAGTTTCTTATAATGCTTTTTAAATTCGTTTTCTTTATTTGGTTCTAAAAATAAGGTGATATAGATATCATTTACTGTTTTGGTTTTGTTCATATGGAGTAAACACATAACTGTTATGGTTTGTAATTGATCATCTTCTTGTAGGCCTGGAATTAGATTCATAAGAAAAGGTTGTGAACGGAAGCTATTTGATGAATTTTTTGAAAGAGATATGGTTCATTGAACTTAATGATTTATGTGTATTTGAATATGGGTTTTTCTGAAGGTCATTTGGAATTTGTTTGAGAAGATGAAAGGTGAAAAATTTGAGCTAGAAGAGAATGAAAAACTATATTATATTTTGGTGTATTCATCTATAATAGAAGGTGTATTTAATTATAAATAACAGCGTATTCATATGTGAATAAGTGTATTTATTTATGATTATAGGTATTGTTATCTTACATTATTTTTATTTTGTATTTATTTATGAGTACTAGTGTACTTATTTGTGAATAGCAGTGTATTCATGTACGAATGGTTGTTTTTATTTCTAAATAACATTGTATTCATGTATGAATCAGTGTATTTATTCATGATTAAAATTATTCACTTTTTTAAGAAATGAAAATTTTTACACTATTTTTATTATCATTAGATGAAAAAAGGCATTGGATTATTTATAAATTGATATATTTTCATTTGTGATTGGAGTCGTATTAAGTTTTTAGATGAAAATTTTCAATTTTGAATACAAGTGTTTTGATTTGAGATTGAATTTCTATTCACTTTTTGTAGAAAAAAAGTGTGAAATTCGAGAAAAAAATTGATTTTTTTTCAATTTTAAAATAAATTTTGGTAAAAATCTTCTTTATATTCCATTAATAAGTAAAATTAAAAACATAATATTTCTTTGTTTTTGGTAATGATCCTAAATTTAAGGGAAATTGATTGAATTTTATTTTATTTTAATTTAGTTAAAATATACAATTACTAATATACATTTGTATATTGATTGGTCCCGAATTGTTCTCGCGTTCTCAACCATTTAGGTATTCTTATTTGATCATTTCCCAATATATATATATATATATATATATATATATATATATATATATATATATATATATATATATATATATATAAAATGGTTGTAGATATTAATGTTTTTTTTCGAACATAATATTATCAATAAAAAACTACCAAGTAGTTAAATCACAGCTTACATATTACAAGAAATTGGTAACATTTAATTATATATATATATATATATATATATATATATATATATATATATATATATATATAAAACAAATCTCACTATTTCTAAAAATAGATTGAACAAAATAATAATATTTTTTTAAGACGTCCAAATCATTAAGCTAATTATACAACTAATCATTAATAAAATAATATTAAAATTTAAACAAACTCCTATAACTCTTCTTTAGTCATTTCATTAATTTTCTTTATTTTTAATATGACATGTTTCCTAAAACAAACTAATGATTGAATTGAAAATAATCATTCTCCATCAAAAAAAATTTAATTGTCGAAACAAACTATTTGTCACCCGTCGCTTTACGCGGGTAAACGGCTAGTGTGTATATATATATATATATATATATATATATATATATATATATATATATATATATATATATATATATATATATATATATATATATATAAAAGCTGTGATTTAACTACTTGGTAGTTTTTGATTGATAATATTATGTTGGAAAAAAAAACATTAATTATATTCCTAATGGATATTTATTTTAACATCATCTAAAACAAAGGAGAAGAAAAACCAATCAAACCTCTGGCTACAATACCGTTCAGTAAATAATAAAACAATTAGTAAGATGTTCGCAAATCAAATTGACCAGTTTCTATATATATTTATAAATTCGCTTTTTATTTTATTGTATGTTTTCAGTGTACTCTTACAAAGAAAATGCTTAATTCCTGGCCATCGTCAGCACCATCCGGATTAATCATATGAAAAGTTTCCGAATCCTTGCTTCCAGCCACTCTTTCAAACCTTGCCCTCATATACGTCAACTCTCCATCAACCGCATAATCTTTTTCCGACAAGCCCGGAAGAACTCCAGCACCCATGGATACACCCCTTAAGGATTGCATAACATGGAGCTCATCATCCGTCATCTGTGTCCTCCTTATTGAATATCCATATTTCCTCCCGTTACAATAAACCGCCCACACAAATTCCTCCAACACCTTCTTCTTGCGACTTGTGGTCTCACTTTCAAGAGATAACCTCACCATATCTGAAGCCATTTCCTTCTGGAATGCAACCGAGTGCATTGGGAGCTCAATGACAAACACTGGGAGGCGATGTGGATCCTCTTGAATGGCCAAACTGACTCGCCCTCTCCTGTAGCCAAATAACGTCCCAGTGGTTGCCTTATCTGTTAGTAGCTTCCGTGGCTTCCCTAGTAGTGCCACCATCTTGCAACCGGAGGTCAACATGGGAAGAAGCTTGAACATACGAAAGATCCCTCCTCCTGTCTTGGAGGGTTTTCGGCTACTAGTGGTGTTTTGTAGCAATGATAACAGGGATGCGTTTTCCATTTTCTGAAACGGGGTGGAGTAAACTGAAGGCATATTATGAGTTAAATATGATGAAGAGGGAGGGAGGATGGTTAGAAATATATAGAGAAAAAGTTAGACGTATATATAGAATCTTGATTAGTGTTACCATATCATTGCATTGTTACTATTGTTATTATTTGATGTACTTACACATAATTAATAGATATCCTAATTAACTTCAGTGTTGTTTACGATGTTGTAAAGCTGTAAAGAAAGGAAAAGAATGAAGGTGATGGATCACATGCAATTAAGGGATGATTTTAAGATTGATGTGATAGACGAATTGAAGTTTATAGTGGTAATGAGAAAAAAGGAAATAGGATGGGACCAAACCAAGCGTAACAAAGAGATAAAGGGGGTGGGGTGTGACCACAACTTTGTGCTAAAAACTGGCCCTGCCGCTGAGTTATGGAATTAAAGTGTATCTGTCCATGTGATATTAATCATAAGCAAGGTTTTAAAAAGCTCCTTATCACTCGCCATGGAGGGTTATAGTTTTAAGGTTTGTAATTTCGTCAAACTTTAACAAAATGCCTTCTTGAAATCATACATGTATATAATAATGAATAATAGTAGAAAATATATATAGAATTAATAATTATATACAAAATTGTCATTTTAAGTCACGCCTTACAAACGACATGACTTGTCACGGCTTTAAAAAGCTTGAGGTTTAACATTGTTGTCAAGTTAAACCTACCATTATTTACAACCTTGATTTCGTTGTATGGATATTGAAATACAAAGATGAAAATCATATATAACTAAATACATACATATACATATAAATAACATCTAGTTTGGCAATGGCTTTAAAACCAAAATAACCGAAATCGGAGTTGAACCGAACCGGATTTACTATAAAGGTTCGGTTATCGGTTCTTCACATTGAAAAAATTCGATCCCAATTCTAACTCTCTTTCGGTTCTACAAAACCGGTTAAAAAACCGGAACAGGATTGGAACTTTAAGTCTAAAAAGTCCATGCAAATTGTTTTTTTTGAATAAACTACACACCCTAAAAGACAACATATAAATGCTATATTTTTTCTGTTTCAACACATTTTTTATTTTGTCCCACTTTTTTTTAATCATTTTTAAATTTGAAAGTTTAATTTTATTTCTTTTTTATTTTTGAATACTTAGTTCTTCAATATGTGGTGGTTGAAAGCCCATTACTACTTTTGCTTCCATTTTGAAAGCGTATTGCCATTCTTGGCTCCATTTTGAAATTGAGTTGCTATTCTTGGTAAAACAATTATTGGTTCCACTTTGAAAGTGTAGTGCTAGTCTTGGTTCCATTTTGAAAGTCCATTGTTATTCATGGTTGCAAAACCGGATCCATTTTGATAGAGATTTGTTGTTAATGGTGCAAATCACAAAAATCGTTTATATTCTGAAAAATAACCGAAAAAACGGTACTTAGACCGACAGTCTGGTTCACTTTTCATGTAATCTATTGAAATCGGTTCTGGTTTCGAACCGATTCAATTACAAGGATCACCCTACTTCTAGTACTACAATAATTAGTTTTTTTACACATCCTTATAAATTATTACTAGGATGAGAAAATTTAGAAATAATATATGACGTGAAAAGTGGAAAAATTAAAAGGTATAATAGATTTTCAACCGCCGATAATGTTTTTCTGCTTTGTGAGGATATGGGCAGAGGGTTCGCCATTTTGTGATTTGCTAAAACAACGAATTACACTACATAACCTCTCCTGACCAACTCTTAATTGAAAAATCTAGGACTTGAACACTTGAACAACCTCTCATATGGAGAGTACATTGCCTTTACTGATAGGCTAACATAAAATTTGTAACACTTGTATTTTGTAAGTTTCATATTTAACCTTGTAAAACTCTAAATCGTGGCGTATTAATCGGATTCACCAGAACTGGTGCGGAATCCCAATCTAGTGATTAATGCAAAACGTGATATAGAACAAAGAACACAAGATGAATCTTCAAAGAACACAAGATAAAACTCATCCTTTAATTTATATTGGGCCGTGAACCATCTCCAAAGACCAATTGGGCCGAAAATCATCAAAATGGAACTCATACTTTAATTTATATTGGGCCATGAACCATCTCCAAAGACCAATTGGGCCGAAAATCATCAAAATGGGCCCATAAGATGGACTTAAGCACAAAAGGCCCAAGTTCTCTTCTCTCTTCTCTCTTTCTCGGCCCAAGTACAAAACAAAAAAAGGAGAAAGGTGGAATTATAAGGATAAAACAGCTCATAATTATACTTGGGAATATCCATGCACCCATCTCATACTTCCATGTAGCTATCACCTCACTCTCTCTTTTCTCCCCTCTCTTTTTCTTCTTCGATCGAGAACACAAGAGGAAAAACACACACCTCACAAATTCTCTCCAAACACTCTCAAAGAACAGTCTTGTTTCTCCATAAAAAATTTCGAGATCTAGGGCATTTCAAGGAGGTTTTTCCACAATAATCATCATTATAGGTAAGTTAATGCTTGGATCCATGGTTTAGCTTCTTGAAATTGTTATAAATCTCTTTCTAACTCATGAAAGTTCATGATCATGCTTCTTAGAACCTATCTAAGCCAAAGCCTTCTCAAGAAGCTTACTAGGGCCGAAAATAACATCAAACTTCTTCCATTTCTTCTTCAAAACCGTAACCAACAAGCAAAGGTGAGTTCATACCCCTCTCTTTTCGGTTTTCCTAAGTTTTATGGGGGAGAATACAAGTAAAATATGTAGATCTATGTGTATTTCTATGTTCTGTGTGATTTCTTGTGTTTATGTGGTAAATATGTGCCAAAAATGAAAGATATTTCGAGATCTATAGTTCATGGGGGAAAATATGTGATCTAGGATGTATTACACTTAACAAGTTAAGAAAATTATCATCTAAGGTTATAATAAGCAAGTTACAACACAAAACCCATTTTTGGACTTAAAAATTGCCATCCACAGTTTTCTTAAGGACTAAAAGAGTCAAAATAGTAAAAATAAATGTTTTTATGAACATCATTTACGGACTAGAAATGTAATTTGTAGCTTAATGGGCCAAATTTTGGGCTTTTCGGCCCATTGAGCCAAAAATTGCGAAAAAATAAATTTTTGAAGGGATTGAAATGGTGAACTTCTCAAAACAGGGGGTAAAAGGGTAAACAAAACTAATTTAGGGGTTAAAATGATTTATTTTCCAAACAAGGATGAAAAATGTAAACTTTTTGGATTTTGGGCTAAAATTGTAAAAGTTGCATAAAGTTTGGGTTTAAATTGAAAAACTCTTTACTGTAGGGGCTGAAACTGCCAAAGAGTAAATTTTGAACTAAAAACATCACTTAAACATTTCTATGGGTCAAAAATGTCAAGAAAATGGTTTAAGGGTCTAAAATGTCCTTTTTTTTTTATAAGGGACTAAAATTGTCATTTTTATTAAATAAGAGCTGAAAATGTCAAACCAATATTTTGAACCAATTATTTTATTATTAAGATATTTGAGTCAAAAATACCAAACTACAACTCATGGAAATGGAAAGATGAATATACGTATAATTCCAAAAATCATTATAAACAACCGACCGGCCTCGTGCCGATACAAAAATAACAATCGTTCAATCAAACTTTCCAACGATTATACAATACCTAAAACAAGTAAACATTCAAATCTTTGGGCTTGAAAGTCTCAAATCATGCTTATTGGACATTCGTGACCCATTAACATAACTTTTGAGCCCAACGATAAAAACAAATGTTTATTAGGCCTCTTGTGACCCAATTACATGTTTAAGGGACCCTCAATGGCTTTCAAGTGCTATTGGGCCTCAGTGGCCCATTAGCATTGATAGTAAGGTCCAAAAAAATCAAATGTGAAATGGGCCAACATGTCATTTGTATACCTAATAGCCTTAAATAATACACGTAATTAGCAGGACTTTGTAATCCTCTTCTTCTCGTTTGTTAGGCTTACCTTCAATTCAGTAAACATATACAGGTCGTTAATCAATGGTAATCAAATTCAATTTGGATTCAGTGAGTAATAACGGGCGGCACCTTTAAGGGTCGTTTGTAGTCTGTAGTTATAATCAAATTCTCATGGAGGGAGAGCGAGAGTTTGTGTATAGATCTATACGGGGGTGACTCCCCCACACCTCAACTGTTCACTACAGTTAGACTCGGCCAGTCTAGGGTGACAAAATCTTAAGATCAATTCCGGCGTTCGTAGAATGCCAAGACAGACGAACTAGTTGTTATCATGCATGGTTATAATGACTCACATAAATAAATCCAAACACTATCCGAGTAATCAAGGAAAAGCATAATCATATGTGGTGATGGTATAACAATTCGAAACAATTATATTATATTATGTTATCGGAAAACATCGGGTTTTTCGAGGAAATCAACACCATTCACTTGTACTTTTCGATAAACTATCATGCAAAACTTCTCATTTATACACGCTTAGAAATCACTTACGTACAAAACTATGGATCTTCACACTTTGGTATAAACAATTGTCTTTTTCCGAAAATATCGGATTTTCTGGGTATTATAAACTATACAAACATTTTCAAAACAACCATGCTTATGAACTCACCAACATTTCAGATGCTGACGTTTTTCAAAATAACTTGTATTCTCAGGAAACATGTAAGCTGAGGAGTAATACTAAGTAAGTTAGGGTGTTATGCTTTTGAAAACTATCAAACAGTTTGTGTTATGGATATGTAATGTTTAAACAATGTACTTGATGTGAACAATGTCAGTTGTAATGTATTGATGGATGGTGATGTTTATGTTATGATTCATGTATATTCATTGTGATGATATTCAATTTAAGTCACGTGAGCCCTCAGACGTTTCTGCCGTCTGGTTCGGGGGTGTGACAGGTTGGTATCAGAGCACTGTTTATAGTGAACTAGCATATATAACCACACATTGATATGCAACTATAAACCAAAGAGGGACTAAAACAACTCTGAACAAAACATATGAAACACAATGATAAAACACCTCTACTTTTACGGTATAGGAAAAAGAATATAATACCAAATCAAATAAGATGATGCTGACGTCTCGGTTAAGTCGGGACTGTACATAGTTGTATTAAGGGGTGAGCCTGATCAAATACATTTCCTTCGAAGTACAACTATCACATGCCCTGAGGAAATCACGATGGTCGGTAAACTTAAAAATTACCCCTTGTCTACCAAGAAGAGAACATCAACTCAAATTATACAATAATTAAAACATCTTAGGAATAATATTAGTATATTTATACAATCTCGTAGACAGTATGGTCGCCTTCAATCACCCCGTAGATTTGTAATTCCCTAATCAGGGGAATAACGGATGGTTGGAGGAGGAACCTGAAGAAGACCCTGAGGAGGAGTCTGAAGAGGAACCTGAGGAGGAAGCTGAGGACGGACCTGCTGAGCCAGTGGTAGACCTGGAAGAAGAGGACGCAGAAGAGGACCTCGAGGAGGAACCCATCGATGACGATGACGGTGATTCGGACGCAGAGTCCGAAGTCATCAACCCCGCTTACCCGACTAGGGTGGCTGCTTATCGGATAGGCCTAACTGGTCCTACACCCCCCCTGGGGTATCGACCTTTGGAGGTGGAGCGGACAGCAGGGGCAGCGATCCCCGTTCGGCATGTCATGCGAGTTCAATGACTTGAGGGAAGGAGGACCGGCTGATCATGCGCTTCCGGTCATGGTGAGACGATTGCGGAACACTAGCGATCTAGCTCAAAGCACCGCTGATCAGATGCACCAGATGCGGACTAGGGTCGAGCGTGCAGAGCAGGATACACGAGAGGTTATCCGAGAGTTCCACATGAGACGGGCGAGGTGGGAGGCTCGACCTCCGAGATGCGGAACGACAGGTGGCTTGCCTTCAGGGAGCGTCCACTTCATTAGCACCACCCCCTGGCACATCCCATCATGATTAGGACTAGTCGTACTCGTCGTTAGTATTATGCTACTATGATCTATGTTATGTACCGTCGAGTCTATGTTTAAGTGATTACACTACTCATAGAGTCGTTATGTTGCCGAACTTTCACCACTTATGTATGCTCTTTCGAGCAAATTTTCATGTATCAAAGTACGGATATTATTAGTGGAAACATATATGTGTTCTATTATGATGTTGTTATCTATTATGTGTTATGTTTCCATGATTGTATGTTAAGATATGAAACTGATGGGTTTTGGTCATAAGAACATCCTATGTGCTCATACAAACCCTAATGCTTGGATCTAGGTTTCTCTATTGTACATGCAAGTTATCAAAGACTATAAACCCTAATTCTAGCATACAAGCAATCATATTATTAAAATAATGGGTTTAAGATATTACCTTGATTGTTATATAGCAATAACAATCCCAAATCCTCCTTGTATTGACTTTAGAAAGCTTAGAGTCACAAATGTCACTCCTCTAATGGTTCACAAACACCAAGAGCAAGAGGACGAAGAGGAGAGAGGATGGAGGCTGCCCAAAAAAACGTGTGAAACCCTAGAAGGATGCTTAGCCACATTTTTAGGTCATAAGGGATCTATATATATATATATATATATATATATATATATATATATATATATATATATATATATATATATAGAAGGATGCTTAGCCACATTTTTAGGTCATAAGGGATCTATATATATATATATATATATATATATATATATATATATATATATATATATATATATATATATATATATATATGAGGCTATTAGGGTTATCTAACAAGGAAACCCTAAATTGGATGCTTAAGCCCTAAGCAACCCATGGACCCCTCTCCTTAAGGCCTTGGACGATTTCCTTATGGGTTTCCCCATAGAATTCGTCCACTCCTTAATACAAGGCAATCCATGGCCCGATTGCAATTATCTTATAATTACAATTCCAGTCCCTTAAGTTTAATTAATCTCTTTTAGTTACAAAACTAATTACCAATTAATTATTGACTAATATTAATTAAACAATATGATTTCTTCTTTAATATATTATTCTCATATTAATAAATCATATTTAATCATTTCTCTCCATAATTCATCCTATCAAGTTGCTTTGGTGAAGGCAACCCAAAAGGACCATGCACCATCGGGTCAAGTACATACCAAAATAGTTATGGACTTAGACACTAATCTAACAGTCTCCCACTTGGATAAGTCTAATAACTATTATGCGTATGACTTCAGATCCTGATCTGCAATTGTAGCTTTCCAAAGCCGCTGTCAACTATGATCCTATCAGATACGCGTGTCCTTAGATAAGGGATCATATATTCCTCCATTCTAGATATCATATAAAACATGATTTCAAATCATTCTCTTTGTACTTTTTCTCGACCTCCGATTTATGACGACTGACTAATTGAACAAATCAAATTAGCCCTAGCCCGACCGAGTATTTATGTTTGTCATCACTAAATCATCGAGGGGCCCAAAGATATCGCTTTTATCGTACTTTGGATAAAAGGAACGGATAAAATTTGATTCAATGCTTGCTTGCTTGCACTCACCCACCGAATTACACACAACAATATGTTTTATAACACTAAGTTACTAGTGCGTTTACATATTATCAATGTGCAACCGATTTGCAAGATACAACTCACACATCTCGGTTTCAAGAATATAAGATGTTATCGTCTCACCAATCACTCGTGATACAATTTCATGGAGTGATCCAAGTGAGCGTGGGTTTAATCCAATGCTCAAATCATATTCATAAGCACTCATGAATGTTGCAGCAAACATTTGCTTATGTCTAATACACTTTAGACAATCCACACACCAATTCACGACAGTCTTCTTTCATATCTACTTCCAACATATGAACGACTGTGGCCCATTTGAATAATTTGACGGTTCTTAACCAATTAAATTATTCTGGAAGTCAAAACATGCAAAGTGAAACACAAGAATAATACTAATCCCATATGGACTCAAACCTTTGAGCATAAATAAAACACCTTTTATTTATCACCATATTGATTACTCATTATTTGTCGTTTCGGTTAATCAACTTCTTACATGAATTATTACACTTGTCCCATGCTCTTAGCATGCACACAATGTTTACCTATGGTTCTTACTTTGTGAAATAGATCCAATGAACACATTTCCAATCATACTCATTTCACAACTCCTAATCCTTTTCATAGGTGTACGAATATCAAATTCTTGCCACTTATAGAATATGCTAGATTCTAACATTTTATGCAACGATCCTTTCGTAATGTCACTGCACCAAAGTCACAAAGACTATTGCCAATGATATTACAAAATCCTCTATCGGAGATTGTTACAATACAATTCCTTTGATATGATGTCTCTCACTCAAAGTACATTCCTTTGAACATCCTTTTGCATAAAAGTTTCTAATCTAGTCATAGATTTTCAATATTCAATTCCCAATATGGACATGTTTCCATATTTTCCATATGACAACTCATTCTTAATAGAATCTTATCTATTCATAATAATGTCGATATGGTCCATCCAATATGGAAAAATTTCCATATTTTCCAATACTATACTTCCAACTACTCATAAGCGACCAATCCTCGGCGAACTTTGGATTGTCCTTTGATAGTTGTTTAATTATCTTAGTCAAAACCGATTCTTGTCCTTTTTCCCTCTAAATGCGCTAGACATTTGTAAAATTTTAGAATGTTCAAATATTATAGCCTATGCAATCAATCCTATACCCGAAGCGTATGGGACACAATGCATAATGTCTTACATGAAGATTTGATACTTTATCAATCTTTTGCCATAATACTTTATTTGCTATGTTCTCAAAATTTGAATTGTGAAGAGGAATGCCGTAATCATAATCAAAAGTTGACAACACACTATGTTTCCTTGACTAAATTATTAACATTCCACAACCTAAGCCTTTAGATTTGAAATGAAGCATAATATTCTCTCTCCCTTAATTATAGCGATACAACTATTCCATCCTTACGACTTTGTAAAGAATGACTCTTGTTTTCTATAATTAATATTGCCAACTTGCAATACTTTCCATAATAATCATACAATCATAACATTTATGCTCCCACTATCAAGATGATTATTATAAACATAACCCTTATGCTCCCACTAGCTTCAACATGTATTTAGAAACAACTTAACTTTCAAAAAAACAATGCCTATTGAATTTCTTTAAGTTCATGTTTCTAATACCTAATGCTTTGATAATCTTTTATCAAGGCTTCTTGAACTTATACACTCTTTTCTTAGATAGGTCATATGTGCGTTTAAACAATTCGGACTAATTGCCAAACCTCACAATTCAAATTATGGAAAGGGACACCGTAACCATAATCGAATTTCGAGAATGCAATTTTACAATCACTATTGTGACAACCCGAAATTTCCATTTGTACGAACATTACCTATTCAATAGAAGCTAGTCCAGTTTCAGTGATTTTCATACTTTTCCGAACAAGTTTGTGTACATTAGGGTTTACGTTTAAGGAGATATCAGGAGAGTGGATGCTCCTGGTTTTGTGAAATTTGAGCATTCCAAGTTTCATAATGTTGCAGTCCTATTTCCAGAATAAAAATATTTTCTGCCAAAATATTTCAGGACTATAAATAGATTTCTGAATTAATTAATTCATTATTCACAATTCCAACTAGAGAAAAGCCATTTTCTCTCTGACGGATCTTCGGGTTTTTATCCCAGATTGTGAGTCCACTTTACTAGATATGTTTTATTACTTGTTATATGCTTTATAACGTTAATTACATGTTTAAACTACAAGATCCGGGAGTTTACCGCCCAAGAACGTTCTTGGGGAGTAAACTCCAAAACGAGGCCTATAAGCTTCCTAGTCCCATTTCCTTGATAGACAACTTGTTAGGGACTTAATGTATAATCATTTGAGGCTTGAAATCATCAAAGAACCATAAGTTATAGGAGTTTACGGCCAAGGAGAGTTCTTGGGCCGTAAACCTCTTTTCAAGGGCTTTTAGTGCCCTAAACCACCCCTCAAGCTTAAGGACATTAACTCTCAAATGCTTGTGACTATTTTAGACATCAAAACACTTCAAAATCATGAAGTTTTAGGAGTTTACGGCCAAGATATGATCTTGGGCCGTAAACCCCTTTTTCTTGGGCAAAATGCGCCCTAAACACCCCTAAGGCCTTAAGACAAATACCCTTGAACACATAGGACTTGAATGAGGAGGAAAGGACATCAAAACCATCCCTTAAAGGGAGTTTACGGCCAAGGAACATCACTTGGGCCGTAAACTCCAAGTGACGGCACAAATGTGTGCCTCTTGTCCCCTTTAGCCTTAGATAAAAACATGGAAGCTATCCTAGATGTGCACCTGCCTCAAATGAATTAAAATCCAACACCCCATAGGGGTTTACGGCCGTAAACTCTAGGGGATATGGACATTAGGCCGTAAACTCCCCTATGGAGCATTCTAGGGCCTTAAACTACTTCTAGGTTTATTCCAACAAAGCTAGGCTAATTCTAGGATCAAGATAACACCATAAAACACCCAAAAACCACCAAATGAGGAGTTCACGGCCATAAACCTATGAGTTTACGGCCGTAAACTCCAAAGGTGGGGTTTGTTGGGTGGTGAACTCTTATACAAGGTCATTTGATGCTTCAAACCCTTTTGCCTTGTCCCGTAGCAACTTAGATGCAACCATTAGGACCTTTAACACTTATGCAAAGTGTTTTACATGTTCCTAAGTGTCTTAACTTATTTGTTAAGTTATTATTTGGCTAATTAGTTATATATATGCTTATTATATGATAACTAGGCTCGTGCGTGTAAACAAGTCTTCGTTTGCCACCTAGCACGGTATCCGACACTGCAATTCAAACAGCTCACCACAAGTGAGTTCATACCCCTTTAATCAACCTTTGAAATGATTTTAAATGTTTTAAATACTTTATGGGGGGGGGGGGGGAATACAAGTCAAACACTTATAGTTATTGCTTCAATCACATGTGATTGCATTTAATCACATGTGATTAATAACTAAGAAACCAATGATTTTATCACTGTTCAAACTGTTTATCAAACTGCTTTACTTTGAAATGTTCTACAAACTCTTATACTTTTCAAACTTATTTACAACTGTGATTCAAACAAATGTTCCAATTACTTAAACTGTTTTATCAAACTTATGCCTTCAAATTGTTTTATAGATTGACATCAAGTCGATCTTTTCTTGAAATAATATTTATGGTTCAAATGTCTTATAAAATGTTATTTATGCTTTTTACTTCTTATAAATTGCATGCCCATATATGTATAGATATATAAACAATGTTTAAAGGGCTTAGGAAGGCCATCCGCCCTATTTCCTTTTTCTCGATTTGGATGTGGTCTGGTGGGATTTCGGGTGACCATCCGAAGGTCGTTTCAATATTAATTATATATCAAATATACATATATAGACATAAAAGTACTTCCATATACATACGTACTAGACACATCATTAGTTAGTTACCATCGGGGTAACACATGATCGTACATATACAGCTATTCTAGAAACATGAACATATACAACTATACTATGAGTACATATACAGCTATACTAGAAACAGGAACATATACAGCTATACTAGAAACATGAACATATACATCTATACTAGAAACAGGACATATACATCTATACTAGAAAGAGAACATGTACAATTATACTAGAACGAGAAACATTACATATACATGAACACGTTAACAATTGTGATCCACTGTGTCGGAGCATGCCTTAGATGTCATGGCCCGAGTTGTAGCCAGAATTCTCTTGGAGGGAGAGCATGAGTTTGCGTATAGATCTATACTGGATTGACTATCCTACACCTTGCTGCTAGCTACAGCCGGACTTGTAGGTCTGCGGGTGCCAAACGTCATTTCTTTATTACGACCATTCATTATGTCGTTGTTACCAGTCGATAGCATGGTGCAATTTATCACATTATACCTTAATATAAATCCGGTTTAAGGTAGTTAGTACAGCAGTAGTTCCTATTATACAAAACTACAGTACTACAATGATTTACCCATTACATATTTTAGTGATAACCTCACTTAAGCATTAATGTACAAACTATATTTTATTAAATGATAGTTACACTTGGGAAATTACACACTTTTACAACAAATGAGTATACAAAATAGTTAAGCCTTGGTAGAAGGTTACTTTAATAGAAAATATAGGATTTTCTGAGAGATTCAAACCTTTACAAACACTTTCAAACACTTACTTACATTTTTACAAACTTATATATTGAGACAGGTTCAAACGTTTTTGACAACAAACATTGACACTAAAATACTTATGAACTCACCAGCTTAATGCTGATAAACTCTTTCAAAATAACTTGTATTCTCAGGTCATCAGTAGACAGGTACCGAGGCCAACTTTTGAGAACATGGAGCGTATTCAAGATTCATCTTATTATTTTGACTTACATTATTTTGGTGTCTATAACTGTACAGAACACGCTTGTATTAAAATTTTATATTTAATGCAATGGATGATGTTGTTTACTTATTTGCATTTACTGTGTTGTGATACTATACATGACGTCCTCCGCCCCAGAACGTTTCCGCCGTTCTTGGTTTTGGGGTGTGACAACTATCTTCTTAAAATCTTTCTTAGTGAAAGTATTTCCTCACAATCATTTTCATGAAGGAGGAAATCTTATGACACTTAGATTTAAACGATGTATTTGTTCCTATCCATGTGAATTTGTTAAAACCAAAGTTTACGACAAATTCATACTCATATGGATCGAACTTTCTTAATCTCGATTTCTTGCCTTATGGTAGCACAGCTGCCCACCATGTCTTCCAAGTAGTTAAGCAGCTCACCTTTTTCTTATCAATGTACTTTCCATAGATCAAGGTCCTTGCCTTTTATGCATTCAAATGAGAACTCATAGGACTCACATGCATAATTAACTCGATTAGATTGGCATAGAAACAAAATAATGTCAACACGATAGGTTGTAACCTCAACTCGTGTGCTAGTGATGATCGATAAGGTTTATTTGATTTGTTCTTGAAACTTTTCAAGACCATTAAGACTCCCACTAACTCCTTGACATATAAGATTCTCTTGTCAATAAGCATTTCTTGACAAACAGATATTCAAGAGTTAGTGTAGCTTTTATCAAAACACTTCATAAATTGGTCCTAGTTGGTCATTGTCTTATCCAAGACATCACAACATTCCACATTTGATGAATGTTATAAACCTTCTTATTACTTATCACTCAATGTCACAATCTTAACTCTATGACTTGTTTTGGAACGAAGTATGATTGACTTTTTGATTTAACCATTTCTTCAATTCTTGATTCCTCTTCCTAGACATACAATTGTACTAAGACTCACTTAGAGGATCAATTGAGATGTGGTTCTTAATCATTAAGACCTATCATAAAGCATAAAAGGTACTCTCCCTTCTTCTTAGAATGGAGAAACTTTTATCTTTCTGCCTACTTGATTCTTCTTATTCGTTTTGCTATTGATTTAAACCTTTCTAATCAATTCCGAATTATACTTAATCTTATAAGTATAATCATATTTATTAAACTTTTAGTAAATCATGACGAATATCTTGTTACTATTATGGTGGACTTTGACCAACACACAACTTTATGTACTCGATCTCCTAGTCCTTCACTTGACACTTTGTCAACGAATTAGTCTAATTTCCAAATATCAAATTTCTCATTCATCGTGCAACCAAGTTGCATTATTCCAAGTTTCTGTCCAATTGAAACTTGGGCGATGAGAAACTCTCCCTATTTGGTAAATTCTTGACTTTCCATAAACATCATAAACAAGAATCATATCAACTTGTTGTAGAAATATGCAAACATCAATTTTCATAACGATTTCATTGCAAGGAAATAAACAAATAAATAAGTCAAACCAAAATTTATTTTCATTTATAAAAGCAGCAGAAAACATTTGTCCTTACAATGCAAAATCCATTGAAAACTATGTATTTCAAAAGGAAAATTTCTAACAACTCTATCATAACTATCTAAGCTCAAAATCTAATCTTCAAGTCCATGCGATCAAGATCCATTCCTTGTGATTAGATTCATCTTGCTCTTTCACCAAGCTTCCTTTCTTTTCACCGATCCTGCAAAACATTCAAATGCAATCTTATCACATCATGTATTAAGAATCAATGAATAAGAACTTAACGGAGTTAGATAGTGGATTTTAACTGAAGCCCAGCCATACTCTTTGACTCTCCCATCTTCTGGACTTTTCAGGCTCTTTGGGCAAACATGTATCCAACGCCCTTTCTTTTGGCAGCAAACGCAGGTCGGTTCTCCTAGAACGTCCTCAGAAGCATGGTCGGTTGACATTCCCAACAAATATGCTCCACTGCTTCGCCAAATCATTTCTGATTCAGCAGCAATGATCATGTAAGTTAGGTCAATGAGATTGTCGTCATGATCCATCATATAATACTTTCTTTTGAACTCATTATATGATTTAGGAAGTGACTACAAAACCCAATTCACAGCCAACTCATCCGGGAATGACACACCCAACATTATCAACCTATCAATGTGTGATTTTATTCCTAGAACGTGGGCACACACGGGTTTTCCTTCTTTTGTTTACTTGCCAAAAGGGCTTGAGTGATCTTGAACTTTTCAAGCCTTTGAACTTGTGGTTTAGGGAGAATAATTGGAGGAGGTGGAGGAAATGATGCATGATTTCTTTTTCCTCGATCGAATCGTGGAATATCATCTTCATGTGGAAAGCTTGTTCCACGGGATTTGGGAAGACCATAGTTGTCGAAATTTGACATCTACAAAACCGGAGAAAACGAATTCAAGTTAGTTGATTGATTGAGTCCTTAGTAAATCACCCAAATGAGATACTAAGGCTAGGACCCAACACAATATGCTACAACTCGGGAGAGGGATGCCGTAACCCAAATTACAAAACATTTGAAGGTAAGTGAATGACGATTCACTAATTTCCACCATGAAAAAAACGAAAAAGAAATTTAAGTTTTAAATCTATGAAAACTCCTAGATCCTATGAGATTCATTGAACATTTTAATGGCATGTTTGAATCTCGATATGCCCCTCTTGTTTGTGACTGGGATGCCGAGGATCACAAAGCGGGTGTGAATAACCATGCAAACTACATGGTGCCCTCACATGTTGCAGTCACCTATTCGATGTGCCGGTAAACCACACATGCTCCACCGAACTATGACAAACATTGAGTCACTCTTTGCTCCCTTTGCTTAGAACCATTTAGTGTGCCGGTAAACCACACACGCTCCACTAAAGTCTTCGCAAGGGTATAAAGTGTAATTTGATGGAATTGCATCAATTCACTTTAGCCTAAGTAACTAGGATTGGGAATTTGAAAAACATTTAGTTACTTTTGTACTTCAATATACTTATAATGGAAGGTTCTGTCCTATCCTACCCGTTCGGCTAACGACCCTCCACTAGTCAAGAGTGCGGTAGGTAAGAGTGGATACCCATTCAATCGCCATTTTATAGGCAATTTCCTTAAAAACCCCTTATAGACCAGCTTCGTGAATGAGGCCTACTAACAGTAAGACTGACTTTTACTCATACATATATATAATGTTAGACTTTTAATGTTATATATATATAGTATAGGGTATATTTTACACTTTTAAAATACTAGGTGGTCTAATTTAACAATTATACTTTTAATTCAATTAAATTGTAAACCAAAACTTTATGGGTTTATTAAGCCTCTTTTAATTATACACTTTAATTAATTAATAAAACCATAAAGGTGTGATTTGAATCATTTTCAAAACAATACTAGGGTTTTAGAATTTAACATTCCTAAATTAAACCTTTTAATCAACTGTTAAATTTCAAAACTTGAGGGCAAGTTTTGAAACATTTCAAAACATTAGGGTTTAGAATTTAAATATACATCAAAATTAAACTATTAATCAAAATTTAAACTCCAAAACTTGAGGGCAAGTTTTGAAACCTTTTTCAAAACATTAGGGTTTCAACTATTTAAATTTCAAAACAACAAAACTTTTGAGGTCAAATTTAAACTATAAAACCTAAAGGGGAAAATATGAAACATTTCATAACACAAGGATCAAATAACAAATAATCTAAATTAACATTTAATAACATAATTATCCATATTTGATTTATTTAATGATTTCTTGCAAAACAATTTACCAATTTAATCAAAATAATTAATCAATTATCACATAAGGAAACAAATATTTTATTAATTGATAAATATCTTCAATTAGATCAAGAATATAGTCATATATATATATATATATATATATATATATATATATATATATATATATATATATATATATATATATATATCCAAAAATCGGATTTATATTGATCTAATATGATAAGGCAAGTATCCTCAAGCAAAAACAGCAAGAATTCCCGGTTTTCCCTCTTACTGACCAGCCGACTCGTCGAGTCAGGCATCGACTCGTCGAGTTAGCATGAACTCGGCGAGTTCATCTAAAAAAACTCGGCGAGTTCAGCCCCCAGAAACACAAAAATCAAATTTTTTCAAAATACAAAGCATCAATACAATAGAAACCAATCTAGGCTCTGATACCAATGATGGGTTTTGGTCATAAGAACATCCTATGTGCTCATACAAACCCTAATGCTTGGATCTAGGTTTCTCTATTGTACATGCAAGTTATCCAATACTATAAACCCTAATTCTAGCATACAAGCAATAATATTAACATAAGAATGGGTTTAAGATATTACCTTGATTGTTATATAGCAATAACAATCCCAAATCCTCCTTGTATTGACTTTAGAAAGCTTAGAGTCACAAATGTCACTCTTCTAATGGTTCACAAACACCAAGAGCAAGAGGATGAAGAGGAGAGAGGATGGAGGCTGCCCAAAAAACATGTGAAACCCTAGAAGGATGCTTAGCCACGTTTTTAGGTCATAAGGGATCTATATATATAGGAGGCTATTAGGGTTATCTAACAAGGAAACCCTAAGCTGGATGCTTAAGCCATAAGCAACCCATGGACCCCTTTCCTTAAGGCCTTGGACGATTTCCTTATGGGTTTCCCCATAGAATTCGTCCACTCCTTAATACAAGGCAATCCATGGCCCAATTGCAATTATCTTATAATTACAATTCCAGTCCCTTAAGTTTAATTAATCTCTTTTAGTCACAAAACTAATTACCAATTAATTATTGACTAATATTAATTAAACAATATGATTTATTCTTTAATATATTCTTCTCATATTAATAAATCATATTTAATCCTTTCTCTCCATAATTCATTCTATCAAGTTGCTTTGGTGAAGGCAACCCAAAAGGTCCATGCACCATCAGGTCAAGTACATACCAAAATAGTTATGGACTTAGACACTAATCCAACAGAAACTACTTAAGTACATGCACTACACCTAGCTTATATGACCACAAACTCACAAAAACCATTGGCACTCAACATCTTTCCGTTCCATGACAGAAAGATGCCTCAATGACCAACCCGTGGAAACCCTGGACGAACCCCACCTGAAGTCGACTCAGCTTCCAAGCAGCTGTATCTGCTGCGGTCACCACAGCCATGGCACAAATCCACCAAGGGAACAACGGGGGAGGCAATGGACAAGGGGATGGAAGTTCGAACAACGGAATGAATAAACGACCTACCAAGACATGCTCTTACAAAGACTTCACCAATGCCAAGCCATGAACCTTTAATGGCACGGGTGGAATGATAACCTTAAAAAGACGGATAGAGAAAGTGGAATCGGTATTTGAGATATATGAATGCCTCGAGGAGATGAAGGTGAAGTTTTCCGCATGCACGTTTGTTGATCAAGCTCTCACCTAGTGGAACGGACATGTAGAAGCCATGACTCTCCCAGTAACCAACTTTATGCCGTGGGCGGAGTTGAAAGAAATGTTGATGGCCGAGTACATATCGTGGTTTAGCGAACTGTCACTGTTGTGCCCTGACATGATTACTTCAGAGGGAAAGGAAAGCGAACGATTCATCTGGGGATTAACCTCCCCAATTCAAGGAAATGTGATAGTTGCAAATATCGAAACCTTCGACAATGCCAAGAGGTTGGCTAAGAAACTGTACGACCACCATAACAAGAAGGGCGAGAAGCTAGGGAAAACTAAAGGCAAGAAAGAGAGTGACAACAAGAAAGGAAAGAATAACAAGAGAAAGGGGCGACAAGGCTCAGAGTCGCAAATAAGCAAAAGACAGTGATAATCAATGCAACAACCACCCAAATTCCCTCCACACCACATGCTCTAGTCTCAGCTACTCCAAGTGCCCCTAGGCAGTATTCTGGGAATCACCCAAAGTGCAATAAGTGTAGTCTCCATAATAATGGTGAATGCAGGGAGATGCATTGTACCAGTTGCAATCGGAAGGGTCACACCGCAATATATTGCAGGACCTATCCTCCCCAGAACCAGCAGCAAGGAAACAACAACAACAACCGCAAAAACAACAACAACACCAACGACATTGACAACAATGCAGGACCAAGCCACACCTACTATGGATGAGGAAAGACTAGGCAAATTTAAACGGGCTTAAAACGCAAATTTAGACGAAAACCGGGAGAAAAGAGGCTTCCCAGCGAGACCTCTCGGTCCTGGCCGAGGTGCGGTCCTTGCTGATGTCGAGCCGGAAGCGAGATGGGGCGAACCAGAAGCGAGAAGCGAACGCGAGGGGCTCGGTCCGAAGCAGTCAGAAGCGAACTACCATGAAGCGAAAGGGACCGAGGGTTCGGGTTCGGGTATGGCATGCGAGGTTCGGGCCCGAGAGGACCCTTCGGGTTCGGTTCCTCTGAGCGAGGTTCGGCCCTGAGAGGACCTTCGGGTTCGGGTCTTCTTGGTTTCGGTTCCTAAGAGGACTTTCGGGTCTTAAGAGGGGTTTCGGCTCCTTAAGTCCGTTTTTCGCGTAGACTTCCGTTTTTGGGCTGTTTTCGCCAAATTCGAGGGTCGGGATGCCCCGAGTGATTATAGAAAGTTGAGAGAGATTTTGAGAGAGATTTGGGAGAGATTTGACATTCTTGGAGAGATTTCTCCTACAAGGAGATATTTGGGAGAGATTTCTCATACTTAGAGACATTTGGGAGAGATTTGACATTCTTGGAGAGATTTCACATACTTAGAGAGATTTGGGAGAGATTTGACATTCTTGGAGAGATTTCTTCTACAACGAGATATTTGGGAGAGATTTCTCATACTTAGAGAGATTTGGGAGAGATTTGACATTCTTGGAGAGATTTCACATACTTAGAGAGATTTGGGAGAGATTTGACATTCTTGGAGAGATTTCACATACTTAGAGAGATTTAGGAGAGATTTGACATTTTTGGAGAGATTTCACATACTTAGAGAGATTTGGGAGAGATTTGACATTCTTCGAGAGATTTCTCCTACAAGGAGATATTTGGGAGAGATTTCTCATACTTAGAGAGATTTGGGAGAGATTTGACATTCTTGGAGAGATTTCACATACTTAGAGAGATTTGGGAGAGATTTGACATTCTTGGAGAGATTTCACATACTTAGAGAGATTTGGGAGAGATTTGACATTCTTGGAGAGATTTCACATACTTAGAGAGATTTGGGAGAGATTTGACATTCTTGGAGAGATTTGGGAGAGATTCTCGATAAGAAGAGATAGAGTGAAAACGATTGAGAGTGGTTTCGTTTGTGACCTTTTTGGGTGTCCGGCTTCGCAATGCAAGGTCCGTAAACCCTGTTAAGCCTTGTTTAAAGATCTCACACACTCCCGATGAGTATGTAACATTGTTTTATCGGTTTGGCTCGTCACTTACCACTGTTTTAGGTTACGGAGATCTAGACGTACATACTTTTCGATTTATGATCTCTCATTAGAATAACGACTTGTTTAGTAATTACATAACGTAAGCCATAGTACACAAGGGTTAGTTGGGTTGACCGGTTTGACTTGTTGACTTTATTTGACTTTGGATTGACCAAAATTTGACGGTTGTCACATCATCCCCCTATTAGAGGGAATTTTGTCCTGAAATTTGAAATCAGGCAAGGAGTTTGTGAGTGACTAAGGTCGGCTCTACATTATTTTGATTCTGACTAAGAGATGAGTTATTATACATGAAAACTTAGCTTATACACATTATCATATAACCAATACTGGGCGGATAGTAAAATGTGTGATTCTACTTCAGTTTCACATCCCAACAAGGAAAAGAAACTAAGTCAAAATTCTCACATTCTATTATCTACCAGGTATTCGTTATATATAACTGGGGAATGTATAAGTGTGGAAATCATAACAAATAACATTCTTAGTAATCCTTCTTAATGAGCTAGAGTTCCTAGTCAGGGCTATCATTGAACCTAGATGTATTTCGACCGTTCACCTATAGAGTAGAAGTATGTTCTCGAAGGTTTGACCTACATCCCTATGATGCAGTCCTATTACGGAGTCGAAGTCAATTCGTAGAATGGTCTCATGAGGGCCTTGGAATTTCTTATTGTTTAAGCTCTCAATTTAATCCTTGGCATTACTACTATGCATGCTTTAATCGATGCTAGATTTAATCATATAAAGAAATTTGGAATTTAGACGTCGATGTTAGAAACACGTACTGATATTTGCGGGCAGTTCCGGGGTGGTCTCTCCTTCGGTGATCGCAAGCACCCTTCCACCTCCACTGGCATCTCTTGCACTTGGGCAGTTCCTTTTAAAGTGTCCCGTTTCTCCATACTTGTAACAGGTTGGGCTTACTCCAAATTCGGGGAGCTGGTTGATGGGTCGTACCGGTGCCCTACAGAAACGGGCAGTGTTCCCCTTCCTATTGCAGTTCATGCAATGCAATTCTCTACAAGCCCCAGTGTGATGGAAGCTACAATTGTTACATTTCGGAAGGGTTCCAGCATATTGTTTCCTGGGGTTGGCATGGTGAGGGTTGTGGCAGCATGAACAGCAAAAATTTGCGTGGTTGTCGTAGTGTTATGACTGGCACGATGGTCGATGAGTTGTTGTGCCAACTCCTTGGCGCTGTCGAAGGTAGTTGGTCTTGAGGCCAGCACGCTATCTTGAATTTCGGGGGACAATCCCCAGAGGTATCGCTCCAATTTTTTGTCTTTCGGGGTGACCATAGCGGGACAGAGGAGTGCTAGATCACAAAATCGGTTGGTGTAAGTTGTAAGGTCAGAGCCTGCCATTCTGAGATTCCACAATTCTTGCTCCAGCTTTTGCACTTCGCCTCTTGAGCAATATTCTTTCAGCATCATCTTCTTTAGGTCTTCCCAACTTAACGAGTTAGCCACTATAAGCGTAAGCGACTTAACCCTACCGTTCCACCAAGTGAGAGCTCTTCCGATGAAGGTGAATGCCGCGTACTTGACCTTGCTCGCTTCGGGGCAAGCATAGATTTCGAAGATTGCTTCGGTTCTCTCGAACCATTGAATTAGTGCGATAACGCCCCCACTTCCATCAAAAGAATCGGGTTTGCCATTTGTGAAGTCCTTGTAAGTGCATTCCTTTGTACGTCTTGTACTGTCCCCGTGGTTAGAGTTTGTGGCTCCAGATCCCGCACCACCAGTACCATTTGCACCAATTTGTGACATTGCAGCTGCCACGGCTGCTGTTACTGCAGCTTGAAACATTATGGGATCAAACTGCGGAGGTAGTGGTAGAGGTGGTGTTGGTGCCGTGCTGTTGGAAGGTCTGGACTTTTTCTTTGGTGGCATAGTCCTATCATAAGTTGGTAGAGACGAACATACGATAAGTTTCTAATAGTAGTGACAAGTCAGAAGTTATCAAGCCAGACTTGTCTGTATTATGTTCTGACTTAAAAGTATATTTTTTTGTATGTAATTCATAACAAGGCCCCTATGAATGAATTTAGTGGTAGTGACTCAAATGCAACTTGTTTTTTGTTTCGTGCCTGATCCCCTCCTAAAATCACTTGGTATACATTAAGAATTTCTTGGAGTTACCATATGTAAATTGTTTGTAATATAGGGCTATATAATACGTGGAAAGATCCCAATGAATTTTAATGCGATTGAATTTACTTAATATAATTTAGTGTATAGGGTTCGAGGAAAATAGGTCTACATCTCATTAATGTAAGGAAAGTTTTTGGACAATGCTACGGTTCCCTTGAATAGTCTAGTCTCCAGATTCTGGAGGATTCGAATGTCTCCATTAAACAGCCTAGGTTGGTCTTGCTCTTTGCTCCAGGTTTCCAAGCACTCTACCTAAGGAGGCGTCGGGCCTTGAAAAACCGGACGAGGGTTAGGATTCGGAACAAGGGTCATCGGGGGTAGGTTCTCCATTTTAGGTTCGGAGTCGGAACCATCAGCAAAGCCTTCAGCTTGGTGACCATCCACAGGGATTGGGTAATCATTCCCTGGCTCCTCTCCGGACCATCCAACTTTGTCATGGTTGGGGTAGTATGGGTCGTCGTGGGGATGGAATCCAACCATGATATCTTTGCGAGAAATGGGAATATAAGGAATAATTAAGTAGACGTACTAATTAGACAATTTTTAAGATGATCTTTATCAGGTACTTCAATACCTTGTTTAGTACATACTAGTCATATGTATTTGGGACAGGATAGACCATCGAATAAGCAATCCTAACTCTAAATCCCCAATCCAACAAGAACAGGAAGTAAAGCAAAGATCCACAGATTCTAAGTCTATGACGTCCTGGATACATATAATTTTAATGTATCCATTAGGCAATTATTGACCTATTGATAAAAATCTATTTAGTTCTCAGATAAGTAATTATAATAACCCCAAATACCCCTATGGTATTTAATTGTGGTAGTGTTGGTAAGTTTTTAGACTTGTTGCAACACCTACGACCATTCCTGGGCATATCCTAATCACTTCTGGGTGAGTCATAGTTGATCAGGCTATGCCATTCCCAGACCTGACTATACATCCCCAAGCCTACTCGTACTGTTCAACAATCACCACTTTTGTCCCATCCCACCATGATACTGACCCTAGTGTGTGTGCACATGCTCCTATCTTTACCGAGAAATTATTTATTTCTAAAAGTATAGTTGCTTTGAAAACTTTAAATCGGAGACCTTAGTCCCAATGCATTTATAGTTTGTATATCTTATGTGGTTCGATATACTGAGTTCACTATAAACAATGCTCTGATACCAATCTGTCACACCCCCAAACCAAGGATGGCGGAAACGTCCGGGGGTGGAGGACTTCATGTACAGTATCACAACAACGTGTATAATAGTTCTCAAAGTAAATACAACCATCATAAATATAATTGAAAAAGTTACACCAAAGTATATGTCTACATGTTTCAAAATCAATTACATTATGATGACAAAAATAAATTGTTGACGGTTTAACGTCCCATCCTCAAAGCGCTGAAGTTTTCCTGTTTCACTGATTTCCTGAGAATACAAGTAGTTTTGAAAAAGTGTCAACAATTACGTTGGTGAGTTCATAAGAGTTTTGTTTGAAATAAAAACCATTTTCCTTGTAAAATCGATAGAGTTTGATTTCTAGAAAATCCAATATTTTCTTTATTAAGTATGAACAGAATATTTCTGTATGATGCGTTAATGAACCCTATAATGAATAATAGATTTCCCCTATAACCGTCCAGCGTATATAAGTTATATAAGATTTAAGTTAGCTAAAACGTTGAATATAGTGGGTCTGCCCTAGGTCCTCACGCCAACGAGGAACAGGAGATGAGGCGGTCCCTACCAATTATAAGCCAATCGAGACTAAATTCTTATATGACTCAAGCATATACGCTCAACGTTCATGGTTGAAGTCTAACAAAATCTAGATGAAATATAGTTTTAATACCAAAATAACTATTCTATGTGAACCCAGTACTTTGGAATGTACCCATTCATATGAAAACCCGGTACTTTTCCTCAAAATGTGAAATGTAAGTTTCTATGTTATGAAATAGTGCATCCTAGAATTCCCTATAGATTCCTTCTATAATTTCCTTGTGTATATAAGTTATATAAAATTAAAGTTAGATAAAATGTCGAATGTAATGGGTCTGCCCTAGGCCCACAACCAAACGAGGAATAGGAAATAAGGCGAAGCCACCAATTCTAAGCCAATCATGTCTAGATTCTATATAACTCTAGTATATACACTTAGAAATTATAGCCGAAAACTAACAATGCGAAAGTGAATGTGGACTTAAACCCAAAAACCGGAACCAATCCTAGTGTAACGTACGAAATAGTAATAGTGACTGTGAACATAAACTATACATATCATAGTTCATCAACTAGTGATAGTGGTAGTGAACATGAACTATGCATATTATAGCTTATCAAAAGTGGTGGTGATGGTGAATATAACCTATACATATCATAGTTCATCAACTAGTGATAGTGGTAGTGAACATGAACTAGGCATATTATAGCTTATCAAAAGTGGTGGTGATGGTGAATTCCTTTCTTGTAATTAAGTTCATGGTGCAAATGAAACATAAACTATACCTATTATATGTTATCACTTTGTTTGTAATATATATATGCCATAACTATACCGATTATAACTTGCATGTTCGTTTGTGGGGGTATAATGGCTTAACTATACTTATTATAGTTTATCATAATTATTCATAGTGGTAATACTCTTTTGTATGTGTGACACCTTTAATAATGTGTTTGTTATGTAAAATAACCCTAAACTATACCTATTATAGTTTATTAAGTATTTGTGTGGGTAGTGAGCATAAGCCTTACTTGTCATAGTTTACCAATGTTTGTATTTTAATGGATATAGCCTTGTAATATCATTTATATATTTACCATAATTATGGAGGTAAGAATCCTTTTGCTTTCTGATGTATGTCTATATAATAAGACAAGATGACATATATGGTAATAACACATCATCACATGAAGGTACACACCTTGCTCAACAAGTTACAAGGTGTATATGAAATTGAAAACATTTTTCTAGTATTGCCATTTCTATTCTATTTTAGAAAATTCATAGAAAAATCATACGGAGTCAAAAACTAGATCCGTAAATTCTGAGAGTTCCTAAATTGTCTCTAGTTTACTCATAATTATTATCGTGATTTTTGGAAGCCTTTAACTTGTATTAAAATGCTCATATTCACAGACTGGTCCGGATTTGTGTTTGAAAAGACAGGCTGTTTTGTAAAAATCACCATAAATTGTAGAAAAATAGTGTGGAGATGTGCAAGTAGTCATTTTAAAGCTATAAAGTGGAACTACTTGCACCTAAAACAGTTTTGAAAACTAAAATGTTTAATTTATCCAAAACAGTCCGTGAATGGAGTTGAACTTTTCTGATGAAGGCTGTTAGAAAAGTTTAGTTATGTTATTGGTGTTTTAACTTGTATTCCCCCCCTAAAAACTTGAGAAAACATGAAAATGTAGGGGTATGAACTCACCTTGAGTGATTTTATAAGATAAGTGTTGAAGAAGAGGAGTGTTCAACCCAAGAACACTTGAAGAATCACTTGAAGATTCGAAGATCTAACACAATTATGATGGAGTTTGTGTAAGATATCCATGATTTGAGTAGAAAGAAGTGAAATAATCATAAGGAGAAGGGACTATGCTTACCAAATGTGGAGGAAAAACCCAAGATCAGCCCTTGAATCACGAATTCTAGAGAGAGGAAGTGAGAGAGAAAAGAGTTTGATCTTCTTGGTGAAAGGAGAGAAAATGAGAGAAGTGAGGAGAGAGGAGGCTTTTCTAGCCTTTGACCAATTGTGGGGTTGGAAAAAGGTGGTAAAAGTACAATGAAGTGACTAGGTAAGGGCTGATGGGGAATAGTGACATGGAGTGGGTAATAGAGGTTGCTTGTGTCATAAAATAAAGAAAAGTCAACACTCCACCTTTGTACTTCACCCACTCTTTTGGATAAAGTTTTATCCTTAAAAACATGATAAATTAATAATTATGGGTCCTTATATGTTAAAATAAAGTTTTGGGTGAAAATCCCGTGTTAAAACAATTAAAAACGGGCTTAAAACGCAAATTTAGACGAAAACCGGGAGAAAAGAGGCTTCCCAGCGAGACCTCTCGGTCCTGGCCGAGGTTCGGTCCTTGCTGATGTCGAGCCGGAAGCGAGATGGGGCGAACCAGAAGCGAGAAGCGAACGCGAGGGGCTCGGTCCGAAGCAGTCAGAAGCGAACTACCATGAAGCGAAAGGGACCGAGGGTTCGGGTTCGGGTATGGCATGCGAGGTTCGGGCCCGAGAGGACCCTTCGGGTTCGGTTCCTCTGAGCGAGGTTCGGCCCTGAGAGGACCTTCGGGTTCGGGTCTTCTTGGTTTCGATTCCTAAGAGGACTTTCGGGTCCTAAGAGGACTTTCGGGTCCTAAGAGGGGTTTCGGCTCCTTAAGTCCGTTT
This sequence comes from Lactuca serriola, assembly GCF_051521515.1. Lineage (NCBI taxonomy): Eukaryota > Viridiplantae > Streptophyta > Magnoliopsida > Asterales > Asteraceae > Lactuca > Lactuca serriola. The sequence continues at coordinate 144,551,032 of NC_136412.1, forward strand.
TTCGCGTAGACTTCCGTTTTTGGGCTGTTTTCGCCAAATTCGAGGGTCGGGATGCCCCGAGTGATTATAGAAAGTTGCGAGAGATTTTATGAGAGATTTGGGAGAGATTTGACATTCTTGGAGAGATTTCTCCTACAAGGAGATATTTGGGAGAGATTTCTCATACTTAGAGACATTTGGGAGAGATTTGACATTCTTGGAGAGATTTCACATACTTAGAGAGATTTGGGAGAGATTTGACATTGTTGGAGAGATTTCTATTACAAGGAGATATTTGGGAGAGATTTCTCCTACTTAGAGAGATTTGGGAGAGATTTGACATTCTTGGAGAGATTTCACATACTTAGAGAGATTTAGGAGAGATTTGACATTCTTGGAGAGATTTCACATACTTAGAGAGATTTGGGAGAGATTTGACATTCTTGGAGAGATTTCACATACTCAGAGAGATTTGGGAGAGATTTGACATTCTTGGAGAGATTTCACATACTTAGAGAGATTTGGGAGAGATTTGACATTCTTGGAGAGATTTCACATACTTAGAGAGATTTGGGAGAGATTTGACATTCTTGGAGAGATTTGGGAGAGATTCTCGATAAGAAGAGATAGAGTGAAAACGATTGAGAGTGGTTTCGTTTGTGACCTTTTTGGGTGTCCGGCTTCGCAATGCAAGGTCCATAAACCCTGTTAAACCTTGTTTAAAGATCTTACACACTCCTGATGAGTATGTAACATTGTTTTATCGGTTTGGCTCGTCACTTACCACTGTTTTAGGTTAAGGAGATCTAGACGTACATACTTTTCGATTTATGATCTCTCATTAGAATAGCGACTTGTTTAGTAATTACATAACGTAAGCCATAGTACACAAGGGTTAGTTGGGTTGATCGGTTTGACTTGTTGACTTTATTTGACTTTGGATTGACCAAAATTTGACGGTTGTCACACCAACTCAGCGAACTTTTGGACAAAGGATTCATCCGACCCAGCTTCTCACCTTGGGGAGCTCCGGTTCTCTTTTTCAAGAAGAAAAACGGTTCCTTTAGGATGTGTATCGACTACGGGGAACTAAATAAGCTCACCATCAAAAATCGCTATCCACTTCCGTGAATCGACGATCTATTTGACCAACTCTAAGGCGCAAGCTATTTCTGTAAGATAGATCTGCGATCCGGATACCACCAACTCAATGTCCGGGAAGAGGATATCCCCAAAACCGCTTTCCGAACATGTTATGGACATTATGAATTTGTCGTACTGCCCTTCGGTCTAACGAATTCCCCTGCCGCATTCATGGACCTAATGAATCGAATCTGCCGACCATTCCTCGACAACTTTGTCATCATTTTTATTGACGACATTCTAGTCTATTCTCGAAGTGAAGAGGAGCATGGCCCACATCTCTAGCAAATCCTGGAAACCATGCGAACCGTAAGGCTATACGCAAAACTCTCTAAGTGTGAGTTCTGGGTCCGTAGTGTGAACTTTTTAGGTCACGTTGTTAGCCTAGAAAGGATACATATGGATCTTTCTACGGTCAAAGCCATCGAAGGATGGGAAATTCCAACAACACCCACATAAATTCTTCAATTTCTAGGTCTCACAGGCTATTACAGGAGGTTCATTCAGAACTTCTCCAAAACAGCCAAGCCACTTACCTTGCTTACACAAAAGGGTGTACCCTTTTAATGGACAAATAAGCAGTGCACCGGTACTATCACTACCAGAGGAAACCGAGGACTTCGTAGTCTACTGCGATGCGTCGAATCAAGGTTTAGGCTGTGTACTTATGCAGCGTTGTAAGGTGATAGCTTATGCGTCCCGACAACTAAAGACACATGAGGTGAATTATACTACCCATGATCTTGAATTGGGAGCTGTGGTCTTCGCCTTGAAGATTTGGAGGCACTACCTTTATGGTACAAAGTGCACCATTTTCACTGACCACAAGAGTCTCCAACACATTTTAAATCAAAAGGAGTTGAACATGAGGCTATGAAGATCGGTTGAGCTGCTAAACACTATGAGTGCGAAATCAAGTACCACCCATGTAAGGCTAACGTGGTAGCTGATGCCTTGAGTAGGAAAGAATACTCAAATTGTCGTGTGAAAACTCTCTCCATAACCATTCAATCCCAACTGACCTCGCAAATCAGAGCAACCCAGTTCGATGCCATGAAGGCAGAAAACAAAACAAGCGAAGCATTACTTGGAATGGAAAAGAATTTCAAAGTGAAGGAGGACGGAACATATTATTTCATGAACCGTATTTGGATCCCTAAACTTGGGGGATTCAGAGAAGTAGTCATGAATGAAGCCCACAGGACACGATACTCCATCCATCCAGGTTTTGATAAAATGTACTTGGATATCAAGAAACATTATCGGTGGCCCAACATGAAGGCAGAGATTGCCACCTATGTTAGCAAATTCCTTACTTGCGCTAAAGTGAAGGTGGAATATCAGAAGCCCTCGGGATTACTACAACAACCAGTAATTCTCGAGTGGAAATGGGAAAGGATTACTATGGACTTTGTGACCAAATTACCCAATTCAACAGATGGATCGGATACCATATGGGTAATAGTTGACAGATTGACGAAATCCGCCCATTTCCTGCCAATAAAAGAATCCTATAAGATGGAGAGGTTATATACATCAAAGACATGGTGAGACTTCATGGAGTGCCAATATCTATCATCTCCGACTGAGATAGTAGATTCACTTCTCGTTTTTGGCAATCACTTCAAAAGGGTATGGGAACACATCTAGACATGAGCACTGCTTATCATCCACAAACGGACGGTCAAAGTGAGCGAACCATTCAAACGATTGAAGACATGCTTCGCACGTGTGTGATAGACTTTGGAAAATCGTGGGATACCCACTTGCCCTTAATCGAATTCTCGTACAATAACAATTATCACTCAAGTATCAAGGTTTCCCCATTCAAAGCATTGTATGGGCGTAAATGTAGATCACCCTTATGTTGGACTGATGTAGGTGACACCCAACTAGCAAGAGGACAAACACCAGGAAATACGTTAACGGGACTAGAAATCATATGCGAAACGACCGAGAAGATAATTCAGATTAGAGCCCGACTGCAAGCATCACGAGACCTACAAAAGAGCTACGCTGATAAACAGCGAAAGTCCTTGGAATTTCAATTCGGGGATCGGGTGTTATTAAAGGTCTCTCCCTGGAAATGGGAGATTCGTTTTGGGAAATGGGGAAAAATAAACCCATGATACATTGGACCCTTCGAGATTCTTACCCGAATCGGTCTAGTGGCTTATAGACTGCAGCTACCTGCCGAGCTCAGTAGTGGACACCCCGTGTTCCATGTCTCCAATTTGAAAAAGTGTTTATCCGATGAAACCCTCGTCATTCCACTTGAAGAAATTGAAATCAACGAGAATCTCTTGTTCATCGAGGAACCAGTTGAAATCATGGACAGGGAAGTGAAGCGTACAAAACAAAGTCGCATTCCGATTGTAAAGGTTCGATGGAAAGCTAGGCGTGGACCGGAATTTACATGGGAACGTGAAGACCAGATGAAACAAAAGTACCCTCACCTATTCTCACATTCTCAAATCCAGCTTAAAAAGAATTTCAGGACGAAATTCCCTCTAACGGGGGGATGATGTCACAACTAGAAATTTTATGCTTTGTAACAACAACAATGATAACAATTTGAACGAAAACTGTGAAAGCATGTATGGTGTTTATTCAATAACAACCAAAGTTTCATCACATACTCTATACAAACACTTCAAATAGCCAAATAAAGATTTGGAAACATTATAAATCCCGGTTTAAGTCCATTTTGTACTAGGATTCCTTATTGGGCCTAATGGGCCAATATGCTACCAATTTGACTATTTTGGGGCTTAGAACTCTTATATGGGCTCTAATTGGACCCACTTTCATGAAACCTAACCTTTTGGGCCTTATACGCCTAGAATGGACTAGTTTATCTTTAATGGGCCTCATTGGGCCATAAAAAATCTAATTAGCCCTAGTGGGCCATAAAACTCATACTTTAATTTATATTGGGACGTGAACCATCTCCAAAGACCAATTGGGCCGAAAATCATCAAAATGGGCCCATAATATGGACTTAAGCACAAAAGGCCCAAATTCTCTTCTCTCTTCTCTGTTTCTCGGCCCAAGTACAAAAAAACGAGAAAGGTGGAATTATAAGGATAAGCCACCTCATAATTATACTTGGGATATCCATTCACCCATCTCATACTTCCATGCAACTATCACCTCACTCTCTCTCTTCTCCCCTCTCTTTTTCTTCTTCGGCCGAGAACACAAGAGGAAGCACACACACACCTCACAAATTCTTTCCAAACACTCTCAAAGAACACTCTTGTTTCCTCATCAAAATTTTCGAGATCTGGGGCATTTCAAGGAGGTTTTTCCACAAAAATCATCATTCTAGGTAAGTTAATGCTTGGATCCATGGTTTAGCTTCTTGAAATTGTTATAAATTTCCTTCTAACTCATGAAAGTTCATGATCATGCTTCTTAGAACCTATCTAGAAGCAAGGTGAACCTGTACTTGAAGATTATGTGACAGATTACATTGAAGACTCCTCAATCAATTTGCTGCTATCTGTGTATCTGCTGAAGTGATCAAGAACATTTGTTCTCTCTGTTATTCTCTTTAAAGTTTCTCAAGCTGAAAGCGCCATTTTTCAAGAATCTCTACATGAAGCCTCCTCATCCAACGTTCGTTCAAAGCAAAATTTTGAAGAAAAGCCCAACTGTTCAAGATGAAGTCATTCACCTAGAAGATTTAGTTGTTTATCTTGAAGTTGTGAAGAAATAGAAGAGAAAAAGCTGAAGGTAAGCTCCAAATGAAGATTGACAAGAAAACCTAGCTACATATTTTGGGGAGCTTGTTAGGTCAAAGAAAAGAAAGCTATAAAACAAGGGGGAGATTGCTGGGTCAAAAATATGGTTTATAATTTTCTTTTCTAAGGATTTATTAATTTTAGTCTTGGGCCGAAAATAATATTTAGTTTATTTGTAGCTTGGACCGAAAACCTATGTGTTTTCTTTCTAGCATTGGGTTTGGGCCTTGAGCCTACGGTCCATATATATATATATATATATATATATATATATATATATATATATATATATATATATATATATATGTATATATATATATAAGGGTGAGGAGTCAAGGGGGCATTTATTCATAATCATATTGTAGAGAGAGAAAGTTAGAGAAAAGAAGAGTGTATGTGTGTGTGAGTGTGAATCTTGTGTTGGAGCATGAATCTTATCATCAGTACATCATAGATTCATGTTCTTCTTCTTCTCTTTCTTCTCCATTTGATCTTGCATAATCCACTAAATTGGGATTCCGCACAATCAAGTGGATCTGATTGATACATCAAGCAAAATTTGGGACTTTCAATAACTCTCCTCAGACTGTTTCCTCGGTTTTCATTGCTAAATCCGATGGTAAAATTTTTAAACCTCAACAGCTTTCAAAACCAATTGCACCATCAAAAGCAGTAAACATAGAAAGTTTGGTCAATCGCATTTTCACTCAAACATTTTCAAAGAATTCAAAACAAAAATTTGAATGGAAAGTTAAAATTATTGAAAAGGATTTTGCAACCTCATGTAATACTGGAAATCTTACAACCTCAAAAACAAATGCTCTGAGAAAAGTTTCTCCGAAACAACCTGCTGTTGAATATGATTTCTGGATAAACGAAGAGACCATAGCATTTTTCTTCTTTACCAAAGGATCTCGGAACAAGCCTTCTAAGATACATGTTGCTAAAAAATCAATGCCAAAGTCCAAAACCCGTGGCCAAGTCCCAAAACCTAACGTGGAGCCTAAAAACTCCAAACTTCACTAATCCTTACAGGCACTCTGTTCTTCGGAACAAGATACAATATGGTATAAGGGGAAGAAAAAATTTCTGTGAGATCTTAAACTTTCTCCTAGTGTTGGCTATGTGACGTATGGCAACAATCCCAACCCTCAAATCTGAGGTTATGACATCCTCACCAATGGAAACTTCTTTGTATCAAATATGGCATATGTAGCTGAACTGAAGCATAATCTAAGCAGTGTGGCTCAACTTACTTATGCAAATCGGCAAGTTAAATTTTCCCAGAAACACAGCTATGTCATGTCCGAAGACCGAAAATAATGTCTGATCAAGTCTAATCGTAATAAGAACATGTACCCTCTCGACATCAACATGATTGTTAGCAAGCCTCAACTCTGTCTTCTCTTAAAAGCAGACCATGATGTAAGTTGATTGTGGCATCGAATGCTTGCTGATGTAAACTTTCGATGTATGAACAATCTTGTTTCTGGTGAAATGGTCAGAGGTTTGCCTCTCCTCAAGTCTGAAGATGACCATCTATTTGTTGCCTGTGAATGTGGAAAGCAATCGAAGAAATGTCATCCTACAATCATCAAAAGTCAAGCTCGGAACCATTAGAGCTGCTACACATTGATCTATGTGGACCCTCCACTGTAGAAAATCTACATCATAAGAAATACATTCTTGTGATTGTGGATGATTGTACAAGGTTCACCTGGGTTTTCTTCCTTAGGGTAAAGTCAAAAACTGCCCCAGAACTTATTACCTTCATCAAGGGTATTGAAGTTCTTGGAAAATTGCATGTTCATCAAATCCAAAGTGATAATGGCTCGTAGTTTACCAATGTAACCATTGAAAGACGCAACAGAACACTAGTTGAAGTTGCACGATCCATGCTTAATTTTGCAAATCTTCCACTCTATCTCTGGGCCGAACTTGTGTCAATAGCTTGCTTCACTCAAAATCGGAGTATCATTAATCGATGCCTCAATGTGACACCGTACGAAGCAATGAACAGTCGTAAGCCGAGTATCTCTTTCCTTCAAATTCTTGGATGTAGATGCTTCATTAAAAACAACTGTGATAAGCTTACAAAGTTTCAACCCAATGCCGATGAAGCAATCTTTCTGGGATACTCAGCCAAATCAAAAGCTTACCGAGTTCTGAACCGTCCAACTCATGTTCTTAAAGAAAGCTTTGATGTTACCTTTGATGACAACTATGTTCGAAATTTTGGCCCAACTCATGTTACTACCCACCTCATGGAGTCCGATGCTCCAGCCCCAGGATGTCCAAACCAGTAAACAATTTATGAAGTTGACTTTGAAACTTTGTTCGGACCTTCAAAAAAAACTCTTGATTAAGAATCTTGAACAAGACAAACCTCATCAACTAAAGCTCATGTTTCTCAAAATGTTTTAGGTCCGACACCCAGTTTTCCTCCATTTGATTCTGAACGGTTTGAACCTTCTCAGGTTAAGGGGGAGAATGGTAAACCCTCCTTTGAATAAAATGTGGATGGATTCCAAGATGCAGCGGATCAATTTGTTGAATTTGATTTCACTCTAATCAACAACGACGATGATGCACATTTCTTTGATTCCTACCTGAGGATGACGTAAATGTGTACAGTTCAGAAGTTCAGAGGGAGCATCATCTGCAAGTTCAAATTATTCAATGGGAGCAACATAACCCCATCGTTGATATCGGATCTTCTGCTGCTCAAGAACTTCCGAGACTACACGTCAAGACCAAGAATCATCCTCCGAACCAAGTGAATGGAAACCTAAACACACCAGTGTTTAAACTCGTTTAGCCATAAATATTCAAAACAAATGTTATTTCTCGACATTCCTCTCAATGGTTGAACCCAAATCCATCAAGGAAGCATTAGAACATGCTGACTGGATTACAGTCATCCAGGAAGAGTTGGCAAAATTTGATCGAAATGAAGTATGGGCTCTCATTCCTCCCCCTTAGAATCATCCCTTTGGTGGTACATGTAACACCGTAAATTTTCAAACAAAATTTTTGATTTTAAATTACCAACATCACATATAATAATTCTGAAAATCTCAAGTGTCATTGTCATAACATATTTCAAATTAGTTTTCAAAAGAAATTATGATAATCCAGGATCCTCATTCATGACTCTTTTCTCTTGTGTGTACAATCAAGCCGGTGCCGTCTCGCGATCTGAGAAGACCTGAAACACATAACACATAACACGATGAGCACGAAGCTTAGTCGGTTCCCCAAAAATACTACATACAACACATAATCCACTCGAGGCTATAGCTCTACGAGACCTTCCGGTCAATGTGTCTCAAGGGCCTTCCGGTCCCACAATCTGAGTAGACCTTCCGACCCTACTATGTCGACCTTCCGGTCCATCCACTGCTGACCTTCCGGTCCATACCTTTTTGACCTGCCGGTCCATACCATACTACTCATAACATACATAACATATACATATCACATAGAAACATTTATCACATACTCGTCATAGCACATAAGACCATCCGGTCACACATAATTACCATTCTAGGTAAGGTATAGTGAGAAGACTCACCTCGTATGATGAACAACCACTAGAAATGGTGCTGCTATACATCGGCCTCTAACTCTGTGCCAAAACCCACAATTATCGTAATTAGGAACTAAGTCCAATTCTCCCTCTTTAGGTCTAGACGTAGCCCACTGACCAACCCATTAATGACCTAAAACCCATTAGGCTCACCAAGACCCAATTCTCAATCTAAATGGAAGGCCCAACATTAGATAAACTCCCCAAGCCCACTTTGCTAAACTAGGCCCACTCCCTCCAATGGCCTCAACCCAGGCCCAAATATATCCTTGGCTCATAGCTTCAGACTATTGATGGCCTAATAGCGTAAAGCATGGCCCAAAACACAAGGTCCAAAACAGAGAAGTTACGCGGGGCATACACCTACGTACGCGAAGCGTACCGACTCGATGGCAAGTACGCTGGGCGTACCTTCACGTACGCTCATTGTAACCTTCATGTTAAGCCCTTTTTCAATTAAGTGCTTATTACTTCATTCCAGAGGCTACAAATTCAGATCTAGATCCTTATTATCCTCTTAATCCTTAAAGTCATAATCTTGGTGACTTGCAATCCACCAAATAAGCTCAAACTCAAAAGGCAACAACATACTTCCATAACAAGGGCTATATATATCATGCATGAACTCATTAGGATTGTAGGGTTCGATATGTGTTGCGTCTTGGGCTCGTTCATAAGTCCAATTTTGTATCTGGATTGGGCCTGTCCATCCGTGATTTATTTTCTTGGGTTTAGTATTTATAGATGCTTGCATGCATCTTCGTATGTAACTTTTTGAGTCGATCATTCACAGAAAATAATTTTTATCGTTTATAACCCTAGAGGCCTCTACAGCGGAAGTTCTTTGTCGAGCTCTGCTGAGGCTTGAATCTATTGAATCATTCGACGTATTTTGATTCATTCTTGTGTTTGATTTTTCTGTTTACATTATTGTAATTAACTTGTTCAAGATCTAAACGATCAAAGAGTTAGTCAACTCATCAATTGGTATCAGAGCAGAAGACTGTGTAATTAATACACATATCTTCTGTGAAAGAAGTGATTAGGGTTTATTCCGCATTCATTGATATTTATTGAGTCGTCACTCCATAATTGACGTATCTCATTAATTATTCATCTTGCCCTAATATTACGTATTACAAAGTCTGATCTTATAAAAGGTTAAACGATCAAGCATGGACGATACTCAATCTAATCCTATTAACATCTCTAATAGCATAGGATCAACAACCAAGATTCCAATCCTCTATACTCAAGACTACGAAGTGTGGACGCACAATTTTGAAGATTACGTTATTGGATCTGAAGATAATGGGTATCTGATATGGGAAGCTATTATATCTGGCCCTTTCGCTCATTCAGGCACATCAAGAATCATTAAAACTCAAAAGGAGTACAATGATCTATTGAAAGATGTGAAAGACATCGCTTAGGACGAAAATGAGAAGTTTCAATGCAACATTAAGGCATTGAGACTAATTCGATTCGCTCTTTAATCCAACACGTTTCGATTAGTGAGTTCTTGTGGTACAGCAAAGGAAATCTGGGATCGGCTGCGAGAGTTGTATTCCACATATGAAGATCTGGAGCACTCAGTTCAGACCCTACTTCTCTCTGAATTTGGAGAGTTCAACAGAAACCAGAGGAGGTTGTTACGCAAACATTTGATCGGTTCAATCATCTTCTCAGCAAGATGATCAAACATGACATTGAAAGGAAGGTCATCGAACAGAAGGTCACTTTTCTGAATGGCCTAAGACCCGAATGGAGAGCAGTTATGTTGACGGTTAAAGCGCATGAGCAGTTCAAATCGTACTCTTTGAAAAAACTGGTGGGGATTCTGAAATCCCAGGAAAAGATAGTGTTACAAGAGAAAAGCGTAGTTTCGAATTTGGGGTCTTTGGCGCTTCTGTCCAAAGGTAAGAGTGCAGCAGCAGAAGAAGAAGATATAAATCTGGGAGACTACGATTTAACAGCTGAAGACTATGCTATGATGGTGTCAAATCCCAGAAGGTTCATTAAGAAGAAATTCCCTACCAACAAGAATCGAAATTGGCAGGGAAGCTACAGCTCTGAAAAGGTGAGAGAGGAGCCGAAGGTTGAAGAATCAAAGAAAGAAGCGAAGGGTGAAGCTGACTCTGGTGTCAGTTGTTTTTACTGTGGTGGGAAAAATCACTACTCAAAAGATTGCGTGTTGAAAAAGATGGCAGAGAAAAATGAAGAGAAGGATGAAGAAGCAAGTCTCCTGAAAAGAATGGAGGAGATTAAGAGGAAGAAAGCTGCTACTAATCCTTCTATGAATGCTCTTATTGTGGAGGGTTCGGTAGATGATGATGAGTTCGGTGGCGTGTAGGTGTGGTCAACTGACTCAGAAGATGATGAAGTGAGAAATCCTTCTCATGGAAAGGCTTATGTGGCAAAGAGTGGTGATGCTGATGGAAGATGTATGATGGTGACGGATGTATCTCAGATGAGAGGATACAACACCAATGGTGGAAACGAAGTGGCTAAGGAGCGAGAGGATGTGTGCTTTACAGCGAAGCCTCTCAGTGTGCAGATCAGTGAGCTAGATGAACTAATCAAGAAGGTACAATCCAATTTTGTTTCATTTAAAATTCCACCAACATCATATGAAAAGGAATTAAATAACTTGAATTCAAGAATTTCAAATCTAGATAGTTGTTTAACTCAAACAAGTGTCACAAATTCTAATCTAACTGACCAAATAAGCAGTGTATCATCCAAGAGTGAGGAGCGAAGGATGTGGATTGAGTAGAAGGAGTTGGAGCTTGTTAAAACTATGGATGAAAATATCTATTTGCAAAGAGACAATCTTAAATTGTTAAAATAGAGAAATGTTTTTTGTTTAATTGCAAAAAGACTCTATACTAACATTACTCAGCTGCATTTAGACTGCGCAATAGGCCAGAAGATACATCGCATGATTTTACCCTTCCTTGAGTTTAAGGAGGATGAAATCGATGCCGAAGCATACAACTGTGAAAGTGTTGTATCTTCAGATGATATCAATCCCACTTATGTGTATGGTCTGGACAAAATTGAATCCTTTATAAAGTCCAAAGACCATAAGGACATGCTTAAGAATCTTTTGGACGAAAATGATAAGTTGAAACTCAGGGCCGAAACTATACAAAAATTTGACTCACTGAGTACCAAATTAAGTTCAGAAAATAAAATTGATGTTGAAAATGCATATGAACTTAATGAGGACGATGACATGAGTGAAATTTCTGTAGAGGATGAGGTTGACTGTTCCGAGTTCATAAGGAGCGAACCTGAAAACCACAAAAACTTGAGTTTTGAAAATTATGTGGAATTCTCTCGTTTGTCCAAAAATAAGTCCCCAATCCTTAAAGAAAAGGATGTTGTATACCAAAAAGTTAGAACCACTCCCAATAAGGTTTATAAGGTCACAGGGGTAACCGAACATCAGACAGCCGAACTCACTGCCATAGTGAATGAAGATAATGCAGATGGTTGTGATGAGTTTTTATGGTCTGCACCAATAGACAACGCAGATGAAACAGTTGGTCTGTCGGAGCGAACATCATGTAAGGCCAAAGGTAGATATGTGCCAGAACCACTGAATAAACCTACCAACTTTGACGTACCAAGTTCCAGCGGCACAAAATAAATTCTAGTGGAAAATTTCACCTCAACTAGCGAAACCTCTTCCATAAAGAGTGAACCTGTTGCTAAGAAGCCGAAACAAAAGGCAAACATTCACAGACAACCGAAACAGGTGAAAAATCAAAAGCAGCAGGGAAATTTGAGATACAAGAAAAATCTCTCAGTGCGAAAGCAGTTTTGGCGCTCCCAAAATCCTCACTATACTCACTTTGACAGAAACTCCAAGCCAAAAGGAGAAGAAAACAAGAGTAAAAGGAGCTTCGATCCATCAGTTCAAAAGAACCAGAAGAAGACTTTCGGGCCATAGGAAGAACAAAACCGAAAGGATATGTTCGGTCCCGAAAGTAACAACAACCAAAAGGCTGGTTTCGGTCCACCAAACAACAGGCAAAGACCAGAGTTCAGCCCATCAAGCTTTTACAGTAGAAGACCCAGTTTCGGTCCAGAAACCCACAACAACCGAAAATCCAGCTTCAGTCCGTCATTAAAAAGCAACCGAAGGTCCAGGTTCGGTCCCTCAAATGATGACAACTGAAAGGGTCATTTCGAACCTCAAGTCAGGAAAGATTCTCAAGTCGGTAACAACTCTTATGGAATGATAAAGGGTTATGGGATGATAACCAATGGAGACTTTACAATAAGGAAGGTGGCGTATGTAGAAGGGTTGCAGCATAACCTCATCAGTGTGTCTCAACTGGTGGGAGGTACAGGTCTCAAAGTCTCGTTCGACGACGAAGGTTCAGAAATTATAGAGAAGAAATCCAACAAAGTCATTCTCAAGTCAGATCGAAAAGGTGCAGTGTTCCCTCTGAATCTCAGACCAATCAAAGGGAATCCAGTCATATGTCTTTTATCCAAAGCTCATTCAGACGAAAGTTGGTTGTGGCACCGAAGGCTCTCACATCTCAACTTCAAAAACATCAATAAGCTTGTCACCGATGGTCATGTTCGGGGTCTTCCATTGCTTAAGTTCGATCGAGAACACTTATGTGCTGCATGTGAAATGGGGAAACAAAGTCGTCAAAGTCACCCAGCCATCTTAAACACCAAAGTTGTTGAACCACTTGAGTTGCTTCACATCGACTTATGTGGTCCATCATCAATCGAGAGCATTGGCGGTAACAAGTATATTCTTGTTATTGTTGATGATTTCTCACGATTTACTTGGGTGTTCTTTCTAAACCACAAATCCGAGGCGACTCCCAAACTGGAGATCTTTATCAAGCAAGTCGAAGTGCAACTGAGAAAAGTCGTTCGAAACATCAGGAGCGACAATGGACTAGAATTCAAGAACAAAGAATTTGAAGATTTCTTGGCAGAAAAAGGCACCAATCACAATTTCTCAGCCCCCAATACACCTCAACATAACGGAATTGTCGAAAGGCGAAACCGATCCCTATGTGAGGCGGCCCGAACCATGCTAAGTTTTGCTTCCCTTCCCTTATATTTCTGGGCTGACGCTTCTCAAAAAGCGTTTCTCTCTCACTCCTTATGAGATTATTAACAATAGGAAGCCGAATGTCAAGTTCTTTCACGTGTTCGGTTCTAGGTGTTTCATCTTCAACTCCAAAGAACATCGCAACAAGTTTGATGTTAAAGCTGATGAAGGTATCTTTCTAGGATATTCTCTTACTTCAAAGGCATACAAGGTTTTGAATAAGCGTTCTAAAAGAATTGAAGAAACCTATTACGTGACGTTCGATGACAATTACGTCAAGAAGTTAAAGTCTACCGAAGAAACAATTGGAGAGATCTTCTCTCAAACAGGTCAAGTCACAACCTCAATCGCCAATTTATTTGACCAGTTCATAGACTTATTTGATGAACCTGAGAAAGCTACTTTTTCGGAAACCAAGGCAGCAGATAATAAAATCGATCACCTTAAGCAGATTATCGAAGATGCAGCCAAACAAATGGGAGAAGGAGAACCAGTTCGAAACGAACCTCCCCAGAGTTGTACTTTGGTCGAGGGGGAGAATCAATTCTCTTCAAATCAACAGGACTCACATATTCAGGGGGAGAATCCAATCTTTGACGGACCCGAAAGTCCTGTAGCACCCGAAAGACCAGCTACACCCGAAAGTCCTGTGACAACCGAAAGTCCGGATCAACCCGAAAGCCCAATTGAAGAAAGAATTTTTGGGTCAAATCCAAATGATTCGTCATCTGTCGAGTGGGAGAATTCTGATATGCACTATGACGATGATGTTCAATCAAAATTAGAAGAAATAGTAAATGGTCAATTGGATCCGTCCTATGACCCAAATTATCCTCCTCTCACCAAATGGACTAGAGATCATCCTGTATCTCAAATAGTGGGTTGCGCTTCAGAAAAAGTTCTAACACGATCACAACTGAAGGCAAAGCAAACTGCTTTATTCTCCAAAGTAGAATTCTGCATGTTTAATTCTTTCATATCCAAAATTGAGCCAAAGACCGTCAATGTTGCCCTCGATCATTCTGATTGGGTTCAGGCAATGCAAGATGAACTAAATGAGTTTGAAAGAAATAAGATCTGGAGACTCATTCCAACACCACAAGATGCCTCAGTTGTCGGTCTCAAATGGGTGTTCAGGAACAAAATGGACAAAGAGGGAATGTAATCCGCAACAAGGCTTGGCTGGTGGTGAAAGGATACTGCCAGGAAGAAGGAATTGATTATGAAGACACATTTGCTCCGGTAGCAAGGCTGGAATCCGTTCGAATATTTCTCGCTTATGCTGCACACAAGAATTTCGAGGTCTACCAGATTGATGTGAAGTGCGCCTTTCTGAAGGGGGAACTTGAAGAAACCGTGTACGTGGAGCAACCTCCTGGCTTTGTGAATGAAAATATCCAGATCACTGCTACATCTTGGATAAGGCAGTTTATGGTCTGAAACAAGCACCTAGGGCATTGTATGAAACACTAACTAAATTTTTAAAGATGTCTAAATTCAAACAAGGTTCGGTTGACCCAACCTTCTTTCGTAAAAAGGAAGGTAACCACCTTATGATCGTTCAAATCTATGTCGATGATATCATACTTGGCTCAATGAATCCCAGCCTAACAGCTGAATTCCGAAAGTTGATGGAGACTAAATTTGAAATGAGCTCAATGGGTCCGATTAACTTTTTCCTTGGTTTAAATATTAGACAGGCACCCGAAGCCATCTTTATCAACCAGGAAGCATATACCAAGACTCTTCTTGCCAAGTTCGGCATGATGGGAGACTCAAAGATCAAAGTCCCTATGGCGTTTGGAACCAAGCTCACACCATCTTTGGAAAAACCGGCAGTCAACATAACGCTTTATCGCCAAATGATTGGTTCCTTGATGTACCTCACCGCTAGAAGGCCCGATATAATGTTTCCTGTGTGCTATTGTGCCAGATTTCAAGCAAACCCTCATGAACCACACATGCTAGCAGTAAAGAACATTTTCCGGTATCTGAAGCGAACAACCTCTCTCGGTCTCTGGTATCCCTCAAACTCAGGTTTCTTTGTTCAAGCCTACTCAGATGCAGACTTAGGAGGACGTGGTTTAGACAGAAAAAGCACTACAGGAGGCTGTCAATTCCTCGATGGGATGTTGGTGAGCTGGCAATCTAAGAAACAAACATGTGTTTCTCTGTCTACAGCCGAAGCAGAGTACATTGCAGCTGCCTCCTGCACATCTCAAGTGATTTGGATCCAAAGCCAACTCCAGGACTATGGACTCAATATGAGAAAGATCCCTCTATATTGCGACTCAGAAAGTGCAATTAGGATCTGTCATAACCCAGTGCAACATTCCAAGACAAAGCATATAGCACTGAGGTATCACTTTATTAAGGATCATGTGGAAGATGGAAACATAGAGATTCACTTTGTTCGAACCACTGATCAACTGGCCGACATCTTCACCATAGCCCTTCCTGAAGCAATTTTCAATAAAATTCTACAAGGCCTAGGTATGATGGAATCGGAGTCAGTACCAAAAACACATTCTCACAACTAAAAGTTGGAAGCGAAATGAACCGAACGCTCGGTCTATTTCGGGCTAGGTTCACATGGGAACCGAAATGAACCGAACGCTCGGTCTATTTCGGGTTCGGTCCCATTGCACTTGTTTTCGCTTATCTCAAAAAGGTGATATCTTTGTTTGTATACTTTTGTACAATTGTTTTTTCCAAAAATTCCACAAAATAATTTTTTTTAGGAACCAAAATGCATCGAGCGTTCGGTCCATTTTGGGTTTGGTTCCAAAACTTTTTTTTCTTCTCTTTCTGTTTGGTTTGTTTTGTTTCTCTTTACAAAAATATCAAAAATATTTTCTTTTTGTCTCTACTTCTGTTTATATCAACAGTTTATGGAATATCGATGAGGCAGGTATCATTATTACACTTTTTACTAGCTAAGTGTCCCTAGAAGCATGCTGCTGCATGTTGTCCAAAGCCTCAACTAATTCTGAATAAAGCCTTACTAACTTGGTATATACAAACCTTGTCTTCCCAATTAGGCTGCTACATATATTCTAATCATGAGCTACCTTACTCTTTTCTCATACTAAGTTAAGAGTTTTCTGCTTTGTCACTGTTTTTATAGCAGAGGTACTTTAGTTTTCTTACATCACCTCAAACATTTTTCTCCATCATATTCGCTTCATACATGTAACCCTTGAGACTCTCAGAAATTACCACTGAGGTTTATGGTTACAGAATCTCTGTGTTTGTGATCTTAGCTTTGTGTCACTACGTGCTAAGTGAAACCCATAATTCAATACCTACTATGTATTGACGATGAACAATTAAATTTGCTTTAGCTTTCACTAATGAATTAACGAATCTACCCAAGTGGTTGTACCATGAAATCTCTAATTTTCTCTTTGTGTGATTCTTATGAAATTGTTACATACCATAACATTTCTTCCCTTACAATCCAGTTTTAAATTTTCTTGAGATTTCACACCGAGTATTACCAACAAGTCACTAAAATATTGTCCAACCCTACTTGTTCAATAGATCGCATCGGTCTCACAAGTACTTCATTCGATTTCTATCTTATGTCAGGATCAGAAATTCTGAACTGAAGCGAAAGCCACCCAAATAAGGCTCATTAAAAGATGCCTTTCAACACTTCTTAACAAGTGATTGATCGTAATTCAACGGGAAACCACACAAACACTTTAAAGTCTCTCTTGATTTTGTAGGAAGAGATTCGTGCCCGGGATCCACAGTTTCGTGTCTCTATTGACATCACAAATTCCCACATATATGTTGCTTTATTTCTTTATCTTTGACACTCTATGCACGAAAATCTTTTTGATTTTCCAAAAACCTGGTTTCGTTCATTACAAGCTATTTTTATGGCTCCGGGTTTTAATGCTATATTCTCAACGGGATGTTGTTGTTAATACTACACGTGCTCGCTTTTATTTAGTAAAGACAGCTCATTTTAAGGATAAGATGATGACTCAGCCGAGAGACTAACCGTTTGGGAATTCAAAACGGCGTTTGATGGGAAGGCGTGCAAAACGGAAGAGTTTTTCTCTCTCATGCGTAATCATAGGGGTTGCTAACTATCATGCATCAATCAACTCAGGAACCACTTCGTTTTTCAAGAAGATTTGCGGGCGGATTTTTCTCTCTCCTCTACACACGGTATAAAGGGTAAACCCTAAGTTCTTTTACCTCTTTACTGCACCCAAAACTCAGAGAGCAAGAAACGATTATTTTCTCCCACTGTTCATCTTCTTCGAAGCACTCATCAATGTCAGATTCATCCTCTGTTCACGAAACCTCCAACATTCTCCCAATCCGACCCCAACAACGCCTGATTATTGATCTCACCCTACATTCCTATGATGCCTTCATGTTCCCTATTGTGGAGTGTCTTAAATACTCACCACTGGTTCTAGCACTGACCAAGGTTGAAATCGTTCCTATGGAGTGTTTATCCCAAATTTTCTCTACTGCCCACTATGACAAGTCTGTTGATCGCATTTTCTTCGACATTCTTGATACCAAAACCTCCATCTCCAAACAGCGATTCTGCTCGCTCCTAGGGTTCAAACCTGATGAGTCGAGGGTTAAACCTGAGTCTATTCTTGTGGG
Source organism: Lactuca serriola (assembly GCF_051521515.1). Taxonomy (NCBI): domain Eukaryota; kingdom Viridiplantae; phylum Streptophyta; class Magnoliopsida; order Asterales; family Asteraceae; genus Lactuca; species Lactuca serriola. Next base: position 144,569,213 of record NC_136412.1, read on the forward strand.
ACAGTTGTTCTCTATGTTTTACAACATGGGATACACTGAGGTTCTTACCACTGTTACAAAGTTCAAGAAATCCTGTCTTCCTCCTCAGTGGAATGGCTTCTTCACGGTACTGTTCAAAGGTTTATCAGAAAGAAGTGCAGGTTCTGATGGGGCTAGCCGTCTGTTTATGACGATTCTCGACGGGTTGTACCATGGCGTTAATCTCGACTATGGCTCTGTTTTATGGCAGCAGTTGATTGAAAGCCTTGCTTCTACTTCTTGCCATTCTGAAATTTCTTATGCCAGATTGTGGACGCTGGTCACCAAGTGGGCAATGGACAAGTATCATGTCCCTGTTGTAGCCAATTCTCCACTCTCCTCTATTGGCGTCCTCCACACAACAAAGATTATCGTGACTGATCCTTCCAAGTTTCAGTTTGTTGGCTCGATTCCCGAGTCAATGTATGCGTGTGTATCAAGGGATAGTCGTATCATCAAGACCTACAAGGATTTTCTTCGTTCAGGCACCAGAGAGCTCACTCCAGAGATGATTCAATCTATCCATGACGCTGACAAGCCTGCTCCCAGGGGCAAGAAACCAGAAAAGGGGAAAGACAAGAAGGTAGTCAAAGGAGCGAAAGGTCCTTCTCCAAAGAAGCGAAAACCTACAAAGGCAACCCAATCACCTCCACCAAAGAAGAGGAAAACCCAGCCCAGGAGAAAACTCATTCTTGCCTCTTCCTCCAGTGAATTAGAGGATGACAGTTCAGACTCAGAGGAGTCGCTTCGAGGTGACACTCCTCCCCGTTCGCCTTCACCTGAGGTACCCGTTTCAACTAAACCTGTCTCTCCTACCCCAATCTCTATCTCTATTTCCATTCCCCCCGTAACCCCCACTACTCATATTCCACCAACTTCTATTCCTGTACCACCTCCTATTTTTTTAGAAGCTACAACAACAACCACCACTGGAGTTCGAACCAATGTATCTGATATGGGGACTCATACTTCAGCACCCGAACACACAACTGCAACCGAACATACTTCCACACCCAAACCTACTACCACAACCGAACCTCCACCTTCACCTTCATCTCCCAATCACTCAGCAGATGGCGAGCCTTTTCTTGGAGGATAAGACATGACTTTTGATTCTATCTACTATAGTCCGTACCAGGTTCAAAGCGATGATGATGATGATGCTCCTGTCACAAAAAAGCATCTCAAGGAACTTCATGAGAAAATCGATAGTCTCATCGCTTCCTCCTCCTCCTCTCGGTCTAATATCTCAGAGGGTGCCATTCAGGGGCTAGTTGATTCTTTCACCAAGGCCCATGAAGCCTCAATCAACTCCGCCGTTGCTGCTATCGACGCATCTACAAAGGCCTGTGCTGTTGCGACCGAAAAAGTCAAAAAACTATTTCTCATCAGAACAACAATTCTTTGCCGGTTTTCGTCAGACCCTTGCAGCTGACAATACAACTTTTCAAGCAGCTGTTGAGGAGCGATTGACCAAGCTCCAAGAACACCTTGCTTCAGAGAATTCAGTGATTGATGCACTTGCTCGCAAAACCACTGCTCTAAAGGTCAAGAGTCTTCAACTTTTTCAATAAGAAAAGGAGGTTGCGTCTCTCCGATCTGAGCGAGCGGTCCTTTCCATGTGTGTTTCGGATGTCCACGCCGCGCTCTCCAACATCATTGAAGCACATGACCCAATCTTGAATTACTCAGTGAGGTGAACTCTTGCAGAGAAGCTTGCTCCCGCCCTTGACCTACTCAGCAAAATTGAAGGGCTTCCTGAGTTCGTGGCCATCCAAAACAAGGGGGAGAAGGGGTTTCAAAGGGCGGAAATCAATCTCAACCGCCTCCTACTTCTACATCAGCTTCAACTAAAGAAACCGAACCTCTAACAACAAGTCAAGCTTCAGGTTCGGGTGCTAAAGACAAAGGGAAAAAGATTCTTGATGATATTGATGGTGATGATGACAAAGAGACCATCGCTGATCTCTTGAAGAAACAAGCCAGGAAAAAGGATTCAAACATGAGTGCTTGTATTGCCAGAGAGGCAGAGGCGAACGAAAGAAAAATGAAGGAGGCTCATGATCTCCTGGATAGTCGAAAAACTCATTCCCTCCATGGACTCTCGAGAAGCTTATCAAAGAAGCTATCGATACTCCCAACATCCTATGGCTCGAACCGGTGATTTCCTTGGACAGGGTTAATTTTGTCGACTCTCAGTTCGACTGGCCCTTGACCCGAAAGGCCTTTATATTCCATGCATTCTCCCATGTTGCTGATGTCCCTCATCCTCACCCGAAGGTCGATAGGGAGCTTGTTAAATTTTATCTGAGGTCTGCTCAGCCTCAGTATCAAACACGGAGTGTGCAGAAGATCATAAACGTTCGGTTCCTCAAACCCTTTCGGGAGGGTAACTTCACTAATGTCCGGTTCAAAGTGGTGAGGGGTCTGCTAAAACCGAACATGCCATTTCTCTTGCCGATCTTCCTAACCTGAATTCACATGATTGGATCATCCTGCACAACATCCTCCTCACTAATGAAGCTGAATATGGGCCAATCATAGATCACTTCAAAAGGATGTTAGTTTGCTACATCATGGAGGTTGCCAAGATGGATCAGGAGATCGCTAGTGTTTTCAAGAAAAAGCCCACCATTTCCCCAGTTGGCCCTGCAAGTGACTTGAATAAAATGCAGATGGGGAGGATCGACCCAAAGCGGAACTCAGTCATGTTCACAAGGAATGAAGGCCAAAAATGTCTGTTCGCCTTGGCAGACAAGCATCTATATACCACTGCATGCTTGGAACATGTTCTGGGGATCATCAATCGATGCAAGCAGAACTCTGAAGATGACAAGAAGTATTTCGATTATATGATCCAGTGGTACATTCGTTTCAGATAGACCATTCTTGCCATTATTCCTCGTCTGTTCGACACCACGAAGAAAGTTCCTGCAGCTGGACCCAGCAATCCGAAGTAGAGTCTCGCTCCAATTGACGCAAAGGGGGAGATTGTAGGGTTCGATATGTGTTGCGTCTTGGGCTCGTTCATAAGTCCAATTTTGTCTCCGGATTGGGCCTATCCATCCGTGATTTATTTTCTAGGGTTTAGTATTTATAGATGCTTGCATGCATCTTCGTACGTAACTTTTGAGTCGATCATTCACAGAAACTACATTTTATCGTTTGTAACCCTAAAGGCCTCTACAACGGAAGTTCTTTGTCGAGCTCTACTGAGGCTTGAATCTATTGAATCATTCGACGTATTTTGATTCATTCTTGTGTTTGATTTTTCTGTTTACATTATTGTAATTAACCTGTTCAAGATCTAAACGATCAACGAGTTACTCAACTCATCAAGGACCATCAAGATTGGAACTTTACTACTTATGGGACCCTTTTAGCTCTAAGGGTGGCAACCTTAAGCTTAAAAATGAGATTCCAACATAAAGGTCCAAACTTGGGACCAAAACAACTCCAAAACTTCACTACACAAGGTCTATGTATTCTTAGGTAAAGTTATGAACTTTATACCTCAGAAGAGCTCCAAATGATGATGAAATTCTAGATCTTTGAGCTCCAAACTCCCAAGTTCTTCCTTGCCAACTTCTTCTTTTGAAAATCCCAAGCTTATATCACCAAAATAACTCTCTTGAAGGACAAATCACCCAAGGTTGAAGATATGAGACGTTCCAGGGCTTCTCTAAGGTTGGGTAACAAACATGGAGGCTAGGGTTTGAACTATAGTGTTCTATAAATAGTGGCACACCCTAAATTTAGGGTGTCTGGACTCTATACGTATGCTGGGCATACCTCCTGTACGTTGGGCGTACACCAGGGAGAACCCGCGACCGTTTCCCTTATATGTTGGGCGTAAACCAGCCTTACGATGGGGGTACCCACGCACTTCCATTTCACATGCATGGCCTTCCATGCCAACTTTTCTTCTTAAGGGACCATTTATGCCAAAAACTTCCAAGCATCGTATCTTCCTCACCCGATGTCCATTTTCAACGAACCTTATATCCACGAAAAGGTAACGAGAAGCTCTACCCTTCTATCAACTTTATATCCTAGATCCCACTCAAGCTCAGATCCAAAAATTCATAAAAATCTCAATCCAACACCATTTCCGATAATCTTGGGATCTAAAGTACAACCTAGACCCTTTTCTCACACACGATCCACCTTATCTATATCCAAGAAGGCCTAAACCTTTCTCCTTCAAAATCTCATAACCTTCTCATACTCAGATTATCACCCCCAAGCTTGGAATTGTAAAGCATATTCGAATCGGGATGTTATAGTACAAGATGGGTGTTTCGAAACAAGGAAGACGATGCAGGGGTCTTCATTTGGAATAAATCAAGATTGGTGGCCAAAGGATTCGCACGGATTGAAGGGCTTGACTACGATGAGACCATTGCTCATGCTGCCCGTCTTGAAGCCATTAGAATCTTTCTTGCTTATGCAGATCACAAAGGCTTTATGGTTTACCAAATGGACGTCAAAAGGGCCTTTCTTGATGGTGAACTGGATACTGAAGTATGTCTTCAACAGCCTCCCGGTTTTGTCAATCCCTCATATCCTAACTACTGCTACAAACTCCGAAAAGTCGTTTATGGCCTCAAGCAAGCTCCTCACGCATGGTACGAGACTGTCACTGATTTCCTCAAGTGTTCTTGTTTTCAAAGAGTTGTTCTCGATCTCACCTTGTTCCAAAGGTCATATGGAAAACATCTCATGCTTGTCCAAATGTATGTTGATGATATCGTTTTCTGGATCCATGGATCCATCAAAGGTTGTTGAATCTGATATATTTATGATAAGCCAATTCCAAATGATTATGGATCATGAATTGAGTTTTTTCCTTCGGTCTTCGAGTAAAGAAAACCAACAAAGGAATATTGATTCACCAAGAAAAGTACATCTCTGAGCTTTTCAAGAAAAACTCAATGGACATATGCGCCTCTGCGAAGTTACCCATGGGTTTTAGACAAAAAATCTTCTCTGACCCATCAGGTGTTGCTGTTGATGAAAAGAAATATAGAGGAATGATTGAATCGCTACTCTAGCTAACAACAAGTCGTCCGGACATAATGTTCTCCACATGTTTGTGTGCCAGATTTCAATTCAATCCAAAAATGTCTCATCTCTTGGTGGTAAAGAAAATATTTCGATACCTAAAACGTACAAAGAGTCTCGGAATTAGGTATCCCACAAAGGAGAGTTTCGTCCTTTAAGCACATTCCGATTCAATCTATGGCGGTCTCCAACTAGACAGAAAAAGCACCTCTGGTGGCTACCAATTTTTGGGTGGAGGACTGGTTAGTTGGTCATCTAAGAAGTAGAATTGCATTGCTCTATCAACAACCGAAGCTGAATACATTGTTGGTGCTAGTTTCACCTCTCAAGTTCTTTGGATGAAATCACAGCTTTTGGATTGTGGTTATTGGTTTCAACAGATTCCAATCTATTGTGATTTTCAAAGGGCCATTGCTATTTCACACAATCCAATTCAGCACTCTATGATGAAACACAACAATATACGGTACCATTTCATTAAAGATCATGTTTTAAATGGTAACATCGAACTTATTTTTGTTCCATCTGATGATGAGATTGCTGATGTCTTTACTAAGGTATTATACGAACCAAATTCAATGGTTTTCTAAACAAAATGGGTATTATGATGCTAGATCCCTGTATCTTTGAATAGGTTTGCACTCTCTGATGGTAACATTAGAAAGTGAAATAGTTCTGAAGTCAATTCTTTGTCATGTCGGAATTGTTCCCTCTCGGATTAATTAGGATCATTTCACTTGTCTTTTTCTCTGACCACCTCTTCTAGTTTTATGTTGATCAGATGCTTCTTCTCTCGGAACCTCAAAATTTGTTTAACAAGTGTCCATTAAGATCTTTCTTTCTTTTACATGTAATATTCAGTTTGATATGTGGAATCTCATACTCTATATTATGTACAAAGTATTTTCATTCTCAAACTTGTAAGTATCTTATGACAATCTCTTCTGGAACTTTATTGCTCCGAGATCCTTTTTCACAAATCCATCTCGGACCCTTTCTGCTCCGAGATCACTTTTCAAATCTGTCTCGGACCACTTTTCATGCTCTGAGATCTTTCACTTCGAAGAAGCTCAAAAGGTTTTTCATTAAGTAAATATGAATGTTTTTCCTAATAACTCAAACGGTTATATTTTTTAATGATGATTATCTATTAAGCCTAGAAAATCGCAACTTTTTATGCACATGTCTCGATAACGTGCACATGTTGTCAATTACTGACGGTTTCCATTTTGCATGTCTAGCCATAGTGTATTTTCATCCTTGTAGGTCAATTTATTCCAAATGTGGCAACACATTTAATGTTGTACATACCCATATACGGATTTGACCCATTAACCCCTTTATCCGACCCATCTTTCTCTAACCTATATAAACCCCATCAAAACCCCCCTTTACACTTTATGCTCACATAAAGCTTTCCCCTTTTTTCTCTCTCTACAAAATCAGTGCTCTTCAAGCTCTCCTAACCTACAAAAATGGTTTCCTCTCTATGTGCTCCCAAAGTCTCAACAACTATTCCCAAGAAGAAGTCATCCAAAGGATCTGCTTCAAGTTCATCAAATGAACCCTTTCTCAGGGATACCACAAAGCTATTCTCATTAGATCCCATGGACTATGACAAGTCTATCCGGGTCATGATCGAGGTCATTGCTCTTCACCCCATCACCGCTCCACTCACAAGGATCCCTGATACACCCTTCCTCTTCAACTTTTTCATACAACTTTTGAACGTCTCAAACTTGAAGACAACATACTAAAAACTGTGATTTCTGGAGATCACATTGTTCTAGTCTGCAAGAAGAAACTCCTTGATCTAATTAGTATGTTGAAAAACCCTAAAGGTTTTAAAGTTCAAGAACCCACTCCTAAAGAATTTTAGTCGTTCCTTAACGACATTGGCTATGAAGGCGAATTCAAGACCAAAAATTTCAAGAAATCGACGCTTCCTGGGTTATGGAACGTTCTGATTCACCTAATCCTTCGAGGTCTCTCTGGAAAGCACTGCTGCACATACACTATGAGCAAAGACTGGCTCTATTTTGTCTACAACATATACTCCGGAAAGTCAAATGTCGTCGACATCACATAAGTATTATGGTAGGACTTTTGGATGTTTTCTATCACAAGAAAGTTGCTTGAAATTCTGAGTCTAAGATTCTGTGCGCTCACCGTTCAACAACTCTACAAGATTTGGAAGGAACCTATCCTAGGCGACACCATTCCAAAGGAGGTATTTCTTTCATTTAAGGTTATTAAAACTTATAGACTTCTGAACCAATCTGCCTTTGGTCCCACACAAAGACTACCACAACATATGATGGCCACTCTACCATCTGAGTCCCCTTATATGAAACATCACTTGGCGACCTCTATTGTGTATATCCCTACACAATCCACCTCAGTCACCGTTGAGCCCACCTCGGATGTGGCCAAACCAGCCTCGTCTGGCAGCAAAAAGAAGAAAGTTGCTAAAAGGAAGAGAACGAAAGTTGACACTTCCTTTCAAAAGCAATGTGTCAAGGACATTCCAACTGACTCTGGTCATCCGCTCACCCCTCTTACCCACTCTTTAGAAGTAACCTTTGGAGTTTTAAAACACGCTACACACACTCATGGGGAGTCTCCTCATAATCCACCCTCACCTTCTTAACAAGGTGAAGACGGTGTTGAATATATTTCCTTGCGTCCCCTAGAACAAACCAACGAGTCATTTTGGAAATCCCCCTTCTTTTACACAAGCACGATCTCAGACCGCCGTCTCAGATCGCAAATATTCTGAAGCGGGAGCTGTCCCTCCCACATCGGATACCACAACTAGTCTGATATTAGGTAAAGGTACAGGACGATCAGGTTCTAATGATCCACTCTAGTTAAATTTTTTTAGCAGGGCACATACAAGGAATCCTGAGCTTACAAGATCATGGGTTGAAGCTACTCTTATCTCTATGAGGAATATAGCAATCCATAGCAACCTTCCATTTGTAGCTCCATCAGATGAAGTCACTGATCCGGAGTTTGCTTCTGGAGAAACTCAACAGGACACTCCCATCTCGGATGATCCTCCCAAATCTCCACACAATGATGCCCTCCATCAATATCCAGATGAAGAAAGATCAGATGATTTCGTGTTTGATGACAACAGTTCCTCAATTGTTGCACCTCCATTTCTTTCATCATTTCATCTTTTGCAGAAACCATAATCCTCATGGCCACTGTACGATTTTGGCCTCTCATCATCTTCATAGGATCCTGTCGACGAAGAAATAAAAATTGGTGATCAAGCTCACTTTCACCTTGGGGAAGAAATCAAATTCAGTCCTCCCAAACATGATCAAACAGCAATTGCAACACATCAAGGCCCCTCCAAAACGCCAGTGTACCAAGAAGGTTATCAAGCCAAGTCTCGAAACTCCACCTCGGACACGGGATCATCAGCTGGAAATTATGATGATCCCTTTGTCTTATTGGAACTTCGAGACAAAATCTCTACAATTATCAAGAAGGTTGAATTAATTGAAACCTCCATAGCTGGTCTTGATGCTAAAGTTGATGCCAAGGTTTCTAGTCTCGACTCCAAGTTGGATGCCATTTTCCTCTCCCTTTCCGATGTCAAGAAAGCTAGTCCCTCGGAAGAAGAGCACAAAGACCAATTACTGATTTTCCTCCAACTCAAGCATACAATCGAGGAGGTTGAACAGAAGTATAACACTAGTTTTGACCACTACCTCGACACTATCACAAAATGTTGCAGTTTCACAACGACATGATTAGTTCTACAAATGAATTGATCAAACAGACCCATGTTCGTCACAAGAAGCAAATTCAAAGAATAGAGAAGGAGATCAAGAAGAAATATGAGATGAAATTTATTATGCAACAAGTTCTAATCAAACTCCTTAGAGAATGCTAGAACATTGTGGATGTTCAAAACCACAAATTTGATGAAATGCTCTCCATTCTCGGCCAACTCTTCGATCACTTGAATGCTCAGGCTCCCACAGCTGAAGCTTATGACGCTTTAACCTTGTAGATGAATAAGATCTTCCCAAAGGTGTTTGAAATATTCTCAGAGCTCAAGGAATCTACAATGCTTGCCTCGGCTGCTAGGCAATCCGATGGAAGAGGGGGAGACGGGCCTAGAAGGTGAAACAAATCCATTTCATGGAAGCCAACCTCAGAATTCAAACTTCAAGATGAAGAAGAATATGATGATGACTCGGTTCAGATCTTTCCCACCATTACTCCTTTAATTGATGAAGATGACAAGTACATTACCAACGCAATAATAGGAATTCAAGCTCCCAGAAAGTTTTCAGATAAAATTCTTTCCGAGGAAGAGCAACAGATATGGTATGTAGTATCATGGCCATCATCCCTAGCTGATGTACTATGAAGAAGTCATGAAGTATAAAAGGCAAAAACTAAGGTAACAGTTGATGCCTTCCGAGCCACCAAATTGATGTTGCCTCCGTTTCCCTCGTCCAGAATAATTCCTATTGATGAAGGCTCTCCTCTTCGGAAGCCTGATGATATTCCGGAAGAGCCCCTGATTTCCTCTCCACCCAAGTTTGTCATTGATGAAAATATGCAACATGTGCTCTCCTCTCCCAAGAAGCAAAAAGACAAAAAGCAAAAAAGCCTATTTCGGAAGTTCACATTTACGCACCTCCTCCAAAAAAAATATCTGGTTGGTCTCAGGAAGAAGTAAATCAAGCTTTCAAGGAAAGCATCCGGATCCAAGCCTTACAAGATAATACTTATATGATGCAAGGGCTTTCCCCATTATGTCGTGAAGGGATAATATATGATTTGGACATCATTCCATTCATGTATTATGATCTGCCAAACCAAGATTCGAATCAAATTAACTTACCCATCTCTCCAAATGAAAAGTTGTACATAAAGTTTGCTCCTCTCCACTAGAGGATGATCCTAAAATGATCATCTGGACAAAAAGAGAATGATTGAAGACCTTCTACTCCAACAACACACTTCCGTAGAATGAAGTATGGTCTCGGAAGAGAATAACGAAGTTCTATGGGTTCGGAAGGAGAGTATTGAGCAAATTTGACTTGAATGGTATGTTATAATGATACTACATTGTCCAAAACACTCAACTCAACTCACCGTCACAAACATCGACTTCCCAAACATCAATCTAAACGACATCTTGACAATTGTTGAACACTTCCGAAGCCATTTGAATGACAAACTTAAAGATTATTTAGTTGAGTTCTGTCGATGTGATTTTGAATTGGCTCATTTATTTGGAACTGAAAAGTTCTTGGAAAAGATTGTCACAACTAGGAAATTCGATGCCTTGTAAACATGGAACAATGATAACAAATGTGAACCAACAATGTGCAAGCAAGTAAGATGCTTATTTCCAATAACAATAAACTTCAATCAAAAACTTCATACAAGTACTATAAATAGTCAACAAAGAATTGGAAACCCTAGAAATCCCGGTTTAAGTCCATTCTGGACTAGGATTTCCTTATTGGACCCAATGGGCCAGTAAGCTTCCAATTTGACTATCTTGAACCTAGAACTCTCAAGTGGGCCCTAATTAGACTCATATACATGAGCCATAATACTTTTGGGCCTTAGGAGCCCAAAAGACACTAGGTTAACTTAAATGGGCCTTAATGGGTCACAATCAATTTAATTTAGCCCTAATAGGTCATAAAAATCATATCTTTATTTAATTGGGCCAAAAAATCACCTAACGTAACCATAAAATGGGCTTAATCATTCAAAGCCCAAAAACTTTCTCTTTCCCTCTCCATTTTCGGTCCAAGCCCACAAAGAAGGGAAGAGTTGACTTTGTGGTGCCAACTCATTTTTACCTAATGGATTTCCATGAAAACTCTCATACTTCCATGCAACAATCCCATCACTCTCTCTCTTCTTCTCCCTCTCTTCCTCTCAGCCGAACTCAAACCAACACACCCACACATCCCTCAAAAATTCTCTCAAGAAGCTCTCTCCATTTCTCTCCAAATTTTCGAGATCTAAGAGGCTTTCAAAGAGATTATTCCACAAAAATCATCATCCAAGGTAAGTTGATGTACGATCCATGCTTTAACTCACTTCTTTTCATCAAAAGTCATCTCTTAATCCATTCAAGTTCATGATCTTGCATCTTAGAACCCACTAAGTTCGAGATCCATCCAAGGAACTTGCTAGGGCCGAAAATAGCACCAAACTTCTCCAAATCTTCTTCAAAACCGAGACTACAACTCAAGGTGAGTTTCATACCCCTTTCTTTTCGATTTTCATGAGTTTATGGGGGAGAATAGAAGAAAATGTGTAGATCTATGTGTATGTGTATGCTATGTGTGATTTTATGCATGTATGTGTGTGATTTCATATGTTTTTGTGATGAATATGTTAACAAAAGGGGTGTAAACCCGAGATCTATGGCATGAGAAAGGAAACAAACATAATCTAAGCTATTTTACACCAAACAACTTAAGAATGAGAGCTTATAAGGTTATGATGAACATATTCTAACATAAAACCCATTTTAGGGTTTTAAATTGAAAAAAGTACAAAACTTGGGTTACAAATCGATAAGTCATGGTTTCTTGAGGGTCAAAAGTGTCAAAACAGTTTCTATAATCATTTTTCTGAATAATAAGATTTTCAAGGGATGTAAAATGTAAATTTTTAGCTTAATGCGTTAATTATGGGCTTTTCGGCCCAATAAGCCTCAAAATGCGAAAAATGACAAACTTTAGGGGCTGAAATTAAATTTTTGATAAAAAGGGGGTAAATAGCATAACAAAGTCATTTTAAGAGTCAAAAATGCTTTTACAATCAAAAAGGACAAAAAATGTAAAGTTTTTAGAATTTTGAGCCAAAACTGTAAAATTTGTGAAAAATGGGGTTCTAACCGAGAATCATCATTTTGGGAGGGATGAAGCTGTCCACCAAATAAATTTTGGGTGAAAACTGTGTTTTCATCAAATAAATGATACAAAAGTGTCAAGAAAATGTTTTAAGGACTAAAAATGAAATTCTTTTATATAAAAGGACCAAAAGTGTTATTCTTATAAAAGAAGGGTAGTGAAAGGGTCAAATCCCACTTTTAAACAAATTAATTCTTTAATACAAAATATAAAACCCACAAACTACTGACGATACGAAAAACAAATACACTTTCAACAACAAATATCGTTAAAAACGAAGTGATTCGGTCTCGAATCAATACAAAACAACAAGCGTTGAACAAAACCATCTAAATAAATATGCGATAACTACGATGATCAAATTTACAAACTTTGGGCTTGGAAGTTTCAAATGATGCTTGTTGGGCCTTGCTAGCCCATTAACATGATCTTCGGGCCCAAAGGGAATATGCTTATGTGCTATTGGGCCTCCTATGACGCGATTTCATGTAAAAGGACTTTCAATAGCTATGACGTGCTATTGGGACCTAGTGGCCCATTAGTATTGCTAGTGAGGTTAAGAAATCAAATGCGAGTTAGGACAACGTGCCTTTCACATTCCCAGTAGCCTAAATAACTCACGGAAATAACGGGACTTTGTACTCCCCTTTTTCCTCGTTTGTTAGGCTTATGAGAAATCAAGGTAACAGATTTAGGACGTTAATCAAAAGTAATCATGGTTGTTGGATTAAGTGAGTAGTAACGGGCGACGCCATTAAGGATCGTTCGAAACCGGTAGTTAAAAACTAGTTATTTTCTAATGCATGATTATAACGACTCACAAACCCTAATTAATCCAACGCCACGCAAGAAATCAAAGATCATTTGTCGTGACGGTATAACAATTGAGAAATCACTGTAATTTATGTATTGGGAAAACATCAGGTTTTCCTGGGAAGTTCAACATCTTCACTTGTGTGATTAATAGTAAACTTCAACATTTATACACGTTTTAAAAATCAACAAGCATATATTTACGGATCTTCACACTTTTTATAAACAATGATGTTTTAAGAAAATATCAGATTTTCTGGGTTTTAGAAACTACACAAAATCATTTTATCACAACATTGCTTATGAAGTCACCAACATTTCATATGTTGACGTTTTTCAAAATTAACTTGTATTCTCAGGTAACGGTGTAAACCGAAGAATAAGTACCAAGTAATCTCAGGGTGTTTTGCGTATGATATCTATCAGACAATTATGTTATAAATTTGTAATGTTTAAGACAAAGTACTGGATGTAAACAATATCAGTTGTATTATTTTCATGCATGGTGATAATCTATGTTATGATTCATGTATATTCATTATGTTGGTATTCAATTTAAGTCACAAGAGCCCTCGGACGTTTCCGCCGTCTGGTTCGGGGGAGTGACAAAGATCGACTTCAAGCTTCCAGAATCAGAAATATTGGTAGAAGGGTCAATCGATGAACCGGTGCTAGGATTCGTCTATATGCAAAAGAAGACAAACTAGAAAGACTTTTTCCAAGTGTTAGACAAGCATATGGTTCCCTCCAAAGCCCTTTGAAAGTTCATCAATCATGCTGCGAATTCAGATGCCTCTGAACATGTGAAGACCAAGTTTATAAGCCAACTCAAGTGGTATCTTGAAGTCATAGATTGGTTGTACAAGGCATATGTGTTTTTCAAGGACGAAGCGAACTGAACTGACTAGATTGCTACGTTCAGTTGGGGGGGGGGGTTGTTGGAACCTGAAAGTGAACCTCTAGCAATCACAACTTATGAAGATTCAAAGTCAGCTTGGTGTTCGAGATGTGAAGTGTTACGAGATGAGTTTATGGTACGAGATAAGGATGGAGTCCGAAGTGAAACTCTTCAGTTGGTGCCTAAATCCGAGATTTCTATATATTCAACATTTATTATTCTTCTCTTTTTCGGTGATGTAGCATTTCATAGGACTAAGTCTCTTTAGTTTATTTGGATATTTAGAATGTTAAAAGTAGTATGATTAGCCAGTCTTTTATATGTTTCTCAATTTGTACGTTGTTCCTCCTTGATTGTTTAAGGAGTGTTTTAATAACAAGAATAGCACCGATTGTTTTTTCCAAAGATAGCTAAAACTTCATTTACTTCACTTTCATTTTTTTCTTACACCAAATATTTCATAACATTCTTATTGTTCATTTATTGTCTTTACATTGATAATACTTGATGTTTCTTCATTAAACACTTGTGTACTTTGTTAACCATTTACGTCAAGTCCCGACTGGTTATACCAGACTTGACTTGAACTTCAATTAAGTGCAGATATCGATCTTTGATTATCTGAAGGTTTGAGTTTTCAAACCTTGTCCTTGTGCATCGTTCCTTGAACTTACAACATTAACTTCTTATGTTGCTTGTTACATATTTCAGACGAATGATGAAGTTCAGTTAATTTTGCATACATTCTTTTAGCATTATTACAGTAGATATTTTGTTGTTTCATTAACATAACATTGTTTTCCCTAACCGACTCCCTATATAGAGTAATATTATTCAGTTGTGGCTCTAGACTATCTATTCAACTTCTTTTAAACTACAAGTGTTTTTGAGTATCTAGCAACAAAGTTTTTGATCTCTTAGCTTTGCTACAAATAGAAATTAGCATATCATTAACATAAGAGAGAGTATCATCAAAATTAGATAAAACAGTAAGATAAGAACTTGAAGGAATGTTAAAAGATTGGTTAAGAGTACGTACCTTCGATGTCATAGGAGGTTTGTCTACTCCTTTTGACATAAAGCATTTCCTACCAATTTTTTCCTCTTCTGAGCCTCCCTCTTTGAATCTTGCATACATTGCACCGTGGGTGGGGTTTCTCATTTCTTCATCGTCATAACCAGATAACCAGATCTGGTAGGTTCCGTTCCCTTGAATACTTCCCTTCACAACCAAAGATAACCCTTTTGTCTTAGCCTCACCTCTTCCAACCTCTCAACATAATATGCCTCATCTTTAACTCTCTCATTCTTTTCTTCTCTCTTTCTTAGAAGGAAATCTATTTCCAGATGGTTTGCAACATTATAGTGATTGCAGTCGAACCCGGAATCTCCCTTCATCTTTTTTTAGCCTTCTCCAAAACAGCCTTTCTCTCCTTCTTCTCTTCCTTCGACACCAAACTAGTTCTTTTCCCATATGAGGTGTTTCCCTATAATTCATTGCTGCTTTTATATTTCGGATAGAAAGGCTTCTTAAAGAACTTTTTCACTTTATTATTGGAATAGTAAGCCACAACCTCATCCTCCGAATTCATCAAGAATCCTTCATCTTCAGAACATCCTTGCTCAGCAACCTCAATCTCAGAATCTTTTACTGACACCTTTGATGTCAAAGCCAGAGGACCTCCCAGATTCATCTTCCATTCTTCATCTATCTCATTGATCTACTCTCATGATCTTTTAGCACATTATACAAGTTCCCCAATGAGTAGCCACCGAAGCTTTGTAGATTTTTTTATCATCAAGCTGATATTCCTCCACTCTTTACGCAACCCCATCAAAAACATGAGATTGTAATCGAGATTTGTGTGTGTAAATCCATATCAATTACACTTGAATATCAACCCATTCAAATGATCGTAGTAGAGTACGATGGTTTCACTTTCGTTTTTCTTAAATTCCCCAAGTTCCAGCAAACACTACTTCACTGAGCTCTTCTTTGTCTT
The DNA here is from genome assembly GCF_051521515.1 of Lactuca serriola. Lineage (NCBI taxonomy): Eukaryota > Viridiplantae > Streptophyta > Magnoliopsida > Asterales > Asteraceae > Lactuca > Lactuca serriola. The sequence goes on from NC_136412.1 coordinate 144,584,923, forward strand.
TTCACTTCCTTGATACTTTTCCTTGTAAGTACCTCAGATCTCTTTAGTACTCTTGTAGCCACTGAAAAAATTGTAAACAACTGGTGGAAGAGCATCACGAATTTCATGAAGACACTTTTTATCATTAGCTTTTTAGTTATCAACTTCCAAGGCAACATCCACAGAAGAACCTGTTGTTCCAATTTGTTCTAACGTTCCTGGATGGTAATTACCACTCATAACACAACACCATAGATCCTTGTCTATCCCATTGAGCTAATCCTCCATGCGATCTGTCGATTCCTCCTTCTACTCTGGAATAAGCAATGGAATCTAACTGGAAGATCCAAGTAGATGTGAAAATTTAAACATTCACTACAAGAAAAAGACCCTTTTACGACGCACAAACAACGATGCTCATTGATTTATGTTACGCAAAAGAGAGTGACATTAAAAAAGTGTAATCTCTTCAAAAAATTTAAGGATTTAGGTCACGCATTATTGCGTGCCCTTAAATTAGTGTCTCATGTAAAAAAACTAAAAACACGGAGGGCACTTTATCTAAAATGTGCGTCCACTATGAATGTCGTTTTATATTTTTTAAGGAAACGCGCGTCTCTCCTTTAGAGGGAAAATGAAATCCCCAAAAATTTTAGACCCTGCTTTCTTCTTCTACATTCGTTTCGATCTCTTCTCTAATATCTTCTCTCCTTTGTCTCCGCCCTTCACCCACCTCCACTACCTCCAACCCACACCGACTCTTCAGGCCCGCACGACGACGATGTACCGGCCATATCGACCAACACTTCATCCATCATCACCATTTGCAGCTCTCTGTCCCCACTCAGATCCCACGCACCGCTGCCCCAAACCTTCTCCTTCAAAATGAAAGAAACACTCGATGATTCTTCCTTTACCGGTGGTCCCACCTCCGAATCACCCGAGACTGAAATTTTTGTGGACCGACTCTCGCAGGTAGGTCTGCGTTATCGGAGTGGCACAGAGAAGAAAGTCGACGCACGGAAGAACAAGAAGTCCGGGAAGAAATCCGGTGGGAGTTCAGTATCTAGGGCAAACATGTACCTCCCACCGATGCCTTTGAAGGAGTCGATTTCAAGTTGAGTGAAAGTGGATTTCGGGTTCAGCTCTTATTCGGAGAGGATGAATAGGTGGGTGGGGCCCTGAAAACACCATACGTCGTCGATCATTTTTATTCAGGTTTATGAACTCATCATTTTTCAGCTTTCACCATTTTTATATGAATTAATATGAATTTTTTTTATTTATTTCCACAAAAGTGCTCAAGAACTTTGACATTCGATCTCATGAAGTTTTGGAAGTGGTGTGCTTTCTTTGGATGTGTTATTCCTGTTTGAAATTCCTTGTAGAATCTCCCGCAACTCGATCTTGTTCGCAAACCCTACCACCAAGTTTGAATTCGGTACGTTTTCGTCTCTTAAAACACACGATTTTGACTGATAAAGTGGTGTGCTTTCTTTGTCTATGTTATTCCTGTGGTTCTAGTATGAACAAGGCCGTTCATAAACATGGGCAAGATGGGCCTATGTAAAGGGCCCATTTGTTCAGGGGCCGATTTTTTTTTAATACTCCATTCATGAATCAGGCCCCAAATGCAAATGAGATGATAGTCGGCACTCGACAGAATGGAACGTCGTCGACAATTCAACGAGCAGTGATGGTCGATTAATCTTTCGATTACCGGTTGTTTTCATCCCCTCTCGAGTCCCACTAATCAGGTAATCGATTATTCTAGCATTTATGTTATCAGAAATTTGTGTTTTGGAATAAGGGTAAGATGATTATTTTAGTTTTATTCAGTGTTCATCAAGGTGGGGTATACTGTTATGCGACTGGTGGTGGACGTATCAATGCTTGTTTGGAGTTCAAGGAAATGGTTAAAGATTTGCACCTTGCAGGAATCGAGGTTTTTGACTTTTCTTGTAATGAATCTTGATTATATATTTAATTAGGTCATTAGTGTTGTAAGTACTTTTTGTAGATTATGTGGGAATTTCAACTGTACAGGTAATCATGGATGTTGTTTACAACCGTACAAATGAAGTTGATGATAAATACCCTTACACCACATCATTCTTTGGTATAACAAGGTATTACATCCTTAACATAATTTTTAATTTTATCATAATTAATTTATTTGGCCGAGAGAATTTGGGTTTTCCATCTTTTTATAACATTTGTTATTCATTCCAAATTCAATGGAACATGTAACCAACTAACCATGGAACATGAATTATATTTGTATTATAAGAGAATTTTCAAGGCTTGTCCATAATATCACTTGAACCTCATTACATAAGCATATCATTCTTCATTTGAAGTTGATTTCTATAAAGCCAAAATTAAGTTTTATTAATGTTGTTGTGTATCTATTTACTTATTACATGTATATTATTATAGGTATATTACATGCTGGATGGGAGTAACTATTGAACTTATCAGGTTGTGGTAAATTCATCTTCCTCCTCTTTATTTATCAGTTCCTTGAAGACAATCAGCTGATTTGGAACCAGATAACAATTTCTTGGATCCAAGCATCTCAGAGTTATTTTAACAGTAACTATTTAGGAAGACGTTTTTCTAGTTGTTATAAAAGGAGGCTGCTTAGATTCATGTTATAAAGGAGGCTGCTTAGTTAGAATTTTGACAGTTAATATTTTATTTCCGTTTTTCTCTTTTATTATATTCAATATTGTGCATTTTTGTCATTTATGCAGGTGCTTAACATATAACAACTATACAGAATTAGCACCATGTATTGGGATGATAAATACGGGACCCACGGTGTTTCATCAGAAGTAAGTTACTACTCACATAACAAATATGAATTCCATCTCTTAAAAAACTTAAATCCTAAGGGAATTTTCGTAATTAGGTCATTTCAAATATGAATTCGATCTCATAAAAAAAACTTAACTACCACTTCACAACTTTATTTTCTCTACCACTTCACTTATCCTTTCATCTCCTCTTTATTTTCTCTACCACATTGGATTTGATGTATATTTAACTGTTTGTTTATGGAACTTAATACTATTTTTTTTCTTTTGTGCAGACTGAAATGATGTCAGATGCGTTTAAAGGAAAAACCAATCATGCTTCAAAGCAGGTAATATTTGTTGAATCTTTATGGTCTTTTCAGACATGTTTGCCCTTACTATTGTCCTTTGTTACTTGTTTGAACAGTGTCGAGCATTCTAGAGGTCAACGTGTGTGCCTTGACTTACAGAAACTGGACCGGTTTTCCCTTTTCCCAGGCCAGGTAGATAGTTAAAAAAATGGAAACTGACCAAAAAAAACATTTAACATAAACATAATTCGACAGTGGTAGGTGTTGAAGGACATAATCCAAGTGGGCACTATTTAATTGCAACAAAAATTGTTGATTATGTACCGTTATCAGTCCCTGGTGATGAAAATATTCCGCAAAAGAAGAGACAAGTTGTGGATGAAGATAAGAAGCCTGTTGATTTATCTGATATAACATCAGATTTATCATTGGTGTGTAAAGCTTGTTCTTCATTTTACTAAAGTACCCCTTTAAGTTTACTATCTGGTTTCTCTCTGATTTTGTACATCTCATCTTTGAGCAAATTATTGCTTCAGGACCTTACACCACGACTGACAAGTTATTCTTTGAGCCACTCTCTGATCTTCTTGCATATGCACAAAGAAAGCAGCCTCAGTTGCTTATACTGGTGAGAATTTACAATTTTAACCCTGTAACTGTTCAAAAATCAAAACCACTCTAAACTAACAATCATTGTATTTAACTCATTAATAGTTAGGGCCTTTCATTGATTCAGAGCACCCCCAAGATCAAGAAAGAAGCTTTAAACAAGACTTATAATGATTTATTCCATCTGCTGAGTCAACGCAGGCATGTTTTCAAAATTCAAGTAATATTTTTCTTTTTTATTTTTTCTTAATTTAATATTTTTATGTTTGTGACAACTGCTTTTATCCTCTGTACCCACTCCTGTGGAGTTGTCGCTTGCTCCAGAAGCCCCATCAAAATCGTCGATGATCCTGCTAGCTCCGCTGCCAGAAATCCAGGAATTTCTCACTTCATATTGATACTGAAGTGAATTTACGACCCCTGTAAAAGCAAAACTATTTATGCTAAGATCACAACTTATCGGAGCTTTTTTAATGATGGATTGATAATAATCTTTCTAATTCAGTCACTGCTGCATTGGATAAACAAAAATTTAAGTATTTTCTAGCTATGTTAATTGATTACGTTGTATGTAGATGTTAATTAGGTTTTATAATCGAATTTTGCATTTTGAGTTTTAAAGTTAACTGCTTACCATAAAGACCTAGTGAAACCCCTGTAAAAACGAACCAGTACTAAAACAAATTGGAGATTTGTTTTTTATAATTCAAAATCAAATAAAAGAATTAGAAAAGACATCTGATCACCTTCATAGATTGAGTGTAAAGATGAATGATTATGACTTCAGTTGTGCTTGTTGTAATGCTTTCAGATGAAATTGCAAAACTTTTCCCATCCCTGTTTGGGCAACCATCAACAATATTGGTGCCAGGTGAATCTAATGAATCAGGATCTGCCTTGAAGATAGGAGTTGTGTTGTCAGGAGGACAAGCAGCAGGAGGATATAATATTATATGTGGGATTTTTGGTTACGATTTTGAACTTCCATTTCCTATTTTTCATATTGTTCATACTTCATATGATAGATTGAAACTTGTATACAATTCAAAATAACTGTGTATCCAATTCAAACCTTTTCTCCCACTGCTTGGTGCAGATTACTTATAGGAATGTTGTAAAGGTTCCAGACATTCTCATTGTTCCTTCAGACCTCACACACAAGTGAAGGAGGTGAAGAAGTGAACTGTATGTGTGTGAATCCGGGAAAACTGGCGAGAGGCGAAGGAGGTGGTCACTTTGTAGAACTCAACTTCCATGGTACCCGTGACTCATCTTCTGCTTCAGTTATTCGTATATAGAAGCAACATTCAGACATGTGAACCCTAATCTTCTTTAACATCAATCTGACATGTGAACCCTACTTTTCTATTAGGCGAGTTCTTTAATTTTTATACATTCTTTAATTAAATTGTGATTCCCAAACCTAATGAGCCATTTGTTTCAGAACTTCTTACAACTCTTCCAACAACCATTAATGAACAAGTTTCATGGGTTGTTGGAGGATTGGTTCTTACTACAGGGCTTCTCTTTGTAAGGTCAGATTTTCATCCTCTCTGCTATGCCTTTTCTTTTGATGTGGGCTCTGAGGCTATTTTCGTCATTTCTTCTCTCTAGTTTTATCTCCGTGACACGTGACAAATTAGGTTAATTCTGCTCTTGTTTTGCACAGAAGGGTACTTTCGTTAGTTCTTTTCTCTAGTCTTATCTCGATGACATGATAAATTAGGTTGATTATGCTCTTGTTTTGCACACAAGTGTATTTTCGTTATTAGGTATTCTGCTCTCATTATTTGCATGTTATCTTAATTAAATTTCTAAGTTCTTAACTTAGTGTAGTAATAGGATTCCTTACAAGTTGCTAAATTCTTTGTTAATTTTCAGGCTAGAAATCAGAAGATTGGAGAGAAGCCACTTCTTTCTGTCTCCAGCTTTGTACAGGTAAAGTTGCCACATTTTCCTTTTTGAGTCAACACATTATGCAATGGTTAAGCTTCTTCCAACAACAAAGTCCTCATTGTATTCTTAATGATTCCAAATTCTATTTTATAGCTATAGAATCCTTAAAAGTTAAAAATTTATACTATATCTTATAACCTATAGAATAAGTTCAGTTTTTATAAAAGCAGCAACAAAGCTCATGCTCATGTCTTTATGTCTGCCATGGTTTTTTGTATGCAGCTCGCAACGATGTGCTTCTTCCTGTTCCAACATTCCTCTATGCTATAAATAACTACCCAAAGCTCACTAGAAACCTCCTTCTATGCCTTGCAGCCTCTCAAAGTTCTTGCATTCAGTTTATTCTATTTGAAAGGAAATTGTCAATGGAGATTGTCAAAGGAGAATTTAGTCATGGGTTTCTTTTAATGTTGTACATGTTTTGTTTCCTATAATAAATGTTATGCAATATTAGCAATGTGTTACATTTACTTGCTATTGGAATGATTATTTGTATTTGACATATTAGTGCAATGAATTATCTTTATTGCTTGTGGTATTTTATTTTGTATTATGAGACTTTTAATGTGTAATTTAATTTGAAAATTAGTAAATCTATCAAAAATATATAATTTTAAAAACATTTAAAATTATGACACGCAAACCTGTGTGTCGTCTTTCTTTATGACAGGGGCTTCCTTGATACGCATTGCGTGTAATAAACACGCGCGTCGTAAGGTTACGACACGCAAATGCGTGTCGTCTACCTTTATGACAGGGCCTTCCTTGATACGCAATGCGTGTCGTAACCGCGCGTCGTAAATGCGCGTCGTCTCTCTTTATGACAGGGCCTTCCTTGACAAGCATTTGCGCGTCGTCTGAGCGTTTTACGATGCGCAATGAGCGTCGTAAAAGGCCTTTTTTCTAGTAGTGATTGTGTTCATGTTGAAATTCGCTATTGTTGTACAGACTAAAATGACGACAAGATTTAGAAAAGGAGATCTAACGGATGAATCTTTCAGAAATTATTCAGAAAACACTCGATCAATGAAACAATTGTAGAATCATAATGAATCACTCAGATAAAACTAGTTCTCTTAATCAAAAGTGCAGAAATATTTTGAATCAGAAAGACCAATTCAAAACTTTTGAAAAAGATGAGAAATCCAGAACTGATTAATTGTATCTTGCTCTGATACCAAATGAAGTTCATTTCAATTGAATATTAAGAACAAAATCAAGAACATAAAGCATTAAGAACACAAATGTAAAAAAATTATGTTTGGCCCGTTGATTGCGTCTGAACAGTACAAGAACACAAGAGAGTAAAAGCACAACTGCTCAAAAGCTTACTCTTGACTCCTCTAGTAACCGTATTTATAGGGTGATATAGACGCGTACAAAAAATATGTAAAGGCTAAACATTTAAGCTTCAACCTCTAAAACTGCCTTACATAATACATACTTTCGAAGTACATGACTTCGACATTGACACTACCCTGGCTTAAATGTACTTCGAAACCTCACTACATATTTCAAACCTTACAAAATCAACAACTATAATCACGAAGCATAGTGAGTTCCCCAAGATACTATATACAACATAACATAAATAAACAACTATGGGTTATCATCAACCCTAGGGACTATCAGCAGTCCCAATGAGCTAACAACACACTCTATGGGTTGTCAGTAACCCTGGTTGGCTATCAGCAGCCTCAGTCACAGATAAATAAAATAACATAACCATAACAGCTAGACCTAGTTGGTCATCATAAATATAACTATTTTACCACATAGGTAAGAATAAGTGAGGAGACTCACCTGATACTGACAACACGTAAACCTAGCACCTGAACTGCCAGATCTCGACTCTGCCCAATGAACATAATAATTAAGCCTAATTAATAATTAAGGTCCAATACTCGCTCACGAGTCTAAATCCCATAACTAAACCTTCTAAGGGAAAAAGGACCATTTTTCCCTTCTCATGGTCTAAAACCCTAAATCTTGACCAAGGGTCAAAGTCAACAAAAGCCAACGCTCAGCGAGTACGTTGGTGTACCATTCCTTATGATGGGCGTACAAAAAAGACAACTTTCATTAGGGGAGGAACCGGCTATGCTGAGCGAATTCAGGAGTATGTCATGCGTACTCCGTCTTCCTCTACTTCCACCATGTTAGCGTCTTAATTTGTTAAGACAACTAACCCAACCACATATCTGACTAATGTAATATGTCTTAACCCATAAAGTCATTGGCTTTAAGCCTTTTCATGGCTAGGAAGGATCCAAAGCAACATTCTTTAGCTTCTAATTTACTCTGAGCTACCTTACTCATACATGAGCCAAAGGGAATGATCAAGGAACCATTTTTATGGATCTATAGGTCCTAAAATGCATGAAAGGATAGCTATAATTACTAGAGTGCTCCAAACTCATAAGGGTCCAATCTTGGGGAAAAAAGTTCATAAAACTTCAACCATGAAGATCTAAAGAAAGGCTTGACAATGTAGAGACTTTATACCTGAAAAGGATGCACAAAGAGGGAAGGTTTCTGGATCTACAATCTTCTAGCGACCACTCCTTCTTCTCTAGTCTCCTTCTTCCACTACAAGTACCAAAAACAATCAAAAACTTGCAAAAGCTCACACAAGCAATACAACTCAGGATTAGGGTTTTAGAGAGGGTTTGGAGGCTGATAAGGATGATCAAATAAATACATAATGTTCTTTAAAAAGGGGGCAACCCTTAAAATTAAGGTTTGAAATATGGCCTAGTACGCTCGACGTACCACAAGTATGCCCTGCATACTAGGTGGCCATCTGCGATCATGCACGCTTCTTGAGTACGCTACACGTACTCTTATGCACGCCCTGCACATGGCCAATTCCGCTTTTGATAAAGATTGAAAAAATAATAAAATACACCTGAATTCGGGATGTTACACCTTTTCATTGCCTAATATTCCTAAAGCAAAGGTAAATACATTAGGTCCTCCAATTTACTCATTTGAATGAAATTTTACCACTTATGTAATGTATGTTCCAATAATGGTGCGGTTGTTGGATTCTAAATATGCTTTTAGGTTAACGGTAATTAGTTTTAGTATGGATTTCAAATAATTGAAAAAAGAGTTACTATGAAGTTCCACTGCTTATGAGTTTCTTTTTAAATTCCAACAGTTGTATAACTATAACATATTAACATTCAAATGTGATTATATGAAATGTTTTTAAATAAATGAATAAAGATCATTATTTATGAGTTGTTTAGTGTTATATGTATATATTAGTTCATGATAGTAATTGTAAATATGGTCATCCTATTATAAGTTTTTGTTGAATTCCAGGCTTTGCTCTTGATACATAGGTTTTTCAATGTAAGTCTTGTACTATTTTTCATATTATGGGAACTATCCTCTCAGCTTCAATAGGTAATTATGTTAATGGTGAAAGTACTTCTTCACCATCTACACAAAACGAAGTGAAACCATCGGGGCCATTGTCTCCATGGTTTACTGATATCTTGCTTGGTGCTCCTTTAGGTATCAGACGTGACTACTTTTGCTGGTAAGGATTTGTTTCATTTTGACAATTATAAAATTACCCTTTGGTTTCAAGAAATCATTACTATTCAATATACTCATCAAAATTTCGTATACGTTTTTAGGTGTACCGGTGTCATCTGGTAATATGTAAGAGGGGAACTCAAGCCACCTTCTGTGGGTAAGCGGATATGTTATCATTTATTTGAATTATCTGTATTGGTTTTCACTTAATTTCCCAATTGTCATAATAAACATGAAGAAAAAATATAAGAGTTATCTCCAACTTTTTTTGTCTATATATTTAGAATGCAAAAGTAAGTCATTTTTTCACAAAGTACAAGAAGAAATAAAGATAATTCATATTTTAAATGGTTTGATTTCGTTAAAACTAAGATAATTCCATGCTTGTTTGATATATATACATCGCACTGCATGCTATAAGGGTCAATGAAGGCTTTGACTCTATAATTTTACACTAAAATCAAGATAAAAGCCCCCCAAATGCTTCAAAAATGACATTTTAAATTTGAAAGCCCCGAATAATTTTTACCTTGGATATAACCGTACTTGGAAAAAATAAACCCTACTTAAATTTGGAAAATGTGTTGTAACGTCCCAAAATTGAAGACTAAAAGTTTCTTTTAATAAATATTACTTAAAGTAAAATCATCGATTCAAAACATAATCAAAGTAATATTTTCCAAAACACGTGTTCGTTATCAGAGTAAAACATTCCCAGGCTGACAAATATATGGTGTGAGCCATTCGATCACCCCGAGCTCCATCATCCGCTACCGGAAGTACCTGAAACCAAAACTGAAAACCGTAAGCATGAAGCTTAGTGAGTTCCCCACCCTACCACATACCATGCATAACCACTTTACAACACATACTAGGCCATGCCCACTATCCTGGGCCTCGCCCCCTACCTCGGGCCTCACCCGCTACAACGCCCCCGCTGCTCCAGGCCCCACCTGGTTTCGAGCCCCACTCGGATACAGATCTGTTTCACTTAGTCCTCACCCGTCACAGGGCCTCGCCCACTAAGATATAATAGCACAAAAACATATCACATAATCTAAACACATACTAACGGATCTTGTCCTAAGGCCTCGCCTAACTTTGGGCCCCGTCCCTGACCTGCTACTGATGAGTCACGGAACCCCGTCCATGCTCCTATTGGTAGTGAGATACGGGCTTAGCCCACACTCACTCCTTTCCTAACTTGGGCCTCGCCCCTGCTCTGCTGCTACTGAGATGTGGAACACCATCCACACTCTGCTATTGGTGAGATACGGGACCTCGCCCACACTCACCTCCCTACCAGGCAAATACAAGTATCACACAAACAACAAGTATAAACAATCACATAAACCATTCCTTGGGCACCCGCCCTCTATCATTGGACCTCGTCCCGAATATCATACTAGCATACTGTGCCTAGGGCTAACCCCCGTGTCTTCTACTCATAGCTACATGTGCCGGCATTGTGGCCGTAGACCCATTCATACAAAGGGAAACTCACCTGCACAGGCTGAACTTGCTGATGATCCCACTAGCTGCTGCCCGACCACTCACTGAACTCCTGCACTACTAGCTTCCCGAGCTATCAATATCAATGCAACACTTAGTCTAACTGACCCCCGACAGTTAACCAAGTCAATTCTGGTCTATGTCAAAGTCCCGGTCAAAGTCAACCTTTCCAGGTCAACCCTACTCGCCGAGTCCACTTACTGACTCGCCGAGTTCATATACTCAAGGTCCTTCCATTCGCGACATGACTCGTCGAGTCAGTCCATGACTCGCCGAGTCCAATGATTTCCGAGTCCTGACCTGTCAAACTCGCTGAGTCTCCACCCGACTCACTGATTCGAGTCTCAACTCGAAGGGTTTGGGGCTTCGCGACCTGACTCGCCGAGTCCAAGCACAGACTCGCCGAGTATCAGGCAATCTTCATCCAACTCGCCGAGTTGTTCTTCCAACTCGCCGAGTTCCTGCCCAACATCATCCGACTCGACGAGCTGTTCATCCCACTCGTCGAGTTCCTCCTCATCTTCATGCTACTCACCGAGTCCACTCAAAGGACTCGCCGAGTCCATTCAGATCTCCCAACATGCAGAGGACTTTTGAGTCGTGCAAGAACTCCAAACCATAGATCCTTACTTCCAAAGCTCAATCCCCATGTAAAGTTGCAAACTTTACGTATAACTAAAGAGATCTAGGCTCAAAACATACTAGGGTTTGGTTTAAGGACAAAAGGGCTTCACCAACTACTCATCTTCTGATGCTTTATGACATACTGGACCATCCCAAAACTAGATCTGAAGTGGCAACAACATATCTAAACCCCTAACTCGAATTAGGTCTCAATCCACCATAAAACCCCCAAATCTCATAACAAAATAGATCTAGATGCAAAGGAGGGAAAATGGCAGCTTAATACCTACAAGATGAACACAAACTGAAGTAGATCTCGAATATACACCTCTCCTTTGAAGCAACCTTCTTGATCTTCAAGTTCCTTCCCAAAATTCCTTCCTCCAAAGCTATATCTCTCAAATGATGGAAGCTCACCCGAAATCTAAGGTTTATAGGTCCTCTAGGATGATATGGAGTCTGAGGGAGGGACATAATACCCTTTATATAGGATACAACTCCCGAAATTAGGGTTTTCCTCGCACAGACCAGACTCGCCGAGTCGATCACTTACTCCTCGACCCGGATCCCACTCGGACTCGCCGAGCTCCTCCTTGGACTCGCCGAGTCGCCCCTAAAAATTAGGGTTTCTTTCCTTTCTTGGCCTTCCAAATTTTGGGTGTTACAACTCTCCCCCACTTAAACTAAACTTCGTCCTCGAAGTTTGCCATGGTCCACCGCCTGCAATCTGCTTCCCAAGCCCACCAATTATCCCAACACCAGCTGCCTACCTTCTCTGGTCTTCCACCTAGTCATTCTGACTAACATAAACCTCTCGGATAAAACCTCGGGTCAAACCTGACCCTGAACAACTTAGAAACACAACTTACTCAACCGACAATACTTCGGGTACTCTCTGAGTACTGCGCTTGAACTCATAGGGGTTGACCGCTTCTTTCCTTACGTGATTCCCTTGCCTCCCTAAGGCGATGCTTCATATCCAACTATTTCCCTTGTCACTCTGAAGATCCTATCTTCACCAATCCATCACCCCCGCTATATCCAGAACGTGTCATCACCGTCAGTAACCACTGACACTCTTCTTTGTCAAAACTTGGTGCCGAGCACCCCTCGATTCAACTAACTGAATTCCACCATACACTGCTTACCCGCAGTACTACTGACTGAAAATTCTGCTATTCCTTGTCTGCCTTCCGGATGAACTGAGACCACCCTGGTCCCTACCAACCTATCAATGTCTGGATTACCGGCTCCCACCGGTAGCTAGTCCCAACACCACCACTAGTCGCTCCCAGTGACTTCCAATGAAACTTCGACCACCTATAACTGCTCAATCAATTCTGCCATTCAGGCACTACAAACCTGGGATCCCCGATCCCCTAACTTGACACTAAGGTCCCTACCAGGTTGCACCTGTGCTGCTAAAACTCACGGGCCTCGCCCACGGGTCCCACCCGCCTCTATCTTTCTAGTTGCATTAGTCTAATCACTCTCGCTCGTGCCTCGCCTACGGGTCTCACCCAACCATACTACTGAGCAACCCTGCTCCCATGTCTCATCTACACTGCTAATCTCATGCGGAACTCGCCCACGGGTCTCACCCAACTATATCCTGGAGCGGCCTCTCCCAAGGTCTCACCTCTCTAGGGCTATACAGACAACTCCCTATCATTCTCATCCACTACCCATTCCTGATCCCTATCTGATCACTAGGAGATAAGGGCCTCGCCCCAAATCCGCTAACGAAGCTACTAAGGAATGCTATGGCTTACCCATAGTCTTACATCACCATCCATTGCTGACTACTAGTGAATGCCACCGCTTCCCCGTAGTCTTACAACACTTCCACCACTGACTGCTAGTGAATGCTACGGCTGCCCCGTAGTCTTACATCACTTCCTACCACTGACTGCTAACACGAAGGCACCCATGTGCCATTAGCTCTTCAAGATTCTCATTCTGACTCTCTCGAGTCCTACGGGCGATTCACAACTTGAATTCCCAACTACGCACTAACCATTACCATCACACGCACTAACTGATGGGGAGTTTCTCAAACTCCCAACCCTGAAATCCTCAATCCATCAAACGCTGAACTACTTCCTTTCCTTCTCGAAGGTCGCACACTCATCCTGGGTCTGCGTGCTCTTACCTTTGCACACTCGGAGGATTCTCCCCCACTTCGATCCTACTTACCCCTTGATACTTAATATTCAAAAAGAAATCCCCATCCTTGCTACCATTCCATAATCAATCTTGTAACAACGTAAATTTTCAAACAAATTTTTCATTTCAAAATAAACTATTTTCATTCAAAACAAGGCATAAACATTCCAAGTGTTATCTCAAAATACAATGCATATAAATCCCAAGATCACAAAACATCTATCAGTGTGTACGGATCACGCCGGCACCTTCCCACGGTCATCACTAGTACCTGAAACACATACACAACAACTGTAAGCATAAATGCTTAGTGAGTTCCCCAAAATACAACTTACGCACATACGCCTTTCCAGGCCCTGACCTTCCGGTCCATGTGTATCAGGGGACTTCCGTCCCTGCTGGGTAAACCTTCCGGTCCTACCCACGCCAACCTTACGGTCCACATTACACGCCTTCCGGCCCACATAAACATACATAGCACGCATAACAATTAACTTATCACATATAACACATATATCACATATCATATCCGACCTTCCGGTCACACAGTCAAACCCTTCCGGGTACGGTATAGTGAGAAGACTCACCTCGCGAATATCGAAAGCTAGCAAATCCCGAAGTCACTTGTGCTCGATCCGCCGAGCTACAATCTCCCTATAACATCATACATCTCTTATTAACACTTTTATCTTCTAAGCTTGACTATCCTTAAGAAGTCAAACATAGGTCAACTCTGGTCAATGGTCAACGGTCAACTTGACCAGACTCGGCGAGTGCTAGGGCGACTCGGCGAGTCTAGACGTCCTCACCAATTCTCTAAGATTCCCTTTCCACACGTCAAGTATCCCCCTAGACTCGACGAGTTCCTCCTGGAAGAATCGTGGGGCCACCCCGACTCAACTCGCCGGGTCTGAAGAACAACTCGGCGAGTCCCAGTTAATCTTCAAGCTACTCGCCGAGTCTGTTCATCGGACTCGGCGAGTCCATGCCATGCAACTGCTCAAACTACTTTCTAAGATCAGATCTGCTCCGACAACTCATAGGTCTGGCCTTCCTAGACTGGTTCATCACGTAAAGTCCTCATTTCGGTGCTCATAATACACCCCATGACTCATAATTTACGTTTTGACCTAAGGCATAAGGATTCTCATCCAAAACCTCCATTGATTCCCGAAATGCTCAGGCATGGGACACTCTGGACTTCCAAATGTCCCAATAAAAGGTTCCAATCGCTTGGGGGACTAAGGAAACACTCAATCTAGCCACAAAAGGGTTCAATAAACCCTAAATCCATATACACATCAACATAGAAGGGATCAACTCGAAATATTACCTGAATAACGTTGCTCTGTGTCCCCAACTCTCAGAATATGGCTTCTCCTGTTGTTCCATTAACCAAGCCTCCTCCTTTTTGCAAAATAACACTTCCAAGATCAATAATGGCCTTCTACCTTGCTCCAGATGCTCTCAATCGAATTAGGGTTTCACTCACAGGACTAGGGTGAACAATGACGGCCATAAAGCCCCTTATATATGTCCCAAACCTAGACGGTTAGGGTTTCGCTAAACAGCGCGGAATCGCCGAGTCCATATCCTGACTCGTCGAGTCCAGTCGCGAACCCGCGACCAGATCCGCAATCCTAATCGGCGAGTTTGAGCTCCAACTCGCCGAGTCCCCTCTTAAAACACCCAAAATCATAAATATAACGATACCTGAAATTCCGGGCTGTTACAACTCTCCCCCACTAGGACTAGACTTCGCCCTCGAAGTCTCACTCTGAAAATAGCTCCGGATGCTGCTCCCGCATCTCACGCTCCGGCTCCCAATTCATTTCCGATCCCTTCCGGTGTTGCCACTGAACCAACACCAGAGGTACCTCCTTGTTCCTCAGAACCTTGATCTTCCGATCCCTGATGGCCACTGGCCTCTTGGCATAATTCAGGCTTGCATCCACCTGAATATCCTCTAATGGAACCACTGCCGACTCATCGGCTATACACTTCCTCAATTGCGACACATGAAAAGTGTCGTGGATTTGCCCCAACTCTGCTGGCAACTCCAAACGATAGGCTACCCGGCCTATCCTTGCAATCACACGAAATGGCCCAATATACCGGGGCCCCAACTTGCCCCTCTTCCTGAATCGAATCACTCCTTTCCAAGGAGAGACCTTCAGGAGAACGAAGTCGCCGACCTGAAACTCAAGCTCGGATCGGCGTCTATCTGCATAACTTTTCTGTCGGCTCTGGGCGGTCAATAACCTCTGTCTAACCTGCTGAATCTGCTATGTCGTCTGAAGCACGATCTCTGTACTGCCCATCACTCTCTGTCCCACCTCTCCCCAGCAAATGGGGGTTCGACACCTCCTACCATACAACAGCTCAAAGGGTGGCATACCAACGCTCGAATGATGGCTGTTGTTGTAGGAGAACTCTGCCAAGGGTAAATACGCATCTCAGCTACCCCCGAAATCTAACACACACGCTCGAAGCATGTCCTCCAGCGTCTGAATCGTTCGCTCGCTCTGGCCGTCTGTCTGGGGATGATATGCGGTACTAAAATGCAATCTAGTACCCAACTCCTCATGAAATTTCTTCCAGAACCTAGAAGTGAAGTGCACATCACGGTCTGAAACAATCGAAATCGGCACCCCATGCCGAGATACCACTTCTCTCACATATATCTCCGCCAACTTCTCCACTGAAGAACTCTCACTGATGGCAAGGAAGTGAGCGCTCTTCGTCAACCTATCCACAATCACCCAAATTGCATCAACTCCTCTGGCAGTCCTCGACAATTTGGTGATGAAATCCATAGTGATCTGTTCCCACTTCCATTCGGGAACCTCCAATGGCTGCAACTTGCCATGTGGTCTCTGGTGCTCGGCCTTAACCCTGCGGCAGGTCAAGCACCTCTCAACGAACCATGCGACGTCCCTCTTCATACAGGGCCACCAATACTCTTTTCTCAAATCCAAATACATCTTCGTAGCCCCCGGATGGATCGAAAAATTCGATCGATGAGCCTCTTCCATCAAAATAATACGCATACCACCCACGAACGGTACCCAAATCCGGCCCTGAAACGTCATAAGCCCTCGTCCATCCTTAACGAACTCTGAAACCAAACCAACGACCCGCTCTCTCTTCTGCATCTCTGGTCGCACAGCCTCAGCCTGTGCCCCACGAATAGCATCCAATACTGGAGCTATTACAATCAATCTCAAACATACATCTCGCAGTGGAGTGCTCTCCGCCCTGCGGCTCAATGCATCGGCTACCACATTAGCCTTGCCTGGGTGGTACAGGATCTCACAATCATAATCCTTGACCACATCCAACCACCTCCTCTGACGCATATTTAGGTTGGGCTGATCCATCAAATACTTCAAGCTCTTATGGTCCGTGTATATCGTACATCGAACCCCATACAAGTAGTGACGCCAAATCTTGAGAGCGAACACTACTGCCCCCAACTCTAAATCATGCGTGGGATATCTCGCCTCATGAGGTTCAGCTGCCTCGACGCATAAGCTATCACATGACCCCTCTGCATCAACACTGCACCCAGCCCCGAAATCGATGCATCGCAATATACTACAAAATCCTCCATCCCTTCCGGGAGAGCTAATACCGGAGCTTCGCACAACCTTTGGCGAAGTGTCTTAAAGGAGGTCTGCTGCTCGGGATCCCAGGAGAATGCAACACCCTTCCGGGTCAATCTGGTGAGCGGCATTGCGATCTTGGAGAAATCCTTAATAAATCTCCGATAATACCCTGCCAACCCAAGGAAGCTCCTGATCTCTGATGGTGACTTCGGCACCTCCCAGCTCATCACTGCCTCGACTTTGGCCGGATCGACCAGAATCCCTTCCTGGTTAACGAGATGTCCTAGGAACTGGACCTCCCGCAACCAGAAATCACATTTGGAGAACTTTTCATAAAACCTCTCCGATCTCAATACCTCAAGGACCTCCCTCAAATGCTCCTCATGCTGCTCTTTAGATCTCGAATACACTAGAATGTCATCGATAAATACAATCACTGACCGATCCAACATCGGCCTGCATACCCTGTTCATGAGATCCATGAACACAGCCGGGGCATTGGTGAGCCCGAAAGGCATCACCACAAACTCATAATGCCCATATCGCGTCCTAAACGCTGTCTTCTGGACGTCCTCATCCCGCACTCTCACCTGATGGTACCCCGACCTCAGATCGATCTTGGAAAACCAAGATGCTCCCTGCAACTGATCGAATAAATCATCGATCCTTGGTAACGGGTAACGGTTCTTGACCGTCAACTTGTTCAACTCCCGGTAATCAATGCACATCCGGTGTGAACCATCTTTCTTCTTGACGAACAGAATAGGTGCTCCCCACGGCGAGCTGCTCGGCCGAATGAATCCCTTCCCCAGCAACTCCTGAAGCTGCGAGGACAACTCTTGCATCTCTGGAGGTGCAAGACGATAAGGCACCTTAGCGATAGGCGCGGCCCCCGGAACCAGATCGATACCAAACTCTACTTGCCTCACAGGAGGTACTCCCGGCAGCTCCTCGGGGAAAACATCTGGAAACTCACGCACCACTGGGACCTCCTCAACTGATCTCGGTCTCTCGGAAACCTCCTGCGTATCCATCACATACGCCACAAAACCCTTATAGCCCTGCTGTAGACACTGCCTCGCCCTAGCGGCCGAACAAAAAGCTGATCCCGAACGGGTACCCTCGCCGTACACCGAAAGAACACCCCCACTAGGGGCTCGTATAGTCACCGGCTGACGCTCACAGTCGATGACGGCGCCGAATCGGCTCAACCAGTCCATGCCCACAATGACACAGACATCACCCATCGCAATAGGAATCAGATCAATCGAAAACTCAACCCCGAAAATCTCTAACACACATCCCTGGAGAACCTCCGTGGCACAAATCACTCTCTCGTCAGCTATAGAAACTCTCAGAGGCCGACTCAACGACTCACGACTAACGCTGATATGCTGACTAAAAGCCAAATATACAAAGGACGGACTCGCACCCGAGTCAAATAACACTAAAGCAGGCACAGAGTTCACAAGGAAAGTACCTACGCATATCCTAACATAAGCATAACATCTCGACATCAAAGTGAATACATGAGATAAAGCATACCTGCCACAACATCGGGCGCAGCGCGGACCTCCTCCGCAGTCAGCTGAAAGGCTCTCCCACGAGCCCTCGGGGCCTCGACCTTCACCGGTCGAGTCTCAGTAGCCCTGGTAGTAGATGCAGATCCCTGAAGAAGCTGAGGGCACTCGGCCTTCCGATGGCCTGTCTGGTTGCAATGAAAGCAAACCATAAACCCCTTGGGGCAATCCCTAGCGATGTGCCCCTCCTTGCCACACTTGTAGCAAGCACCAGATCGACATGTCCCCTCATGACCCTTGTCGCACTTTCTGCAAGTGCGGCCCTTCGGACCTCCCGTCCTCGAATCAGCGGACTTAGTCTGCTTGGCTGCCGGCTGAGACTGAGCCGGCCGCCGGTCCACCCGCTGAGACTCAGCCTCCTCCCTGGCCTGGGTCTCCAACTCGATCTCGCGCTTCCTGGCATTCGCCTGAAGCTCAGCAAAGGTATGATAGGTGGAGTTTGACAAAAACTCCCGGATAACCCTCCTCAAAACACCTAAGTACCGGCTCATCCGAGCCTGCTCTGTGGACACCAGCTCGGGGCAGAACATCGCCCTCTCATGAAACTTCCGTGTGATCACCGCAACCGAATCAGTACCCTACTTGAGGGTCAAGAAATCCTGAACCAATCGTTCCCTCTCCACCGGGGGAACGTACTCGTCTCTGAACATAGAAGTAAACCCCTCCCATGTCACTGCTGAAATCTCTACCAAAGTGAAGTTCATCATCACGAACTTCCACCAATCCTTCGCTCCCAGACGGAGCTGGTTCAAAGCGAACCGTACCCTCAGATGCTCCGGACATGAACAAGTGTAGAAGCACCCCTCAATATCAGCGATCCACCTCATCGCAGCAATCAGATCCTGCGTCCCATCAAACTCAGGTGGCTTTGTGTTGCTGAACACCCGAAACAGCAACGAGTCACCCCCCTGTGGCCTGGCAGCAGCCACAGCTGCGGTAGCTGCAGCGGTTGCAGCCTCAGTCAATGCGGCGTACCGCTCTTCAAAAGTCTCCATCAAGGTGGTCTTAATAGACCCAAACATCTCCGGAATCTCAGCCCGGATCGTTGCAGCCACCTCCTCATGAATCATCTGACGAATCTCCTCGTCACTCACACCGCTCGAACTCGCTCCGTGGCGTGGTCTAACCATGATGTCTCTGAAATACAACATAAAACTATCAAAGACTCCATCGAGTATAATCGCACTTGATAACGCAACCCTTCTCAGTCTCCGATATCCAGGGATTCTTACTTGGGTCTCCCACTGACCCGGTGTCTTCGGTAGTACGGGCCCAATACTACCGACCACACCGCATCAGCATTCATCCCAAATCTTCCTCCCCAAACCCCGGATAGTGAGTACTCTACTTTTGATATGCACTATCTATCTGCACGCTATCAAGCATCTCATATCGGCAAACTTCCCTAGACTAAGGCATCACAAATCAGGCCACTCTAGTCCTATCATGAATACCTAGTCTTCTAGCATGCATAACAGTTCACGTCATAACTTATCTCATAACATAACATTGTAAGGTATTTTGGGGATCTTTACCGTTCGGGCGCTGACTGATCGTACACACTGCTTCTTTCTTGTTTACCACAAAATCATTTACAAAAGTTTATGCCTTTATTTTAAAAGTTTTCCTCAAATCCTCGGTTTGAGTTCAGTTACGCCCGAAGGTGCACCCGAATCCCTCAAACCAAGGCTCTGATACCAATTTGTAACAACGTAAATTTTCAAACAAATTTTTCATTTCAAAATAAAGTATTTTCATTCAAAACAAGGCATAAACATTCCAAGTGTTATGTCAAAATACAAAGCATATAAATCCCAAGATCACAAAACATCTATCAGTGTGTACGGATCACGCCGGCGCCTTCCCACGGTCCTCGCTAGTACCTGAAACACATACACAACAACTCTAAGCATAAATGCTTAGTGAGTTCCCCAAAATACAACTTACGCACATACGCCTTTCCAGGTCCTGACCTTTCGGTCCATGTGTATCAGGGGACTTCCGTCCCTGCTGGGTAAACCTTCCGGTCCTACCCACGCCAACCTTACGGTCCACATTACACGCCTTCCGGCCCATATCATAATGCCTTCCGGCCCACATAAACATACATAGCACGCATAACAATTAACTTATCACATATAACACATATATCACATATCATATCCGACCTTCCGGTCACACAGTCAAACCCTTCTGGGTACGGTATAGTGAGAAGACTCACCTCGCGAATATCGAAAGCTAGCAAATCCCGAAGTCACTCGTGCTCGATCCGTCGAGCTACAATCTCCCTATAACATCATACATCTCTTATTAACACTTTTATCTTCTAAGCTTGACTATCCCTAAGAAGTCAAACATAGGTCAACTATGGTCAATGGTCAACGGTCAACTTGACCAGACTCGGCGAGTGCTAGGGCGACTCGGCGAGTCTAGACGTCCTCACCAATTCTCTAAGATTCCCTTTCCACACGTCGAGTATCCCCCTTGACTCGACGAGTTCCTCCTGGAAGAATCGCGGGGCCACCCCGACTCAACTCGCCGGGTCTGAAGAACAACTCGGCGAGTCCCAGTTAATCTTCAAGCTACTCGCCGAGTCTGTTCATCGGACTCGGCGAGTCCATGCCATGCAACCGCTCAAACTGCTTTCTAAGGTCAGATCTGCTCCGACAACTCATAGGTCTGGCCTTCCTAGACTGGTTCATCACGTAAAGTCCTCATTTCGGTGCTCAAAATACACCCCATGACTCATAATTTACGTTTTGACCTAAGGCATAAGGATTCTAATCCAAAACCTCCATTGATTCCCGAAATGCTCAGGCATGGGACACTTTGGACTTCCAAAGGTCCCAATAAAAGGTTCCAATCGCTTGGGAGACTAAGGAAACACTCAATCTAGCCACAAAAGGGTTCAATAAACCCTAAATCCATATACACATCAACATAGAAGGGATCAACTCGAAATATTACCTGAATAACGTTGCTCTGTGTCCCCAACTCTCAGAATATGGCTTCTCCTGTTGTTCCCTTAACCAAGCCTCCTCCTTTTTGCAAAATAACACTTCCAAGATCAATAATGGCCTTCTACCTCGCTCCAGATGCTCTCAATCGAATTAGGGTTTCACTCACAGGACTAGGGTGAACAATGACGGCCATAAGGCCCTTTATATATGTCCCAAACCTGGACGGTTAGGGTTTCGCTAAACAACGCGGACTCGCCGAGTCCATATCCTGACTCGTCGAGTCCAGTCGCGAACCCGCGACCAGATCCGCGATCCTACTCGGCGAGTCTGAGCTCCAACTCGCCGAGTCCCCTCTTAAAACACCCAAAATCATAAATATAACGATACCTGAAATTCCGGGCTGTTACAAATCTGCTGAGGAACCCAAGCTTACCATAGCTAGGGATCTAACTAATCCATCTCTAACACTAAACAACTCCGATCTAGTGAGACATACCAAGTCTCTCCCCAGCATGCTACAGCTACTGCATCCTATGTAAACTTCTTCAAAAGAGCACATCCCCTAACTACCATACAAATATCCAAGGTATGCAGATGGCATATAACTCGATCACAATCAACCACTCAAAATAAAATACTTTTACCGATAATGATGCAGAACCATAACATTATAATCATGCACAAATAAAAGAACTGAAAATGGAAATTGCATACCTGCAACGTCCGACGTTGCTCGCGTCTCCGAGGTCATCATCTGAAAAGCCCTGCTCCCTGCTATAGGTGCCTTTACCCGGCCCTGACGGCCATCCTTGATCCTCAAGGTTGCAGGGGCGGGTGCCATCACCCGTCCTGCCGAAAACATACCTGGACACTGGGCCTTCTTGTGGCCCCGCTGGTTGCAGTGAAAACATATCAAGTCTGATCCTTGCGCGGTGGTAACAATACAGTCCCTGCTAAAATGACCAGTCCGACCGCACTTGAAACAGCCAGACTCACCACCGCTACCACTCCTGCATGCGACCCCGTGCGCCCTGCCACACTTCCCGCACCGGCTGCGGTCCTGAAAATCCCTCGACCTCGAACCCGATCCCTTGGGCCTTTTGCCCGATCCTATAGCTACCTGAACCTGATCCGGCTTCCTCTTCCGGATCTGCTCCAAATCAATTTCCCTTTCTCTAGCCCGAGAAATCATATCTTCTAGCGTTTTATAGCTGGATCTGCTCACGAACTCCCTGATGTCATCCCTCAATATCTCATGGTATCGATCCTTCTTCATTTCCTCATCCGCGACATACTACGGTACAAGAAGAGCCCTCTCCCTGAACTTGGCGGTGATCTCCGCCACAGTCTCAGTGGTCTGCGTCAAATCCTGAAACTCCCATGCCAACTGCTGCACCTCAATAATTGGCCAAAACTCCCCCCTGAACCTAGCCGAAAAATCGCTCCAGGTCATCGCGTCCAACGCGGCATCATCCCCCAAAGCATGACCAATCTCCTCCCACCAATCCCTCGCTCTGTCCTTCAGAAGACAGGAAGCGAGTCTGACCTTATCCCCCTCAGGGCACCGGCTCGTACGGAATGTATTGGCAACATCAGCCAACCATCTGCTGCTAGCGATGGGGTCCCTAGCCCCATGATAATCTGGTGCCCCGCAAGCCCTGAACTCCCGAAATGTCAAGGTGCGCGCTCCCATCAGAGCCGTCATCTCAGTACGGAAGGCTCCCAGCCTCTCATCCAAAATCTCCAATATACCCTCCTCGACCGTGCCAAATATCACAGGAGTCTGAGCTAGAATACTGCGCATAACCTCGGCGGATATCAACTCCCTCATTCGCTCCTCGAGCTGCTCGGCCCCTGAACCCGAGCCTGATCCCTCTCCGGCACCTGATCCGCCCGCGGGTCTCTCTCGCACGTCACCATGCTGAACATATAACACAATCACTATCAGAATACCCATCACTGCTGCGAGACCAAACACACCCTACCGGTTCCCGGTCTTGTCTCGGCCTTTCCCGAATCGAGTACGGATCCTCTGCTTTCAGTAGTACGGGCCCATACTACCTTCCACATCTATCCGTACTTTCCTCAGGAATTGCTTCGACTCCACCAGGTCCCTTTTTCCACTACTACTGCTCCCAACACTACCTCATCCTAGGCTTACCCTAGGGAAACCTCTGACTCAACCCAAACCAGTCCTCAGCTGCTGAAGGTCTCCTCGTGATGCCAACTAGCCATCACCTGGATACCGTCACATGTGACGAGGATCAGATAATCCTTCAAGTAAAAGACTCGTTCCTACAATGGTTGGACTCAGACAAGAGCTGCACAATAGGACCAAATCAAACTCTCTGAGATTATTCAACCCTGGTCACATGTGGCGTGTCGTATCCACCTAATGGCTAACTCCCATCACTCAGAATCCCACAATGCATAAAGCAAGCAACATTCAGACAAGGGAAAATCTAACCATAACATACTCAAGCAATCATATCCACATAGCAAGAATCTGAACTAGCATGCAACACAAACTCATAAACTCAGGCATAACCTAAACAGACTATCCTACTACTGTCTAATCAGCACTATCATGCAACTCAAAAGCACAAATAACAGGCACATAAGGCATCATCCCTAGATCCTTAGTCCTATTCTAGCATGCTGTTCTATCAACTGATAATCATAACATAAGCTTGTATGGGTATTTTGGGGTACTTACTTGAGCTCGGTTGATTGCATGCACCACACCCTTTTTCTCTTTTCAAAGCTCTTTTCTTTCTGAATTCTTTTTGTTTCTCTAAAACTGTTTTTCGTTCTCAAAATTCATTTTACAAAACTGTCTTTTCATTTTTGAAAACTTTTTATCCGACCCCTCAGTTTGAGTTCAGGCACACCCGAGAGTATGCCTGAATCCCTCAAACCATGGCTCTGATACCAACTTGTAACGTCCCAAAATTCAAGACTAAAAATTTCTTTTAATAAATATTACTTAAAGTAAAATCATCGATTCAAAACATAATCAAAGTAATATTTTCCAAAACACATGTTCGTTATCAGAGTAAAACATTCCCAGGCTGACAAATCTATGGTGTGTGCCATGCGATCACCCCGAGCTCCATCATCCGCTACCGGAAGTACCTGAAACCAAAACTGAAAACCGTAAGCACGAAGCTTAGTGAGTTCCCCACCCTACCACATACCATGCATAACCACTTTACTGCACATACTGGGCCACGCCCGCTATCCTGGGCCTCGCCCCCTACCTCGGGCCTCGCCCGCTACAACGGCCCCGCCGCTCCAGGCCCCGCCTGGCTTCGAGCCCCGCTCGGATACAGATCTGTTTCACTTAGGCCTCGTCTGTCATAGGGCCTCGCCCACTAACATATAATAGCACATAAACATATCACAAAAGCTAAACACATATTAACGGAACATGTCCTAAGGCCTCGCCTAACTCTGGGCCCCGCCCCTGACCTGCTACTGATGACTCACGGAACCCCGTCCATGCTCCTATTGGTAGTGAGATACGGGCCCATCCCACACTCACTCCTTTCCTAACCTGGGCCTCGCCCCTGCTCTGCTGCTACTGAGATGTGGAACACCATCCACACTCTTCTACTGGTGAGATACGGGACCTCGCCCACACTCACCTCCCTACCAGGCACATACAAGTATCACACAGACAACAAGTATAAACTATCACGTAAACCATTCCTTGGGCACCCGCCCTCTATCATTGGACCTCGTCCCGAATATCATACTAGCATACTGTGCCTAGGGCTAACCCCCGGGTCTTCTACACATAACTACATGGGCCAGCATTGTGGCTGTAGACCCATTCATACAAAGGGAAACTCACCTGCACTGGCTGAACTTGCTGATAATCCCACTAGTTGCTGCCCGACCACTCACTAAACTCCTGCTCTACTAGCTTCCCGAGCTATCAATATCAATGCAACACTTAGTCTAACTGAACCCCGACAGTTAACCAAGTTAATTCTAGTCTAAGTCAAAGTCCTAGTCAAAGTCAACCTTTCCAGGTCAACCCTACTCGCCGAGTCCACTTCCAACTCGCCGAGTTGTTCTTCCAACTCGCCGAGTTCCTGCCCAACATCATCCGACTCGACGAGCTGTTCATCCCACTCGTCGAGTTCCTCCTCATCTTCATGCTACTCGCCGAGTCCACTCAAAGGACTCGCCGAGTCCATTCAGATCTCCCAACATGCAGAGGACTTTTGAGTCATGCAGGGACTCCAAACCATAGATCCTTACTTCCAAAGCTCAATCGCCACGTAAAGTTGCAAACTTTACGTATAACTAAAGAGATCTAGGCTCAAAACATACTAGGGTTTGGTTTAAGGACAAAAGGGCTTCACCAACTACTCATCTTTTGATGCTTTATGACATATTGGACCATCCCAAAACTAGATCTGAAGTGGCAACAACATATCTAAGCCCCTAACTCGAATTAGGTCTCAATCCACCATAAAACCCCAAAATCTCATAACAAAATAGATCTAGATGCAAAGGAGGGAAAATGGAAGCTTAATACCTACAAGATGAACACAAACTGAAGTAGATCTCGAATATACACCTCTCCTTTGAAGCAACCTTCTTGATCTTCAAGTTCCTTCCCAAAATTCCTTCCTCCAAAGCTATATCTCTCAAATGATGGAAGCTCACCCGAAATCTAGGGTTTACAGGTCCTCTAGGATGATATGGAGGCTGAGGGAGGGACATAACACCCTTTATATAGGATACAACTCCCAAAATTAGGGTTTTCCTCGCACAGACCAGACTTGCCGAGTCTCCTTGGTCGACTCGCCGAGTCGGTCACTTACTCCTCGACCCGGATCCCGCTCGGACTCGCCGAGTTCCTCCTTGGACTCGCCGAGTCGCCCCTAAAAATTAGGGTTTCTTTCCTTTCTTGGCCTTCCAGATTTTGGGTGTTACATGTGTATGATTTTTTTGACCAAAGAACTAAAGGTGAAGTGAATATCAGATACACTGTAGTAATTAAAATAACAATCGAAAATTGTTCGGGAATTTAACCCTTAATCCTTTTGTTAGTTATCTTTTATGTAGAAATATATAAAAACTCATGAAATAAATTTTTTGTATTTGAAGCAAAAATGATTCCATCAATCAATTTGACAAATAAATTTCATAATCTGGAGTTGGCAACAGCAACACCAACATCGTGGTGGTGCGTTTTATGATCTTGTGAAGTTTGTGAGACAAAGGTTGTAAGACAAGTAAAGGATTATAAGAGATTTCCTGGTGTTGGGTCAAGGCAACATAAGGTTCAAATCGATGTGAAAGATACTCAAAATTCTACTGCAGAATTCAATACCCGTAGAAATGTTGCAAATAGGTTTGCAAATTTAGTAGGGATTGAAGTTCCTAAATCAGATCACAAAGATCTTGCACCTGCAAAGTATAACGATGATAAGAGACGAGGTGGATTACAATTCATGCCTATTTTATATTCATATTTCTATATCAAAAAAAGTGTAACTTCTTTTAGCCACTACTTCTTTCAGTATTCATACATCTAGTCTTTTTATTAATAATATTCTAGGCTTATGACATAGAGCATCTTGTCATTCCTACAAGAGATTACCTATTTTCCCCTTCATTTGTTGACATTGACTGAGCTATAAATTTTATTTACACTGAGTAAACTAAACCATATCAATCACCTTTTAACAAAGAATTTATGCATTTGGCACTACTAATATAATAATGTCGACTTTTGGTTTGGTTTCACAGAGAATGCAAGCCATGGAAAAACCACTGATGTACACTACAAAAGCAGGGAGATGAAAGGAGCACCACAATTGTTCTTTGTTACTTGGTATCCTAAATTCTTACTCTTACATAAAAATAAAAAAATATAATAAAAAAAACTCTACGTATCAAAAATCTGAAGAATAATGTAGTTAGTTAGAAATTTGTATACATGAGTGAGTCTAAGTGATGTAACATAACATGCTGATTTTGCAGGTTGAATACAAGTAGATGACCCCAGTTTGTACTTTGGAATACGTGTTGTGTAGGGGACTTAGGGTCCTCTTAGCTCCATCTCAATGGAAGGTAAGCTTCTATTTTTTTTGGCTTAATGGATTAAGCACTTAAAGTAATATTTTTTTTTTACACAGTCTAATAAAGAAAACAGACACTTAATATGGGTGTTTGTTTTTGACAGGCGGTTCAAGGGTACGGGCAGTGGCGTGCGTGTAAGATTTAAAAAATGCCTTCAGGTTCGGGGGATGTAATGTTGATAACGAAAGCAGATTTGGAAGGATACTGGAGCCCATCAAGAGGGAATGAGGTGACAAGAAGTGGCTTGATGATAGCAAAGTTATCGTGTTCTAAAACATCTTGAACTATAATGTTACTACAAAGAAGTTATTGTTTTGACAAGGACGCTTGATTAAAATACGTAAATGCAAAAAATAACAAAATATTTTCATTTTTTGTGTGTTGTAACATGCTTTCATTTTTTTCTATTATAGTATTGAATATTCTTTTATGCATGAATTATACATTGAAAAATATACCCATTTCTAGCATTGTAGTTTCATATTTTTTATTGTTTGAATATTATACTTTAAAAATCTATCTAACAACTGTGGAAATCGTTTTGCATTTGGATGATGTTGTTGTAAGTGAGTTACATTTGTCAAAGTTAAAGTTGTAAACTTGTGATAGAAAGAAATGAAAATATGATGTTGTAATAAGTAAACAAAAGAAACTATTTTGCTATATCCTGCATTCTCCCAGACAACACCAACTCATCTCTCTCTGACCTGGGCAGACTCATTCAAACTCGCATCATTGGCGCATGTGACTTTTCTCTACTCTATAATAATTTGTAAGTAAGTACTAAAATATTTTCATCTGTATGTCGAATACCAAAATTTCTTTATTGATAATTAGTTTAAATTAATATTGAGGTAATAGTATTAAAAGTTCATATTATAATTAGAAGTGAAATATACATAAAGTCCCCATGTGCTGATTATATTTACAAAAAAAATCAGCATTGGCTCAATTTTCAGGTTATCAGAAACAATAATAGGTTTTGATGGTTAATTCTAAAACAATATTAAGGGTGACTTTTTTGTCAATAGACCAAAATATTGGTATTTTTTAATGCATAATAATTTTTAACATCATCTGTTATCTATTTAAATATTAAATTATAATCTATTTTTGTAGAAATAACCATTAGAATTTGTTTGATATTAAATATAGGGTTTATGTCATTTTTGGTCACTTAACTTTTGGTTTTGTGCTCATTTGGTCACCTAAATCTTTGTAAGTTTTAAAAAGTCATCAAATTTTTGACTTTGTGATAATTAGGCACTTAAATTTTGGTTTGGTCACTTAACTTTTAGATTTGTGCTCATTAAGTCACCTAACTTTTAAAATTGTGCTTATTTAGTCACTAAGATTTTGAAAAAAATTTAAAAGTTTAGTGACTAAATGAGCACAATTTCAAAAGTTAGGTGACTAAATCTGACGAAACCAAAAGTTAAGTGACTAAATGAGCACAAAGCCAAAAGTTTGATGACCTTTTAAAGCTTAAAAAGATTTAAGTGACCAAATAAACATAAAACGAAAAGTTAAATGATCAAAAATGACCTAAACCCTTAAATATATGCTAATAAATAAATACAATATTTTAATTATACTTATATTTAAAAAATATATATATATAAAAGTCAATTAAAGTGCAAAAATATATTGTTATGATATGTATCCTATGTTTTTTATGATAGAACTAAATACAAAAGTTAATCCCAAATACATCCACATACGAAATACTCGGTTGAAAAATCTTCATGTGCGTTGGTGTGTATTAAAAACACGATTAAAAGAAGATGATCAGCATATTAATTTTTTGCCAGTTGCATAAATAGGTTTTCAGATAATTATGAAACCATTGTTGACATTGGTAACCATTATGAAAATCCAAGGGAGAAAGAAGATTGTATGACGTTTGTTGTTTGGATTTTAAAAATCATAGGCATATTGGTATCAACATAGTATATTGCAATCTATATTCTATATAAAGTAAGAATACTTATTTCTGAGTTATCGGAAGAATAAAGCTTCTATGTCAAGTGGACAAGATTGTTTAGTATCTTCTCTATCGATCTATGGATGAACTAATACGTTGTTTTCAACAAAGTACATGGCATGTGGATGTATATTTCACATCAGTTTTTGATATAGTTTAGTCATCAAAAAAGTAACAGATACTTTGCATAACAATATACTTTTATATTTTAAACGGTTTTTATACTTAATTACATAGAAGTATAATTAAAAAAATTGTATTTATTTATTATCATATATTAAAAATCAAAAAAATTGTAATGGTTGTTTCAACAAAAATAGATTATAATTTAGAATGTGTTTCAACAAAAATAGATAATAATTTAGAATGTGTTTCAACAAAAAAAAAAGTTTCAATAAACTAGAATATCTAACTTTTCAAAACTCCTTATAATTTTTTGGGTTCTAAAAGTCAAATACTTGTTAAAACATGTATAGGTTAAGAGGAACACTTAAAAAAAATAACTTATTGACTTCTTTACTTTTCTAACCACAAAAAGCTAATACAAACTAAGGTTCTAATAAATAACACTAAAAGTTACTTGACGGCAATGTCAAATCTTAAGCTTTTACAAGTCGTGGCAATCCACGTCATTTGTAAAACATGATTTAAGACAACAGTTATATATATATATATATATATATATATATATATATATATATATATATATATATATATACTTTACTGTTATTCATTGTTACATACACATATAACTTACGACGATATTTTGTTAAAGTGTTGCGTCAAATAAAAACATTAAAGTCATTATGCGTAATGACGAACTTTTTAAAACCTTTATTTAAACACTTTTAAAAAAAAATCATTTTCTCACCGTCATAATTCAATAAGTCATTTTACCTAAAAATTATTTTGAAGTTGAAAATAAAATCCTAAATACCCTCTTGCTCTTAAAATCTATGAGACTTTGAGCTTAAAAATAATTATGTGTTGAAAATAATTACCTATATTTTTGCCTATTAACAAAGGAAAACCTCATAAAATCACAAAGTATTTTAATATGATTCTTAAAGAAACCACTACATTATTTTTTAATGCATCAAAACCTCTATATGTTTTAAAAAGTTTTATTTTAAGGTTTTATGATCTTAGAAAAACCATCTCTACTGTCAATAAAGCATTAAAAAACAAATATATTATTTATTAGTGTGTTAAAATTCTTATAGTTTTTGAATTTTTTAATCTAATGGTATGTAGCCAGCAAACCTAGATTAATCGATTACCAAGCTTTTGAGGCTATGCAGTGTTTATCGAGCTCAAAACCTTAAATTAGACATTTAAAAATTTTTAATGTACTAAAAATAATAACATTACGTTTCTTTTAGGCATTTGAGGAAAATATTGTGACAACCCGAAATTTATCCCGTCATGTTAACCTCTTCTTCCATTAATAAAACTCGCTTTATTAAATTGTCCGCTAACCTTTTGGATTATGTTAATTAAATTGGGACTTTTATTATGACTTCATAAGGGTTGGAACAAATTAGAAACCCCCTCAATATTCCCTTGAAAAGTTTTAGTTACAATCAAGTCAAATTACGACCATTTAATCGGGTGCGACCAAAAGCCCCGTTTAACGTTTGTATCGGGTAGATTTCCACCGAGCCACAAACTCAAACCCTATATAAGGGTGAGGGGACTACATTTGAAACCTTTCCACCCTCTCTCTACTATCTCTCTCTTTACAAGTTGCCTTCGATCCAAAAACGCCTCTTTCGAGCTCCATAATCGTAAGTAATCTATCCTAGCTTGTTGTTTAGCTTGATATACCTGCAAATTCGTGTTTAAATCACCCAAAACCCTCATAATCATGTGTTTACAGCCCAAGAACCCTCTTGGACCGCAAACACTCATAAATGGGGTTTTGAATCCCCAAAACCCTTCCAAATCACTCTTAGGGCTTAGGTATGACTTGTGGACTTGCATATATGAGCTTAGAACACCAAAACCTTGTCTTTTGAGGAGTAACCATGAGTTTACAGCCCAAGAACACTCTTGGACGGTAACCCCTCTTCATGGGCTGTGAACACCATTTAAGGTGTTAAATTTGCCCTTAAACACCTCTTATTGCTTAGGTAAATGTCTAGAATCAACCACTAATGAAGTAGGGGCATTAAACATCAAGGAAACAATGGAATTAGGAGTTTATGGCCGTAAACCCCCCAAGGATTGGTCCATGGGCTGAAACTCCCTTAAGAAGGCCAAATGATGCCCTAACATCCCCCTTTGTCTTGGAATAATGCATAGAACCTTATATTCTTGCATTTAAGACCTTAAATCATGAGTTGAAGGACCAAGTGAGAGTTTACGGTCGTAAACTCTATGTTTACTGCCATGAACTCCCTTAAAAAGTTCATTTGGAGCCTTAACCCCTTCATATGCCCTAAATTGAACCTAGCGCATTTCCACAAGTGTTGTAAGACCCTTCTATCATCCAACAACACACCACCCATGATTTTACAGCCGTAAACTCATGGGGATATGGTCTTAGGGCCGAAATCTCCATAAAGAGTTTACTCTTGAAGAGTAAACTCCCTAACTAGGCCATACACTTCCTTATATCAACCCAATAGCCTCCTTGCAATTGATCAAAGTGTTTTTCCGCACATTAGGATGCTTATATGTGTTTAATTAGTATTATAATCACTAATTGTATGTAAACATATGCCTTCATATGTTACTAGGTCATTAAGTGTGTTCAAGTCTTCACTTGACACCGAGCTCCCAACCGACACCTCCATCCGATCCACCCATAGCATGTGAGTTCATACCCCTGAATTAACCTTTTAAATAATTTTAACTGCTTTTATAGGGGGGAATACAAGTTGATCTATACAGTTATTAGATAAATCACATGTGATTAATAACTGTATAGCAAAATAGATTTTTGCATAATAACTGTTTTATCCAGCTTAAGATGTTCCAATCTCGCTTTCAACTCTTGTTAAAGTATGAATTTCTCTTTTGGATTATCGTAAGTATTCGAAAGGTTTTTCGAAGATTTTTCAAAGGTTTTTCAAGCTTGGTTACTAAAGAGACATCAAGACGTAATTTCTTGTTAAAGGTTTTCTTCACTTAATATGTTTTATAAAAATCATGTTCAAAGCTATTTATGAAAGGTTTTTCAAAGGATTCCAAAGATTTTCAAAACTTCTTTTACAAACTGACATCAAGTCGTAAATTTCTTATGTGTAAAGGTTTTCCAAAGTTTTCATCAACGTTTACTTCTATGCTTTTATTTCGTTAAATGCATGCATGTATTTGTATAGTTATACAAATAATGTTTAAAAGACTTAGGAAGGTTAATTCGCCCTATTTCCTTTTCCTGATGGGATGTGGTCTGGTGGGTATCGGTTATCCGTCCAAAGGTCGTTTAAACATTAGTTATATATCATGTATACATGTATAGACATAAAGGTTTCCATAGACCAGTTCATTTCCCTTGGGTAGCAAGGGCATCCTTCCATTCATCATTCATAGACCTGAAACGTTAGTAACTATTATAGGAATAGTTAGGAGATTCTATTTACTCTTTCCAGTACGAGGATTCCAAAGGAGTCAGTTCATTCGTGAGTCTATATCATTATTCCAATACTTATAATAGAACTCAAAATTTACGAGATGCATCCTCTCGACACGGATTTCCCCGTTGTCAAGTTGGTAACCAAAGTCTCCTGGAGGGAGAGCGGGAATTGTGTGTATAGATCTATACGAGACTGACACTCCCACACCCTAACTGCTAGCTATAGTCCCCGGCCGACCAAGCCAAGGGTTGACAAATGTCACATTCATTCCGACACTTACAGGGAGTCAAGTACTCTATTGTCAATCAGTATGGTTACGAGTATCTCTGTAGCACCTGCTTCCTAGTATGTAAGATTATCTGAGTATTTTGTATTATTGGCATGGGACTCGGCGAGTTGGAGGCCCGCCTCGCCGAGTAGATACGAGAGATGGGATGCGGTTAAGTTGGCGACTCGGCGAGTCCATATTATGGACTCGACGAGTCCGCGCTGTCCGATGAAACCCTAATTTCCATGGGTTTGCACCCTATTTAAACGACCATTTGCGCCCCAACCCCGCCCCCTTCACCCTCAGAAGCCCTCCATACGTCCTAGCCCTTGTTCTTGTGAGTTTGAGGCTTATTAGTGTGTTTTCCTTGAAGATTTTGAGAAGGAAGAGGAGTAAATCAAGAGGAAGGGAAGGAAGCCAGGCATCTCTATGTTCTCTCAGTAATTTCTTTGAGGTATAACTCGTTTTCCCTCGGTTTCTATGCTTATTACTCCATTAAAGTCCCTCTTGAACCATGTCCCAAGCTTGGTTGTGCATTGTTGGTTGATTCAAGTTGTTAGCCTTTAGATCTAGACCCCATTCAGTCCCTGGAGCTTGGATCTACTGGCTTTATGGAGTCATATTGCACACAAGCCCTAGATCTACCCCTTTTGGTGCACTTTAAGCCTTAGAACCTTTATTGGTGATGATCTACATGTAAAGTTGGAAACTTTACGTGTAAACCAGGCCCTAGGAGCCCAGATCTATGATTGGCACAGACTGGATTCGAGCAAAATCGCGTATATGGCTTTTGCATGAAGCAGAGTCGGCGAGTCGCTCATCTGACTCGGTGAGTCTGGTCGCTAGTCTCCGAGTTTGTCCCCTTTTCGTTGTGTCGAGTTGAAGTAGTGAGTCCTGGGTGGACTCGGTGAGTTGGTAACCGAACTCACCCATGAAGGAACTCGGCGAGTCGACGCCCTGACTCGGCGAGTTCAAGGCAATCTTCTTAGATCAAAATCAGACTCGGCAAGTTGTTCATACAACTCGGCGAGTCACAGAATTGTTCATCGGGTGAAGATGAACTCGGCGACTTGTTTATACAACTCGGTGAGTAGGATGAAGGGCTTGGATATCAGTTTGGAAGGAGAACTCATCGAGTCAACGCCCAACTCGACGAGTAGAGACGGGATGCAGGACAACTTATTGGATAAGGACTCGGCGAGTTGGGGGGCCAACTCGGCGAGTCGGGTCAACTGAAAGATGACTCTGGCTTTGACTTTTAACTTGATCAAGGGTAAAATGGTCAATTTACCCGAGGGTCAGTTAGTGGTGTTTGATTGAGTGTTTTGTGGGAATTATAGCCAGAGGATTTCCGGAGCAGCAACAATAGCAGACAGTCAATTCCCACACAGACCAGCAGCTATTTCAAGGTGAGTTTCCTTTCCAGTAGGTACAGGTCTAAGGCACCAAGGCCGACCCGTGTAGACGAGATGTTAGTACTAGAGTGTGGGCCGAGCCCGTATCCCTTGGTTTAGTCAGGTACGATATATGTATCGGTATGATAGAGTTGTCTATACTTTTTGTCTGTATGATACTTGTGTATTATGAGTTAGCGGTTGAGTGTGGGCAAGGCCCGTATCTCTCCGAGAGTGGAGTGTGGGCTAGGCCCATATCTCCCAGATATTAGAGTGTGGGCGAGGCCCGTATCTCCCGGCTAGCGAAGTGTGGGCACGACCCGTATCTTCACAAGTGTGGGCGAGGCCCGTATCTCCCGGCTAGCGAAGTGTGGGCAGTGCCGTATTTTCCCGAGTGTGGGCGAGGCCCGTAACTCCTTGCTGAATGTTGTTTGTTATATGCTTGCATGGTATGAGGTATTATGGGGGAACTCACTAAGCTTTGTGCTTACAGTTTACAGTTTTGGTTTCGGGTAGCTCTTCATAGAAGGGGAAGGAGTTAGCGCGGTAGCAGCACATCATGCACACACACTGGTTTCCGCATTTACGAGATTTCTCTGGGATTTATACTCTGATATTTCGATTGGTTGTATGATTTAGCTTTTAGACATTGTAAACGTTGTGATGTGGTTTGATCAAACAATGTTTTTAATTATTAATGTTTTCTAAAGTAATGTTTTAAAAACGAAATCTTTGGACGTGAAAATTGGGTCGTTACAAGTTGGTATCAGAGCCCTGGTTTGAGGGATTCGGACACACCTTCGGGGGGTGTCTGAACTCAAATTGAGGGGTCAAAAGATTTTGAAAAAGAAAACGTTTTCTAAAAGGTCAAGTAAAGTATTTTAAGAAGAAACGAAGTGTGTGATGTGAGCAACCGGCCGAGCTCAAGTAAGTATTCCCCAAAGTACCCATACAAGCTTATGTTGTGTTATTCAGTTTCAGTAGAACAACATGCTAGAATAGGACTAAGGATCTAGTAGTGATGCCTTATGTGCCTACATTATGTGCTTCAATGTATGAAAACTTCATGCTAGAATCGAGTAGACAGCAGTAGGATAGCCTGTTAGGTTATGCCTGATAGTATGAGTTTAGCTTTGTATGCTAGATCAATTTTTCTCTATGAGAGCGGATTTGCTTGAGATTGTTCCCTTAGTTCGAATGCTGCTTGCTTTGTGATTTGTGGGACTCTGAGTGGTGGGATTTAGCCATTAGGTGAATACGTCACGTCACATGTGATCAGGGTTGAATAATCTTAGAGTGCTGGATTTGGCCCTATTGCGCAACTCTCGTTTGAGTCTAACCGTTGTCGGGATGAGCCTGTTACTCGAAGGATTATCCGAGCCTCACCACATGTGATGGTATTCAAGTAATGGTTAAATGGCACTACTAAGAGGCCTTCAGCAGCTGAGGACCTGGTAGGGTGGAGCCTGAGATTTCCCTAGGGCAAGCATACGATGAGTATAGCAGTGATCAGCCGTAGTGGAAGGGATCTGGTGGAGTCGAGGCAGTCCTTGAAGAAGGTACGAATAGATGTGGAAGGTAGTATGGGCCCGTACTACTGAAAGCAGAGGATCCATACCCGAACCAAGGAAGGCCAAGATAAGACCATGGAACTTGTAAGTAGTTGTGATCCCTCAGGAAGTATCAGTATCACTAATGATTGTTATTATGTATTACAGAATGGTGGTACTTCGATTGAGGCCGATAGATGGCGGTTCAGGAGAGGGGTCAGGTTTGGGATCAGGTTCCGTGCCGGTAGATGAGGGACTACACGAGTTCATCGCGTCAGAGATCACCAGGGGTATCCTTGAGTCGACCCCAATTATCTTCGGGTCGATCAAGGAAGGGATCATCGAGTTGATGGAGGATCGCCTCAGGGCGTTCAGGAGTGACATGGCATCTGGCCATTCGGGATCTCGTACGCTGTCCTTTAAGGACTTCAGGGGAAGTAGTGCGCCGGATTTCCACGGGGTGAAAGACCCCATTGCTGCCAGGCGATGGATTGCATACATAGAGTATGCATAGTTGACTAGCTTCTGCCCCGAGGGGTCGAAGGTGAGGTATGCAGCAAGGTGTTTACGAGACCGAGCTCGAGATTGGTGGGAGTCAGTGGGTGACTCATTGGGAGCCTCAGCTATCGAGGCTATGACATGGTCGGACTTTGTGACCAGGTTCAGGGCAGAGTTTGCGCTGGCTGTCGAACTTCAGCAGCTGGCCAGGGAGTTTTTGGACATGAGGCAGACGACGAAGATTGTGGCGGAGATCACCACCAAGTTCCGGGAGAGGGCTTTGTTGGTGCCCCAGTATGCGGGTGACGAGGATATGAGGAGGACCCGTTATCATGATATGCTACGGGCTGACATCCGAGAGCATGTTCGCTTTTCAGCTTGCCCTACCCTGGAGTCCATGAACGCCAGGGCGAGGGAAAGGGAGATTGATTTAGAGCACATTCGGAAGAGGAAAGCAGAGGTGGGGCAGGTAGTTGGGGCTTCGGGAAAGAAGCCCAGGGGATCAGATGGGAGGCCGAAAGGCCAAGGGGGACCTGGCCGCTGCGGGAAATGTGGCAGGATGCATGAGGGAGCATGTAGGATGGGATCAGCAGGCTGCTACAAGTGCGGCAAGGCAGGGCACTTTAGCAGGGATTGTACTACACCAGTTTCGGCTATTCAGACATCGGAGTTGTTGTGTTTTCATTGCAACCAGAGGGGCCACAAGAAAGCCAATTGCCCCCAGTTGACAGCATCTGCGCCAGTGAAGGCGCCAGCTCCAGCGACTTTGCGGATCACTGATGGTCGGCAAGGCAAGGCAGAGGCTCCGGTGGGCATTTCAGCTGACTACCGAGGAGGCACGTGCCGCACCCGACGTGCTGACGGGTATGATTCTTTCCCTCTACTTTATTTTATGATGTTATGATATTGATATGTGCTCTGTGTGTATTTGTATGCATTAGGATCGTTCCATGTGAACGGCATTCCAGTTCAGGTGTTGTTCGACTCGGGTGCCTCCTGATCATTTGTCTCCCTTGCGCTTAGCAAGAAGTTTCCTGAGTCTTCAGACATATTGGATTGCCCTTTAGAGGTAGAGATTGCTGACGATCGATCGGTGCGAGCATCGATGGTGTTTCGGGATTGCGTATTGCGGTTGTTTGAGGAGCGATATTTGGTAGACTTGGTTCCCATTCCGTTGCGCGGGAACAAGGTGATTATAGGCATGGATTGGTTGAGCCCTAATGGGGCGGTGATAGACTGCGCGTAGCAGCTAGTGCAAGTCAGGACCCCAGGTGGGGGAGAGTTAGTGATTCATGGCGAGAGACCACATTGCGGACCCACTGTATGTTCAGCAGCGAGGGCTAGACGCTATCTTCAGCAGGGATACACAGGATATGTCGCATATGTGATGGATACCCGGGAGGCGGGTAAGGCGACGGTGAGCGAGGTTTCGATGGTTCGAGATTTCGTGGATGTTTTCCCAGAGGAGCTTCCTGGGATACCTTCGGAGCGACAGGTGGAGTTCAGGATTGAACTCGTTCCTGGTGCGGCTCCGATAGCCAAGGCACCGTATCGGTTGGCTCCTCCCGAGATGCAGGAGTTGTCTACGCAGCTGCAGGAGCTGCTAGACAAGGGATTTATTCATCCGAGTAGTTCACCCTGGGGAGCCCCGATCCTGTTTCTGAAGAAGAAGGATGGGTC
This sequence comes from Lactuca serriola, assembly GCF_051521515.1. Lineage (NCBI taxonomy): Eukaryota > Viridiplantae > Streptophyta > Magnoliopsida > Asterales > Asteraceae > Lactuca > Lactuca serriola. The sequence continues at coordinate 144,623,632 of NC_136412.1, forward strand.
GCACCGGATGTGCATAGACTATTGGAAGCTGAATAAGGCAACGGTGAAGAACCGTTACCCACTCCCAAGGATTGATGATCTCTTTGACCAGCTTCAGGGAGCGTCTTGGTTTTCCAAGATCGATTTGCGTTCGGGATACCATCAGATGAGGGTCAGAGAGGAGGATGCACAGAAGACCACGTTTCGGACGCGCTATGGCCATTATGAGTTCGTGGTGATGCCGTTTGGGCTCACCAATGCTCCTGCCGCGTTCATGGACCTCATGAACCGCGTATGCAGACCGATGCTGGATCGGTCTGTGATAGTTTTCATTGACGACATCTTGGTTTATTCCAAGACACAGAAGGAGCATGAGGAGCATCTGAGAGAAGTTTCGAAGACCCCGAGGAGGGAGAGCTTGTATGCCAAGTTCTCCAAGTGCGAGTTTTGGTTGCGCGAGGTGCAATTTCTCGGACACCTTGTCAACCAGAACAAGATTCTGGTCGATCCGGCCAAGGTCGAGGCCGTGATAAGATGGGAAGTTCTGAAGTCTCCATCTGAGATTCGGAGTTTCCTGGGATTGGCAGGCTATTATCGGAGATTCATTCAGGACTTCTCCAAGATAGTTGTACCCCTGATGCGGCTGACGAAGAAAGTCGTAGTCTTTCGGTGGGGACCCGAGCAGCAGGATGCGTTTGAGACACTGAGACAGAGATTGTGAGAGGCGCCAATCTTAGCCCTGCTAGAGGGCGTAGAGGATTGTGTAGTTTACTGTGACGCGTCCATTTCAGGGTTGGGCGCGGTACTGATGCAGAGGGGGCATGTCATTGCCTACGCTTCGAGGCAGCTCAAGCCTCACGAAGTGAACTACCCGACGCATGATTTGGAGTTGGGGGCGGTGGTTTTTCCCCTCAAGATTTGGCGGCATTACCTCTATGGGGTTCGATGTACCGTCTACATGGACCACAAGAGTTTGAGGTACCTCATGGATTAGCTGAATCTGAACATGAGGCAGCGTCGGTGGTTGGACGTGGTGAAGAATTATGATTGTGAGATCCTTTACCACCCAGGGAAGGCCAATGTGGTGGCCGATGTGCTTAGCCGCAAGGCGGCGCCGATCAGGGATATTTGCATGAGGATGACCGTAGTGACTCCCCTGTTGGAGCAAATTCGGGAGGCTCAACAGGAGGCTATCAAGGAGGAGCATCGGAAGAGTGAGCGTGTAGTGGGTCAGGTTTCCTCCTTCGATTATGATAGCCGAGGACTATTGACACTACACAATAGGGTGTGGGTGCCGTATCTTGGAGGCGTGCGCCAGATCTTGATGGAGGAGGCGGACAAATCCCGATTATCTATTCATCCAGGGGCGACGAAGATGTATCGGGATCTTCGCCTAGATTATTGGTGGCCCTGGACGAAGCGGGATGTGGCGTGGTACGTCGAGCGGTGCTTGACCTGCAGGAAGGTCAAGGCCGAACATCAGAGACCGCATGGCAAGATGCAGCCGTTGGACATCCCGTTGTGGAAATGGGAAGATATCACGATGGATTTTATCACAAAGCTTCCCAGGACCGCGCATGGAGTAGATTCGATTTGGGTCATCGTGGATCGATTGACCAAGAGTGCTCATTTTATTCCGATTCAGGAGAGCATATCGGCCGAGAAATTGTCCGACATCTATATTAGGGAGATTGTGGCGTAGCATGGGGTGCCAGTATCGGTTATCTTGGACAGGGATGTGCGTTTTACTTCAAGGTTTTGGAAGAATTTTCATGAGGAGTTGGGCAGTCGTTTGCATTTCAGCACTGCCTTTCACCCGCAGACGGATGGTCAGAGCGAGTGGACCATCCAGACTTTGGAGGATATGTTGCGGGCATGCGTGCTAGATTTCGGTGGTAGCTGGGATACCTATCTTCCCTTGGCTAAGTTCTCGTACAACAACAGCTACCACGCGAGTATCGACCGCCCTCCTTTCGAGATGTTGTACGGACGGAGGTGCAGGACCACGATATGTTGGGGAGAGGTTGGTCAGAGGGTCATGGGGAGCACCAAAGTGGTGCTCAAGACTATCGAGAGGATTCAGCAGGTTTGTAGCAGGCTTCAGTCCGCGCAGAGTCGGCAGAAAAGTTACGCCGACAAGCGCCGATCCAACCTAGAGTTCCCGGTTGGGGATATGGTTCTCCTGAAGGTGTCGCCTTGGAAGGGCGTCATTCGATTCAAGAAGCGGGGCAAGTTGGGCCCGAGGTATATTGGACCGTTCAGGGTTGTAGCCCGGGTGGGCAAGGAGGCGTATAGGCTGGATCTGCCAGCCAAGCTCAGCCAGATCCACAGCACTTTCCATATTTCTCAGCTGCGGAAGTGCCTAGAGGACGATTAAGCGGTAGTGCCGTTAGAGGACATAAAGGTTGATGACAACCTGAATTACATTGAGCGTCCAGTCTCAATCCTCGACAGGAAGTCGAAGGATTTGAGGAACAAGCGAGTGGAACTTGTGAAGGTGCAATGGCAGCACCGGAAGGGATCGGAGTGGACTTGGGAGTCGGTGGAAGAAATGATGGAGCATTACCCCGAGTTGTTCCAGGATCGAGCAGCAAACTTCGAGGACGAAGTCTAAAATAAGTGGGGGAGATTTGTAGCACCTGGTTGCTGGTATGTAAGATTATCTGAGTATTTTGTATTATTGGCCTGGGACTCGACGAGTTGGAGGCCCGACTCGCCGAGTAGAGACGAGACTTGGGACGCGGTTAAGTCAGCGACTCGGCGACTCCGTGCTGTCCGATGAAACCCTAATTTCCAAGGGTTTGCACCCTATTTAAACGACCATTTGCGCCCCAACTCCGCCCCCTTCACCCTTAGAAGCCCTCCATACGTCCTAGCCCTTGTTCTTGTGAGTCTGAGGCTTATTAGAGTGTTTTCCTTGAAGATTTTGAGAAGGAAGGGGAGTAAATCAAGAGGAAGGGAAGTAAGCCAAGCATCTCTGTGTTCTCTCAGTAATTTCTATGAGGTATAACTCGTTTTCCCTCTGTTTTTATGCTTATTACTCCATTAAAGTCCCTCTTGAACCATGTCCCAAACTTGGTTGTGCATTGTTGGTTGATTCAAGTTGTTAGCCTTTAGATCTAGACCCCATTCAGTCCCTGGAGCTTGGATCTACTGCCTTTATGGAGTCATATTGCACACAAGCCCTAGATCTACCCCTTTCGGTGAACTTTAAGCCTTAGAACCTTTATTGGTGATGATCTACACGTAAAGTTGGAAACTTTACGTGTAAACCAGGCCCTAGGAGCCCAGATCTATGATTGGCATGGACTGGATTCGAGCAAAATCGTGTATATGGATTTTGCATGAAGCAGACTCGGCGAGTCGCTCATCCGACTTGGCGAGTCTGGTCGCGAGTCTCCGAGTTTGTCCCCTTTTCGTTGTGTCGAGTTGAAGTAGTGAGTCTTGGGTGGACTCGGTGAGTTGGTAGCCGAACTCACCCATGAAGGAACTCGACAAGTCGACGCCCTGACTCAGCGAGTTCAAGGCAATCTTCTTAGATCAAGATCAGACTCGGCGAGTTGTTCATACAACTCGGCGATTAGGATGAAGGACTTGGATATCAGTTTAGAAGGAAAACTCGTCGAGTCAACGCCCAACTCGACGAGTAGAGACGGCATGCAGGACAACTTATTGGATAAGGACTCGGCGAGTTGGGGGGCCAACTCGGCGAGTCGGGTCAACTGAAAGATGATTCTGGCTTTGACTTTTAACTTCATCAAGGGTAAAATGGTCAATTTACCCGAGGGTCAGTTAGCGGTGTTTGATTGAGTGTTTTGTGGGAATTATAGCCGGAGGATTTCTGGAGCAGCAGCAACAGCAGACAGTCAATTCCCACATAGACCATCAGCTATTTCGAGGTGAGTTTCCTTTCCAGTAGGAACGGGTCTAAGGCACCAAGGCCGACCCGTGTAGAGGAGATGTTAGTACTAGAGTGTGGGTCGAGCCCGTATCTCTTGGTTTAGTCACGTACGATATATGTGTCGGTATGATAGAGTTCTCTATACTTGTTGTCTGTGTGATACTTGTAGATTATGAGTTAGCGGTTGAGTGTGGGCAAGGCCCGTATCTCTCCGAGAGTGGAGTGTGGGCTAGGCCCGTATCTCCTAGATAGTAGAGTGTGGGCGAGGCCCGTATCTCCCGGCTAGCGAAGTGTGGGCAGGGCCCGTATCTTCACAAGTGTGGGTGAGGCCCGTATCTCCCAGCTAGCGAAGTGTGGGCAGGGCCCGTATCTTCCCGAGTGTGGGCGAGGCCTGTAACTCCTAGCTGAATGTTGTTTGTTATATGCTTGCATGGTATGAGGTATTATGGGGGAACTCACTAAGCTTTGTGCTTACAGTTTACAGTTTTGGTTTCAGGTACCTCTTCATCGAAGGGGAAGGAGCTGGTGCGGTAGCAGCACATCATGCACATACTGGTTTCCGCATTTACGAGATTTCTCTGGGATTTATACTCTGATATTTCGATTGGTTGTATGATTTGGCTTTTAGACAAGGTAAACGTTGTGATGTGGTTTGATCAAACAATGTTTTTAATTATTAGTGTTCTCTAAAGTAATGTTTTAAAAACGAAATTTTTTGGACATGAAAATTGGGTCATTACAATCTCCATGTTTACCTTATAATTCATGGCCTTAGTGTAACAAGAATTATCACTGTATTTCCTTGTTTTAGACATTGCTAGCTGTATCGTTCATTCGATACTGTCTAGAGTCTGTATTTTCTTATTTTAGACTTTGCTAGCTGTGTCATTCATTCGATACTGTCTGGAGTCTGTATTTTCTTGTTTTAGAGTTTGCTAGCTGTATCGTTCATTCGATAGTGTCTGGAGTCTGTGTTTCCTTGTGTTAGACTGAGCCAGGCATATTATTCATACGATACTTTCCTGAAGTATACGTTATCTTTTGTTTTAGTCAGCAATATTACTGCTGAGGTATATATTATTTTCCCCTGGGATTTTTACTTGTAATTTTCTCATTATTCCTTTAACTTCAATACTGTATTCTGATAATGATAGTATTTTTGGGGAAAATTACTCCTTAAAACGTAAATCCTTCGGGTCTTGGTAGAAGACTTCTTTTATTTAGAAAATATAGGGTTTTCTGGAAAGAACGATAATACACCGTAGATTCTAGATTGCTATCTTTCATAAAGTCATTTTGAATAACATGTGTATTTGTACTAATGACACTAAATACTTATGAACTCACCAGCATTATAAAAATGCTGATACTCGCTTTCAAAATAACTTGTATTTTTAGATAGACAGGTACATCCCGTGAGCTTTTTGTAGAGACAACCTAGTACCGAGCTGCATCTATATTATTCCTTGTATTACTTTGATGTTGCTATGAAATGTAACCTATGTAAAATTGTTACTATTAATGTAATGGTTGTTGTACATTGATTACTATACTGCATATGTTGTGATACTTGACATGACGTCATCCACCCCAGAACGTTTCTGCCGTTCCGGTTTTGGGGTGTGACAGATTGGTATCAGAGCATTGTTTATAGTGAGCTCAGTATATCAATTCATAAAAGATATACAGCCTATAAATACATTGGGATAAAACACTCTAACCAAGAATTATACTTTAAAATATAACCATATTTTACCAAAGTATAAGAACATCCAGAACCTAAACACTCGAACAAAAGTATCATAAGAAGAACAAAATAAAAGTCTCAGGATGTTGACCATTACCGTCAAACCTGGGCAGTTATGTAATAGTAAGCTGGAATAAATGTAACCTGACTAACTACATTTATTCGAGATGCGACCAACGTGTGCTTGGGAGTGATGGTGGTGTTGCAACGAATCTGAAACTTACCAAATAGGAATTCTAGAGCCAAACATAAAGTTTAAAATACTATAAGAGTATTTTGGAATACTAAAAGACTCACATTAATCCCAGAATCATATTCATAAATTAAGAATGAAACAATAAATTAAAATACCATAGGGGTATTTTAGGATCCATAGCTAACCTTGTGTGAAAAACTAAAAAGATCCCTTATTGATATACCTATGATTACAGAGGGTATACTTCCATGATTATGCATAGTAAGGACCGCATAGGCTAAGAATGTGTGGTTTCGCTCTACTTCCTTTTCCTTGTTTGGATGTGGATATAGAGTAGTATCACATATTCGAAGGCCTATCGGATCTAAGCTATATATAATTTGTGTACCCTATGTAATTGTAGTAGGACTCGATATGGATCACCTAGTGGAATGTTTTAATAACCTCTTAGGATTCTTTAGACATCTCCATTCTCGCACGAACCCTGTAGAAAACCCTATCCACTTCAGTGTTCGACAGAAAAGTTGATTAAGACCTAGAAGAAGTTCATTGAGAAGATTTCCAGTTCGGAAATAAATGAACTAGGACGAGACTATTGAAACCACCAAGTGCCTATACCTTTTACGAAGCGAAGACACTCAGGGGTAGGATCAGAAGTAAGACGGAGTAGAAATTCAATATGTCTTCACGAGAAGAGATCCCTAGGTAACTACTCGAAGAAAACCAATGTCGGTCCCAGTCAGGGATAAGAGGTAGACAGAGGGAGCCAATACATGGAACTCGAGAAGTGTCTTTTCCTCGTTATTGTCGCGCTAATACACCCATAAAATAATACAATTTAGTGAGTTAGTGATTACACTACTCACACTATGTGTTAGGTAACTCGCCTTTTCCCGTCGCAAGTAATACGATTAGATCGGATCCCAAAACCTCAATTTAGAGTGTTTAGCCATAAGTCTTCATGAGCCTTTCTTTCCGCAGTCTTCATTCCGAACTGTCCTCAGATCTTTCCAAAGACGGAGAGTGAATCTCTCCAGTATAAAGATAACTTAGTAGGAATGACTCCCATCTTATGGCTTTCCGATACTCTTACTCCTACCTTGATACCCGGACTACATCATAGGGATGTAGGTCGACACTCAGATTACCAATATCCAAGGCGCGGGAAAATTTATGCCTATTCTAGCAAGGATAGATACGTCTAGAGTTAAACATCGTCTCTCATCAGTTTGTGATCCTTTCCGTGTAGGAAAACCATGCCTCCGAAGAAACGTAACCAATCTGCTGGCAAGAAACCAACTCTCCTATTCGATGAAGCTATGTTCCAAGCTGCAGTCTCGGCAGCCGTAGCAGCTGTCATGGCTCAACTGAATGCGAACAATGCCAATGTTAGCAAGAGCCCTATCGGGATTCCCGATCTAAGTAATGGACAGCAGGAACCAACACCTGCGGACCCAGCCACCCAAGAACCGCAACCAACTCCACTGAAGAGAAAGTTCAAGAATGAGGAGGGAAGTACCTCGGCTCAAGGACCTTCCGAAGGGCAACGAGCTGAGACATTCAATACCCCTGCCAACCCTTCCATCCCGACACCTGGAAGACCATACCGAGGAAACCTTCCAAGTTGAAGCAAATGCAGCTACCATCATCATGGTATATGCTGGGAACTCTTTTGTGTTAGGTGCAACAGGAAGGGGCATACCTCTCGTACCTGCAGAGCCCTGTTTGAGTTCATTACATCAACCACCAATGTGGGGTCCAGTCCAGTTTGCCATCTATGTGGTGAAATTGGGCACTTCAAGAGGGACTGCCCAACTGAAGGAAGCGACAAAGGCACAGGAGGAGTCTAACCCTAATACCTAGGAGAAGCATCAATAAACCCGGTAAAATTTTAGTATGTCTCTCAATCTTAGATAACTAACCGAAAACATTAACTGAAAACATTAAAAGGCTAATTCTAAATGTAATTAATCTCCCATTAAAGCGAAAGTCACAGCACTGTTGTAAGAATTCAAAATTTCATTAGGTAAAGCTATAATGGCTCGGTATATACGTTAAATCCATGTATAATTAAGATGGATAGACCTCGAGTGAATGATGCTGCCTCATTTCATGTTCCTCGTTTGGTTGTGGATTTAGGGTGGAGTCGCTCAGTCAACAGTCCTTCCCACCTTAATTATACATGACTAGTGTATGCTAAGCGATTATAGAGAGACCTCGTGAGAATCCATTCATGAAAAGTACATTATTCCGAAACCTCAGGACCCTCTATAGTTTCCACGTCGACTCTATCAGTCCAAGTATCCGCGACAGTGATACACGGGACGAAATCCGAGACACCAAGAACTTGTGTGCCCGTTAAGCACATGGCCCTATCGACCCTCATTCTACATCATGTCGATGTATGCCAACTTCGATGCCTCTATCAATCATGGTTCGACTTAGTGAAACCATGTGTAAATTCCTAGTGCTGTGTAAAAAGAACTTTCACCGTAGCCATTCCGACAAATAAAAGTTCTTCCGAACTTAATAATAAAACCTAATGCAATCCGTCAGTCGTCTCCCTCATCTAAAACCTTCCGAAATACCCTTGGGTAGGGTATTGCACGCTGTTAACCAACCCTCCCTTAGACAAATAGAACCCGAAGCGAAAGACACTACAGGTATTCCAGAAGACGATAACCACCCGAAACCTACTCCGTAGATTCCCCCAGAAAGAGCCTTAGCACCTCACAATCAGGTTCGTGAATCAAGAGGAAAGAACTCATGGGATTGACTACTATTAACTGAGTATATGCATAAGAGTGGTATATAATTGAGATCTAAAAGATTTAAGATGTGTGCTTCCTCCCTACTCCCTGTTCCTCGTTGGGTTGTGGGTCTGGGGTGGAGTCGCACAATTGAACATCCTGCTGACCTCAATTATATACGGCTTGCATACACCAAGTATTAGTGATTAAGCCAAGTATGAGCTCTACCACGAACCTCATAGTAAAACCCTTCATCCTACCCCATAGAATAGGAACTAGAGTCAAGTGAACCACAGCGGGTTGAGCTACTAAAATCAACAGAATCCGAAATTGTTGTCATCCCGTTTAAGCCAGTATAGTAGCCAACACCCTCATTTGGTAAAGAAGTCTGAGTCGTAAGAGTCAAGGACATTGACTACGACCATCCATTCATGCTTAATCCCACAAATTAAGCATCTCAGTAGATGTCCCGGAAACCTGGAAGTTGCGATAAGATAAGCTTTAAGAAGAGTGGATGAGAAAATTAGAAGTTCTGAGTGACGGAACCCTATACTTCTAGACTTAATCTAAATCAAGGAAAATCAGAACCACCGGAAGAGTAGTTGCAGAAGATGCTCACACTACTCAAGCACTTACTCCACTCTGTTACTGACGAGTAGTGCCTAGGACACTCCGCCTCCCCACGTGAAAGGAGTCGACGTCGCCCTATAGACGATAGACTACACTCTCCGGAGTGGATACTAGAATGCCAAGAACCACATGATAACCTCCGCAAGCAAGAATACTTGAATAAAGTACGAAAGTAGGTGGCGTTAAGCCTTATAACCCAGATTCCGAAGAGATTATAGACTTGACACCATTCTAGGTGTAAATCGATGGGTTATACAAGAGCACGCACTTTCTGCAACTGAAATAAATCAACACCTTAGAGAATAGGGAATGTCTATGAGATTCATTGGACTACCAGGTGTTCCAAGAATACTATCTCACACAGAACTAGTAGAACCACCTCCCGAGATAGTCCAACACTTCAGAAAATCTCTAAGGATTGACTTATCCCTGAGCAGAGCTTGCTATTCATGAAACAACAACGCAAGTAAGAGCATGATTCTTTCCCGATAGGAATCATATCGTGAAAGAGCCAACTAGACGATGATGAGAAGTCTCAAAACTTCCTAAAAGCAATCGTCTGGTAAAACCCTATCTCACCAATGCTGAGAGTTTCCGGTAGAAACACCTCGAGGATCAGAAGTGCAGATTCATTTTGCACAAAGCTGAGATAGACCCCCGCTGCAGCAAACAGATACCCATAGACATCCAATTCATCCGACGATCCAGAAAACCTCTGAAAGCCAATCAACATGAAACACGAATCCAAGGATAACTCGAGCCTTCTAGGAACCAACCCAAAGACCGACACCCCCAGTATGAGAAGACGTTTGGAACTTGAAAATGGCGATCACGTCAGTGATGATCTCACCATAGAAGGTCCTTATGTTCTAAGTACTGAAAAGCTCCATCTTTCCGAGAGCTTAGGACCATCCGAGATTCTTTACAAAAATTGGTCCAACCCTCGTCAGACCACGACTACTTATGGAAATTCCATAAGTTTCACCCCAAAATCAATCCACTTCTTAGACTTGAAAAGTGTTTGCCCGACGTCACTCTATGTATCCCACTCATCTTAATAGAAATCATTGGGAACCCTAACTTCGTAGACGAACCTCTAGGAATCGCTAACTGAACGAAACGAAATCCGCATCCCGTAAGTGATAGTTTGTCAGAACGCCAAGCAAAGGCCAGGGTTCGCTTGGGAGCGCAAACACCAATGGAATAGGAAATACCCTCATCTCTCTACCTGATTGTTCATGCCACTTCCTTGCCTAAACCAAAATTTCGCGATGAAATTCCCTCTAACGGGGGGATGATGTGACAACCCGAAATTTATCCCGTCATTTTAACCTCTTCTTCCGTTAATAAAACTCACTTTATTAAATTGTTTGTTAACCTTTTGGATTAGGTTAATTAAATTGGGACTTTTATTATGACTTCATAAGGGTTGGAACAAATTAGAAACACCCTCAATATTCCCTTGAAAAGTTTTAGTTAAAATCAAGTCAAATTACGACCATTTAATCGGGTGCGACCAAAAGCCCCGTTTAACGTTTGTATCGGGTAGATTTCCACCGAGCCACAAACTCAAACCCTATATAAGGGTGAGGGGACTACATTTGAAACCTTTCCACCCTATATCTACTCTCTCTCTCTCTCTCTCTCTCTCTCTCTACAAGTTGCCTTTGATCCAAAAACGTCTCCTTCGAGCTCCATAATTGTAAGTAATCTATCCTAGCTTGTTGTTTAGCATGATATACCTGCAAATTCGTGTTTAAATCACCCAAAACCCTCATAATCATGTGTTTACAGCCCAAGAACCCTCTTGGACCGTAAACACTCATAAATGGGGTTTTGAAGCCCCAAAAACCTTCTAAATCACTCTTAGGGCTTAGGTATGACTTGTGGACTTACATATATGAGCTTAGAACACCAAAGCCTTGTCTTTTGAGGAGCAACGATGAGTTTACGGCCCAACAACACTCTTGGACCGTAAACCCCTCTTCATGGGCCGTGAACACCATTTAAGGTGTTAAATTTTCCCTTAAACACCTCCTATTGCTTGGGTAAATGTCTAGAATCAACCACCAATGTAATAGGGGCATTAAACATCAAGGAAACTATGGACTTAGGAGTTTACGTCCATAAACCCCCCAAGGATTGGTCCATGGGCAATAAACTCCCTTAAGAAGGCCAAATGATGCCCTAACATCCCCCTTTGCCTTGGAATAATGCATAGAACCTTATATTCTTGCATTTAAGACCTTAAATCATGAGTTGAAGGACCAAGTGAGAGTTTACGGCCGTAAACTCTATGTTTACTGTCGTGAACTCCCTTAAATAGTTCATTTGGAGCCTTAACCCCTTCATATGCCCTAAATTGAACCTAGCCCATTTCCACAAGTGTTGTAAGAGCCTTCTAGCATCCAACAACACACCACCCATGAGTTTACGGCTGTACACTCATGGGGATATGGTCTTAGGGCTGAAATCTCCATAAAGAGTTTACTCTTGAAGAGTAAACTCCCTAACTAGGCCATACACTTCCTTATTGCAACCCAATAGCCTCCTAGCACTTGACCAAACTGTTTTTCCGAACATTAGGATGCTTATACGTGTTTAATTAGTGTTATAATCACTAATTGCATGTAAACATATGCCTTCATATGTTACTAGGTCATTAAGTGTGTTCAAGTCTTCACTTGACACCGAGCTCCCAACCTACACCTCCATCCGATCCACCCGTAGCAGGTGAGTTCATACCCCTGAATTAACCTTTTAAATGATTTTAACTGCCTTTATAGGGGGGGTATACAAGTTGATCTATACAATTATTAGATAAATCACATGTGATTAATAACTGTATAGCAAAATAGATTATTGCATAATAACTGTTTTATCCAGCTTAAGATGTTCCAATCTCACTTTCAACTCTTGTTAAAGTATGAATTTCTCTTTTAGATTATCATAAGAATTCAAAAGGTTTTCTGAAGGTTTTTCAAAGGTTTTCCAAAGGTTTTTCAAGCTTGGTTACTAAAGAGACATCAAGTCGTAATTTCTTGTTAAAGGTTCTCCAAAGGTTTTCTTCACTTAATATGTTTTATAAAAATCATTTTCAAAGCTGTTTATGAAAGGTTTTTCAAAGTATTCCAAAGATTTTCAAAACTTGTTTTACAAACTGACATCAAGTCGTAAATTTTGTATGTGTAAAGGTTTTCGAAAGTTTTCATCAAAGTTTTCTTCTATGCTTTTATTTCGTTAAATGCATGTTTGTATTTGTATAGTTATATAAATAATGTTTAAAAGACTTAGGAAGGCTAGTTCGGCCTATTTCCTTTTCCTCGTTGGGATGTGGTCTTATGGGTATCGGTTATCCATCCGAAGGTCATTTAAACATTAGTTATATATCATGTATACATGTATAGACATAAAGGTTTCCATCGACCAGTTCATTTCCCTTGGGTAGCAAGGGTGTCCTTCCATTCATCATTCATAGACCTGAAACGTTAGTAACTATTATAGGAATAGTTAGGAGATTCTATTTACTCTTTCCAATACGAGGATTCCAAAGGAGTCAGTTCATTCGTGAGTCTATATCATTATTCCAATACTTATAATAGAACTCGAAATTTACGAGATGCATCCTCTCGACACGGATTTCCCCGTTGTCAAGTTAGTAACCAAAGTCTCCTGGAGGGAGAGTGGGCATTGTGTGTATAGATCTATACGGGAGTGACACTCCCACACCCTAATTGCTAGCTACAGTCCCCGGCCGACCAAGCCAAGGGGTGACAAATGTCACATTCATTCCGACGCTTGCAGGGCGTCAAGTACTCTATTATCAATCAGTATGGTTACGAGTATCTCCATGTTTAGACTTTGCTAGCTGTATCGTTCATTCGATACTGTCTGGAGTCTGTATTTTCTTATTTTAGACTTTGCTAGCTATGTCATTCATTCGATACTGTCTGGAGTCTGTATTTTCTTGTTTTAGACTTTGCTAGCTGTATCGTTCATTCGATACTGTCTAGAGTCTGTGTTTCCTTGTGTTAGACTGAGCCAGACGTATTATTCATACGATACTTTCCTGAAGTATACGTTATCTTTTGTTTTAGTCAGCAGTATTACTGCTGAGGTATATATTATTTTCCCCTGGTATTTTTACTTGTGATTTTCTCATTATTCCTTTGACGTCAATACTGTATTCTGATAATGATAGTATTTTTGGGAAAAATTACTCCTTAAAACGTAAATCCGTCAGGTCTTGGTAGAAGACTTCTTTTATTTAGAAAATATAGGATTTTCTGGAAAGAACGATAATACACCGTAGATTCTAGATTGCTATCTTTCATAAAGTCATTTTGAATAAAATATGTATTTATACTAATGACACTAAATACTTATGAACTCACCGGCATTATAAAAATGCTGATACTCGCTTTCAAAATAACTTGTATTCTAAGGTAATCGATAGACAGGTACATCCCGGGAGCTTTTTGCAAAGACAGCCTAGTACCGAGCTGCATCTATATTATTTCTTGTATTACTTTGATGTTGCTATGAAATGTAACCTATGTAAAATTATTACTATTAATGCAATGATTGTTGTACTTTGATTACTATACTGCATATGTTGTGATACTTGACATGACGTCATCCACCCCAGAACGTTTCCGCCGATCCGGTTTTGGGGTGTCAAAAATATCTTCGGTATCTCTCAGGTTTTCCCTATTAACAAAAAAGTCACATTTGATATTTTCTTTATAATTTAACCAATATTGGTTGAAAATTCAACCAAATTGCAAGTAATAACTGATTTCAATAGTTAAATTGCAATTAGAAAAAAACAAGAACGATTTTTTTTGAATAATACTAAAATATTAAAAATTATATATATATATATATATATATATATATATATATATATATATATATATATATATATATATATATATATTTGATATTTCTTTGAATAAACAATAATTGAACAAGAATGATGAAAGTTCTGCCCGCCTTTTAACTGGGAGTGACATCAGCATCAATGTTAGTTATGAGCTTTTGTTTTCTTTTCTTTTGGCACATGACAGCCCCTAGCATGTCATCTAGTCTTTTTATTTTCCATTTTCTAGTAAAAATAATATTTCTGTTTTTCTAAACAAAATCCTAAAGTCGACGCCTAAATTAGTTTAATTAGGAAGATGAGTGATTTTGGCGTTCAATTATTGATATTAGAGTAAGCATGCATACCAAAGCTGTATTAAGTGTTGCCTTTTACTTTTTAAAATTGAGGGTTGAAATCTGGTGTGTAACATAAGTCGAACTATGAGTAATTCAAGAATTAATAAGATTTCTTTTTTCAGAAAAAAAAGAAAAAAAAAAAGACCAATGATGTCTTATTTATTTTATTTTAACTAAAACAAAAAATGACATTGTCAATAAGATTGATTCAATCATCATATTTATTGCCCATAAACGAGTAGACATAAGCAACTGTATACAAAAAATTAATATTTCAGATGGTCCAAACAAAATTAGGCCATTGTCTCGACAATTATAGTATTATCCAGATACCTTTCACTACCAAACGCCATTTGGGCACTATATGGGGGGTCATGGGACTGTACGGAAATGCCCCCATTATATATATATATATATATATATATATATATATATATATATATATATATATATATATATATATATATATATATATATATATATATATATAATGCGGATGTATAACAATTGTGTGGACGTGTACACAGTGCTATTCAATAAAATTACTAGGAAAATAGATTGTTTAGTAATGTCAATGCGTTCAACCTCACACAACAATTGTCATTTTCATGCATTCTTGTTAATTTTTATTCATTTTTGCTCTCACATATTGTCTTTATTCATTTTCAATCTTACAAAATACGAGTCAATAAACATTCTGACAATATTCTGACAGAATGAGAATAATAATTATAATAAATCTATAATAACCTTATAAACGGTTTAATTAGTGAAAATGTATGATAATAACAATAGTTATCTAACTTGAATGTATTCAGATTATCAAACAACATATTTTCTTTGTCATTCTAATAGAATAACATTGTCCACACGTCCGCACAATAGATGTCAACCCATTATTAAACCTAGCTCTCTCTCTCTCTCTCTCTCTCTCTGTATATATATATATATATATATATATATATATATATATATATATATATATAAAGAGAGAGAGAGAGAGAGAAGTTTATTTGAGACCATTTTAATGTTGTGAGACATGGGGGCGCGATCCTAGCAACTCATCTTGGAGTTCAAAAAAATAATATATATATATATATATATATATATATATATATATATATATATATATATATATATATATATATATATATATATATAAATTGCAAAATAAAAGGAAAAATCCAAATTTTTTTTTTTAAATATTATGCGATTTACATATTCATAACTCAAATCATATCAGATACCATGTATGGGTATTTTGCGAGAAACTTACTTGAGCTCGGCTGATTGCATGCCCCACACCCTTTTCTTATTTTAGGAATTTCCTTTCTTAAAAAAATATACTTTTCTTTTGAAAACTTCACCAAACCCTCAGTTTGGGTTCAACCACACCCGAGAGTATGTCTGAATCCCTCAAACTAGGGCTCTAATACCAACTTGTAACGTCCCGCAATCAAGGCATAAATTTTTTTTTTTTTAGATTAACAAATCATTAGTACATATTCTTTCCATAAAACCGCGGTAACCAATATTTAGCAAAACATTATCAAATCATAGTTATCCACAGAATGCGGAAACATGTGGTGTGTGCTCTGCAATCATCCTGAGCTCTCCCATTTGAAAACCAGTGTACCTGAAACATAAAATGAAAACCGTAAGCACAAAGCTTAGTGAGTTCCCCAAAATACCATTAAACTGTCACACCCCAAAACCGAGAACGGCGGAAACGTTCTGGGGTGGAGGACGTCATGTCAAGTATCACAACATATGCAGTATAGTAATCAAAGTACAACAACCATTGTATTAATAGTAATAATTTTACATAGGTTACATTTAGAAACAACATCAAAGTAAATACAGAGAATAGTGTATAATGCAGCTCGGTACAAGGCTGTCTTCGCAAAAGCTTTCGGAGTGTACCTGTCTATTGATGACCTGAGAATACAAGTTATTTTGAAAGCGAGTATCAGCATATTTAAATGCTGGTGAGTTCATAAGTGTTTAATTACATTGGTATAAATACATGTTTTACTTCAAAATAATCTCACACAATGATGGTAATTTGAGTTTACAGAGTATTAGAAATCCTATCCAGAAAATCCTATATTTTCTAATAAAAGTAGTCTTCTACCAAGACCCAATTGTTTTGTGTTTAAAGAGTATTTTCCCTTAAAGGTACTATCATTATCTAAATATAGATTTTACTTTAAAGAAATTGTGGGAAAAATCACAAGTAAAAGTAATAGGAAAAATAATATTTTGAGTGTCATCACTTCATGATGGATGACTGGAATCTCGGAAGTTCAGGCAAAATTCCCACCGATGTTCCTAAAAGGTATAGGCACATGGTGATTTCGGTAGTCTAGACCCTGTTCATTAATTTCCTAATTGGAAACATTCTCAATGAACCTCTTCTGGGTCTGTATCGACTCTTCGGCATATTATTGAAGTGGATAAGGTTTTCTAAAAGGTTCATGCGAGAATGGAAATTTGTAAAGAATCCTAAGAGATTATTAAAACATTTCACTAGCTGATCCATATCGAGTCCTGCTATTATTACAAAGTGTACACAAATCATATATAACTTGGATCTGATAGGCCTTCGAATATGTGATACTACTCTAAATCCACATCCAAACAGGGAAAAGGAAGTAGAGTGAAACCACACATTCTCGGACTATGAGATCCTTACTATATATAACCTTTGGAGTATACACTCTGTAATCATAGGTCTATCAATAAGGATCTCTTTAGTTTTCACACAAGGTTATATATGGTTCCTAAAATACCCTTATGGTATTTTAATTACATGTTTGATTCTTAACTTTTGAACATGCTTCTGGGTTTATTGTGAATCTTTTAGTATCATAAAATACTCCTATAGTATTTTTAAACTTTATGTTTGGCTCTAGAACTCCTATTTGGTAAGTTTTGGATTTGTTGCAACATCACCATCACTCCCAAGCACATGTAAATCGCATCTCGAATAAATATAGTTGATTAGGTTATATTTATTCCAACTTACTATTACATAACTGCCCAGGTTTGACGGTAGTGGTCAACATCCAAAGACGTTTATTCTTATTCTTCTTGTGATACCTTGTTCGGGTGTTTAGATTATGGATGTTATTATACTTTTGTAAAATATGGTTATATTTTAAAGTATAATTCTTGGTCAGAGTGTTTTATCCCAATGTATTTATAGGTTGTATATCTTCTATGATTAGATATACTGAGCTCACTATAAACAATGCTCTGATACCAATCTGTCACACCCCAAAATCGAGAACGGCGGAAACGTTCTGGGGTGGAGGACGTTATGTGAAGTATCACAACATATGCACTATAGTAATCAAAGTACAACAACCATTGCATTGATAATAATAATTTTACATTGGTTACATTTAGCAAAAACATCAAAGTAAATACAGAGAATAACGTATAATGCAGCTCGGTACAAGGCTGTCTTCGCAAAAGCATTCGGACTGTACCTGTCTATCGATGACCGGAGAATACAAGTTATTTTGAAAGCGAGTATCAGCATATTTAAATGTTGGTGAGTTCATAAGTATTTAATGACATTGGTATAAATACATGTTTTACTTCAAAATAATCTGACACAATGATGGTAATTTAAATTTACAGAGTATTAGAAATCCTATCCAGAAAATCCTATATTTTCTAATAAAAGTAGTCTTCTACGAAGACCTAATTGTTTTGTGTTTAAAGAGTATTTTCCCTTAAAGGTACTATCATTATCTAAATATAGATTTTACTTTAAAGAAATTGTGGGAAAAATCACAAGCAAAAGTAATAGGGAAAATAATATTTTACCTCAGTAGTAACACTGCTGGCTAAAAGTAAATAAAACATAGACTCCAGGCGGGAAGCCCATGCATCACAATGAATATACATGAATCATAACATAAACATCATTATGTATCAATATATTACAACTGACATTGTTCACATCAAGTACATTGTTTTAACGTTACAATTCCATACATAAATTGTTTGATAGTTTTCAAAAGCAAAACACACTAACATACTTGGTACTTACTCCTCAGCCTATCTGTTACATGAGAATAGAAGTTATTTTGAAAAATGGTCAACATATGGAATGTTGGTGAGTTCATAAGCAGGTTTGATATGAAAATGTTTTGTGTAGTTTGAACGAAAACAACCTAGAAAATCCGATATTTTCTGAAAAGACCATTGTTTATAAAATGTGTGGAGATCCGTAAATATATGCATGGTGATTTTAAAACATGTATAATTGAAAAACTTTGTATTAAACATGCAAGTGAAAAATGTTGAACTTTCCCGGAAAACACGATGTTTTCCAAAATAAAAATATTATATACGGTTCGAGTTGTTATCCCATCACGTGAATGATTTTGAATTACCTTGATTACTTGATTTATATCGGGTTTATTTATGCGACTCATTATAACCATGCATGATAATGACTAGTTCGTTTGTCTTAGCATTCTGGTGAACGCCATAATTGATCTTAAGATTTTGTCACCCTAGACTGGCCGAGTCTAACTGTAGCGAACAACTGAGCTGTGGGGGAGACACCCCCGTATAGATCTATACACAAACTCTCGCTCTTTGATTATAACTACAGACTACGACCGACACACGATGGTGTCACCCGTTATTACTCACTAAATCCCAATTGACTTGATTACTACTTATTATCGACCTGTATTTGTTTACTTGGACCTTACTAGCAGTACTAATGGGCCACTAAGGCCCAATAGTACTTAAAAGCCATTGAGGGTCCCTTAAATATGAAATTGAGTCGTAGGAGGTCCAATAACATTTATTATTATCCCTTGGGCCCAAAATCATGTTAATGGGTCACAAAGGCCCAACAAGCATGATTGGACTTTCAAGCCCAAAGTTTAGATTGTTTACTTGTTTTTAGGAATTGTATTATTGTTAGAAGATTTGATTGGACGATTGTTATTTTGAATTGGCACGAGGCCGCTCAGTTATTGTTAACGATTTTTGGGATTCTACATATGTTCATCTTCATGAGTTATGGCTTTGTATTTTTGACTCAAACATCTTAATAGTAAAAGAATTGATTCAAAATATTGGTTTGACCCATTTCAGCCCTTCTTTAATAAAGATGACAATTTAAGCCCCTTATATAAAAAAAGACATTTTAGCCCTTAAACCATTTTCTTGACACATTTGACCCATAGAATTGTTCAATTGATATTTTTAGTCTGAAACTTATTCTTTGGTAGTTTTAGCCCTTCCAGAAAAGTGTTTTTCGGTTAAAGCCCAAACTTTTGCAACTTTTACAATTTTGGCCCAAAATCCAAAAACTTTACATCTTTGATCATTTTTGGTAAAGAAAAGCATTTTTAACCCTTGAAATAATTTTGTTTAACTCTTTATCCCCTGTTTTGGGGAATTTATCATTTCATCCCTTTGAAAATTATGTTTTTCGCAACTTTGGGCTTAATGGGCCGAAAAGCCCAATAATTGGCCCATTGAGCTAATATTTACATTTCAAGTCCTTTGAAAAGCATAAATTTAATAAAAACATTTATTTTAACTTTTTTGACTCTTTTGACCGTCAAGAAAACTGTGAATTGAAACGTTTCACCCAACTTTTGTTTATTTGACAATTTAAGCCCCAAAAATTTGTTCTATGTTACAATATGTTTATTTTAATCTTAGATGGTATTTTTCTTTACTTGTTTAGTGTAGTATACCTTAGATCATGTTTGGTTTCCTTCTTATGTCATAGATCTCGAGATTTTATCTCTTTTGGTTGCATATTTACCATATAAACACTTACAATCACACATTCATGCATAAAATCAAATATAGCACACACATACACATAGATCTACACATTTTACTTGTATTCTCCCCCATAAAACTTGTAAAAACTAAAAAAGAGGGGTATGAACTCACCTTGAGGTTTGGATTTGGTTTTGATGAAGATTTGAGGGAAGATTTCGGCGTAACAAGCTTCTTTAGAAGTCCTTGAGCTTAGGTTGTTTCTAAGGAGTATGATAATGAATTTGAATGAATTAAAAGATGATTTTTGATGAGGTATAGAAGTTAAACTTTGGATTTAAGTAAGAACTTACCAAGATTTGTAACTAGAAGTTATTTTTTGAATGAAAAACTCCTTGGAAAGCTTCTGATTCTCAAAAACATGGATGAAAAGGAGAAGAGAGTCCTTATGTGTTTGGGAGATATTTTTGAGAGTGTGTGTTTTTACTTTGTGGTCTCGGCCGAATTAAGAGGTGAAGAGGGGAGAGAAGTTGCATGGGAACATGAGATGCCCTAGATGCATGAGATGTACTATACCTTGATAACCTTTGAGTAATAATGATGTGTCAACTTAGAAGTCAACTCCATTAATCTTCTCTTTTTTTTATATGTTCGTTGAGAATAGGCTAAGGAGAAGAATGTGTTAGGCCTTTTTGAGTTTGAGTCTATAATATTTGCCTAATTTAATGGTTTTCGGCCCATTGGCCCTTTTAGAGGAATTCACGGCCCAATATTCATCTAGTATGAGTTTTATGGCCCATTAGGGCTAATTAGGTTATTTATGGCCCAATATGGTCCATAGGGTATTTTATTTTATTCTAGGCCCATTATTGCCCAAAATGTCAAAATAAATGAAAGTGGGTCCAATTAGAGCCCATTTAAAAGTTTTAAGCCCAAAATAGTCAAATTGGAAGCTTATTGGCCCATTAGGCCCAATAAGGAAATCCTAGTCCATAATGGACATAAACCGGGGGTTCTAGGGTTTCCAATTCTTTGTTGACTATTTGAAGTGCTTGTATAGAGGGTTTGATGGAAAATTTGTTGTTATTGAATAAGCATCATACATGTTTTTACATGTTTTGCCCACAATTTTATCATTGTTGTTGTTACATGTTATAGAATTCCTAATTGTGACATCATCCCCTTGTTATAAGGAATTTTGTCCTGAAAATCTTGCTAAAGCTAGATTTAAGAATGCGAGAATAGGTAAGGGTACTTCTACTTCATCTGGTCTTCGCGTTCCTATGTGAATTCTAGCCCACGCTTCGCATTCCACTGTACCTTCACAATCGGGATGCGACTTTGCTTAGTACGCTTCACCTCCCTGCCCATAATTTTGACTGGTTCTTCGACGAACAGGAGATTCTCGTTGATTTCTATTTCTTCAAGGGGAATGGCAAGGGTTTCGTCGGATAAACACTTTTTCAAATTGGAAATGTGGAACATAGGGTGTACACTGCTGATATATCGTGGATTCAACTTTCCTCGTTTTCCAAAACGAATAACCCCTTTCCAAGGAGAGACTTTTAACAACACCCGATCCCCGACTTGAAACTCCAAGGGCTTCCACCGTTTATCAGCGCAGCTCTTCTGTCGGTCGCGTGATGCTTGTAGTCGTGCTCTGATTTGAACTATCGAATCTTTCATTTCACGTATGATTTCTGGTCCCGTTAACACACCACTTGACGTCAGTTCTCTCACTAGCTGGGT
This sequence comes from Lactuca serriola, assembly GCF_051521515.1. Lineage (NCBI taxonomy): Eukaryota > Viridiplantae > Streptophyta > Magnoliopsida > Asterales > Asteraceae > Lactuca > Lactuca serriola. The sequence goes on from NC_136412.1 coordinate 144,645,573, forward strand.
GTCACCTACCTCATCCCAACACAACGGTGATCTACATTTGCGTCCGTACAACGCCTCGAAAGGAGCAACTTTGATGATCGTGTGATAACTATTGTTATACGAGTATTCGATTAAGGGTAAGTGGGTATCCCATGACTTTCCAAAGTCTATCACACACACACGAAGCATGTCTTCAAGTGTCCGAATGTTTCGTTCGCTTTGACCATCCGTTTCCGGATGTTAAGCAGTGCTCATGTCGAGATGTGTTCCCAGTGCTTTCTGAAGTGATTGTGAAAAACATTAAGTGAATCTACTATCTATATCCGATATGATAGATACTGGCACTCCATGAAGTCTCACAATTTCCTTGATGCATATCCTCGTCAACCTCTCCATCTTATAGGATTCTTTTATTGGCAGGAAATGAGCGGATTTCGTCAATCTGTCGACTATTATCCATATGGTGTCCAATCCATATGTTGACTTGGGTAATTTGGTCACAAAGTCCATAATAATCCTTTCCCATTTGCACTCGGGAATTTCTGGTTGCTGTAATAATCCCGAGGGCTTCTGATATTCCATCTTCAGTTTAGCACAAGTAAGGCATCTGCTAACATAGGTGGCAATCTCTGCCTTCATGTTGGGCCACCAATAATGTTGCTTAATATCCAAGTACATTTTATCTGAACCCGGATGGATGTAGTATCATGTCTTGTGGGCTTCATTCATGACCACCTCTCTGAATCCCCCAAGTTTAGGGACCCAAATGCGGTTCATGAAATAATATGCTTCGTCCTCTTTCACTTCGAGATTCTTTTCCATTCCACGTAACGCTTCGATCGTTCTGTTTTCTACCTTCATGGCATCCGACTGGGCTGTTCTGATTTGCGAGGTCAGGTGGGATTGGATGGTTATCGAGAGAGTTTTCACACGACGATTCAAGTATTGTTTCCGACTCAAGGCATCAGCTACCACGTTAGCCTTTCCTGGGTGGTACTTGATTTCACAGTCATAATCGTTTAGTAGCTCAACCTATCTTCGTTGCCTCATGTTCAACTCTTTTTGATTTAGGATGTGTTGGAGGCTCTTGTGGTCCGTGAAAATGGTGCACTTTGTACCATAAAGGCAGTGCCTCCAAATTTTCAAGGGGAAGAGCACAGCTCCCAATTCTAGATCGTGGGTTGTATAATTCAACTCATGTGTCTTTAGTTGTCGGGATGCATAAGCTATCACCTTCCCATGCTGTATAAGTACGCAACCTAGACCCTGATTCGACGCATCGCTGTAAACTACGAAATCCTCTGTTCCTTCTTGTGATAAATGAGGCTGCCCTCGGCCCCCTTTTATAGTTGCGAGGCCTGGGACGTACGTTGGGCGTAGTCCTCGGCTACGCGGGGCATAGTTCGGATAAGGCTGCCACCTCGGACCAGCTGTCTTGCACTCCGGAAGAAGATAAGGCGAGGGTAGGTGGGGCGTACTGACTTTGGATGCTGGGTGTAATGCAAGGCGACGTGTCCTTCATCCGAAGCGAGCCGTGATCAGCAAGCAACGGTCAGGATTGAGCCACGTCATCGATCGAGCAACAAATTTCGCAAATTGCATTCTTGATTTCTAAAAATCATAACTTTCTCATACGAGCTCCGTTTTCGACGTTCTTTATATCCACGCGAAGGTGGGAACGTACTATACAACTTTCTTTTAGACTCTGTCGGCTAATTTTGACTTTATTTTAAAAGTTATATTATTAACAGGTCGGGACAGGATTGGTACGTTAAATCCCCATAACTTCTTCATCGGACGTCTGTTTTCGCCCATCTTTTTCTCGTTATGCTACTATTAACGAGATCTTCGATTCTCGTTTAGGTCATTTCGGCTAAAAACCGCTTGATCTAATATTCGAATTTCGGGCTGTATACTGCTAATCCGAAACTTCGAAAAATCATAACTTCTTCATACGAAGTCAGATTTGGGCGTTCTTTTTATCGACGCTCTTAGTTTCACATATTGTACGACTTTCGTTTAGAGCACTAAGGCTAAATCTCGCTCTATCGTAAATTCACTATTTACGCTTGCCGGTATCGTGTTGGTTCCGTTACGAAACTTCGACGGGTCATAACTTCTTCGTTATAACTCGGATTTCGATGTTCGTTATATCCCCGAAATCCTTGTTTCGACCACTACAACTTTATGTAAAGATATCAGACTTATCTCTTACTTTAATTTTGACGCTTATTTTTATTCTTTATTAAATATATATTTATAATAAAGTAATAAGCACACACATACACATAATTCACATAGAATTAAAATATTTCATCTTTATTACATCAAAAAGAGTTACAATAGTTGAACGAGACTATTACATCGTATAAAAATGCTTAGCCCCGAAACCCGGGCATTACACTTTTGGTAATGATAGTATTGGTGCACTGCAAAGTGCTTGCTTTAGAGTTCGGAATGCAACCTCTTGCTTATCTGTCCATTCAAATGGAACACCCTTTTATATAAGCATGGTAAGTGGCTTGGCTATCTTAGAGAAGTTCTGGATGAACCTCCTATAATAGCCTGCGAGGCCTAAAAATTGGCAAATTTCCGTGGGTGTCGTTGGGATTGCCCATCCTTCGATAACTTTGACCTTAGAAGGATCCACGTGTATCCCTTCTTGACTAACAACGTGACCCAAAAAGTTCACACTACGGAGCCAGAACTCACACTTAGAGAGTTTTGAGTATAACTTTTCGATTCGTAGGGTTTCTAGGATTCGTCGGAGATGTCGGCCATGCTCCTATTCGCTTTAAGAATAGACTAGAATGTCGTCAATGAAAACGATGACACAGTTGTCGAGGAATGGTCGGCAGATTCAATTCATTAGGTGCATGAATGTGGTAGGAGCATTCGTTAGACCAAAGGGCATTACGACAAATTCATAATGTCCATAACTAGTTCGGAAAGCGGTTTTGGGGATCTCCTCTTCTCGAACTTTGAGTTGATGGTACCCAGATTGCAGATCTATCTTAGAGAAATAACTTGCACCTTGAAGTTGGTCAAATAGATCATCGATTTGCGGGAGTGGATAGCGATTTTTGACAGTGAGCTTATTTAGTTCCCTGTAGTCAATGCACATCCTAAAAGATCCATCTTTCTTCTTAACAAAGAGAACCGGAGCTCCCCAGGGTGAGAAACTGGGTCGGATGAATCCTTTGTCCAAAAGTTCACTTAGTTGGTTGGACAATTCTTGCATCTCCGCATGAGCCAATATGTAAGGAGATTTGGCAATGGGATTAGCTCCTGGCACAAGATCAATTCAAAACTCGACTTGTCTTTCTGAGGGTATCCCTGGAAGATCTTCAGGAAAGACATCCGAGAACCCACAAGCTACTGGAATGTCTTGAATATTGATCCATTCCTTGGATTTATTTACTATATGAGCCAGAAACGTCAAGTCTTTCTTTCGCAGATACTTCTGTGCCTTAATGAACGATATAAGACGAAGGTTTGTGCTAGGTTTGTCTCTGTATATAATTAGGGTTTCGCGATTCGGATGGTGAAGGCGAACGGCCTTCTCGTGGCACATAATCTCAGCATGGTGGGGGCTTAACCAATCCATGCCAATAATCACATCAAAACTCCTAATGGAAACAGGCATTAAGTTTATTCGAATGATGTGTTGGTTTAAGGCTAGGGTACATCCGATATAGATTTCCCCAGTGGATTTTGTTTTCCCATTGGCCATTTCCACCGTAAAGGTTTTATTAAGCTTCTGGGGTTGTTGTTTTAACAAGTGTTTAAAATTATTGCTCACAAAAGTTCGTTCTACTCCGGTATCAAATAGGATGCATGCATAAGTGTGGTTTAGGAGAAACGTATCGGTGACAACAGCAGGATCCTGAACCGCTTCTCCCTGACCCATGGTCAGCACTCTTCCTGTTCCTCCATTCCCAGGGTTGTTGTTGTTGGGGCAGTTTCGACAGAAATGCCCAGTCTTTCCACATCCATAGTAGGTGTGGCTCAGTCCTACATTGTTGACGTTGTTGTTGGTGTTGTTGGTGTTGTTGTTGTTGTTGTTGCGGTTGTTGCTGTTGTTTCCTTGCTGCTGATTCTAGAGAGGATAGGTCCTGCAATATTTTGCCGTGTGACCCTTTCAATTGCAGCTGGTGCAGTGCATCTCTCGACAATCTCCATTATGATAGAGACTGCACTTGTTGCACTTTGGAAGACTTCCAGCATATGTCGTCCCTAGTGTTGGTGTAGTAGTTGTCATAACAGCATTGCCAGTAATAACATGTTGTTTCTTCAAGGATCCTTGAGTTGACTGTCCTTTTCTCTTATTCCCTGATGCTTCCTTACTAGTCTTAAGCTTGGGGTTTTGAGTTCCTTGATATGCGATCACTCGTTGGTTTCCATGGTCGTTACTTCGACTGGTGTTGTCGATGCTATCTCGTCCTCTGTTGGTGTTGTTTGTGTTGAGTTGTGCCATAGCAGTAGTTACGGCAGCGGTGACAGCAACTTGCAATGTAGTAAGGTCCATTTGCAAAAGTGGTGCTTCACGGGTGTGCCCGTTATTTCTATGGAAAGGCATCTTCTACTGCATGATGATAAGTAGGACCGTAAGTAACGGCGGCCATTTCCGGTGGTGCTTTGCAATTTTCGTATTGTGTCGTATGGTTCACAATGTTTCGATCTATATCCCTATGGTGTGTTTATGTTTGTTTGTGCACATAAGCAGAACCTCATATTAAAACATATAGCATTTATGCTAGAAATGGACATTTTTAATACAGGAAAATTTGCCTAAATGACAAACATTTCATAAGAGAATGTACGATCCGTCAGTATTACGACATAATATCCATAGAAACACAATACTAGTAGGGGGTACAGCTGGTTCTACATACTTTAGAACCTATAACAACAAGTAGTAAAGCAAGTCCCGTCGGTAGAGATGACGATGACACTCAATTGTCGAGCTCACGTATCAGGAGCTCAGCCAGTTCATTTACCTCTTGGGTGATTACCTCTACCCTTTGCTCGGCTCGTACAACCCTTGCCTTGGCTGTAATAAGTTGGAGCTTGAGGCTGATAAATGCCTCCTCGAGAGAGCGTAGATAGTTTGTATCACCCCTTTGAACTGTACGGGAATTTGACGGGACTTCCGGCAGGTGGAGTTCACTACGTCCCTCTTCTATGCCCTTCTCTTCGTCTAACTCCTGGTCAGGCTCGTCATATTCGAAATCAACTATTACATATTCATCTTGTTTTGCTTCAGGTCCAACATCGTGTGCTCCCCCCTGATCTCCCTCGGGCTCGTCCTCGATCATCCCGTGGGCCACTAGGGCCTGATGAAACTGAATGCCATGGTGCTCCCCTTCCATAGTGACTGAGAGGAGGTATATGAATAAACTATCATTACTCCTAAGATGTTTCAACTATTGTATATATTGAATTGATGTTCTCTTCTTCGTAATAAAGGGGTATGTTTTTAGGTTTACCTATCATCACGATTTCCTTGGGACATGTGAAAGTTGTACCTCAGAGGAAATGTAGTTCATCAGGCTACATTCACTCCTTAATGCGACTATGAACAGTCCCGACTTAACCGAGATGCTAGCATTATCTTATTCGATTTGGTATTATGTTATTTTTCCTATGTCTTACGATTAGGGGTGTTTTATCATTGTGTTTTATTAGGGGTGTTTTATTTTTCCTTTGGTATTATGTTATTTTGCTCAGAGTTATTTTTTCCCTATTTAGTTTATAGTTGCATATTAATGTGTGGTTAGATATGCTAGTTCACTATAAACACCCCCGAACCAGACGACGGAAACATCTGAGGGCTGGCGTGTCTTAAATTGAATATCATCACAATGAATATACATGAATCATAACATAAACATCACCATGCATCAATATATTATAACTGACATTGTTCACATCAAGTACATTTTTTTAACGTTACAATTCGATACATAAATTGTTTGATAGTTTTCAAAAGCAAAACACACTAACATACTTGGTACTTACTCCTCAGCCTACCTGTTACCTGGGAATACAAATTATTTTGAAAAACGGTCAACATATGGAATGTTGGTGAGTTCATAAGCAGGTTTGATATGAAAATGTTTTGTGTAGTTTGAACGAAAACAACCCAGAAAATCTGATATTTTCTGAAAATACCATTGTTTATAAAAAGTGTGGAGATCCGTAAGTATATGCATGATGATTTTAAAACATGTATAATTGAAAAACTTTGTATTAAACGTGCAAGTGAAAAATGTTGAACTTTCCCGGAAAACACGATGTTTTCCAAAATAAAAATATTATATACGGTTCGAGTTGTTATCCCATCACGTGAATGATTTTGAATTACCTTGATTACTTGATTTATATCGGGTTTATTTATGCGACTCATTATAACCATGCATGATAATGACTAGTTCGTTTGTCTTAGCATTCTGGTGAACGCCATAATTGATCTTAAGATTTTGTCACCCTAGACTGGCCGAGTCTAATTGTAGGGAACAACTGAGGTGTGGGGGAGTAACCCCCATATAGATCTATACACAAACTCTCGCTCTCCCTCCAGGAGACTTTGATTATAACTACAGACTACGACCGACAAACGATGGTGCTAGCCGTTATTACTCACTAAATCCCAATTGACTTGATTACTATTGATTATCGACCTGTATTTGTTTACTTGGAGCTTACTAGCAGTACTAATGGGCCACTAAGGCCCAATAGCACTTAAAAGCCATTGAGGGTCCCTTAAATATGAAATTGGGTCGTAGGAGGCCCAATAACATTTATTATTATTCCTTGGGCCCAAAATCATGTTAATGGGTCACAAAGGCCCAACAAGCATGATTGGACTTTCAAGCCCAAATTCTGGATTGTTTTCTTGTTTTTAGGAATTGTATAATTGTTGGAAGGTTTGATTGGACGATTGTTATTTTGAATTGGCACGAGGCCGCTCGGTTATTGTTAACGATTTTTGGGATTTTACATATGTTCATCTTCATGAGTTGTGGTTTTGTATTTTTGACTCAAATATCTTAATAGTAAAAGAATTGATTCAAAATATTGCTTTGACCCATTTCAGCCCTTCTTTAATAAAGATGACAATTTAAGTCCCTTATATAAAAGAAGACATTTTAGCCCTTAAACCATTTTCTTGACACATTTGACCCATAGACTTGTTCAATTGATATTTTTAGCCCAAAACTAATTCTTTGGCTGTTTCAGCCCTTCCAGAAAAGTATTTTTCAATTAAAGCGCAAACTTTTGCAACTTTTACAATTTTGGCACAAAATCCAAAAACTTTACGTTTTTTATCCTTTTTGGTAAAGAAAAGCATTATTAACCCTTGAAATAATTTTGTTTAACTATTTATCCCCTGTTTTGGGGAATTTATCATTTCAGCCCTTTGAAAATTATGTTTTTCGCAACTTTGGACTTAATGAGCCGAAAAGCCCAAAAATTGGCCCACTGAGCTAATATTTACATTTCAAGTCCTTTGAAACGCATAATTTTCATAAAAACATTCATTTTAACTATTTTGAATCTTTTGACCCTCAAGAAAACCATGAATGGCAACTTTTCACCCAACTTTTGTTTATTTGACAATTTAAGTGATGAGAATCAAATTCTAAATCGATTAGATATTTAACAGGTATGATTATGAAAATCAAACAAGACAAAACCAGTAAAAGAATGAACACAGAATGGAATGAAATGTATGCTTATGATTCAATAAAGTCACGCCTCAACAGAGCTTAATGAAGAACTTCCATTGTAAAGGCGAGCTAGGGTTTACAAAACTCAGAGAAAAATTATAAAAGCGATAACTACAAAGACTGCATGATGCAACTTATATACTAAACCCTAGAACAAAAAAGTGCACGGTTGGACAGGCCCAATACCGGTAATCAAAACTGGGCTAAGGACCGAGCCCATGACGCAATCTAATAATCCCAAAAATCTCCCCCTTTGTGTCAAATGAGGCGAGAGATCATTTCTTCTGTGTTGGCTTCACTGTCTTTATTATTTTGAACAGACGAGGAATTATTGCAAGAAGTGTCTGCCGAAACTGGATATACCACCTCAGCATGTCAGTAAACAACTTCTTGTCAGCAACACTGTTCTGATCACACCTCTGAATGATCTCCAAGATATGCTCCAGGCAAGACGTTGAGAAGAGGTGTTTGTCAACGAGAGCGAACTGGCATTTCCGACCTTCGCCTCTAATGAACATAACAGTGTGGTACTTTGAATCTATCTTCCCCTTGACCATAGTGTTGACATTGCCTGCTCTGCCCATAGTCTTGATCGTGGTTCGCTTGTGAATGGCAGATGCAATTTCCTGGTCCATCTTCGCTACCTCGTGAATGTAGCATACAACCATACGCTTGACATAATCAATTATTGGCTGGTACTCTTGAGGAATTGACAGAAGAATGTTGTTGAGGAATAACCAGTCATGGGGACTAAGGTTCGGTAGATCAGCAAGGGTGAAGTTTTGAACTGAGCCTTCGGTTCCTCGAGTGAATTTGAATTTGACATTAATAAACTTCCCCGCTGAGTAGGGCTTCAAAACCTTGACACTAGTAATCTTCTTGAAACTCAAGATCAAGTATTGGGGTTGAGAAAACTCCAAGTAGAACTCCGACAGATCCCTATCTACCTTCAGGTCTGGGGAAAGAATAGTAGCAATCGAATTGAAGCAATGGAAGATAAATGCCTTTCGTGTGATTGGCATGTCGAACTGTGCATCCTTGGTGTTCTCGAGCCCAAATGACGTTACTGGCTCAAGCCAAAGTATGTTGGGCTCATCAACAACACACCTTTGAAGTGAATCTATTGTCCAGACAGGAAACATGGACTTCTTCTTTTGTAGGAGCTCTGTCTCCTTTCTCTTTTGCTCGAGCTCAGCCTGTTGTTTTTGGTACTTTTCTTCCAACTCTTTCTGAGAGGACTTTACCATCTAAAAAGGGTTTTTAGGATTCTTAGCATAGACATTATCCTCATTGTCTGTGTCATCCTCTTCAATCTTCTTCTTCTTTTTCTCATTGTTACTGACTGAAACTTCATTACCCTTCGTTTCAGTAGATGGTTTCGGTCTAGGAGGAGGTTGAGTTTTCTTTTCTCCCCCTTCTTTCGGCTGGACACCAGTGACCGGAAAACCCTCAATACGATTAAGGATGTCCAATGCTGGCTTGAGCTTGTCAGCCAGGTGCCGTATGATCGTAATGGTGATGATTGGATCGTGCGCTTGAAGGATATGAAGGAGAATAGAGTGAACATCGGCAACAAAACTCCGAATGACCTCCCTTTCTGATTTCAAGTCATTCACCTCAGCAGTAGCAGTACACAGCTTGTAATTTTGCATTTTCAGCTATGAGGTTCTCTTGTCTAGCTCATCCATGATACGATTCTCTACAACTAATTCTGCCTCGAGTTGAGTCAGACGATCATTAACATTAGCATGTAGAGACTTGTTGGCAGCTACAATCGCTTGGCGTGTAGCTTCAAGGTTGGATCTTTCAGAATGAAGAGACCGTTGAAGGTTATCCACCGAAGCGTTGACGGTTTGAGCATTCTTCTGAGCAGCAGCCTGCAAGGAATCTAGAAATAGGTGAGCTTCAGAAACTAGTTTATAGACTTTTGCGGTCGCTTCCTTGCACTCCCTAGTAGAAGCATCAACAGCAAGTGAGGCTTGTTGACATTGTGAAGTAGAGGCTTCAATTGCTTTAGCTGCAGCAGAGAGTGAGGCATTGTGTTCTGTAACAACAAAGGAGAACAAGGCCTTTAATGCAGCTTCAGAGTAAGCTCCGGAGGAAGAGGATGAGAGAAGTTGATCAAGCTTTTCATTCACTGCCTTGAGATGACGCTTTGTAACAGGCTCATCATCATCATCATTACTCTGCACACGGTAAGGACTGAAATATGTGGAATCAAATTCCAAGTCCTCACCGCCTAGAATAGGGGTTGTTTCTATGGATTGAGTGGGAGATAAGGGTTTGGTAGTGGCTGGAGGTTTGGTTGTTACTGGTGGATTGGGAGCAGTGGAGTGAGCTCCTGTGGTAGTAGTAGTAGTAGTAGTAGTGTCTGTGAATATGGGAGTAGGGATGGGAATTGTAGTGAATGGTTGAGTGGTTGGAATGGGAAATATAGGAGGGATAGATACTGGAATGGTTACATGTGGAGGTGAAGGAGGGTGAGAGCGAACTCGAATTTCTAGTGTAGGGGAGCGAGGCAGAGTATCACTTTGGCCCAGAGCCTCATCATCAGAGCTTTCGCTATCAGACTCTGAAGGAGGAGCGTTCTTATGTTTAGGAGAAACGTACTCTGAATCTGAATCACTTGAGGATTGTAGTATAAGCCTCCTAGCAGGCTTCTTCTGCTTCTTCGGTTGAGCCTGTGATGTTGTAGCCTTGTTAGACTTTCGCTTCTTGGGGGTTTGCCCCTTTGTTGGTTTGGAAACAAGTGCCTCCTTCTGAGTGTCAGTCATCTTACCCGTTTTAGCTGGCTTGTCAGCCTCTTCAATGGAGCGAACCATGGCTAGCATAAGCTCCCTTGGACCTGATGATGGAAGCTTCCTGTATTGTTGGAGAACGTTACTCGACGCAGAGATACGAGTGAGCATGGCTTCAGGAATAGATCCAATAAATGAGCACTTGGTGGGATCGGTGACAATGATTTTGGTTGTGTAAAAGGTAGCAATGGATGAAAGAAGAGAATCCGCCATGATGGGAACATGAAGGCGGTCCATTGTCCAGTTGGTGACGACTGATCAAAATCGCCCACATGAGATCTCAGAGTGCCTGGATGAAGAGACCATGCTTTGTACCAACTGCTGCCAGATAATTGACCCATAATCTAAGTCGATCCCATGGTACAGCCAATAAAGCACAGTCATAAAAGACTTGCTCGCACCATCTGAGCCAGCGCTTAGCTCAGAGAGTCCCTTGAACAGCAACGTGAAAAGGCCATTCCATTGAGGAAGAAGGCAGGACTTCTTGAACTTTGTGATTGTAGTGAGGGTTTCGGTATACCCCATCTGATAAAACATGGAAAAAATTGACCAGTGGTGATGGATTCAGGGTTTACTAGAGATTGTTCTTGAGAATGACTAATTAGGGCACAGAAGCAGTGCTTGGAGATAGAGGTCTTCTCATTGTGGATTTCGAAGTGAATCCTTTCATGAACCTTGTCGTAGTAGGCAGTGGAGTAGACAAGAGAAAGGCATGACATTGGTACAACTTCGACTTTGGTCGGCACCTTGACGAGAGGTGAGTATTTGAGACACTCAACAACGTATAGCATGTAGGGCTCATAGATAGATGGAGTGAGATCGATAATCAGATTCTGTTGGGGTTTGATTGTGAGAAGTGGTTGACGAACGGAGGTATCATGAACGGATGAAGAGTCTGCCATTGTAGTAGCTTGGAGAAGATGATGCATAGTAACAAAAATTGCTTGTGTTCTTTGAGAGAGATTGGTAAGTGATAAAAGTTGAGAGAGTACCGTTTCAGTTCCTTTTATACGTACAAGGAAGAGAGATAAAAATCTGGCTAATATCTTGGATTATCTCAAAAATAGCGCCTGACTTGATGGAAGTGTTGGGTTTTGAGCATTCTAACACTTCCTAAGTGTACATGAAACCCTAAATACCTTGGATCTATGTTTTCTCTATTATACATGCAAATAAGAACTTCCAAGGTATTATCCTAATCTAGCATACAAAACAATGAATGTAACAAGATAGAATACATACCTCTTTGATGTAGAAAGTCTTCATGAAGCTTGAGTGCCTAGCCCCAATAGTGTGGAAGCCTCAAATGGAATCACAATCACCAAAACACTTAGAATAACTTGAGAGAATTCTACAACTCATGAAATCGGCTAGCCCTTTTACTTCACACTCTAGTGGCCGATTTTGGTCAAGAATAAGATGCTTATATAGTTAGGGTTACACCATGTAAACCCTAATTGACATGGCCTTTCATTTCCATGATCCATGGGTACAAATACACCATGGAGCATCCATGGACCATCCTATGGGTTTTAGCCCAACTTGATTATCCATGGAGCATTAGCCTACTATACAAGTATGGATGATTTACACAATCAACCCATATATTTAATTAGTCTTCTTTTGATCACTTAATTAATCCTAGATTAATTCTTGATCAATACTAATTAAATAATCTTATTATTCTTATTATTAATATACTAGAACTTATAATATATTAATAACCATAAGTGTCTTATTTCTCTCATTATAGTCTATCCAAGTGCATGATGGTATGCAACCCAAATGGACCATGCCGGGTCGGGTCAAGTCTTACCAATTATAGTTATGGACTTAGACATTAATCCAACAGTCTCCCACTTGGATAAGTCTAAAACTATTATTGCGTATGACTTTAGGAACCAACCGGCAATCGTAGCTCTCAAAAGCTTCTGTCGAACTCTGACCTTGTAGATGAACTCTAACCTTTGTCAATGACTTGTCCATTATATAAGGGATTATATATTCCTCCATTCTAGATATCATATGGACTGAGACATGGATTATAATCATTCTCTCTGTCCATTTGTTGTTTCCGGATTTGCGATTTATGACGACTGACTAATTGAACAAATCAAATCAGTCCTGGCCCGGCCGAGCACTTCCATTTGTCATCATCAAATCATCGAGGGGCCCACAGATATCGCTTTTATCCCGAAGGTAAAAGGAATGGATAAACTTCGACTCATATGGCTTGTTCTACTACTTGTTGAATCATACACAAAGGCACGTTTTATAACACCGAGTTACCGTATGCGTTTTCGTGCAATCAATGTACAACCAACTCATAGTAACAACTCATATCTCTAGGTTTGAAGAATATAAGATATTATCGTCTCATGATCACTCGTGATAAAATCCATGAAGTGATTCCAATGAGCGTGGGTTGAATCCAATACTCAGAACTTATGAGCACTCATGAGTGTTGTAGCCCTTTGTCCAACACCATAGACCTCTACAAGCCAACCCATGCCAGTCTTAATTCATATCTACTTCCAACATATGACCGTCTGTGGATGGTTTGAATAACTTAGTCATTCCGGAAGAATAACCTAGTTTATTCGGGAAGTCAAAACATGCAAAGTGAAACACAATAATAATTGAATCCAATATGGTATCAACTCTTTGAACATAAATAAAACACCTTTTATTTATCACCATATGATTACACATTATTCATTGTATACTGTTTCAGCTATCAACTTTATTCTTGAATTTAAAACAACAGTTGTCCCATGCTCCAAGCATGTACACTATGTTTTCTTAAACACTAGTCATGCCATACACCAAGTATGCATACTATGTTTGTCTATGATCTTTACTTTGTGAACTAGATCAATTGAACATAACTTCAATGATTCTCTTTTCACACTCCCAAATCCTTACTGCAAATGCAAGAATTCCAAATTCATGCCATTTACTGAAATCTGTTAGATTCTAAACTTATATGCATTGATCCTCTTGTAATGATTATGTACAAAGTCATAAAGACTTGACAACAACCATTACAGAGTATTCCAAAGGAGATCAGCTCCTTGGAAACATCCTTCTTGCATTAAGTTTCCTAATCTTAATCAGATTGAAAATTCTAACTTTGAAACATTTCCAGATTCCATTTTGACTATCACTTCTGAACAAGAGTTGCCTCCTTACAGATTATGTCAATATGGTCCTTCCAGAATTATCGCTATACTTCCAATTGTCCTTGAGTAACCAATCTTTGGTAAACCTTAGATTGTCCTCGACAATTGTTTAATCCTTTTAGTCATATCCAGTTGTAAACCTTTTCCCTTCTTAATGCCCCAGGCATTTGGAAAATTTTAGAACGGATGATTATAGCACATGTAATCGATCCTATATTCGAAGCATATGGGACACGATTCATGATGTCTCACATAAAGACTAAACCAGTCTTTTGCTATAATATGTCCATTTCAATTTGCCAAGTTCTCATAATTCAGATTATGAAAAGGGATGCCGTAATCATAATCGAATTTTAGAACGCAAATAATGGACCCGTATACAGAATGTCCTTATGTTGAGCCATTCCAACATGAAATTCATATATATCCTTGACTAAATGATTAAAACCTCACGATCTACGCTTATAGATTTGAGATGAAGTATAATTTCCTCTCCCTTAATTATAGCAAAACAACCTTTTCCCAATTGAAACCTTTTGTTTTCTATAATTAACATTGCTAGCTTGCAATACTTATCATAATTATCATGCTCCCACTAACATGATGATTATTAGCATAACACTTATGCTCCCACTAGCTTTGACATGTTCTCAGAAATCACCTGGACTTCTAGAAATCAATACTTCATTGAATTTCTTACCAAAGTTCAGATTTCTGATACTAGATTGTTTTGATAAGACTTTATCAAAGTCATACACCTTCCCTTAGATAGCACAATTGTGTGTCTAAACAATTATGAAGAGGGATGTCGTAATCATAATGGTTAGACCTTTTTGCCACTTCTCACAAGTCCAGGTTAGTGTGCCGGTAAACCACACACGCTCCACTGACGACTTTGAGAATGCAAATATCACAATTGCTATCTAGCTAAAATCTACTTAGTGAAAGTGTTTCCTCACCATCATTTTCATGAATCGGAGAGAAACCTTATGACACTTAGATTTAATGGTGTATGTGTTCTTATCCATGTGAATTGTCAAAACCATAGTCACAAGACAAGGATAATGACAAATCCAAACTCATATGGACTGAACTCAATCTTAATTTATTGCTACCTGGCAGCTCAAGGGCCTGCCATTGCTTCCAAGTTGTTGTGCAACAAATTGAGAACTCTAAGAACTCATATGCATAGCCAACTTTACTGGAATGGGCACAGAATATGTCAACACGATAGGTTGTAAACCTCAAGTCGTGTGCTAGTGAAGAACTTCAGGTTTTGTTCTTGATTAGTTCTTGAGACTTTCAAGACCTTTAAGACTCCCACTGTCCTCTTGACCTATAAGACTCCCTTGTCAAATATCCAAGAGATAGTGTGGATTCTAATCAAGACAAACACTTCACACAATTGGCCTATGTTGGTCTTTGTTTTATCCAAAACATCACAACTTACCAATTTCAAATGTACAAGAGTAGAAAACTTTTACTCTTACATTTGACAAGTGTTTTAACCTTCTTTTGAGACATGTCGCTCAAGTTACAATCTTGGAGTATGACTCTAAGACTTGTATTGGAACGAAGTATGACTCATCTTCTTGATTTAACCACTTCAACAATTCAAGTTCCTCTTCTTAGTCATAAGAATGCACTAAGATTTCCTTAGAGAACTAATTGTGCTATGGTTTCTTAATCATTAAGATGATCACAAAATTGATACTAAAGTACTCTCCCATCTTTTCAGATTTGAGAAACTTTTATCCTTCTGCCTAAGTTGATTCTTCTTATTCGCTCTGCCATACATTGGAACCTTTTTCCAATGTCTCAGAATTACACTTAAGCATGTAAGTATAATCATATTTACTGAGCTTTAGTAAACTATGACGAATAGTCTTATCAAACTTTTGTGGTGGACTTAATCAGTGCACAAGAATGTGTACTCGATCCTTTAGTCCTTTACTTGACTCATACATCCATGTGAACAAGTAATTAGTCTTAATTTTTCCAAAACTTGAAAGTTCTCATTCATCATGCTATACAACTTGCATGATTCCAAGTTCTGGTCCAATTGAAACTTGGGTGATGAGAATCTTTCCTTATTTGGTAAATTTAGATATTACCACAAATGAAAGAATCAATTTCATCTTTCCACTCTTGCTATTAATGGAATCATATAAGCAACAATTTTTCCTCAAATGCCATTGTAAGGATATTTTAAAATAAATAAATTCAAAAATTTTCTTTTATTTTAAAACTTTACGGAAAAACTTATCCTTACAACCCATATGAAAACTTGTTGTTATCTAGTCCTAAGCAATATCTTATAACTCCTAAGAAGTAGCTCAAGAATCCGATCTTCAAACTATGCGATAGAAATCCATCTATGCGATCAGATTCAGCATATTCCTTCTTTAAGTTTCTTCACTTTTCTTTGATTCTTAAAACATCACCACGTGACCCAGTCACATCATGTATCAAGAATCTCAGAATAGAAACTTAACAGAGTTAGATAGTGGACTTTATCTGAAGTAGAGTCAAACTTATTGACTTTAACATCCTTAGGTAAATCTGGCAGCTTCGCAATCAATGCCCCTTCCTTTGGCAATATAAACATATGGACCCTTTGATAAAGGTACACGGGACTATCACAGACTTAGCTTTTCTCTTTACCATTTGGTCAACCGAGTTGACTATGGCCGATCCCTTTCCACTGGGAAGAGAATGCTTTTCGGATTTCCTGTGTCACTATTGTCAATGTCCATCAAGTTTTAAGGAAGTTGATCTTAACAAATAGATAAGATCATAAGGGTCTTGTCATAGTCTGTTTCATAGGTGTCCCAAAGGAACTCACTATGTGACTTAGAAAGTGATTGAACCACCAACTTTGTCAAGACTTTGACACCCAACTCTCCCGGCTTGTCAATATGTGACTACATCTCCAAGATGTGACCACACCTAGACCTTGCCTTGCCAATAGGGCTTGAGTGACCTTAAACTTTTCAAGAACTTGTGGGTTGGGGAGAATAATTGGAGGAGGTGAAAGAAGTATGATATCCATGGGACATCATCTTCATTAGGAAACCTTGTTTCAAGAGATTTGGGAAGATCATAGGTGTCTAAACCAAACATCTTTTGGGAGATATTCAAGATAGTTGATTTAAAGTCCTTAATATGACACCCAATATGAAATATTAAGGCTAGGACCCAACAAACTATTTTATAACTTAGAAGAGGTATGCCATAATCCAAGCTATAAAATATTTGAAGGTAGGTGAATGACGATTCACCAATTTCCACCAAGATAAACAAAATGTATTATTAGGTTTTAATTGGTTTTGAAACTCCTAGATCTTTGAGATTCATTGAACTGTTCAAAGGAATGTTTCAATCTCGAGTGTGCCCTTCAGGTTTTGTGACTGGGATGCCGAGGATCACAAAACAAGGTGTGAAGTAACCATGCAAATCACTTGGTACCCTTAATAAATTACCCCTCAATCGATGTGCCGGTTAACCACACTCACTCCATCGATACTATGATAAATATTAAGTCACCCTTTACCTACCTTGTTAAGTCCAAGTTAGTGTGCCGGTTAACCACACACGCTCCACTAACGACTTAGACAAAGTGTAAAGTGTAATTTCATGGGTTAGCACCTTATTCACATTTTTCCTAAGTAACTAAGATTGGGTATTATTAAGAGTTTAGTTACTTAGTATTTATCATTAATACTTTTAATGAAGGGAGAATTATAGTCCTGTCAAACCCGTTCGGCTAACGACCCTCCACCGGTCAAGCAAGCGGTGGGTGAGAGTGGACACCCATTAAGTTGCCATTTTATAGGCAACAACCTTATACCCACCTTATAGACCGACTTCGTGAATGAGGCGTACTAGTGGTAAGACTGACTTTACTCTTATACATATATATATTATTAACTTATAATATTATAAAGTATAAGGGTTGAATTTTAACTTTTAAAATTCTAAGGGCTAACTTGGAATTAAAGTATTCATAAGTGAAAACTTTTCAAATTCCAAAACTTGAGGGCAAGTTTTGAAACTATTCTAAACTAATTAATTCCATAACTTATGTGTTTAAAGTAGTTTTAATCCAAAAACTCTTCAAGTTCCATAACTTGAGGACAAGTTATGGAAGACTTTAAACTAATAAAAGAACTAACTTTTTCTTTATTTTATAACTTATGGATTTAATTATGGTTACATATTTTTCCTTTAATGAAGTGACTCTTGAACTTCCATAACTTGAGGACAAGTTATGGAGTCATAAAACATTATTCAATGACACAAGACTCTTCATTTTGTAACCATTGCCAACTTTTATGAATTTTATGAGTCTTAAATGTGACTTTTCATGTAACTTGAGGACAAGTTACACAAACACATTTTATACACAACTCTTAGATTAAAATGGATTGAAAACAACTATTTCAATTAACTTTTCTATTAATCTAAGCAACTCATAAGAACAAGATAATTCAAATCAAACTTTTTCATGTAATTAGTCTAAACCTTAAACTAATACAAAACATGAATCTATTGACAATTATATTTGAAAATGGATTAGCATGAACATTACCACATCAAAAACAAGTTTATAAGTTCAAAAACAACTTAGGGTAATGTTCCTAGTCCATTTCTAGCCAAAAAACTCGAAAATATGCTGTCTGGGGGTCCAACTCGTCGAGTGCATGAACCAACTCGGCGAGTTGGATCGAATTGATCACATTTTAGGCATGGACTCGCCGAGTCCTCTGATGGACTCGCCAAGTCTGATGATCAGACAGCAACAAATTCGTTTTTTCAGCTTCTATTGCAGGTATAACATGAAAACAAGCCTAGGCTCTGATACCACTGTTGGGTTTTGAGCATTCTAACACTTCCTAAGTGTACATGCAACCCTAAATACCTTGGATCTATGTTTTCTCTATTATACATGCAAATAAGAACTTCCAAGGTATTATCCTAATCTAGCATACAAAACAATGAATGTAACAAGATAGAATACATACCTCTTTGATGTAGAAAGTCTTCATGAAGCTTGAGTGCCTAGCCCCAATAGTGTGGAAGCCTCAATTGGAATCACAATCACCAAAACACTTAGAATAACTTGAGAGAATTCTACAACTCATGAAATCGGCTAGCCCTTTTACTTCACACTCTAGTGGCCGATTTTGGTCAAGAATAAGATGCTTATATAGTTAGGGTTACACCATGTAAACCCTAATTGACATGGCCTTTCATTTCCATGATCCATGGGTACAAATACACCATGGAGCATCCATGGACCATCCTATGGGTTTTAGCCCAACTTGATTATCCATGGAGCATTAGCCCACTATACAAGTATGGATGATTTACACAATCAACCCATATATTTAATTAGTCTTCTTTTGATCACTTAATTAATCCTAGATTAATTCTTGATCAATACTAATTAAATAATCTTATTATTCTTATTATTAATATACTAGAACTTCTAATATATTAATAACCATAAGTGTCTTATTTCTCTCATTATAGTCTATCCAAGTGCATGATGGTATGCAACCCAAATGGACCATGTCGGGTCGGGTCAAGTCTTACCAATTATAGTTATGGACTTAAACATTAATCCAACAGGAAGAACAGTTGGCATGCATAAGATGACGCAGGAAAGAGAAAGGACGTTTCCTTTTTGCATGCCATTCCATAAAATACACTTTATCATATCGCCAAACCGTTTGGATAACCTTTGAGTTAGCTTTCACTTTATCCCACTCATCACTCCAAAATACGTTTGAATCCCCGTTGCCTATAATGCTTTATTGAACAACCATAATAGAACCAGAGTGTGGAAAATGAAAAAATTTCGTGCATAGGGTGTAAAAGATAAAGAAATAAAACAAAATTTATGGGATAATCTGTGATGCCTTAAGTAGACATAAAAAATGGATTATGGGCATAAATCAATTCATTCAAAGTCAAGAGAGACACTAAAGTGCTTGCTTGGTTTCCCATTAAATAACGATTAATAACTTGTTGAGAAGTATCGAAAGGCATCTTTTGAAGGTTATAAAGGGTGGCTTTCGATTCAATTTATAATTTCAATACTTGAAATAAGACCGAAACTGAATGAAATACTTGTGAGATCATTGTGATCTGTTGAACAAGTAGGTAGGATAAATTTTATAGTGACAACAGGAAGTAAGGAAATCTCAAAAAAAAATTAAACTGGATCTTTAGGGTAAGAGAAGCCTTGGTTTAAGACAAACTCATAGAGATCACTCAAAAGTAAAAAGAGATTTCATTAGGTAACAAGTAAGATCTTGAATATTAGAATTCACCGTCAATTCATTAGTGGTGTTGAATTGTGGGTTTCACTTAGTACATAGTGGCATGAGACTAAGATCATTAACACAGATTTTGTATAACCATAAACCTCAGTGGTAAATGTTGAGAGTCTCAGGGGTTATATTGGTGACACGAATTAGAATGGAGAAAAATTGTGGATATGGTATAAGAAACGAATGTACCTCTGGTCTAAAGAAAAGATTGACCAAGCAGAAAACTCTTAACTCAATGTGAGTATAGTAAGGTAGCTCATGATTAAAGTGAGTAGTACAACCTGAATTGGGAAAACATGATTTATATATATCATGTTATTAAGGCTTCACTCAAAATCTGTCCAGGCTTTAGTCAACATACATCTGCATACTTCTAGGGACGCCTAACTAATGCGATAAAATAAAAGAAATATACTTGTTTAGCTCCACCATCGAGAATTACACTTATACAAAGAAAAATATTAGATTAAAAATGAAAATAAAATAAAAAATATTCTTGTATTTTGTGAAAGTTGTTTAATTTGAACGAAAGAGAAAAATATTTTTGGTTTTTATGCATAAAATAGTATTAAAAGGAGTGTACAGAGGAATATAGCCAAAATGTCTTGGAAGCAAAAAGAAGCGAATGAGTTAAGAAGGACCGAACCTGAAATAGACCGAGCATTCGGTTCATTTCGGTTCTTGGTCGAGCCGAACCTGAAATAGACCGAACCCGAAATAGACCGAACGTTCGGTTCATTTCGGTTTGCTCTATTTCACTTCTAACCTTTATTGAAGCGAAGGCGATTTGGGCATTGATTCTGCTTCCATCATTCAGAGGCCTTGTAGGATCTTGTTGAAGCTTGCTTAAGGTAAAGCCTTAGTGAATATATCGGCCAGTTGATCAGTTGTTCTGACGAAATGGATTTCTACGTTGCCATCTTCGACGTGATCTTTGATAAAGTGATACCTCAATGCTATATGCTTGGTCTTCGAGTGTTGCACTGGGTTATGACAAATCCTAATTGCACTTTCAGAGTCGCAATATAGTGGGATTTTCTTCATGTTTAGCCCGTAATCCCTAAGCTGACTTTGTATCCATATCACTTGAGATGTGCATGATGTTGCAGCAATGTATTCAGCTTCTGCAGTGGAGAGAGAAACACAAGTTTGTTTCTTCGATTGCCAACTAACCAATTTTCCATCTAGAAATTGACATCCTCCAGTGGTGCTTTTACGATCTAAACCACAGCCACCTAAGTCAGCATCTGAGAATGCTTGAACAAAGAATCCTGAGTTGGCTGGATACCATAGACCGAGAGAGGAGGTTCACTTCAGATAGCGAAAGATGTTTTTCACGACTTGCAGATGAGGTTCATGTGGGTTGGCTTGAAATCTTGCACATTAACAGACTGAGAACATGATGTCAGCTCTACTGGCTGTAAGATACATCAAAGACCTAATCATTTGTCGATAGAGCGTCATATCAGCTGCTGGTTTCTCCCAGGAGGGTGTAAGCTTTGTCCCAAAGGCCATAGGCACTTTCACTTTGGAGTCTCCCATCATCCCAAACTTATCCAGTAGAGTCTTGGTGTATGCCTCCTGATTAATAAAAATGCTTTCGGGTCCCTGTCTAATGTTTAATCCAAGGAAAAAGTTAATTGGACCCATTGAGCTCATCTCAAATTTAGTTTCCATCAACTTCCTGAATTCAGCTGTTAAGCTAGGATTCGTGGAGCCAAATATGATGTCATCAACATAAATTTGGACTATCATAAGGTGGTTACCTTCTCGCTTGCGAAAGAAGGTTGGGTCAACCGAACCTTGTATGAATTTGGACATTTTTAAGAAACGAGTGAGAGTTTCATACCATGTCTGGGAGCCTGTTATAGGCCATATACAACTTTCTCAAGGACGTAACAATGATCTAGATACTTTTCGTTCATGAAGCCTGGCGGTTACTCAACATATACAGTCTCTTCAAGTTCCCCGTTGAGAAAGGCACATTTGACGTCCATCTGATAGACTTCAAAGTTCTTGTGAGCTGCATAGGAAAGAAATATACGAACAGACTCTAATGTTGCAACTGGAGCGAAGGTCTCTTCATAATCGATGCCTTCTTCCTGATAGTAGCCTTTGACCACCAGGCGTGCTTTGTTACGTATGATATTCCCCTCCTTGTCCTTCTTGTTTCTGAATACCCATTTGAGACCGACAACCGAAGCATCCTTTGGAGTTGGAATAAGACGCCATACTTTGTTTCTTTGAAACTCATTTAACTCATCTTGCATGGCTTGTACCCAGTCTGAATGATCAAGTGCAGAGTTAACGGTCTTCGGTTTGAATTTGGAGACAAAGGAGTTAAACATGCAAAACTCTAGTTGAGAAAAGAGTGCAGCTTGTTTCGCTTTTATTTGAGATCGAGTTAACGCCTTTTTTGAAGATTCTCTGATAATTTGACTTTGAGGGTGATCTTTGGTCCATTTGATAAGAGGTGGGTAATTTGGATCATAAGTAGGATCCAACTCTACATTTATTTCTTCTTCTAATTCAGATAGAATGTGATCATCATTGACGTTGGTGTTCTCCCCCTTGAAGAATGACGCCTGTTCAGTACCTTGATTGGTATTCACTTCTTTGATTGGACTCTCAGAAAAGCTTGAAGAATGAGACGATGAGCTCTCCCACTGGAACGATGAACCTTGATCATGATGAAGAGATGGACCCTCCCCCTGGACATTAGAACTGTCACTTGAAGGTTCGCTTTCTTATGGCCTTTCGGTTTCTTTGGTTTGATCATCAACCATCTTTTGAGCAACGTCGTCGATAATTTGTTTATGATTATCAACTTTGTTGTCTTTTGTCGTTGATTCAGAGTCAATTGTTTTTTGTGGCTCATCAAACAAAAGCAAGTATTGCTTAAAAAGATCTGAAATAGAAGTCGTAACTTGACTATTCTTTGGAAAGATTTCTTGCGTTACACCTTCTGTTGGTTTCATCTTCTTAACATAACTATCGTCAAACGTGACATAGTATGTTTCTTCAATATTCTTTGAGCACTTATTGAGAATTCTATACGCCTTGGAATTCAGGGAGTAACCTAAGAATATTCCTTCATCAGCCTTAGCATCAAACTTGTTTCGATTCTCTCTGGAGTTGAGCATGAAGCATCTTGAACCGAACACATGAAAGAATTTCACATTCGGTTTATGATTGTCCAGGATCTCGTAGCGAGTGATAGAGAATCGCTTGTTCAAATACAATCTGTTTTGAGTATAACAAGCAACAACAATTGCATCGGCCCAAAAATACAGCGAGAAGGAGGCGAAACATAACATTGTGCGAGCTGCTACACATAGAGATCGGTGTCGCTTTTAACAATACCATTCTGCTGTGGAGTGTATAGGGCTGAAAAGTTGTGAGTCGTTCCCTTCTCAGCAAGAAAGTCTTCAAAATCTTTGTTCTTGAATTCCATGCCATTGTCACTTCTCACGTTACGAACAACTTTCCTTATTTAAGTCTCGACCTGTTTTATGAAGAGCTTAAGCTTTGGAGTAGCTTCAGATTTTTGCTTTAAGAAGAACAACCACATGAAATGAGAGAAATCGTCCACTATAACCAGAATGTATTTGTTTCCCCCAATGCTTTCAATGGACGAGGGACCACACAAGTCAACATGTAACAGCTCCAATGGTTCTATCACCTTACTATTGATAATAGAAGGATGACTTTGCCTACTCTGCTATCCCATTTCACATGTTGCACAAAGATGTTCTTTATCAAATTTTAGAACCGGAAGTCCTCGAACATGATCGCCCAAAACCAACTTGTTGATATCCTTGAAATTCAGATGAGAGAGTCTTCGATGCCATAACGAATTTTCATCTGAGTGAGCTTTAGTGAGTAAGGAAACTGCTGGTTTGCCTTGAATGGGGTTGAGGTTCAAAGGGTACATTTCCCCCTTTTGCTTTGAGTTCAACAGAACATTATTAGATCTCTTCTCGACAATCTCTGAGCCTTCATCATCAACTGATACTTTCAATCCAATGCCAACTACCAGCTGTGATATGTTGATAAGGTTGTGTTGGAGCCCTTCAATATAAGCCACTTTTCTTATAGAGAACTTGCCATTAGTGATCATTCCATAGCCTTTGATAGTACCAAATGAGTTGTTGCCACATTTCACAATGCCACCATCCTTAAGAGACCGAAACTCCCTTAATTCTTCCTTCCTCCCTGTCATGTGACGACAGCAGCCGCTATCAATGTACCATTCTTCGTCGAACTATTTGTCACGAATAACCTGCAAAATTTTAAGCAGATTTAGGAACCCAAAGTTTCTTGGGTCCTTGTGAGCCTTTTACAGAACAGGGAATAGTAAGAGAAATATCAACCTAGTAAGTACATTTAATTAAAGTTGTTTCATCTTTTCTTTTTATGGTGAAAACTTTAACTTTGGTTGGTTTAGATTCAGTAGGATTGGCATTTGTGGTGATGACGTCAGCATTCTTTTGGATCTCTTTTGGACGTTTTTTATCTTCTAGAAAGAGCTTTCCTTTTCCCTTTAAATCTTTTGACGAAAGAAAACTAGAATTAGAGGTGTTGGGTTTAGAAGTGTCATTGGATCTTCGGTGTGTCTGATTGAACTTGGAGGGATGACCACCGAAACCGCTCTTTCGGTTGTTATTGGATGGGGGACCAAAACCGCTCTTTCGGTTGTTATTGGATGGGGGACCAAAACCGCTCTTTCGGTTGCTATTGGGTGGAGGACCGAAATCGCTCTTTTGGTTGCTATTGGGTGGAGGACCAAAACCGCTCTTTCGGTTGCTATTGGGGGGAGGACCGAAACTCTCCTTTCAGTTCCTTTCGGCCGACGGACCGAAACTACCCTTTCGGTTCCTTTTGTTCGAAGGACCAAAACCACCCTTTTGGTTCCTTTCGGTCGAAGGACCGAAACCAACCTTTCGGTTCCTTTTGGTCGAAGGACCGAAACCATCCTTTCGGTTGATATTGTCATGAGAACCGAAACTATCCTTTCGGTTCCTTTCAGATGTGGGACCGAAAATGCCCTTTCTGTTCCTTGATTCCTCTTGGGATTTGTGCTTCTTTTCAATCCTTACATACTGTGGATTTTGCGATCTCCAAAACTGTTTCCTTTTTGAGAGATTCTTCTTGTATCTCAGATTTCGTTTGTGTTTTTGATCAGCCACCTGTTTTGGATTCCTGTGGATGTTAGCATTTTTCATTGAAGCAGGAGTATAGTCGTCACTCTTTGTTGAGGATGTTTCGCTAGTGGTTTGAACATGTTCACCCATTGAATTTTTGGTTTCACTTATGCTTGGCACATCATATCTTGAAGGCTCATTTAGAGCTTCGGGTACATATCTACCTTTCACTCTCCATGAGGTTTTCTGAGATAGGCCCTTAGTTTCGTCAGCGTTGTCTATTGGGGCTGACCAGAAAAACTCGTCACATCCGCCAGCATTGTCTTCTTCCGCCATAGCTGTCAATTCTGCAGTTTGTTGTGGAGTGACAACCTAAACTGTGTAGACTTGATTTAGAGTGGTTTGTACCTTTTGGTACACAACAAATTTATCTTTGAGAACTTTGGTTTTGTCTATAGACGAGCGAGCAAACTCAACAGAGTTTTCAGAAATAAGGTTTTTGCGTGACTTAGGTTCGCTTTTCACAAATTCTGAACAGTCCACCACATCCTCTACAGAGATTTCACTCATATCATCATCCTCATTATGTTCAGATGCATTTTCAACATCAATTTTATTTTCTGAACTTAATTTGGCATTCAAAGAGTCAAATTTCTCTACGGTTTCGGTTCTTAATTTCAATCCATCATTTTTGTCTAACAGATTTTTGAGCATGTCCTTGTGGTCTTTGGACTTTATGTAGGATTCAATTTTGTCCAGACCTATTTTATATGCTGGAGAAACCTCGTCAGAAGATACAACGCTTTCACAGTTGTAGGCTTCAACATCGATTTCATCCTCTTTTAACTCAAGGAAGGGCCAAATCATGCGATGTATCTTCTTTCTTATTTCACAATCAAGATGCAACTGAGTGATGTTAAAATAGAGTCTTTTAGCAATTAAACAAAACACATTTCGTTGTTTAAGAAGTTTAAGATTGTCTCTTTGAAAATAAATTGAATCATCCTTAGACCTAACCAACTCTTTCTCCTTCTGCTCGATCCACATTCTCCTTTCCTCACTCTTTGATGAAATCCTGGTGATTTGATCAGTTAGGTTAGAATTTGTGACACGGGTTTGGGTGAGACTCCTACTTATGCTTGAAAATTTGGATTTTAAGTTATTTAATTCCTTTTCATAGTTAGTAACAGGTATTTTTAGAGAGGCAAGAATATTTTGTACCTTTTTGATCAACTCATCACATTCGTTGATCTGTGCACTGACAGGTTTGGCAGCGAAACACCTGTCCTCTCGCTCCTTCTTGCCTTCTATTTCCCCGTCGGTTGTACATCCTCTCATTTGAGACACACCTTCGATCACCACAAAGCACCTTCATGTTACAATTTCTTCTTATTCCAGCATAGCCTTCCCATCAGTGGGCTTCCTGACTTCTTCATCCTTTGAATCTGTGGACCAAACTTCCACACCACCGAATTCATCACAGTTATCTGTACCCTGCACAATTAAAGAATTCATGGTAGTATTGTTAGCAGCAGACTTTCTTTTCTTGATTTCCTCCGATCTTCTCAGGAGGCTCGCTTTCTCATCTTCTTCATTTATCTTTTCTTCTTTTTTTCTCAGCATACAATCTTTTGCAAAATGGTTCTTGCCTCCACAGTAATGGCAGTCGAATCCTGAGTCTCCTCCAACTTTCAATTCTTTCTTTGACTCTTCAGACTTTGACACCATCTTCGGTTCCTCCTTGATCTTTTCGGCACTGTAACTACCCTGCCAATTTCGATTCTTGTTGGCTGGGAATTTCTTCTTGATAAATTTTCTGGGATTAGACACCATCATGGCATATTCTTCACCGGTTAGATCATAATTGGCAAGATCCAATTCTTCTTCTTCTTTAACCGAGATTTTTCCTTTAGAGACAAGAGCTAAAGAACCCAGACTGGAAACCACATTCGTTTCATTAGACAGTGCACTTTCATGGGATTTCAAAATACCCACTAGTTTCGCCAGAGAATATGACTTGAACTATTCATGAGCTTTAACTGTAGATACAACAACCATCCATTCGGATCTAAGACCGTTCATGAAAGTAACTTTTTGTTTGATAACTTTCCTTTTCAATCCCATGCTTTATCATCTTACTTAAAAGACGATTGAAGCGATCAAAGGCTTGAACAAGTTTCTCTTCAGGCTTCTGCTTAAAGTCTCCAAATTCAGACAGCAAGAGAGTTTGAATTGAATGTTCCAAATCTTCGTTAGTGGAATACAATTCTTTTAATCTGTCCCACATCTCTTTAGCCGTGGCACAAGAACTTACCAAACGAAATGTATCTGACTGCAGCGCAAACCTAATCATCCTCGGGGATTTGATGTTGCATTGAAACTTTTCCTTCTCATCCTGAGGAATATCTTTGACATCGTTAACAAGCTGATTGTACTCTTTCCGAGTTTTGACAATCTTAGAGGTGCTTGAGTGAGCGAATGGGCCAACAGTGATCACTTCCCAGATCAAGTATCCATTATCCTCCGATCCAATCACATAATCTTCAAAGTGATACGTCCAAACTTTATTGTCTTGTGTATACAAGACTGGTATCCTAGTCGTAGAACCAATGTTGTTGGAGATGTTGATTGGATTGGTTTGTGAATCATCCATGGACATTGTAATGACTATTGACCGATTACTTTTAAAAGATCAGACTTGTAATATATTGTTAGGGTTAGATCAACCATTAATGAGATACGTGAATATGGAATGATGGCTCAATTAATATCAATCAATGCGGAATTGAAAATCCTAATAACTTCTTCGACAGAAGACATGTGTATGAATTACACAGTCTCCTGCTCTGATACTAATTGATGAGAATCAAATTCTAGATTGATTAGATCTTTCGCAGGTATGATTATGAAAATCAAACGAGACAAAACTAGTAATAGAATGAACACATAATGTAATCAAATGTATGTTTATGATTCAATAAAGTCACGCCTCAACAGAGCTCGATGAAGAACTTCCACTGTAGAGGCGAGCTAGAGTTTACAAAACTCATAGAAAAATAATAAAAGCGATAACTACAAAGACTGCATGCATGCAGCTTATATACTAAACCCTAGAACAAAAAAGTGCACGGTTAGACAGGCCCAATACCAGCAATCAAAACTGGGCTAAGGACCGAGCCCATGACGAAATCTAATAATCCCAACATTAGGCCCCAAAAATTTGTTTTATATTACAATATGTTTATTTCAATCTTAGAGGGTATTTTTCTTGAGTTTTTTAGTGTAGTATACCTTAGATCATGTTTGTTTTCCTTCTTATGACCTTAGATCATGTTTGTTTTCCTTCTTATGTCATAGATCTCGATATTTCATCTCTTTTTGTTGCATATTTACCACAAAAACTCTTACAATCACACATTCATGCATAAAATCATACATAGCACAAACATACACATAGATCTACACATTTTACTTGTATTCTCCCCCATAAAACTTGTAAAAACTAAAAAAGAGGGGCATGAACTCACTTTGAGGTTTGGATTTGGTTTTGATGAAGATTTGAGGGAATATTTCGGGCTAACAAGCTTCTTTAGAAGTCCTTGAGCTTAGGTTACTTTTAAGGAGTATGATCATGAAGTTGAATGAATTAAAAGATGATTTTTGATGAGGTATAGAAGTTAAACTTTTGATTTAAGTAAGAACATACCAAGATTTGTAACTAGAAGTGATTTTTTTGAATGAAAAACTCCTTGGAAAGCTTCTAATTCTCGAAAACTTGGATGAAAAGGAGAAGAGAGTTCTTATGTGTTTGAGAGATATTTTTGAGAGTGTGTGTGTTTTTACTTTGTGGTCTCGGCCAAATTAAGAGGAGAAGAGGGGAGAGAAGTTGCATGGGAACATGAGATGCCCTAGATGCATGACATGTACTATACCTTGATAACGTTTGAGTAATAATGATGTGTCAACTTAGAAGTCAACTCCATTAATCTTCTCTTTTTTTTTATGTATATGATGGCCGAGAATGGGCTAAGGAGAAGAATGTGTTGGGCCTTTTTGAGTTTGAGTCCATAATATGGGCCTAATTTGATGGTTTTCGGTCCATTGGCCCTTTTAGAGAAATTCACGGCCCAATATTCATCTATTACGAGTTTTATGGCCCATTAGGGCTAATTAGGTTAGTTATGGCCTAATAAGGTCCATTAGGGTATTTTATTTCATTCTAGGCCCATTATGGCCCAAAATGTCAAAATAAATGAAAGTGGGTCCATTTAGAGCCCATTTAAAAGTTCTAAGCCCAAAATAGTCAAATTGGAAGCTTATTGGCCCATTAGGCCCAATAAGGAAATCCTAGTCCACAATGGACTTAAACCGGGGTTTCTAGGGTTTCCAATTCTTTGTTGACTATTTGAAGTGCTTGCATAGAGGGTTGGATGGAATATTTTTTTTATTGAATAAGCATCATACATGTTTTTACATGTTTTGCCCACAATGTGATCATTGCTGTTGTTACATGTTATAGAATTCCTAGTTGTGACAAATACCAAATTCTTACCATTCGCTATAATCTGTTAGATTTTAAACATATATGCAATGATCCTCTTTAATGACTATGCACAAAGTCACAGAGACTTGGCAACATACATTTCAAAGTATTACAATGGAGAGCAATTCCATGGAAACGAAGTCTCACATTCAAATTACATTCCTTTGAACATCCTTCTTGCATTAAGTTTTCTAATCTTCCACAGATTTAAAGAATAACTTCCACTTGTAGAAACATTTTCATATTAGCATTTTGACTATCACTTCTGAACAAGAGCTACCTCTTCTCAGACTATGTCAATATGGTCCTTCCAAAATTCAGAGTGTACTTCCAACTGTCCATAATCAACCAATCTTTGGTAAACGTCAAATTGTCCTCGACAATTAGTCAACCATTTTAGTCATATCTCGTTCTAGTCCTTTTTCCCTCTTAATGCCCTAGGCATTTGGAAAATTAGAACAGATTAATGTTATAGCATATGTAATCGATCCTATACCCAAAGCATATGGAATACTATACATAATGTCATACATAAAGACATGATACTTTACCAGTCTTTCGCTATAATATTTCCACATATAGAATTTCATTATGTTGAATCATTTGAACATAACATTCACATATGTCCATGACTAAATTCGATTAAAATCTCAATCTAAGGTTTTAGATTCGAAATGAAGTATGAGTTCCTCTCCCTTAATTATAGCAAAACAACTTTTCAAACCATCCAACTTTGCGAATTGAAACTTTTGTTTTGTATAATTATGTTTGCTAACTCGCAACACTTAATGTAATAATTTTGCTCCCACTAGCATAATAATTACATTCTTATTAGCATAACACTTATGCTCCAACTAGCTTTGACATGTACTTAGAAAAGAGATGGACTTCTAGAAATCAATACTTATTGACTTTCTTACCAAAGTTCATATTTCTTATATAAGATGCTTCTATAAGACTTTATCTAGGCTTCTCAAACTCATACACCTGTCCTTATATATCTCAAGTGTATGTCTAAACAATTTTAGAACTTACAACAATAAGTCCCAAATGTTTCGACCTTTTCCATTTCACACAATTCAAACTATGAAGAGGGATGTCGTAATCATAATCGAATTTGAGAATGCAAATATCACGATTTCTAAGTAATTAAAATATACTTATTGAAAGAGTTTCCTCACAGTCATTTTCTTGAATGGAGAGAACCCTTATGACACTTAGATTCTTATGGCGTATGTGTTCCTATCCATGTGAATTTGTCATAACTATAATCACAAGACAAGGTTAGTGACAAATCCAAACTCATATGGAATGAACTTGATCAATCTTAATTAATTGCCACCTGTCAGCACAAGGGCCTACCATTGCTTTCAATTTGTTATGCAAACAACTGAGAACTCATAGAACTCACATGGATAATCAACTTTAACTGGAATGGGCACAGAAACAAGAATATGTCAACACAATATGTTTCAAACCTCATGTCGTGTGCTAGTGATTAACAATAGGTTTACTCTTGATTAGTTCTTGAAGCTATTCAAGATCCTTAAGACTCCTACTGACCTCTTGACATATAAGATTCACTTTTTCAAAGAACATTACTTGACAAACAAATATTCAAGAGTTAGTGCGGTTTCTTATCAAGACAAATGCTTCACATAATTGGTCTTCGTTGGTCTTTGTCTTCTCCAAAACATCACAACTTACCAATTTCAAATGTAAAAGATTAAGAAACATTTTACTCTACAATTGATGAGTGTTATAAACCTTTCTTAAGACCATGTCACTAAAGTTACAATCTTGGAGTATGACTCTAAGACCTGATTTTGGAAGTATGATTCAGCTTTTGACATAACCATTTTAACAATTCACGATTCCTCTTCTTAGCCATACAAATGCACTAAGATGTCTTTAGAGGATCAATTGTGATATGGTTTCATAATCTATAAGAGAATCATAAGACACGATACTCAAGTACTCTCCCTACTTCTCAGATTGGAGAAACTTTTATCTTTCTGCCTAATTTGATTCTTCTTATTCGTTTTGCCAAACATTGAAACTTTTTTCAATGATTCAGAATTACACTTAATCTTGTAAGCATAACAATATTTACTAAACTTTAGTAAATTATAGAGAATAGTCTTGTCATTCTTTGTGGTGGACCTAACTAGCGCACAACCAAGTGTACCCGATCCCCAAGTCCTTCACTTGACTCACATATACACGTGAACAAGGAATTAGTCTTAATTTCCCAAAGATGATGGTTCTCATTCAACACACAATACAACTTGCATGATTCCAAGTTTCTATCCAACTAAAACTTGGGCGATGAAAATCTTCCCTTATTTGGTAAATCTTGACACTACCACAAACGAAAGAATCTAATCCATTTTCCAATATTGCTATGAATGCAAACACATAAACAACAATTTTCACAAATATCATTGTAAGGAAACTTAAAATAAGATTAAAAAAAACTTTAATTTATTTATAGAAGTGCAAAATACTTGTCCTTACAATGCAAATACATATGAAAACTCTGTTGTTATTTATTCCTAAGCAATCTATCATAACTCTTATGCAACAACTCAAATTTCTGATCATCGAACCATGCGATATAAATCCATCTCCTAATGATCAGAATCAGCTTACTCTTCCTTTAAGCTTCCTTTCATTTCTTCGATTCTACAAAACATCAAAATATAATTACATTACATCATGTATTAGGAATCTCCAAATAGCAACTTAATAGAGTTAGACAGTTGACTTTACCTGAAGTAAAGTCAAACATTTTGACTTAGGCTTTCTCTTTACCATTCGGTCAAATGACTTGACCATGGCCGATCCCTTTACATTGGGAAGAGAAAGCGTCTCTGGACTTCCAATGTTCCCATTGTCAATGTCCATGGAAGTTTTGGGAGTAGATCTTCCAATCAAATTTGCTTTACTAGTGCGCCAAATCATTGTTGATTCAGCAACAACAAGCAAAAAGGTAGTATCGATAAGGGTCATGTCTTGATATGTCATATAGTAGTCCTTAATGAACTCACTATACGACTTAGGGAGTGACTAAAGACCAAATCAATAGCCAACTTCCTTGAGACATCGAGTCCTAACATTCCCAACCTATCAATGGGTGACTTCATCTCGAAGACATGTGCACACACAGACCTTCCATCTTTGTGTTCGCTAGCCAATATGGCTTGAGTGACCTTGAACTTTTCAGGTCTTTGAGCTTGTGGGTTAGGGAGAATTATTATTATTATAGTAGGTGGAGGAAGTGAAGCATGATTTCCATTTCCACGATCCAATCGTGGAACACCATCTTCATAAGGAAGGCTTTTTCCAAAAGATTTGGGTACACCATAGTTTTCTAAACTAGATATCTACTTGGGAGAAATTCAAGTTTAGTTTATTTAAGTCCTTAATATAACACCCAAATAACATATTAAGGCTAGGACCCAACGCAATAATTTACAATTCGGAAGAGGGATGTTGTAATCAAATTGTAAACTATTAGAAGGTAGGTAAATGACGATTTACCAATTTCCACCATGAAAAAAAAAATTGAATATTAAGTTTTAAATGTGGATCACAAACAAGGTGTGAATAACCATGCAAAATTAGCTTGGTACTTTTGATGTCATTTATCACCTAATCAATGTGCTGGTTAACCACACATGCTCCATTGATCTATGATAAACATCAAGCTACCATTTTCCACCATTGTTAGTCCAAGTTAGTGTGTCGGTTAACCACACACGCTCCACCAACGACTAGGCAAGGTGCAAAGTGCAATTTCATGGGTAGGTACCAAATTCACATTTTTCCTAAGTAAATAAGATTGGGAGTTTATAAGTGTTTAGTTACTTGGTATTTTCATTATACTTTTAATGAGAATTAATGTCTTATCCTACCCATTCGGCTAATGAACCTCCACCAGTCAAAGAAGCAGTGGGTGAGAGTGGACACTCATTAAACCACCATTTTATAGGCTGTAACCTTATACCCCCTTATAGACCGGCTTCGTGAATGAGGTCTACTACCGGTAAGACTGACTTGTCCTATATATATATATATATATATATATATATATATATATATAATTAAACTTTTAATATTATAATAGTATAAGGGTGTATTTTACACGTTAAAAATACTGGATGGTTTAATTTTATTAAATAAATTATACTTTTAATTTAATTAAACTTAAACTATGTCATTATGGAATAATTAATTTTCTTTTAATTAAACACATAAAGGTTCTAAAATAAAAATTGAAAATTAAAAACTATTTAATTAATTTTATAATTTATGAACCCAAGAGTTATACCTTTTAACTACAAGAGTTTCTTAATTTGAGACTTTTCAAATCCCAAAACTTGAGGGCAAGTTTTGTAACTCTTGAAAAAAACATTTGATTTCCTTAACTTATAAGTTTAATGTGATTTTTATGGAAAAACTTTTCATGTTCCATAACTTGAGGACAAGTTATGGAAGACTTTAAAGAACATTTAGATCATTATTTTTAACAAATAAAAAATTAATTTATCTATGATCTAGTTAAACTCATAAGTCAAGATAATTCATGTCAACAATTTGCAAGAAATTTTGACATATCAACAATTTGCAAGATAATTCATATCAACAATTCATATTAGCCTAATCATATAAACTAATACAAATCTTGAAAATTTTGACAATTATCTTTTAATTGACAAAATGTTTTGTTGATATGGCTAATTTCTTGCAAATTGTTGATATGAACTAAAATTTTTTGTGGTAATGATCCTAGTCCAAAACAGGCCAAAAGTCCTGAAAATCTGCCATCAGAAGCATCAACTCGTCGAGTGCATGAGCATGACTTGCCGAGTTGACCTTATACTAAGTGGACTCATTGAGTCAACCAGTGGACTAGGCGATTTCATCAGTCAGGGGCAAGAAAATCAATTTTTTCAACTTTGAAAATTAAGCCATACATTAAATATAATCGAAAACAAACTAGTCTCTAATACCACTGTTGGGTTTTGTATACTACCACATCCTATGGCGCACATAAAACCCTAAATGCTTTGGATCTATGTTTTCTCTAATTATACATGCAATATTGTTTCCAAAGCATTAAGCCTACAACTAACATACAAGTGACATAAACAACATAAAAGTGAGTTAAAGGATTACCTTCTTTTGTAGTTTGTGAGTAAAAGTGAGTTTTGGCATTTAAGAACTTAGCAGCCCAAGTATGATGCCTCAAACGGTTCACAACAGACCTTGGACAAAGGAGAACTTGAGAGAGAGTATTCTGACATTAGAAATCAACTCTATGAATTCTTTGAACATGTAGTAACCTATTTTAGGTGATGGGACACAAATATATAGTTGTAGGATTCTAAAGGTCATGGTAAACCCTAATCCATACCCTAGGTTTAATTATCCTTGATCTATGAATAAAGTGGGCTATCTCCTTATGGATTCTTCCAAAAACTTAGTCCATCATGTATCATACGCCCAAACCATATATATACAACTAATTTACATAGTTAGTCCCCATTAATTTAATTAGTCTCTTTTGATCACTAAACTAATTCCAAATTAATTCTTGATCATGATTTCATATTAATATATTAGAACTTATAATATATATTAATAAATCATAAAAAACCTCTTACTCAAATATCCATCCTATCAAATTGTCCTGGTGATATGTAACCTGAAATGGACCATGCTACTCTCGGGTCAAGTACATACCAATTATAGTTATGGGCTTAGACACTTAATCCAACAATAAGCTCCACCCATTTTCTGATATCCAAGTGCCACGGTCTACCCCCTGCTCTTCCATGTAAGTATCATAGAGACAACTAGCATATTACATAACACGTAACGGCCTGGTATTAGTGCCTTCGACCCATGTATATAGTGAGAAGACTCAACTCGCACTGCCGAATCAAACATAACATCCCTGGCTACTCGATGATACATCCGCAAACTATCAAAGTCAAAACAACACCTAATCAACAATTTGGTTCCAATCCATAACCATAAATCCATTACTAGGGTAAATGACCAATTTACCCCTCACTTACTATTAGACCTAGACTTAGGCCCAAATGTAATAGTCCAAAAGGCCCAAATACCAAAAAATACCCAAGGCCCAATACATGGAAAATTGGTCCCAAATCCATATTGGGCCTCGATAAATAGATATCAACCCAAAACCTGATGGCCCAACATGGCCCAAAACAACAAATCCCAAAAACCAAAATCCCACTCTGCTAAGTACGCGGTGCGTACTCTGCTTGTAAACTAAGCCTATTGGCTTAAGAGCTTGTTCGCACTACGTATAGGCTTGTAAGCCCATCATACTCCTCTAGTTTGGCCAACTCTCAATTCTAGCTATTAATACATTGAGCCAAGACGTCGAATGCTTAAGCCTTTGCATGGCTTAATGAAGCCCAAACACCAAAGATGAATTTCAAAGGTCAAAATCACTCCAAAATGTCTTAAAAACCTCTTAATACCTTAAGACCTTAGTCTAAACTTCCAGATCTGATTCAAAGGGACTTCCTAAGTTATAATGTTCATGACTTTATGACTTAGTATGACTTAATGTGACCCAAATCAAAACCCTAAGTCCCAAGCTTCATCAAAAGACTATAAAACATGCATGGAAGGTTTATACTCATCAAGATCCAAACTTCATATCTACATGACCCCAACAAAGGCTATGTATGAAGCCCAAGGTTATGGGGTAACTTCTATTCACAAGAACCACTACAAAGGGACCAATATTTTAACAAAGTGCCACCTAGCTATGTAACACCCATTTATTTATTAAGTTAAATAAATAAATTAATGAACGAATAATAGCCCTAAAATGAATAATTATATGTAAAAGGATGGTCTCGAAGAGCTAATTGTCATAAATTTAGAAGTTGAGGGCTGAAGGGTAAATTTTGGACCTTAATCGAAAAGAATTTTTCAGGCAAGGGGCAGTTTTGTAAATTCTGGATTAGTTTTGTAAAGATTTTAGAAGATAGGGGCTGTTTAGTAAATTAGGACTTAATTTGTAAAGGATTTATGGAATCGGGGTTAAAAATGTAAATTTCGGACTCGTTATGAAAGAATAAGGAAAGGGAGGGACCAAAGGTGTTGTTATGGAGGAAAGTTTGATTGGATACGGGACTATAAACCCATCATCTTCACCCAACCCTAACCCTAATGTGCACAGCCGCCACTCAAGTTCATCAGCCGCCACCACCGGTTCCTCTCTTGTGTTCCGACCAGATAGAGCTCCGACTATCACCGCCTGCTGCCTCGACATCGAGATGCCGTCACACCTTGCTGCTGGACACCATGCACGATCGGAGAAAACCACCAAGAGCGACTTCGGAGTGGCTTTATGGCATTCTCATATGCTCCTGCTCCTCTTTCTTCTCCTGCTCTGACTTCAGCCAACACCGTCGATGTCGCTAGGTTTGTCAAATGTCGCCACCTGTTGTGTATACGTCGTGGGGAAATCGGAAGACCGACGACTTTAAGGAGTTGTGGTGGTTCGGGGTTGGACCACTACCTCCCTTCTCTATGTCTTGATGCCGATGCACCATTCTAAGATGACAAAGCCACTCTTGCCACCGCTGACGTCGATCCAAGCTCCGTTGTTGTCGACTGTTGCGCCACTGTCGCTGCCGCTCACCTCAGATGGGTGGCTAGGTTCATTTTGCTAGTAGAAGACACAAGTTTGTGTGTGTGTATTCCAGTGAAGTGGTGTTTGGGTGTTATTTAGCCGGAATTCTTGAAGAACATCCACCACCACCACCATCGTGAGGTGGTGGCTGCCACCATCTGCCACCGCCGGCCACCATAAGGTGGCTGTGTGTGGGTGTGTATTTGTTTAGTGTGATTTTATTTTGATATTTAGCATTGTAAAATGTAAATCACAGCTTGGAATAATGAAATGAAATCTCAAAACCACCACCGTAGGGTGGTGGCTGCCGCCACCGGCCGCCGTGTTGGGTGGCGGTGCACTTTGCCTCTTGTGATAGATTCGGTTGGGGTGCTAGAAACCCTAATGGGCTCAGAGGAGCTCTAATGGGCCAAATGAAGCTTAGTGGACTCTAATGGACCCAATAAAACCTATATGTGCTTAATAAGATTTTAGTGGGTTTATTAGGCCCAACAAAGTCCTAATTGTCATAAAAGGCCAACAATTTGATAAATAGGCTAATATTCGGATTGGAACACCCTAATGCCAATGAAAACCTAACTTTAAGAATTAATCGGGTCACACACACGAGAATTATTTAATAACTTGAGATATTAAATAATAATCATTAGAAAAGATTAATCTAAGCAATATTAGACTTAATGGATTAAGTAGGAAACTTAACCCTAATCATCATTTTATGTGAAACCCTAATTTCGCTTGGGTTTATTGTTGGGCCTTTTATTGGGCCTTGATGACTAGGTTATTAATGGGCCATCCAAGATCAAGCAAATGGACTAGAATAATTAATGGGCTTTGTGGTAAGGCCTATATGAGGATTTGGGCATAATTTGGAAAATTGGGCCATAGATGGGCCATAGTCTGGGCCTTAATGATTATATATGATGTTGGGCCTTAGAATAAGGTCATGTATAGGCTTGGGCCCAATTTGGAAAATTGGGCCATATGTTGGGCCTTGATTCCTAGTTGGACTTTGGGCCTATGGCTTCGGTCTGGGCTTGAATAAAGCTGAGTTAGGGGTAAAGTAGTATTTACCCCAAGTATGTATTCATGGTTATGTAGTGCGACCCAATTATTAATTGGATTATGTTTTGATATTGACAGATCATCAATCTGTCATCCAACAGATGGGGTTGAGTCAGCAGGATTTCAGCAGTACGGGGTTGAGTCTACGGGACTTCAGCAGTGTGAGGTGAGTTACCTTCCAGTAGCGGTAGGTCTAAGGCCATAATGTCGGCCCACTAGTAGGAGACATATGATAGATGATTGTCTTTGTGATATCATCTAGGTTTGCTACTACCTGATATGTTATATGCTAGCATGATATGTTGTATGTGATAGTAGTAGAGTTCGGTTGTTAGGACCGAAAGGTAGTCAGACACCCCAGATACGTCTGACAGTATGTGATGATATGTTTACATGCTGGCTTGTTATGTTATATGCGATAGAGGTAGTAGGAGGAGACCAGTCCCCGAGTTCGGTTGTTAGGACCGAATGGTAGTTTAGGCACCCAGATATGTATGATAATATGTTATGATATGATATGTGATAGTATTAGTAGTAGAGGGGTGAAATAGTCCCCGAGGTTCGGTCGTTAGGACCGAAGGGTAGTCAGCACCCCAGAATGGCTTGACATGGGTAGTCAGCACCCCAGAACGGCTTGACACGAATAGGACGGCACCCCAGAATGGCCATATCGGGTAGGTCGGCCACCTCAAAATTGTCTGGCAGTATGTATGCTATGTGATTGTATGGTATGTGGTATGATAGGGGAACTCACGAAGCTTTGTGCTTACGGTTTTCAGTTTTGGTTTCAGGTACTTCATTTTCAGAGGAAAGGAGCCGGCTCGATCGCAGTGCATCACACTATGTTTTCCGCACAAGAGATCCTTGGGGATTATGCTCTGATATGGTTTTATTATACTATGTTTGGGATTACTGACACTTGGGTTTTGACATGAGACGCTATTATCAATGTTTTTATGCTGATGGTTTTATGTAATAACATAATTAAAATGAAATTTTTGGCCTGTATTTTTGGGATGTTACAAGCTAGATCTAAAAGAAAGTGTTGTCAAGGTTGAGACTTTATACCTCCAGAAGTTAAATATAGGTGCACAAAGCCTGGATCCAAAAGCTCCAAGTCAAGCAATGACTCTTTAAGAAGTTATTTCTTCCCCCTCAAGCACCAAAACACACATAAATAACTTTAAAGCTCTAAAATCACTCAAATGGGGGCTAAGGGTCGATTTCTAGGGTTTATAGGGAAGGAGGATGAATATATTAGGGTCAGATTATGAGATAAGGATCTTAAATAGGGTCCAACACCCTAAAATAGGGTTCGGGTCTGATTCGAGTACGCCCTACATACATATGGTACACCCAGCGTACTCCGAAGAGCACCCATGACATTCCTGGTCAGTACGCCCAACGCACGCGATGGTACGCCCCACATTCTACTCTCTTCACTAGAACACCTCACGTACACTTTGTGTATGCCCCATGCACCTGACTAAACCTTAAAACCACCAAACTTCTGAAGGCCATAACTGTAACACCAAACAAATTTAGGTCAAAAATAAATTGTTCAAAAATCTCAATTGGGATAAATAAAGTAGTACAGATCGTAACTAGGTTTCCAAAAATATAAAGAACACTAAAATCCGAGTTATAACGATGAAGTTATGACCAATCAAAGATTTGTGACAATACTGGTAAAACATTGTAAAGCGTAAAACGCGAAATTTCAATAAAATACTTTTTACCTTAGGTATCTAAATGAAAGTCGTAAATATCATTAAACCGTAGAGGTACATAAAAAGAACGTCCAAATATGACTTCGTATGAGGAAGTTATGATATTTCTAACTTTTGGATATAGCAGTAGACAACTAGAAACTCGAAATAGAGATCGAGCGACTTTTAGCCGACGCAACCTAAACGAGAATTGAAGAAATCGACAATAGTAGTACAACGGTAAAAAGTCAGATGAAAACGGACGTCAGATGAAGGATTTATGAATTTTTAACGGACTTTTCCTGTCCCGGCATGTTAAAAATATAATATTAAAAATAAAGTCAAAAGTAGCCGACGAAGTTTAATCGCAAGTTGTAGAGCATAATCACACCTACGCGTGGATATAAAGAGCGTCAAAAACGGAGCTCGTATGTGAAAGATATGAATTTATAAAGTTTGGGGCACAAACTTCGACACATGTCAGAATTCATGTCATGAGTGCAAAGTTCACGATGTGGACATGTTGATTGACCCTTCCAGAGCATGTGGACAGATCCCATGAGCGGATCAGGACTAAACTCACGATGTGAGTTATGCAAACCTCAAGATGTGAGTTTCGAGATTCAGGATATATATAGAAATCAAAGCCTTCCGACTTTGGTTGCTGAAATCCATCCTCTCTCCTACTTCTAAACACTGTTAAGCCCCTCTAACTTCTTTCCGGTCGAAGTGCTGCCCGTGTAAAGCTCGTTTCTTCACCAGAAACCTGCGGTTACGTCAAGAAAGATCATTCCTAGAAATGAAATGCTGCCCGATTCACCACTTATCAAGTGAGTTCATACCCCTACACTTTTCCAAACTCTTTATATGTTTTATAGGGGGGGAATACAAGTATAACACAAGGAAACTTGTGTTACAAACTACTATTTATGTTTTTCTTATACTTTACGTATTCATTACATGAATATACCAACTACGACTAATAAACTCTATTATCAAACCTGTAATCTTTAAAAGTTGTTAGTAACAAGGTTTCATTATACAAATAATATGCATATAAACTATGATAAGTATAGTTGTATGGAAATTACAGGTTAGTTCATTTAGAAGGAAAATGATATGAAAACAAGCATATAAATTATGATAAGTATGATTTATGAGTCAATCCACTCTTTCTATCG
The DNA here is from genome assembly GCF_051521515.1 of Lactuca serriola. Taxonomy (NCBI): domain Eukaryota; kingdom Viridiplantae; phylum Streptophyta; class Magnoliopsida; order Asterales; family Asteraceae; genus Lactuca; species Lactuca serriola. Next base: position 144,686,932 of record NC_136412.1, read on the forward strand.
TACAAAGTTATAAATAAAAATTGTTATTTTTATTTACTAAAAGACTTTTGAACATATTACTCGTGAACTTGTTGTTAGCAAATTATGTGAGACAACAACTTTGTTTAGTATCAAACGAAAGTCCCCTACTTCTAGCCAGAGTCTCCTGGAGGGAGAGCATGAGATTGTGTATAGATCTATAAAGGACTGACAGTCCCACACCCTGACTGTTAGCTACAGTTGGAACGGAAGTTCTGGCGTGACAAATGTAATTAAGTATCTGGATAACAGTCATATTAGTATGGTTATAAGAACTCGCACGTGGAAACAATGACTCATGCACGTAGTAATACACAACTCAATCAAGCTCAAGAGATAATAACTATATGATTACTACGTATTTACATCTGTGTTATATATAAATTTTATTCAATAGACAGTGGAATGTGTGATTTCTGCCTCATTTCCTTTTCCTTGTTTGGTTGTGGACTTAGGGCAGAATCACCCAATCGACTGCCGGTCCTGATCTTAGTTATATATAAATTGTAGGTATTAAGTAATCATGATAAGGTATTATCAACACATTCAGAATTTAGGGTAAACACATATTCAACTAGTTTTATTTAAATACAAACCTACAACCTATCAAACTAAGTATGACATATTTACTTATAATTACGGTCTTGGAGTATTTAGACTACATCTCAGTTTTCAGGAAAATATAGGATTTTCCGGGTTAAACACTGTCACTTTAGAAGTAAATAGTTTTACAAACTCATTATTAAGGAAAATATAGGATTTTCCGGATCTATTACATTCATTTTAGACACAATGAAATATATCTCATTTTATAGAAAATACTGGATTTTCTAGAAAACATATACAATAATTTACATACTGGTGTGATTAGTTAGTGGATATGTTTGGGTTATAAAAAATGAAGATTCAATAGATAGTGGAATGTGTGACTTCCGCCTCATTCCATGTTCATCGTTTGGTTGTGGGATTAAGGCAGATCCACTCATTCGACTGTCTGTTCGATCTTTGATTTTATATAACTCGTATGCACTAGGTAATCATCGTAGGAACTAGTATTGGTCACTTTATGTATGCGAATTTAAAGCGTCATATATCACTCTTTAAACGTAAGGAAACATATACATTTTGGTCTTAAGGCTTAAGACTACATTTCATGTTATTAAGAAAATATAGGATTTTCTGTAGTAATACACGAACATTTTCAAGGAACAAAGAACATACCTTCTACAACAACATACTTATGAACTCACCAAATTAAATGTTGATACACACTCCAAGTCACTTGTATTCTCAGGAAACTAGTAAACAGGTACTCGTTCAAGTTTCGAGAAGATGGAGCATAGTTGCTTCAAGTCTTTACTTTTGTTATCTACTTTTGAAATCACTCACTCTGGATTATGTAAAAGACGTAAACACTTTATTATCGATACAATGGTTGTTGTTGCTTTGATTACTATTTTACATTTGCTATGATATTGTACATGACATCCTCCGCCCCCGAATGTTTCCACCGTTCAAGTTTGGGGGTGTGACAGATTGGTATTAGAGCATTGTTTATAGTGAACTAAGTATATCAACTTATAAAAAGATATAGAACTATAAACACAATGGGGCCGAAGTGCTCTGAATAAAAGCATATTTTGACAATATAACAATACTTTATAAAAGTATACATACATGCTTATACATATATACATACTAGAATAAGTATTACAAGAGGAACAGAACATAAGTATTTAAAGGTTAGACACTGCGGTCAAACCTGGACATTTATGTAATCATATGTTGGATCAATATAGCCTGATCAACTATATTCATTTGAGATGTGACTGAAATGTGTTTGGGAGTGATGTGGTGTTGCAATAGTCTTCAAACTTATCTAACTCTATTCAAGGGATATCTTGATCAGAACATAAATTTAAAATACTATGGGAGTATTTTATGATACTTTAAGACAACAACAAGTTTAAAACATACCAAGTTCATTACATTAAAAATACTATAGGAGTATTTTAGGCACTATAAATAACTTATGTGAGAACTTAAAAGACCCTTCTGGTTGGTCTATAATTCCGGATTGTATACTTCCAAGGTTTTATATAATTGAGATTTTATAGACTTAGAATTTGTGATCTATGCTTCACTTCTTGTTCCTTGTTTGGTTGTGGTTTTGGAGTAGGATCACTTATTCGAAGGTCTATTTAATCTTAAATTATATACAACTTGTATAGACTGCGCAATTATAGGACCCACTGAGGATCACCCCATAATGTTACACTTAATCTCATAGATTCTTTAGACACTGCCATTCTCGTATGACAAACCCTGATAGATGTAACCACTCCATCATAGCAGTCAGCAGAGGAGACAAGGAAGATCAAGAAGAGATTCGTAAGGTGGAATCCGAGAAGGAAACATACGACGATAAAAGAAATACAGAAATCCTTAAGGACCTTTAACCTATCGAGAGAAGATGTGAGAAGCTAGCTTAAACATTCAGATTCAAACCCTCCATTATGAAGTAATGGGGATCAGTGTCAAAATCCGAAGCATGACAGAACAGAGATTCAACATGCCTAAGAAGATCAAGGACACCATATATGTACTAGAAGATAACAAATAATTACCACCAAGAATAGGACATAGAAACAGAGGAAACCACTCGTGAGACATGCGAAGTAGTAGCGAACCTGATGCATCATACTAATAACTAATAATTGATATAACCTAGTGATTTGGTGATTACGCTACTCACTCTATGTGCTAGGCTTAATTCTTTTTCCTTCGTGACAATTAACGGTAAATCGAGTCACGAAATTTCCATTGAGGATGTTTGATATTAAAAATTCATTGGTTTATGTTAAATAACCCTCCGTTATGAATTGTTTATGAAACACTATCAGATCCTGATACATTCAAAGCTAAGATATCCTAGTTCTTATGAAACTCAATTTATAACCACTACCAATATCTTACCAACCTTTCATCATTTAAACTATATGGCGGGAGGATGCCTCCTCGTAGATATAGCAGGCGTAACAACAACGCGTCAACAAATAAACCACCGCCTCCACCACAGTTTGATCCTGTTGCATTTCAGGCTATCATAACTGCCACTGTAGCAGCTATCATGACTCGAATTCGTGTGAATGGTGCCAGTGGGGTGGGAAGTGGTACTAACAACTTTAACTTCAAAAATAGCCATAGACACTCTAGGGAGTGTACATACAAAGACTTCATGAACTGCAAACTAAAATCCTTTAGTGGAAGCGAGGGAGTCATTACTCTGATGCAATGGTTTGAAAAAGCTGAATCTTTATTCGAGATCTGTACGTGCCCGGAAGGAAGCAAAGTTAAGTTTCTGCCTGCACCTTCTCTGATAGGGCCCTTACTGTTGGAAAAGGTGTCTAAGTCTTTAACTATTTCTGGTATGTACTTGACCCGGTTTGGCATGGCCCATTTGGGTTGCATGGCATCATGCACTTGGGTAGACTAAAATGAGAGAAAGGACACTTATGGTTTATTAATATATTATAAGTTCTAATATATTAATAATACTATTTAATTAGTATTTATCAAGAATTAATTTGGAATTAATTAAGTGATCCAAAGGAGACTAATTAAATATATGGGTTGATTGTGTAAATCATCCATTCTTGCATAGTGGGCCAATCATCCATGGTTTATCAAGTTGGGCTAAAACCCATAAGATGCTCCATGGAAGCTCCAAGGTGTTTATAGAATCCATGGGTCATAGAAATGGAAAGTCATGACAATTAGGGTTTACCTGGTGTAACCCTAATTGTAACACACTATATAAGCATCACTTTGTTCACCAAAATTGGACACTAAGTAATACAAGTGAGGGCTAGCCGATTTCTATGTGTTCTTCATATCTCTCTAAGTTATTCCAAGTGCGTTTGGTGTTGTGTGAGACATTTGAGGCATCACACTTGAGGTTCTAGGCTAACAAGGTTTTTCAAGGAACCCAATCTACTACAAGGTATGTTTTCTTCCTTACTTTTATGGTTAAAAGTTCCCCATATATGCTAGAAAGGATATAAACCTTGGAAAAACAAATTTTTCATGTATCATAGATAAAACATAGATCCAAGGTTTCTAGGGTTTCATGTACACCATATGAGTGTTAGAATGCTCAAAACCCTTCAGTGGTATCAGAGACTAGGCTTGTTTGCTCGATAATTGTGCAAATTTGTGAAAAAACTCAGTTTTTCTACACTCTGCAGCATGAACTCGCCGAGTCCATGGGGGGACTCGACAAGTCCATGAGTAAACTCATCCTACTTGTCGAGTAGGTTCTTGCACTCGACGAGTAGGAGCCACAGAATGCAGTTATTCGATTTTTGCTGCTGGAAATGGACTAGAAACATTACCCTAAATTGTTTTGGTGCTATAAAACTTGTTGTAGATGGTGTAATGGTTGTTCTAATCCATTTACAATGGCTAATATGAAAATTTATTGTTTATATGTGTTCATACGTTCTTGAAATTTTGATAGGAATATTCATATTCTAATGAGTTCTTGATAGATCATAGGAATTACTTGTTAAACTTTTTTAATGTTTAATTCATGATCATTATGTGTTTTAATGGAATCCATAATTTGTCCTCAAGTTATGCATTACCAAAAGTCTTTCTTTTAAAGTCCATTAAAGAAACACATAGGTTACATAAAATGAAAAGTCACTCATTTTATTACATCGTTAGCTCACAAGTTATGAAATGAAAAATTTTGTAAACTTACAAAACTTGCCCTCAAGTTTTGGAACATGTAAAGTCACTTTAAAACTTTAGTTCCAACCCCTAGAAACTTAAAAGTTAAAATTCAACCCTTATACTTTATAATATTATAAGTTTAATAATAATTATATATGTATAAAAAAAAAGTCATTTTAGCGTTAGTAGGCCTCATTCACAAAGCCGGTCTATAAGGGGGTATAAGGTTGTTACCTATAAAATGGCAGCTTAATGGGTGTCCACTCTCTCCCACCGCTTCCTTGATCGATGGAGGGTCGTTAGCTGAACGGGTAAGATAAGGACTTTAAATCTTCATTAAAATTATGATGAATATAAAGTTACTAAATGTTTTTTTATAAATTCCCAATCTTAGTTACTTTAGCAAAATTTGAATAAGGTGCTAACCCATGAAATTACACTTTGTACTTTGATTAAGTCGTTAGTGGAGCGTGTGTGGTTAGCCGGTGCACTAACCTGGACTTAACAAGGTAGGCAAAGGGTAACTTAATGTTTATCATAATACCGGTGGAGCATGTGTGATTAATCGACACATCGATTGGGAGGTAAACATTAAGGGTACCAAGTAATTTTCATGGTTACTTCACACCTTGTTTTGTGATCCTCGGCATCCCAGTCACAAAACCTGAAGGGCACACTCGAGATTGAAACATGCCATTGAAAAGTTCAATGAATCTCAAAGAATCTAGGAGTTTGAAAAACCAATTAAAACCCTAATAATTTATTTCGTTTTTCATCCTGGAAATTGGTGAATCGTCATTCACCTACCTTCAAATAGTTTATAGCTTGGATTATGGCATCCCTCTTCTAAGTTATAAAATATTGTGTTGGGTCCTAGCCTTAATATTGCATTTGGGTGTTTTATTTAGGACTATCTTTATATCTAATCTAAACTTGTCTTTCTTCTTTTCAGATGTATTCCAACAATGCTGCTTCTCGCTCTAACCCTACCGGCTCCATCTCTTTCATCAACCTTTGTGGGAGAGTCATCTTTGATGGATCCAACTTTATGGATTGGACCAGGAACATCAGGATGGTCACTTGGTATGAGGAAAAGGAATATATCCTCGACAAGGAGCTCAAAGAACTCGAGCCGACTGCTACTCCTTAGGAGATCGCTGAATATCAGACCCATGAAAGAGATGCTACAAAATTGACATGCATCATGTTGGCCACTATGATAGTCGGGCTCAAAAAGTCCTATGAGGAATACTATCCTTTTGAGATGCACCGGGATTTGATGGACCGCTACCATCAGAGTGCTCTTCAAGAGCGATATAAAATCATCTCCTCTATGATAACAACCTGAATGAAGGTTGGTGAACCCATCACAGGCCACATGTAGAAAATGCAAAGGTATGTGGACCGTTTGCTGAAATTGAATGTGAACTTCTCCGAGGAGTTAGCAATAGACATCATTTTGCACTCCTTACCTTAATGTTATGATCAATTTCTTATGACATACCACATGAACAAGGAGAAAGTTACAATCATCAAACATCAAAGACTTTTGAAGACCGTGGAAAGTGGTCTCAAAGGTAAGTCGGTTGTTACCAATCCTACTCCTACCGCGGCCCCTTTCATGGAAATCGGGCAAGGCAAAGGAAAGAAGAGGAAGTGCCTTTTGAAGGGCACCAAGGGGAAGACCCTTGATGGCTTCTCTTCAAGTGGATCCAAGAAAGGTTTCATCACTCCTTCTGCTAACCCTAAAAAGGCGGAATGCTTCTATTGTCATGAAATATGGCATTGGAAGCGAAACTGCCCAAAGTACTAGCAAGATGTGAAGGATGGGAAAGTTAAACCCTACCATGCAGGTACATACACTATTTTGTCTAATAATTCACCCCATTCTAATTCTTGGGTCCTTGACATAGGTTGTGGTATTCACATATGTACTGATTTGTAGGGACTAAGAAGAAGTGAGAATATGGAGCATGGGAAGATAAACTTGATCATGGGGAATAGGGAAGTTTCATCTGTCACCAAAATTGGAGTTTATTCCTTATTGCTAAGTAGTGGATTTGTATTAGATTTGAATAAATGTTGTACTCGTCTGAAATGTTGAGAAATATTATTTCCTTTCATGGTTTGTACAAAACAAGGTTTTACCTTTTCATTTGATAATGATAGTGGTGGTATTAATGCTCCCTTTAATAATGTATTTTACTTTAAAGCATTATCTTGTGATGGTGTATATGAAACTGTGTCGGTTGTTGATAACCTAGGAAATATTGTATTGTGTATCGATTCATCCAGTAGAATTGTCGTCTTGGACATGTAAGCAAGAAACACATAGGCCAACTCTAAAAGAATTGATTCTTGGAGCCGTTTGACCTAAAGTCAGATGATAGTTGTGAATCTTGTTTGCTTGGGAAACTGACAAAGTCACCCTTCACTAATACATGTGCTAGGGGTGAGGGTTTGTTGGAACTCATACACACTGATGTGTGTGGACCCTTCATAATCGCCACAAGAGATGCTAACCGCTTCTATGTGACTTTTACTAATGATTTTAGTAGATATGGATATGTCTACTTAATCAAGAATAAGTTAGGGACCTTTGAAAGCTTCAAAGAGCTCAAGCAGGAAGTGGAGAATCAGTTGGGTAGGAACATTAAGATCCTACGATCCAATCGAGGTGGTGAGTAACTTAATACAGAGTTCCTTGACTATCTTAACGAATGTGGGATTATCTCACAATTGACACCTCCTAGGACACCACAACTTAATCGTGTGGCTGAGAGGCGCAATTGAACCTTTTTGGATATGGTTCGTTCCATGATGAGTCGAGCTTCACTACTAATCTCATTTTGGGTGTATGCCTTAGAGACTACCACCTATATCCTTAATCTAGTCCCTACAAAGAAGGTTGCCAAAACACCTCATGAGATGTGGACCAGAAAAGTTCCCAATCTCGACCACATCAAAATTTGGGGTTGCGAGGCTTTTATGAGGCGCGAGTCTCATAATAAGCTCGAACCTCGAAGTGAAAGGTGTATTTTCATCGGCTACCCACATAGATCCTTTGGTTACCTCTTTTGTAGACCTAGTGATAATGTGGTCTTTGTAGCAAGGAGATGTGTCTTTCTTGAGAAAGAATTAATGAGCCAAGGAAATAGTGTGAGGAAAATTAACCTTAAAGAAATTCAAGAGTCAAGTGGTGAAGGAACCTCAAACCCTAGCAATCAACCTGAGGAGGAAACTCCTATTGATCCGACAGAAGAGTCTATACCTCTGAGGCGTTCCACAAGAGTTAGGAATACACCTGAGCATTACTATGGTTTCCATATTACTGCGGAAGGTGATACACTTATCAGTGATATCACACTGGTGATTTTGGATGAACCTAACAGCTACATGGAAGCCATGGCAGACCTTGACGCTCCTAAATGGAAAGAGGCTATGGACAGCAAGATACAATCCATGTATGACAATCAAGTTTGGAACTTGGTTGACAATGTAACAGGTCACAAGACAGTAGGCGCAAATGGATCTTCAAGAAGAAGACCGACATGGATGGTAATGTACTCACTTATAAGGCGCGACTGGTTGCAAAGGGCTTTTCTCAAACTCTGAGTGTTGATTATGATGAGACCTTTTCACCAGTAGTGAAGATTAAGTCTATTAGGGTTATGTTAGCCATTGTTGCATTTCATGATTATGAAATATGGCAAATGGATGTCAAAAATGCTTTCCTTAGTGGAAAGTTGGCTGAGGATGTTTACATGAGTCAGCCAGAGGGTTTTTTCAGTACAGAGTACCCTAATAGAGTGTGTAAGCTTGAGAAATCCATTTATGAATTAAAGCAAGCACCTCGCAGATTGAATGTTTATTTCAATGACAAAGTCAAAGACTTTGGCTTTTAGAGGAGTGAATATGAATCTTGTATATATGTCAAGGCTAGTGGGAGTATAGTCAGTTTTTTGGTATTGTATGTGGATGACATACAAATCATAGGAAATGACATCCCAACTCTGCAGGAAGTTAAGTCCTGGCTTGGGAAGTGTTTCGCTATGAAGGACCTTGGAGAAGCTGCCTATATTGTAGGGATAAGGATTCTGAGAGACAAGAGTAAAAGACTAATTGGACGTAGTCAGAGTACCTACTTAGAGAAGGTGCTGAATATATTCAGCATGCAGAATTCCAAGAAAAGAGAGTTACCGATCTTGAGTAACGTCAGACTGAGTAAAACTTAGAGTCCGAGTACAGAGGCTGGGATAGCAGAAATGAGTCGAGTATCGTATGCTTCCGCTGTACGCTCGATCATGTATGCTATGACTTGTACTCGTCTTGGTGTGGCCTTTGCATTGAACATGGTCAGTAGATATCAGGGGAACCGTGGCAAGGCTCACTGGACTGAGGTAAAGAACATTCTCAAGTACCTGCGGAGGACTAATGTAACATCCCAAAATTCAAGGCCAAAAATTTCATTTTTAAATAAATTGTAACATAAAACCATCAGTATAAAAACATTCATAATGATATCTCATGTCACAACCAATGTCTCAATAATCCAAAACATGTCCCCATAAAAACCATTTTGTCAGAAGTAAAATAAATCAGAGTACATTCCCTGGAAGCTCTATGTGGAAAACATGTGTGTGTGTGTGATGCGTCGTCGGCTCCTTCCCCTTGGACGAAGAGGTACCTGAAATAAAAACTAAAACTATAAGCATGAAGCTTAGTGAGTTCCCCCCATCATACCCATAGCACATAATCATCGGTGTCTTTCAACCGGTAACCGGGAGCTACCCTCCCCTTCGGTATCATTCAACCGGTAACCGGGTGCTACCCTCCCCTTCGGTATCTTTCAACCGGTAATTGGGAACTACCCTCCCCTTCGATATCTTTCAACCAGTAGCTGGGAACTATCCTCCCCTTTGGTATCTTTCGACCGGTAACCGGGAGCTACTCTCCCCTTCAATATCTTTCAACCGGTACTTAGGAACTAACCTCTCCTTCGGCATCTTTCAATCGATATCTAGGAACTATTCACCCCTATCCCTATTATATATTACAGGTCATAACATATTGGTTTCATAATAGCATACATAAGCATATTGAGTCACATGATAACATATCATAATCATACTACTATACATGTATGGGTTTTATCCACCCCTTCGGTAGCTTTCAACCGGTAATCGTCCTCGGTCTCTTTCAACCGGTAACCAAGGCTAGTGTGCCCTACTACTACTGAACATTCAGCACAAATAGAGCAACCAGAAAATTATCACAAAGATAACCATTTCAACAATAATCACCTACTGGTGGGCCGACATTGGTGCCTTAGACCCACCCCTACTAGAAGGTAACTCACCTCGTAAGGCTGACTGCTGAAAAGCTAATCGACAGATGTCTGACTGCTGCTCCGTTGATCCTCCGGCTATAATACCCATAAAACACTTAGTCAGACACTGAGAACTACTCTTAGGGTAAAATGACTATTTTACCCCTGGCCAAGTCAAAGTCAACTTCCAGTTGACCTGACTCATTGAGTTGGGCCTCAACTCATCGAGTCCCTATCCTTTCATCTGTCATTCTTCACGCATCTACACGTCGAGTTCAGTACCGACTCGACGAGTTCTCCTTCCAAAACAACCTCGAATAAACGTTCATCTGACTTGCCGAGTTGTATGAACAACTCGTCGAGTTCATCCTCGTCCTTCAAACAAGTCCTTTCCTTGACTCGCCGAGTTGTATGTGTTGGATTAATGTCTATGTCCATAACTATATTTGGTATGTACTTGACCCGACCCGGCATGGTCCATTTGGGTTGCACTTCACCGACACAATTTATATGGATAGTCTTTTGAGAATAGTACATTTATGATTTATATTAATATATTATAAGTTCTAATATATTAATATGGAATCATATTATTTAATTAGTATTGATCAAGACTTAATTTAGAATTAATTAAGGGATCAAAATGAACTAATTAAATATGGACTCTTATATATATGGAATGGGCCAAGTTCATTTAGGTTGGACTAAGCTTTCATGGATAGTCCATGGAGTGTTTAACCCATGGATCATATGAACTGAAAGGTCATGGGTTTAACCCTAGTTTCTATACTATATAAACATGTCCATGGTTGGTGAAATCGGCACTAGTGTGGTACACTAAGAAGGGCTAGCCGATTTCACTAAAGAGAACCAAGTATTCATATTCTCTAAAGTCTTCCAAGGTGTTTTGGTGATTTGTAATTCCACTTGAGGCTTCCAAACTATTGGGGCTAAGCTCTTAAAGCTTGAAGACATCAAGCTACATCAAAAGGTATGTCATCTAACTAGTACTTTGTAGTATAAGAACTTCATAATATGCTAGTTAGGATTAAAGCCTTGGAAAGTTCTTATTTGCATGTATAATAGAGAAAACATAGATCCAAGGTTTATAGGGTTGCATGTACACAATAGGAGTGTTAGAATGCTCAAAACCCAACAATGGTATCAGAGCCTAGGCGTGTTTTCTTGTTATACTTGTATGAGCAGCTGAAAAATCGAGTTTTGTTGCTGTCTGCCTAGCAGACTCGCCGAGTCCATGAATGGACTCGCCGAGTCCAAGGCAAACTGCATCCAACTCACCGAGTTGGTTCGTGCACTCGACGAGTTGGACCCCCAGACAGCATAAATTCGACTTTTTTGGCTGGAATTGGACTACAAACATTACCCTAAGATGTTTTTGGACTTATAAACTTGTTATTGATGTGGTAATGTTCATGCTAATCCAATTTAAAAGATAATTGTGAATAGATTCGTGTTTTGTATTCGTTTAAGGTTTAGACTAATTACATGAAAAAGTTTGATTTGAATTATGTTGTTCTTATGAGTTGCATAGATTAATAGAAAAGTTGAGTAAAATAGTTGTTTTCAATCCAAATTAATCTAAGAGTTGATTCTAAAATGTGTTTTTGTAACTTGTCCTCAAGTTATATGAAAAGTCACATTTAATTTTCATAAAACTCATAAAAGTTGGCAAGGTTACAAAATGAAGAGTCTAGTTCTAATTAAATGGTTTCATGACTCCATAACTTGTCCTCAAGTTATGGAGAACCAAGAGTGTCTTAATTAAATAATAATAAAAACAAAAGTGTAACCTTAATTAATTCCATAAGTATAAAATAAAGAAAAGTTAATTCTTTTATTAGTTTAAAGTCTTCCATAACTTGTCCTCAAGTTATGGAACTTGAAGACTTTTTGGATTAAAACTACTTTAAACACATAAGTTATGGAATTAATTAGTTTTGAATAGTTTCAAAACTTGCCCTCAAGTTTTGGAATTTGAAAAGTTTTCACTTATGAATACTTTCATTCCAAGTTAGCCCTTAGAATTTTAGAAGTTAAAATTCAACCCTTATACTTTATAATATTATAAGTTAATATATATATATATATATATATATATATATATATATATATATATATATATATATATATATATACATACATATATATATATATATATATATATATATATATATATATATATATATATATGTATATATATGTATAAGAGTAAAGTCAGTCTTACCATTAGTAGGCCTCATTCACGAAGCCAGTCTATAAGGGGGTATAAGGTTACTGCCTATAAAATGGCAGTTTAATGGGTGTCCACTCTCACCCACCGCTTCCTTGACTGGTGGAGGGTCATTAGCCGAACGGGTTTGACAGGACTATAATTTTCCCTTCATTAAAAGTATTAATGATAAATACTAAGTAACTAAACTCTTAATAATACCCAATCTTAGTTACTTAGGAAAAATGTGAATAAGGTGCTAATCCATGAAATTACACTTTGCACTTTGTTTCAGTCGGTTAGTGGAGCATGTGTGGTTAACCGGCACACTAACTCGTATTTAACAAGGTAGGAAAAGGGTAACTTAATGTTTATCATAGTATTGATGGAGCGTGTGTGGTTAACCGGCACGTCGATTGAGGGGTAAACACTTAAGGGTACCAAGTAATTTGCATGGTTACTTCACACCTTGTTTTGTGATCCTCGGCATCCCAGTCACAAAACCTGAAGGGCACACTCGAGATTGAAACATGCCTTTGAACAGTTCAATGAATCTCAAGAGATCTAGGAATCTCAAATCCAATTAAAACCTAATTATACATTTCGTTTTTCATGGTGGAAATTGGTGAATCTTCATTCACCTACCTTCAAATATTCTATAGCATGGATTATGGCATCCCTCTTCCAAGTTATAAAATAGTTTGTTGGGTCCTCGCCTTAATATTTCATATTGGGTGTTATATTAAGGACTTTAAATCTACTATCTTGAATATCTCCCAAAAGATGTCAAGTTCAGACATCTATGATCTTCCCAAATATCTTGGAACTTCACTTCCTACAACTCCTCTAATTATTCTCCCTAATCCACAAGTTCAAGGTCACTCAAGCCCTATTGGCAAAGCAAAGGTCTTTGTGTGATCACATCTTGGAGATGTTGTCGCATATTAACAAGCCGGGAGAGTTGGGTGTCAAAGTCTTGAGAAGTTGGTGGCTCAACTACTTTTTAAGTCACATAGTGAGTTCTTTTGGAACACCTATGAAACAGACTATGACAAGACCCTTAATGATCTTATCTATTTGCTTGGTGCTGCTAAATCAGAAATGATTTAGTGAACTAGTAAAGCAAATTTGATTAGGAGATCAACTTCCCAAAACTTTATGGACAAGGACAATATTGACATAGGAAATGCACAAATGCATTCTCTTCCGAATGGAAAGGGATTGGCCATAGTCAACTTGGTTGACCAAATGGTAAAGAGAAAGGCTAAGTCTGAGATAGTCCCATGTACTACTACCTCCGTCCCAAATTAATTGTCCACATTTGACTTTTGAAGTCTTTATTCTTCAACTTTGACCTTAAATATTTTCATGTTTGATAGATAATACTTGATGAAAAATATATGAATAAATTGTATATTAAATGTCTTTTCATTGTTATAAGTTTCATCAAGTAATACATAACACAAATAAAAATATTTAAGGTCAAAGTTGGAGAAAAAAGACTTCAAAAGTCAAAAGTGGACAATTAATTTGGGACGGAGGGAGTATTACCTAAGGGTCCATATGTTTCTATTGCCAAAGGAAGGGGCTTTGGTTACGAAGCTGCCAAGCTTACCTCGGGATGGTAAAGTCAATAGGTTTGACTTTATTTCAGATAAAACTTCCACTATCTAACTCTGCTAAGTTTCTATTATGAGATTCTTGATACATGATGTGACTGGGTCACATGTTGATGTTTTAAGAATCAAAGAAAAAGTGAAGCAACTTAAAGAAAGAATATGCTAAATTTGATTGCGTAGATGGATTTCTATCGCATAGTTTGAAGATCGGATTCTTGAGCTGCTTCTTAGGAGATATGAGCTATTGCTTAGGAATAGATAACAACAAGTTTTCATATGGATTGTAAGGATAACTTTTTCTAGCAAAGTTTTAAAATAAAAGAAAATTTTTGATTTTATTTATTTTAAAATATCCTTACAATGGCATTTGAGGAAAAATTGTTTCTTATATGATTCCATTAATAGCAAGAGTGGAAATATGAATTTGATTCTTTCATTTGTGGTAGTGTCTAAATTTACCAAATAAGGAAAGATTCTCATCACCCAAGTTTCAGTTGGATAGAAACTTGGAATCATGCAAGTTGTATAGCATGATGAATGAGAACATTCAAGTATTGGAAAATTAAGACTAATTACTTGTTCACATGAATGTGTGAGTCAAGTGAAGGACTAAGGGATCGAGTACACATTCTTGTGCACTGGTTAAGTCCTCCACAAAAGATCGATAAGACTATTCGTCATGGTTTACTAGAGCTCAGTAAATATGATTATACTTACAAGCTTAAGTGTAACTCTGAGACATTGGAAAAGGTTCCGATGTATGGCAGAGCGGATAAGAAGAATCAAAATTAGGCAGAAGGATAAAAGTTTCTCAAATCTGAAAAGATGGGAGAGTATTATAGTATCAGTTTTGTGTTCATTTTAATGATTAAGAAACCATTGCACAATTAGTTCTCTAAGGAAATCTTAGTGCATTCTTATGACTAAGACGAGGAATCTTGAATTGTTGAAATGGTTAAATCAAGAAGATGAGTCGTACTTCGTTCCAATACAAGTCTTAGATTCATACTCCAAGATTGTAATTTGAGTTACATGTCTTAAAGAAGGTTTAAAACACTCGTCAAATGTAAGAGTAAAAGTTTTCTACTCTTGTACATTTGAAATTGGTAAGTTGTGATGTTTTGGATAAAACAAAGACCAACTAAGGCTAATTGTGTTAAGTGTCTATCTTGATTAGCATCCACACTATCTCTTGAATATCTGACAAGAAAGTCTTATATGTCAAGAGGACAGTGGGAGTCTTAAAAGGTTTTGAAAGTCTCAAGAACTAATCAAGAATGAAACCTGAGGTTCCTCACTAGCACACGACTTGAGGTTCATAACCTATCGTGTTGACATATTCTGTGCCCATTCCAGTTAAAGTTGGCTGTGCATATGAGTCCTTAGAGTTCTCAATTGGGTGCATAACAACTTGGAAGCAATGGTAGGCCCTTGAGCTGCTAGATGGCAAGAAATTAGATTGAGTTCAGTCCATATGAGTTTGGATTTGTCATTATCCTTGTCTCGTGACTATGGTTTTGCCAATTCACATGGATAAGAACACATACACCATTAAATCTAAGTGTCATAAGGTTTCTCTCCGATTCACGAAAATGATGGTGAGGAAACACTTTCACTAAGTAGATTTTTAGCTAGATAGCAATTGTGATATTTGCATTCTCCTAGTCGTTAGTGGAGCGTGTGTGGTTTACTAGCACACTAACCTGGACTTGTGAGAAGTGGCACAAAGGTCTAACCATTATGATTACGGCATCCCTCTTCATAATTGGTTAGATACACAAGTGTGCTATCTAAGGGAAGGTGTGTGATTTTGATAAAGTTTTATCAAAACAATCTAGTATCAGAAATCTGAACTTTGGTAAGAAAGACAATGAAGTATTGATTTCTAGAAGTCCAGTTGATTTCTGGGTACATGTCAAAGCTAGTGGGAGCATAAGTGTTATGCTATTAATCATCATGTTAGTGGGGGCATGATAATTATGATAAAGGTTGCAAGTTATCAATGTTACTTATAGAAAAACAAAACGTCTCAATTGGGAAAAAGTTGTTTTGCTATAATTAAGGGAGAGGGTATTATACTTCATCTCAAATCTAAATGCTTAAACTGAGGTTTTAATCGTATTTAGTCAAGAATATATATGAATTTCATGTTGGAATGGCTCAACATAAGGAAATTCTATATATGGGTTCATTATTTGCGTTCTAAAATTCGATTATGATTACGGCATCCCTTGTCATAATCTGAATTATGAGAACTTGGCAAATAGAAATGGAAATATTATAGCAAAAGACTGGTTTAGTCTTTATGTGAGACATCATGAGTCATGCCCCATATGCTTCGAATATAGGATCGATTACATGTGCTATATTCATCCTTTCTAAAATTTTTCAAATGCCTGGGGCATTAAAAAGGGAAAAGGTCTAGAATTGGATATGACTAAAATGATTAAGCAATTGTTGAGGACAATCTAAGGTTTACCAAAGATTGGTTGCTCAAGGACGGTTGGAAGTATAACATTAATTCTGGAAGGTCCATATTGACATAATCTGTAAGGAGGCAACTCCTGTTCAGAAGTGATAGTCAAAATGGAATATGGAAATGGTTCAAAGTTAGAAAGTATTCAATCTGTAAGATTAGGAAAGTTAATGCAAGAAGGATGTTTCCAAGGAGTTGATCTCCGTTGGAATACTCTGTAATGATTTTTGCCAAGTCTTTGTGAATTTGTGCATAATCATTACAAGAGGATCAATGCATATAAGTTTAGAATCTAATAGATTTCAGTAAATGGCCTGAATTTGGAATTCTTGCATTTCAGAAAGGGTTTGGGACTGTGAAAATATGATCATTGGAGTTATGATCAATTGATCTATTTCACAAAGTAAAGATCATAGATAAACATAGTATGCATACTTTGTGTATGGCATGACTAGTGTTTAGAAAACATAGTGTACATGCTTGGAGCATGGTACAACTAGTGTTTTAATTCAAGTATAAAGTTGATAAAACCGAAACAATGAATAATGAGTAATCAATATGGTGATAAATTAAAGTGATTATTTATATTAATAGGGTTTGATACCATATCTGATTCATTTATTCTTGTGTTTCACTTTGCATGTTTTGACTTCCAGAATAAACTAGGTTATTCTTCCAAAATGACTAAGTTATTCAAACCATCCATAGCCGGTCATATGTTGGAAGTAGATATGAATCAAGACTGTCATGGGTTGGCTTGTAGAGGTCTAAGATGTTGGACAAAGGGCTACAACACTCATGAATGCTCATAAGTTCTGAGTATTGGATTCAACCCGCGCTCATTGGAATCACTTCATGGATTTTATCACGAGTGATCATGAGACGATAATATCTTATATTCTTCAAACCTAGAGATATGAGTTGTTACTATGAGTTGGTTGTACATTGATTGCACGAAAACGCATTCGTTAACTCGGTGTTATAAAACGTGCCTTTGTGTATGATTCAACAAGTAGTAGAACAAGCCATATGAGTCGTAGTTTATCCATTCCTTTTACCTTCGGGATAAAAGCGATATCTGTGGGCCCCTCGATGATTTAATCATGACACATGTGAGTGCTAGGCCAAGCTAGGACTGATTTGATTTGTTCAATTAGTCGGTCGTCATGAATCGGAAATTGGGAAACAACAAATAGACAGAAAGAATGATTATAATCCATGTCTCAGTCGATATGATATCTAGAATGGAGGAATATATGATCCCTTATCTAATGGACAAGTTTGTTGACAAGATCAGAGTTCGACAGCGGCTTTAAGAGCTACAATTGTCAGTTAGGTTTTGAAGTCATACTCAATAATAGTTTTAGACTTATCCAAGTGGGAGACTATTGGATTAATTTCTAAGTCCATAACTATATTTGGTATGTACTTGACCCGACCCGACATGGTCCATTTGGGTTGCACTTCACTGACACAATTTATATGGATAGTCTTTTAAGAATAGTATATTTATGATTTATATTAATATATTATAAGTTCTAATATATTAATGTGGAGTCATATTATTTAATTAGTATTGATCAAGACTTAATTTAGAATTAATTAAGTGATCAAAATGAACTAATTAAATATGGACTCTTATATATATGGAATGGGCCAAGTTCATCTTGGTTGGGCTAAGCTTTCATGGATAGTCCATGGAGTGTTTAACCCATGGATCATATGAAATGAAAGGTCATGGGTTTAACCCTAGTTTCCATACTATATAAAGATGTCCATGATTGGTGAAATCGGCACTAGTGTGGCACACTAAGAAGGGCTAGCCGATTTCACTACAGAGAACCAAGTATTCATATTCTCTAAAGTCTTCCAAGGTGTTTTGGTGATTTGTGATTCCACTTGAGGCTTCCACACTATTGGGGCTAAGCTCTTAAAGCTTGAAGACATCAAGCTACATCAAAAGGTATGTCATCTAACTAGTACTTTGTAGTATAAGAACTTCATAATTGCTAGTTAAGATTAAAGCCTTGGAAAGTTCTTATTTGCATGTATAATAGAAAAACGTGGATCCAAGGTTTATAGGGTTGCATGTACACCATAGGAGTGTTAGAATGCTTAAAAGCCAACAGTATGAACAACTCGTCGAGTTCATCTTCAAAAGCTGGGAGATTACCTTGGACTCGCCGAGTCTGCTCATGCACTCGTTGAGTCCTATGAACTCCAGGTCTATAGCTAAGTCCAATGCGTTGGGCACTCCCTCGGACCCTTCTAAGGCCATTCTAACACTCAATGGGTTCCTTTGAACCCTAACAGGAAAAGGGAAGTCAAGCCTCGGACTCGCCGAGTCCCAAGAACAACTCGCTGAGTCGAGGTTGTCCAAGTCTCATTTCTCGATTTCTGATGTACAAAACTTGTCAAAATGATAGATCTAGGCTCCTAAGATCGACCAAGCGTGTAAAGTTACAAACTTTATGTGCATGCATGGGATTATGAGCTAAAACTATCCTAAAAGAAGCTTTTGTGTTGCATGAGGCTTTCCATGGGTTTCAAAGGTAGTCCCATTCTGCCTTCTAACCCTTTAATGAGCCTGGATCTGAAGCCTTAACACCCACCATGCTTGCAATCATGGTTCGTCACCAAGAATAGCTTATAAAATCCCTAAATCTCCCCATAAAGCAATCTAATACAAGAAGGAGCAAGGTGTCGACTTTATACCTTCCAAGAACTGGAGATGATGCACAAGTTTGACTCCTCTAGCCAACCTTTTGGTTCCTCAAGCTTCTCCTTCCTTCTTGTCACCATGGCACGACAAACCACCAAGAATCACTAAAAAGGACTTAGATCTTCACCAAGGAGGATTAGGGTTTGATGTGAGAGGGTTCTTAGAGCATAAGGGACAAGGGAGGCTGAATAAGACGTTTAAATAGGGTGCAAACCCTTGGATTAGTGTTTTTTCCTGCCAGAGTCTACTCGTCGAGTCATGCCGCCGACTCAACGAGTCCGCCACTTAACCCTCGGGTCTAATTCGCTACAACTCGACGAGTTGTCCATCAACTCGCTGAGTCTTAGTCTAAATTGCGAAAAACATTTGAATGAAATACATACCAGGAACCGGGTGCTACAAATCTCCCCCACTTATTTTAGACTTCGTCCTCGAAGTCTGTTGCTCGATCCTGGAAAAGCTCAGTGTAATGCTCCCTCATCTCGTTCACCGGCTCCCACGTCCATTCCGAGCCCTTCCGGTGCTGCCATTGTACCTTCACCAGCTCGACCTTCTTGTTCCTCAAGTCCTTTATCTTTTGGTCGAGGATCGCCACATGTCGCTCAGTGTAGTCCAGGCTGTCATCAACCTGAATATCCTCTAGGGGCACCACCGATGAGTCGTCCACCAGACACTTCTACAGCTGGGAGACGTGGAAAGTGCTGTGGATCTGACTGAGTTCGGCTAGTAAATCCAGCCGATATGCCACCCTGCCCACCCAGGCTCTAACCCTGAACGGTCCAATGTACCTGGGGCCCAGCTTGCCCCGCTTTGTAAATCGAATGATGCCTTTCCCCGACCTGGAATTCCAGTTCTGAACGGTGCTTGTCGGCGTAGCTTTTCTGCCGACTCTATGAGAACTTGGCAAATAGAAATGGAAATATTATAGCAAAAGACTGGTTTAGTCTTTATGTGAGACATCATGAGTCATGCCCCATATGCTTCGAATATAGGATCGATTACATGTGCTATATTCATCCTTTCTAAAATTTTTCAAATGCCTGGGGCATTAAAAAGGGAAAAGGTCTAGAATTGGATATGACTAAAATGATTAAGCAATTGTTGAGGACAATCTAAGGTTTACCAAAGATTGGTTGCTCAAGGACGGTTGGAAGTATAACATTAATTCTGGAAGGTCCATATTGACATAATCTGTAAGGAGGCAACTCCTGTTCAGAAGTGATAGTCAAAATGGAATATGGAAATGGTTCAAAGTTAGAAAGTATTCAATCTGTAAGATTAGGAAAGTTAATGCAAGAAGGATGTTTCCAAGGAGTTGATCTCCGTTGGAATACTCTGTAATGATTTTTGCCAAGTCTTTGTGAATTTGTGCATAATCATTACAAGAGGATCAATGCATATAAGTTTAGAATCTAATAGATTTCAGTAAATGGCCTGAATTTGGAATTCTTGCATTTCAGTAAGGGTTTGGGACTGTGAAAATATGATCATTGGAGTTATGATCAATTGATCTATTTCACAAAGTAAAGATCATAGATAAACATAGTATGCATACTTTGTGTATGGCATGACTAGTGTTTAGAAAACATAGTGTACATGCTTGGAGCATGGTACAACTAGTGTTTTAATTCAAGTATAAAGTTGATAAAACCGAAACAATGAATAATGAGTAATCAATATGGTGATAAATTAAAGTGATTATTTATATTAATAGGGTTTGATACCATATCTGATTCATTTATTCTTGTGTTTCACTTTGCATGTTTTGACTTCCAGAATAAACTAGGTTATTCTTCCGAAATGACTAAGTTATTCAAACCATCCATAGCCGGTCATATGTTGGAAGTAGATATGAATCAAGACTGTCATGGGTTGGCTTGTAGAGGTCTAAGATGTTGGACAAAGGGCTACAACACTCATGAGTGCTCATAAGTTCTGAGTATTGGATTCAACCCGCGCTCATTGGAATCACTTCATGGATTTTATCACGAGTGATCATGAGACGATAATATCTTATATTCTTCAAACCTAGAGATATGAGTTGTTACTATGAGTTGGTTGTACATTGATTGCACGAAAACGCATTCGTTAACTCGGTGTTATAAAACGTGCCTTTGTGTATGATTCAACAAGTAGTAGAACAAGCCATATGAGTCGTAGTTTATCCATTCCTTTTACCTTCGGGATAAAAGCGATATCTGTGGGCCCCTCGATGATTTAATCATGACACATGTGAGTGCTAGGCCAAGCTAGGACTGATTTGATTTGTTCAATTAGTCGGTCGTCATGAATCGGAAATTGGGAAACAACAAATAGACAGAAAGAATGATTATAATCCATGTCTCAGTCGATATGATATCTAGAATGGAGGAATATATGATCCCTTATCTAATGGACAAGTTTGTTGACAAGATCAGAGTTCGACAGCGGCTTTAAGAGCTACAATTGTCAGTTAGGTTTTGAAGTCATACTCAATAATAGTTTTAGACTTATCCAAGTGGGAGACTATTGGATTAATTTCTAAGTCCATAACTATATTTGGTATGTACTTGACCCGACCCGACATGGTCCATTTGGGTTGCACTTCACTGACACAATTTATATGGATAGTCTTTTAAGAATAGTATATTTATGATTTATATTAATATATTATAAGTTCTAATATATTAATGTGGAATCATATTATTTAATTAGTATTGATCAAGACTTAATTTAGAATTAATTAAGTGATCAAAATGAACTAATTAAATATGGACTCTTATATATATGGAATGGGCCAAGTTCATCTAGGTTGGGCTAAGCTTTCATGGATAGTCCATGGAGTGTTTAACCCATGGATCATATGAAATGAAAGGTCATGGGTTTAACCCTAGTTTCCATACTATATAAAGATGTCCATGATTGGTGAAATCGGCACTAGTGTGGCACACTAAGAAGGGCTAGCCGATTTCACTACAGAGAACCAAGTATTCATATTCTCTAAAGTCTTCCAAGGTGTTTTGGTGATTTGTGATTCCACTTGAGGCTTCCACACTATTGGGGCTAAGCTCTTAAAGCTTGAAGACATCAAGCTACATCAAAAGGTATGTCATCTAACTAGTACTTTGTAGTATAAGAACTTCATAATTGCTAGTTAAGATTAAAGCCTTGGAAAGTTCTTATTTGCATGTATAATAGAAAAACATGGATCCAAGGTTTATAGGGTTACATGTACACCATAGGAGTGTTAGAATGCTCAAAAGCCAACAGTATGAACAACTCGTCGAGTTCATCTTCAAAAGCTGGGAGATTACCTTGGACTCGCCGAGTCTGCTCATGCACTCGTTGAGTCCTATGAACTCCAGGTCTATGGCTAAGTCCAATGCGTTGGGCACTCCCTCGGACCCTTCTAAGGCCATTCTAACACTCAATGGGTTCCTTTGAACCCTAACAGGAAAAGGGAAGTCAAGCCTCGGACTCGCCGAGTCCCAAGAACAACTCGCTGAGTCGAGGTTGTCCAAGTCTCATTTCTCGATTTCTGATGTACAACACTTGTCAAAATGATAGATCTAGGCTCCTAAGATCGACCAAGCGTGTAAAGTTACAAACTTTATGTGCATGCATGGGATTATGAGCTAAAACTATCCTAAAAGATGCTTTTGTGTTGCATGAGGCTTTCCATGGGTTTCAAAGGTAGTCCCATTCTGCCTTCTAACCCTTTAATGAGCCTGGATCTGAAGCCTTAACACCCACCATGCTTGCAATCATGGTTGGTCACCAAGAATAGCTTATAAAATCCCTAAATCTCCCCATAAAGCAATCTAATACAAGAAGGAGCAAGGTGTCGACTTTATACCTTCCAAGAACTGGAGATGATGCACAAGTTTGACTCCTCTAGCCAACCTCTTGGTTCCTCAAGCTTCTCCTTCCTTCTTGTCACCATGGCACGACAAACCACCAAGAATCACTAAAAAGGACTTAGATCTTCACCAAGGAGGATTAGGGTTTGATGTGAGAGGGTTCTTAGAGCATAAGGGACAAGAGAGGCTGAATAAGACGTTTAAATAGGGTATAAACCCTTGGATTAGTGTTTTTTCCTGCCAGAGTCTACTCGTCGAGTCATGCCGCCGACTCAACGAGTCCGCCACTTAACCCTCGGGTCTAATTCGCTACAACTCGACGAGTTGTCCATCAACTCGCTGAGTCTTAGTCTAAATTGCAAAAAACATTTGAATGAAATACATACCAGGAACCGGGTGCTACAAATCTCCCCCACTTATTTTAGACTTCGTCCTCGAAGTCTGTTGCTCGATCCTGGAAAAGCTCAGTGTAATGCTCCCTCATCTCGTTCACCGGCTCCCACGTCCATTCCGAGCCCTTCCGGTGCTGCCATTGTACCTTCACCAGCTCGACCTTCTTGTTCCTCAAGTCCTTTATCTTTTGGTCGAGGATCGCCACATGTCGCTCAGTGTAGTCCAGGCTGTCATCAACCTGAATATCCTCTAGGGGCACCACCGATGAGTCGTCCACCGGACACTTCTACAGCTGGGAGACGTGGAAAGTGCTGTGGATCTGACTGAGTTCGGCTAGTAAATCCAGCCGGTATGCCACCCTGCCCACCCAGGCTCTAACCCTGAACGGTCCAATGTACCTGGGGCCCAGCTTGCCCCGCTTTGCAAATCGAGTGATGCCTTTCCCCGACCTGGAATTCCAGTTCTGAACGGTGCTTGTCGGCTTAGCTTTTCTGCCGACTCTATGCAGTCTGGAGCCTGCTCCTGACCTACTGGATCCTCTCTGTCGTCTTGTGCACCACTTCGGTGCTCCCCATGACCCTCTGGCCAAGCTCACTCCAACATATCGGGTCCTGCACTTCCTCCCATATAACATCTCAAAGGGAGGACGATCGATACTCGCGTGGTAGCTGTTGTTGTAGAATAATTCAGCTAATGGGAGGTAAGTATCCCAGCTACCACCAAAGTCTAGCACGCATGCCCGTAGCGTATCCTATAGAGTCTTGATGGTCCGCTCACTCTAACCATCCGTCTGCGGAAGAAAAGCGGTGCTAAAGTGGAGGCGAGTACCCAACACGTCGTGGAATTTCTTCCAGAACCTGGAAGTAAACTGCACGTCCCTGTCTGAAATCACTGACACTGGCACCACGTGCCGCACCACCACCTCTCGAATGTAGATGTCGTCCAGCTTCTCGGCCGATATACTCTCCTGGATCGGTATAAAATGGGAGATCTTGGTCAATCAATCCACAATGACCCATATGGAATCCACTCCCCGCGCGGTCCTGAGAAGTTTAGTGATGAAGTCCATGGTGAGATCTTCCCATTTCCACATGGGAATATCCAACGACTGCATCTTGTCGTGTGGCCTCTGATGTTTGGCCTTGACCTTCTTGCTGGTCAAGCACCGCTCCACATACCATGCTACATCCCGCTTCATGTGGGGCCACCAATAGTCAAGAAGAAGATCCCTATACATCTTCGTTTCCTCGGGATGGATAGAAAACCTGGATTTGTGCGCCTCCTCCATCAATGTCTGATGCACACCTCCATGATAGGGGACCCACACCCTATGGTGGAGGGTCAACAACCCTCGGCTATCATAGTTGAAGGAGGAAACCTGACCCACAATACGCTCGCTCTTCCGATGTTCCTCCTTCATAGTCTCCTGTTGGGCCTCTCGGATATGCTCCAACAACGGAGTCACCACAGTCATTCGCATGCAGATATCTCTAATCGGCGCCGCCTTACGGCTGAGCGCATCAGCCATCACATTGGCCTTTCCCCGGTCTGTAAAGGATGTCACAATCACAATCCTTCACCACATCTAACCACTGACGCTGCCTCATGTTCAGATTTGGCTGGTACATGAGATACCTCAGGCTCTTGTGGTCCGTGTAGATGGTACAACGAACCCCATAGAGGTAATGACGCAAAATCTTGAGGGAAAAACAAAAGCCCCCAGATGCAAATCATGCGTCGGATAATTCGCCTCATGAGGCTTCAGCTGCCTAGAAGCATAAGCTATAACATGCCCTCTCTACATCAACACCGCTCCCAAACCCGATATGGACGCATCCCAATACACTACAAAATCCTCCATGCCCATCGGCAGGGCTAAGATTGGTCCCTCGCACAATCTCTGTGTCAATGTCTCAAACACAACCTGCTGCTCAGGTCCCCAACGAAAGACCACGGCTTTCCTTGCCAGCCTGGTCAGAGGCATGACTATCTTGGAGAAATCCTAGATGAATCTTTGATAGTAGCCTACCAGCCCCAGGAAGCTTCGAATCTCAGATGGAGACCTCGGGACCTCCCACCTCCTGACGACATCTACCTTGGCCTGATCCACCGAAATCCCATCTTGGTTGACAAGGTGCCCAAGAAACTGCACTTCGTGCAACCAGAACTCACACTTAGAGAACTTAGCATACAAGTCCTCCTTCCTCAAAGTATCCAAAACTTCCTACAAATGCTCCTCCTGCTGCTCTCACATCTTGGAATAAACCAATATGTCATCGATGAAAACTATCACAGGCCAATCCAGCATCGGTCTGCACATGCGGTTCATGAGATCCATGAACGCGGCAGGAGCAGTGGTGAGCACGAAAGGCATCACCACGAACTCATAGTGACCATATCGCGTCTGGAATGCAGTCTTCTGCACATCCTCCTCTCTGACCCTCATCTGAAGATATCTTGAATGCAAATCAATCTTAGAGAACCAAGACGCTCCCTATAGCTGGTCAAAGAGGTCATCGATCCTTGGGAGTAGGTAACGGTTCTTCACCGTTACCTTATTCAGCTCCTGGTAATCTATACACATCTGATGCGACCCGTCCTTCTTCTTCACAAATAGAATCAGGGCTCCCCAAGGTGAACTGCTTGGTCTGATGAATCCCTTCTCCAACAGCTCCTGCAGCTGTGTAGACAACTCTTGGATCTCAGGAGGAGCGAACCGATACGGTGCCTTAGCTATCGGAGCCGCACCAAGGACAAGGTCGATCCTGAACTCCAGCTGCCTCTCTGGAGGTATCCCAGGAAACTCCTCGGGGAATACATCCGGAAACTCCCATACCACGGGTACATCGCCAACCGTCGCCTTACCCGCCTCCCGGGTATCCATGACATAAGCAACAAATCCTGCGCAACCCTGCTGAACGTAGCGCCTAGCTCTTGTTGCTGAACATAAAGCCGGTCCTTGTTGTGGCCTCCTGCCCTAGATCACCAGCTCTCCCCCACTTGGGGTCCAGATCCGCACTAACTGCCGCGCGCAGTCGATCACTGCCCCATTGGGGCTTAGCCAATCCATACCAATAATAACCTTGTTCCCCTGCAAAGATATGGGAACTAAGTCTACCAGGTAACGTTCCTTGAACAGCCTCAATACACAATCCTGGTAGACCTTCGATGCTCGCACTGACCGGACATCCTCAATCTCGACCTCTAGAGGGCAATCCAACATGCCCGAAGGCTTAGGAAACTTCTTGCTGAGCGTAAGAGAAACAAACGATCGGGTAGCACTCAAGTCAAACAACACCTAAACCGGGATACCGTTCACATGGAACGATCCTAAACACATCATACACATAACATATCAAAATTACAGCGACATAACATAAATAAATAAGAGAAGAAACTATACTCATCAACACATCAGGTGCAACGCGTGCCTCCTCGGCTGTCAACTAAAATGCTCGGCTCCGCACCATTGAAGCCTCTACCTTGGCCTTTCGGCCATCCCTAACCCGCACCGCTGCTGGGGTCGGCGCCGCTGCTGGCGCTGCTGCTATCATTGTTGTCAATCTAGGGCAATTGGCCTTCTTGTGACCCATCTGATTGCAATGAAAGAAAATCAGTTCCTTCATCTGCACTGTGGGGGTGGGGACAGAACAATCCCTGCCAAAATGTCCAGTATTGCCGCACTTATAGCAGCCGGAACCTGACCCAGTGCGACATGCTCCCTCATGTGACCGACCGCATTTTCCACAGCGGTCACGACCCTACTGGCCCTTCGACCAAGAGTCGAATCCCTTGGGTTACTTCCCCGAAACCCCTGCAACCTACCAAGCATTGGCCTTCCTCTTCCTGAGGTGCTCCAAAATTGATCTCCCTCTCCTACGCCCTGGCAATCATGGAGTCCAAGGTCGGGCATGCCGAGAAGACGACATGCTCCCTGATGTCGGTTCTCAACATGTCGTGGTAGCGGGTCGTCCTCATATCCTCGTCGCCTGCATACTTGGGCACCAAAAGATCCCTCTCCCAGAACTTGGCGGTGATCTCCGCCACAGTCTCCATAGTTAGTCTCATGTCTAAAAACTCCTTGGCCAGCTGCTAAAGCTCTACATCTGGCGCAAACTCTGGACTGAATCTGGTCACAAAGTCTGACCAGGTCATAGCATCGACGTGCGGGGCTCCCAATGAGTCACCAACCGACTCCCACCAATCTCTAGACCTGTCTCTCAAACATCCTGCAGCAAAGCGAACCTTCGACCCTTCCGAGCAGAAGCTCGTCAACTGTGCAGATTCAATGTCTACAATCCATCTCCTCGCAGCAATGGGGTCCTTCGCCCCGTGAAAATCCGGCGCACCTTTCCATATGAAGTCCTTGAAGGACAGTGTGCGTGTACCCGCCTGGCCAGATGCCAAATCACTCCTAAATGTTCGGAGGCGATCCTCTATGAGCTCGATGATCCCCTCCTTGATCGACCCTAAAATGATAGGGGTCAACTCAAGGATACCTCTCATAATCTCAGACACGATAAACACACGTAATCCATCATCAACCTGCTTGGATCCCGTTCCCGAGCCCGATCACGATCCTGACCCAGATCCTGAGCCTCCTTCTCCATGTCGTGTGACCACCATACTGGGAATAAACACATAAATGTCAGGATTAAAACATACCCAGAGAGGTCTCATACATTATCCAAGATTCCTAGTTCCATCTCGGCCTCCTTGACTCGAGTACAGATCATATGCTTTCAGTAGTATAGGCCCATACTACCTCCCACTTCTATCTGTACTTTCCTCAAGGATTGCTTCGACTTCACCAAGTCCATTAACTAATACCCCTTTCCAACTATTCTCATTATAGGCTTCCCTAGGGCACTCTTCAACCTACTCTCGGCCATCAGCTTGACCAGGAGTCCTTACCATCCTCCCCTAACTAGCTTGCAGATATTGTTACATATCCGATCACTAGTTAGTTGAAGTTAGCCAGGACCCCTATAGCACAAAGCAAGCAACATTCGTGCATCGAGTAACCATATCAACCGTTACCTAACCAGGCTATCCTACTGCTGACTAGGTAGTCCTAGCATGCAACTCAGACAACGGGCATATAAGGCATCCTTCCTAGATCCTCAGCCCTAATCTAGCATGCAGTTCTCATAAACATATATCAGGCATAAAAGGCATCCTTTTAGATCCTTAGCCCTAATTTAGCTTGCAGTTCTCAGAGTTATATATCATATAACATAACATAACAACTATGGGTATCCTAGGGAAAACTTACTTGAGCTCGGCCGATCGCACGCATCACACACCTTGTTCTTTCTCAAACTCTTTTACTTAGATTTAGAAACCATTTCTTTCTTTTAAAAAAAATCCTTTATCCCCACGGTTTAAGTCCAGACAACCCCGAGGGTGTTTCCGAATCCCTCAAACTAGGGCTCTGATACCAACTTGTAACATCCCAAAATTCAAGGCCAAAATTTTTGTCTTTAAGTAAATTGTAACATAAACCATCGATATAATAGCATTCATAATGATATCTCATGTCACAATTAGTGTTTCGATAATCCAAAACATGTCCCCATAAAAACCATTTTGTCAAAAGTAAAATAAATCAGAGTACCTTCCCAGGAAGCTCCATGCGAAAAACATGTGTGTTTGTGTGATGCGCTGCTACACCGCCGACTCCTTCCCCTTGGACGAAGAGGTACCTAAAACCAAAACTGAAACTGTAAGCACGAAGCTGAGTGAGTTCCCCCATCATACCCATATCACATAACCATTGGTATCTTTCAATCGGTAACCGGGAGCTACCCTCCCCTTTGGTATCTTTTAACTGGTAACCGGGAACTACCCTCCCTTTCGGTATCTTTCAACCGGTAACTGGGAACTACCCTCACTTTCGGTATCTTTCGATCGGTAACCGGGAGCTACTCTCCCCTTAAGTATCTTTCAACTGGTACAAGGGAACTAACCTCCCCTTCGGTATCTTTCAACCGGTATCTGGGGACTATTTCACCGCTATCCCTATTACATATTACAGGTCATAACATATTGGTTTTATAATAACATACATAAGCATACTGAGTCACATAATGACATATCATAATCATACTACTATACATGCATGGGTTTTATCCACCCCTTCGGTATCTTTCAAACGGTAATCGTCATCGGTACCTTTCAACCGGTAACCAGGGCTAGTATGCCCTACTACTACTGAATTCGCAGCACAGATATAACAACCATACAATTATCACAAAGATAACCATCTCAACCATAATCCCCTACTAGTGGGCCCGCATTGGTGCCTTAGACACACCCCTACTGGAAGGTAACCCACCTTGTAAGGTTGATTGCTGAAAAGCTGATCGACAGGTGTCTGACTGCTGCTTCGGTGATCCTCTGGCTATAATTCCCATAAAACGCTTAGTCAGACACTGGTAAATACTCTTAGGGTAAAATTACTATTTTACCCCTGGCCAAGTCAAAGTCAACCTCCAACTTGTCGAGTCCCTATCCTTTCATCTGTCATTCTTCACATCTCTACTCGTCAAGTTTGGCAACGATTCGACGAGTTCTCCTTCCAAAACAACCTCGAATGAACATTCATCCGACTCACCGAGTTGTATAAACAACTCGTCGAGTTCATCCTTGTCCTTTAAACAAGTCCTGTCCTTGACTCACCGAGTTGTATGAACTACTTATCGATTTCATCTGCAAAAGTTGGGAGATTGGCTTGGACTCGGCGAGTCTCCTCATGCACTCGTCGAGTCCTATAAACTCCAGGCCTACGGCTAAGTCCAATGCGTTGGGTCACTCCCCCAGACCCTTCTAAATCCCTTCTAACACTCACTGGGTTCCTTTGAACCCTAACAGAAAAAGGGAAGTCAAGCCTCGGACTCGCCGAGTCGCAAGAACACTTCGTCGAGTCGAGGTTGTCTAATTCTCATTTCTCGATTTCTGATGTATAACACTTGTCCAAATGATAGATCCAGGCTCCTAAGATCGATCTAGCATGTAAAGTTACGAACTTTACGTGTATGAATGGGATTATGAGCTAAAAAGACTCTAAAAGAAGCTCTTGAGTTGCATGAGGCTTTCCATGGGTGCAAAGGACGTCCCTTTCAGCCTTCTAACCCTTTAATGAGCCTGGATATGAAACCTTAACCCCCACCATGCTTGCAATCATGGTTGGTCACCAAGAATAGCTTATAAAAGCCCTAAATCTCCCCAAAAAGGGATATAATACAACAAGGAGCAAGGTGTCGACTTTATACTTTCCAAGAACTGGAGATGATGCACAAGTTTGACTCCTCTGGCCAACCTCTTGGTTCCTCAAGCTTCTCCTTCCTTCTTACCTCCGCAAAGCACCAAGAATCACTAAAAAGGCCTTAGATCTTCACCAAGGACGATTAAGGTTTGATGTGAGGGGATTCTAAGAGCATAAGGGACGAGAGAGGCTGAATAAGAAATTTAAATAGGGTGCAAACCCTTGGACTAGGGTTTTGTCCTGCCAAAGTCTACTCGTCGAGTTATGCTGCCGACTCGACGAGTCCGCCACTTAACCCCCAGGTGGAAGTCGCTACTACTCAACGAGTTGTCCATCAACTCGCCGAGTTTTAGTCCAAATTGCGAAAAACACTTGAATGAAATACATATCAGGAACCAGGTGTTACAACGAAGGCTTGGGTCCTTACCCTCAGTGGGAGTGATGACTTGAGAGTATTGGGGTATAGTGATGCTACCTTCCAGACTGATAGGGATAATTTCCGCTCTCATTCAGGTTGGGTCTTTACCTTAAACAAAGTAGTAATTTCTTGGAAAAGTTCCAAGCAAGAGACAGTAGCTGATTTAACTTGTGAATCAGAGTATATAGTGGCAAGCGAGGCAGTGAAGGAGGCTATATGGCCAAAGAACTTCATTGGAGACCTTGGAGTTGTACCAACTATAAAGGGGCCAATAGAGATTTTCTGTGATAGTGAAAGTGCAGTAGCCTTAGCAAAGGAACCAAGGGATCATGGGAGATCCAAACACATCGACAGAAAATATCATTTCATCAGACATCAAATAGAAGAAGAACTCCACATGACAAAGAGGGTATCATCGGATGAAAACTCGACAGATCTCCTCACGAAGGGACTAGCCAGGGTTAAGCATCTCCCGCATGCAAGGAGCACAGGGTTGAAGGGTGATATTATTTTTAGTAGTTAGATAGCTTTGAAATGTGTAAAATGTAATTGACATTTGATGATGAATAAAAGTTGTATTTATTTATTAGTGAAGTGTTGCTATCTTTTGTCAATCGTTTACTATATATCTTTTCATTTTGCATGTTTTAACTTCCAGAATAATTATATTATGTTGGTTCATATTATTCAAATTCTCCACAGTCGGTCATATGTTGGAACCATATATGAATTAAGACTGTCATGGGTTGGCTTGTAGAGGTCTAAGATGTTGGACCTAACTACAACACTCATGAGTGCTCATAAGTTCTGAGTATTGGCTTCAACCCATGCTCACTGGTATCACTTCATGGAATTTATCTCGAGTGATCATGAGATGGTAATATCATATAAGTCTTCAAACATAGAGATATGACTTGTTTCCTATGAGTTGGTTATACATTGATTGTACGAAAACGCATTGGTAACTTGATGTTATAAAACGTGTCTTTGTGTATGATTCAACAAGTAGTAGAACAAGCATAAGAGTTGAAGTTTATTTGTTCTTTCTTGGATTAGAAGCGATATCTGGGCCCCTCGATGATTTTGTGTTGAACCATGTACCGGGCCCGATCAGAACTAAGTTGATGTGTTCAATTAAGTTCTATGTCAAACAAATCGGAAATCGGGAAACAAACCGCTGGACAGTAAGTAAGACATTGTTCCATGTATTTATCCGACTGATATCTAGACCAGAGGATTATATGATCAGTTATCTTAAATGGTGTATCATCATCATCTCAGTTCCGAGAGACCTTGAAAGAGTTATGATTTTTGATCGGTTCCTGAAGTCATACTTGCAGTTATTGTTATTAGACTTATCCAAGTGGGAGACTTTTGGACAAGGTGTCTAAGTCCATAACTATTTCTGGTATGTACGTGACCTGGTTTGGCATGGTCCATTTGGGTTGCATAGCATCATGTACTTGGGTAGACTAAAATTAGAGAAAGGACACTTATGGTTTAGTCATATATTATATGTTCTAATATATTAATAATTTTATTTAATTAGTATTGATCAAGAATTAATTTGCAATTAATTAAGTGATCAAAAGGAGACTAATTAAATATATGGTTTGATTGTGTAAATTATCCATTCTTGTATAGTGGGCTAATGATCCACGGTTCATTAAGTTGGGCTAAAACCCAGAAGGTGCTCCATGGAGGCCCCATGGTGTTTATAGAAACCATGGGTCATGGAAATGAAAAGTCATGACAACTAGGGTTTACATGGTGTAACCCTAATTGTAACACACTATATAAGCATCACTTTTTCACCAAAATCGGCCACTAAGTAATACAAGAGAGGCTATCCGATTTGTAACTGTTCTTCATTTCTCTCTAAGTTATTCCATGTGCATTTGGTGTTGTGTGAGACATTTGAGGCATCACACTTGAGGTGCTAGGCTCACAAGGTTTTTCAAGGAATCCAAACTACTACAAGGTATGTTTTCTTGCTTACTTTTTTGGTTAAAAGTTCCCCATGTATACTAGATATGATATAAACCTTGGAAAAACAAGTTTTGCTTGTATCATTGATAAAACATAGATCCAAGGTCTCTAGAGTTGCATGTACACCATAGGGGTGTTAGTGTAACGAACCGAAAATCAAGGGTAAAGCTAAAACATTGATACCCTTTATTCTAAACATTTCAAATCATCATCAAGTAAATCATTTATCAGAGTTCATCCCAAAATCATTCACTGCAGAAATCATAGGTGTGTGCACTGCAATCAATCCGAGCCCTTCCTTTCCAAAACGATGATACCTGAAACCATAAACAAAACCTGCAAGCATCAAGCTTAGTGAGTTTACCAGAGCATACCATACACAAAAACCACATATCGCATATCCTGTTGCTATACAAGCTACCTGTATCACATTTCCTGCTAGCTATAAAAGCTACATATAACACATGAGCCATGCATACAAAAACCTGTAAGGATGTCGTGGGCTCCCCCAGGGTCTTACACCGTTGTGTCATGGGCTACCACACATGGTCTTAACATGAGAATGCCATGGGCTACCCCACATGGTCTTATATATAATTGCCATCCCCCCCCCCCCCCCCCCGGGGTTTTCCATGCAAGTATCACAAAGACAACTACCATAACACATATCAGATAAACATATCATATATCATAGAAATATCTACACTTAACACTAATAAACATTTAAGGACGTCGTGGGGTCCCCCCAGGGTCTTACACCATTGTATCATGGGCTACCCCACATGGTCTTACATCTAATGCCACGGGCTCCCCGGGGTCTTCCATGCAATAACACACAAACACATAGCAAATCAAATCACAGAATGACTAACAAATATACCATAATCACATAATGGGCTAGCCTTGGTGCCTTAGACCCATGGGTATGGTGAGAAGACTCACCTCGAATGCAGAAGCTTCCTGAAGAAATCCTTAGCTGCTGCCCCACCAGCTACCTGAGTTGTCACTACCAATCAATATACCCCATTAGCAATTGGGTCCCATACCATAATCCTTAAGCCATGCATGGGGTAAAATGATCATTTTACTCTTTGCCTAATATAATCCAAAACTAAGGCCCGAACCCAAAACAAAGCCAATATTATAATGTCCATAAGACCATACCTTTCTAATGGACCTTATACTAAAGCTCATTATTCTCCTTAGTTAATAATCCTGACCCCAAATGGCCCACAACAACCTAATCAAAGAATTGGCCCAACTATATTTTCCTTGCCCCATATTAACTGACTGTTAATGGCCCACTATGGTCCAAAGGCCCAAAATCCAAATCACAGCCCACACCGAGGCCCAATATGCACAAAGCCCAACTTTGCTGAGTACGATGGGCGTGCTCCAATGTACGCTAAGCGTACTGGCCTGCTAGTGAGTATGCTAGGCCTACCTGCACGTACGCTCAGCGTAATCCTCCTGTTAAGACACTTTTCCATTAAGTGCTTGATACTCCACTCCAGAGGCTGCCAACTCAGATCCAGGTCCTTACTAATGTCTTAAACCATAAAGTCACTAACTTGGTGACTTGCAATCCACCAAACAAGCCCAAACTCAAAAAGGTGACAACATGCTTTCATTCTAAGGGCTAGATCTCATGCATGGACACAAATGAGTCATAGAGGTTGAAACTTTACTGCTTACGAGACTCATATGACACTAAGGGTGGCAACCCTGGACCTAGAAGGCGAGTTGTGACATAAAGGTCAAATCTTGGAACCAAAAAGACCCAAAACTTCCATTAACATAGATCTAAGCATACTTAAGGAAAGTTTTAGACTTGATACCTCACAATGGTCCGAAATGGAACCAAAATCTCAGATCCACAACTTCCCTTTCGATCCACCACCTTGCTAATCTCTTCTCTTGTTTTCAAAATGTCTTTACAACCCCCAAATACTCATTTAATGGACACCAAATTTTCAATAACACTCAGGGAGGGTTAGGGTTTCGTGGAGACTACCTGAGGATGAGATGGGGCTAGCCCCTTTAAGCATAATGTTCCGTTTATAGTGTCACAACCCCAAATTAGGGTTTTAGGAAAAATGAGTGTATGTTGGGCGTACGCCTCCGCGCACCTGCGTATACCACAACCCACTCAAGGAAACTGAACCTAATCCTCATGATGTTCTAGAACACGAAGATGAACAAATTCCTTGCAACCCGATCAGACCTGTCCCATCTAAAATCTGAAGTCTCAAGATTTTATGTCTCCCTGACAGACTGCCCACAACGAATCATCATCGAACTGATTTCCCAAGAAACCCGTCTAGATAGATTACTTCCCACTCGAAATACCTTGATGCTTCTTAAAGAATAATATCACCAACCAACCGCAACTACCAAATACAAGCAATTCCACATACAGACCCCAAATCACTGAAGTCGCTCCTACTCCTCTTACCGCCACATGGCTGCTTTCCTGGAGAATACCCGAGGACCTCCCTGGTCCCAACCTGTCTGCCAACTGTCCGGAACACCCCACACATACCTGATTGCTGAGCCAAAAACACACTCAACAGTCCCCTACGACCTCAGACAGACTACCTCGTCTAACCATAATTGCCATATCTCCTTCAACCCATTGATCCATCCGATCGAGATAGGCTGACAACCCGTCGCCACTGAACCCAACACCAAAAAGGTGAATACTACCAGAATAGTTGAAGACTTACATCATACCCGGCCTCCGTCGACCCACCGTTTCCTGATTCCAACATGTCGTGGCTCTATTACGGATAGGGCCACCCGAGACACATCACAATGTCTTAAACTACCATCAAACCAATCCGTTCACCACCTTGAAATTCTGCCGTCGATGCCCTTGGCATATAGATTCCCCACATCCCAGCTCACTAGAACAAAATCCCGCACGAATTCTGATTCGGGTTCCTATCCAAATCCAAATTGTTACTCTGATCCTATCCAAAGATCCTCGAATCGGCATTTGTATATTGAACCATGACTTCCTGTCATCCCTTAGTCGACGAATTAATAAATACCCTTAGCTGATTCCCTGAGACTTCCAGTCTCGCACCGGTCCAATCACCAAGTTCTTATGAGATCCAATAACAGTGCTACCAAGTCGTAGCCCTACAGAAACATGCACTACTCGACCACCAAAATCCTGCATCACCAGGTCCAACCATTAGCTCGGCAGTCTCTACCGGTTCCATCCTAAATTCCCATAACCATCCGGGCTCGCCCCCGAATAACTAATCGGTCAATCACCTCTGGTCCTGATCGTAACTAAATTATGGTTGCCCTACAACCCTACGAACTAGCTTGCCCTAGTCCAAATCACCTGGAAGAATTCGTAAATGCTACGACACCCCTACAGTCTTACAACACTCTTTACTGCTAGTGAATGCTACGGCTCCCCCGTAGTCTTACAACACTTTCCATACTATCTGATTACTAGTGAATGCTACAGCTCCTCCATAGTCTTACAACACTTTCACCCTCACTTTATCAATGACCATAGCCATATCGCTCATCTATTAATCCAAACACATCTCAACGTTGAGCACCCACTTATTCTATCCTCCCAACTGAACACAAACACTGACTGGAACTCTACCTGGTTTCCTTCCCCCAAAGCCTGCTATATGTCATCAGACGACACGATCCAAATGTTTAGGAGTTTCCCGAACTCCCATCCACGATATCTTATATTTAGTCAGCCCCTAAGGCCGACTTTCCTCCCCCAAAGGGGAATGTGAGATGCCTCCTTGTCTTACACTTGCTTCTATCCTGGATAACTGAATAACTCTCCCCCACTTAGATTCAACTAAGTCTGCTCAACATATGAGAATTGAAGGATTCCCAAACCCTCTCTCGTTCCAATGATGAATCTGCTGAAGGACGGTGCTTAATAAAGCTTTAACACCATGAATAACCCTTCCAAAACAACACGATTCCCGAAAACCAGCTAACACTTCTTGAATCCTAACAATCCCAATGACTCTGGCTGTTCAAATTGATATCACACTCACATCTCAGAGTCCAAAAGTCGGATGCTCCCACAAAACTTCGGACCACTTCTGTCTTCCTTTGACAACCCCAAAAGCCTTTCCAAGCATAATTGCTAAGGTTACTGGAACCTATTCATAATTCCCTCGTTCAAGCCCTTGAGCCAACCCTAAAAATGATTGGAGCAGGTGCACTCACTGCTCCTCCCTGATCATCAGTCAGACGACCTCGTTGTTGTTCACCTAACACAACGAAAATATAACAGGCTTGCTCCCTATGGGCAATCCCTGATGACGGGGCCAAACCTCCTACACCTATAGCAAACCAGATCACTGAACAGATTCTAACAAGGACTCAGAGCAATCACACTACACGCGGAATCAGTTCTGCAAGATACGTCCGTCTGAAGATCTCTCAAAGACTCCTCTACATGTTGAATGGCATCAGAAAACCCTTGCTAACCCAGACAATAGCAGAAAACCAATCTGAGATCCAACTTATCACAATTCCCCAAGCGTTAAAAATACACGGTATCCACCTGAAATGGGCGAAGATAGCATCTTCGCAAACATCTGAAGGTATCTTGACCACTTCCTCCTATGATACCTCGACTACCCTGAGGACATGATGTAGCACCTCATTCCGATCCCAATAACAATCCAAACCCTTAGGGTGAACTTCATCGCACAGTTTCTGTAAGCGTTACACTGGATCCAACCCTGCTGGCTTCTCAAAAGCTGATCTAAACTCTTGGGTCTCCGCCCGAGACCCTGTAATAAATTATCCTGACCTGAACCTCCCTTGTTGAGGTATTCCTAATCAATCTTCCGTCCTCAACTCTGAGGTCTGTATCATTCAGGGTCTCGCACCCTAACACACTCACTAGCTCAATCGACACAACTATACTGCAATAGCTGGAGCAATCTCTGCTCTAAACCGGGCTACAACTATCCCTGAGACTTGGTCTCCAAACCCGAATGTGAAATAGATCGCACAATCAACCCTTTCCACCTGATACAAAGGATCCGAGGCGAACTCGAAATCCTGGAAGTCCTTCCACTGGCTAGCTCACCACTGAAGCCGGGACCAAATCCTGATCCCACTCATGCGTGTTCATCCTCATTCTCCAAAGCTACTATTCCCACGATCAAGGCATAACCAAGAATTCTCCTTCCCATGAGCTTCTCAGATTCTGCAAGACACTCACCGATTCGAGTATGGATCTTGTGCTTTCAGTAGTACGGGCCCAATATTACCTTCCACACCTATCCACACTTTTCTTAGCAATCCTCCTGAATCCTCTGAGTCACTTACTCCACCGGTACACTAGATGTCTGCTAAACAGCAAGACAATCTCTACCGTAGCACCTCATAGGCTCCCCCTAGTTTCCCAACTCCACCGAATCGCCCCACTAAGCTTAATGGAGCGTATCATCAGCTTACCTAGGTTCCCAACCTCGCTCTGCCATCAGCTGTTGAGGACTCCTCATGATGCCAGCCATCCACCTCCTGGATATCGTCATATCCACTTAGTAGCTAACTCCGATCATTCAAGAGTTCCACAAAGCACAAAGCAAGCAGCATTCGTGCAGTAGCATTCTGGTCCAAAGAACTATCATAGAACTTTCCATCCACATGTCGCGACTTGTGCTGTCCACATCCATCCATCCTCATAATCGACTGCCTTTATGCATGCAAATTGTACACAAAATTGGAAACGAGTCCTAACCGTATACAATTTTTAAATCATACACTTAACAATTACATATACCAATTGTCATTCTATTTCCAGCATGACATCCAATATCCTCATGGCTACAAGCACCACATATCAAGCCAACCTATTGCTGACTACTCAGCACTAGCATGCAAGTATACCAGCACATACAACATATAAAGGCATCTCTCCTAGCCCTAACTAGCATGCGATTCTCAGATTCATAAATGAAATCATAAAAAATAACAATTGTGGGTTTTCTGGGAAACTTACTAGAGCTCGGTTTATTGCATGCACCACACCTTTTCTTGTCTTAGAAAATCTTTTTCTTCAAACATTTTCGTTTGAAATTTTTTAAAGCTTTATAGATCCTCAGTTTGAGTCCAGACACACCCGAACGTATCCCCGAATCCCTCAAACCAAGGCTCTTATACCAACTTGTAACGACCCAAAAATCAAGGGTAAAAATTTCATTTTTAGTATAGCTAAGAAATTGATACCCTTTATTCTAAACGCTTCAAATCATCATTAAGTAAAACATTCATCAGAGTTCATACCAAAATCATTCACTGTGGAAACCATAGGTGTGTGCACTGCCATCAATCTGAGCCCTTCCTTTCCAAAACAATGATACCTGAAACCATAAACAAAACCTGTAAGCACGAAGCTTAGTGAGTTCGCTGGTGCATACCATACACACAAACCACATATCACATATCCTGTTGCTATACAAGCTACCTGTCTCACATTTCTTGCTAGCTATAAAAGCTACATATAACACATAAGCCATGCATACAAAAACCTGTAAGGATGTCATGGGCTCTCCCCAGGGCCTTACACCATTGTGCCATGGGCTACCACACATGGTATTAACTTGAGAATGCCATGGTCTACCCCACATGGTCTTATATATAATTGCCATGGGCTCCCCCCCCCCCCCCCGGGGGTCTTCCATGCAAGTATCACAAAGACAACTAGCATAACACATATCACATAAACATATCATATATCACAGAAATATCTACACATAACACAAATAAACCTGTAAGGATGCCGTTGACTCATAAACCTATAAGGATGTCGTGGGCTCCCCCCAGGGTCTTACCCCATTTTGTCATCGGCTACCCCACATGGTCTTACATCCAATGCCACAGGCTCCCCCTGGCATCTTCCATGCAATAACACACAATCACATAGCGTATCAAATCACAGAATGAATAACACATATACCATAATCACATAATGGACCGACCTTGGTGCCTTAGACCCATGGGTATGGTGAGAAGACTCACCTCGAATGTAGAAGCTTCCTGAAGAAATCCTTAGCTGCTGCCCCACCAGCTACCTGAGCTGTCACTACCAATCAATATACCTAATTAGCAATTGGGTCCCATACCATAATCCTTAATCCATGCATGGGGTAAAATAATAATTTTACCCCTGGCCCAATATGATCCAAAACTAAGGCCTGAACCCAAAATAAAGCCCAATATTATAATGCCCATAAGACCATCAATGGCCTAATTTTCCAAATTGGGTCCAAACCTTTCTAATGGACCTTATACTAAAGCTTAATATTCTCCTTAGTCAATAATCCTGACCCCAAATGGCCCACAAAGGCCCAAAACAACCTAGTCCAAGAATTGGCCGAATACTATGTAAGATTCCCAAGCCCAGTAGTGGCCTACTAATGGCCCAATTTGCTACATTAGGCCCAATCCCTTAATGGTCCTTACCCTAAGCCCAATTATATTTTCCTTGCCCCATATTAACTGACTCATGACGGCCCATTATGGCCCAAAGGCCCAAAATCCAAAACACAGCCCGCATCGAGGCCCAATATGCACAAAGCCCAAATCTGCTGAGTACGTTGGGCGTACTCCAATGTACGCTAAGCGTACTGGCCTGCTAGTGAGTACACTGGGCGTACCTGCACGTTCGCTCAACGCAATCCTCCTGTTAAGACACTTTTCCATTAAGTGCTTGGTAATGCACTCTAGAGGCTACCAACTCAGATCCAGGTCCTTACTGATGTCTTAAACCATATAGTCACTAACTTGGTGACTTTCAATCCACCAAACAAGCCCAAACTCAAAAAGGTGACAACATGCTTTCATTCCAAAGGCTAGATCTTATGAATGGACACAAATGAGTCCTAAAGGTTGAAACTTTACTGCTTATGGGACTCATATGACACTAAGGATGAGATGGGGCTGGCCCCTTTAAGCATAATGTTCCTTTTATAGTGTCACAACCTGAAATTAGGGTTTTAGGAAAACTGAGCGTACGCTGGGTGTACTTCTCGTATGCTGGGTGTATGCCTCCGCGCACCCGTGACCATTCACCTTATTACGTTGGGCATAACCCAGCGTATGCTGGGGGTACCCACGCACCTCTTATTTGCATGCATGGCTCTTCTTGCCAACTTTTCCCATTAAGGGACCATTAATGTCAATAACTTCAAATCATCATAATTCCTTCATTCTATGTCCGTTTCCGACGGACCTTATATCCACAAAAAGGTAACGAGAAGACCTACACTTCTATCAACTCATATCTTCCTAAATACCTTCCGAACAAAAGTCGATTTTCCACAAAAACCCGAACTCCCATTTTACCGAAATACCCCTAGGCTCCAAAACACGAACAAACACTCGGATCACTTCTAATACGTCACCCGCACCCAAAAGGGGCTAGATCTTACCTTCACAAGATCCATAATCCTTATAATGAACGACTTTCGAGCCACCACCTCAGACTAGGAGTCAATTCGAAAC
The DNA here is from genome assembly GCF_051521515.1 of Lactuca serriola. Lineage (NCBI taxonomy): Eukaryota > Viridiplantae > Streptophyta > Magnoliopsida > Asterales > Asteraceae > Lactuca > Lactuca serriola. The sequence goes on from NC_136412.1 coordinate 144,728,486, forward strand.
AGAGCGTTACAGTTAGAATACTCAAAACCCTTCACTTACATGGTAGAACGGCCATGTCAAGACATTAATACTCATGGTGGCGAATTCAATTGGCTGGGAGGGCCTAAAATCAATGATGATAGAAGAGTACTGCCCAAGGGGTGAGATACAGAAGCTAGAGCAAGAACTGTGGAACCTTACTATGACAGGCTCTGATATAGTAACCTATATTGATAGATTCACTGATTTAGCGGCATTATGCCCCGGAATGGTTACCCCGGAGAACAAGAAAGTAGAGAGATACATCTGGGGACTATCTCCTTAGATTCTAGGACATGTATTGGCTTCAAACCCAACTACTTTCGATAGCGCCAAACACTTGGCCTACAAACTCATCGACCATGGAGACCACCAGGGCGTGATGACCCCCACTCTTGAGCTAAAAAAGGGACGACTATAAGCGAAAGTTGTGGAGTAAGAAACAGGGTCAACCAACACAAGACGCCTCGAAGACAATAGATAGTTGCTGTTCATACTGCCACAACACCTGCCACTACAGCAACTACTAGTCGGTTTGCTAGAAACCTTCTAAAATGTAATAAGTGTACCTTTCATCACACGGGAGCTTGTCGAAGAATTCAGTGCAAGAATTGCAATAGAAAGTGACACACTGCTCATTTCTGCAGAGCACCGACACAACCAATCTCTCAGATCCCTGGCTATTACAAATGTGGTGAAACTGGACACTTCCAGAGAGGTTGTCCAACAACAAGCAACTATGGTGAAGATGGAAGAGTACTAATGATCACCGTAGGAGAGACTATTCTGGAACCCCTGTGAACATCGGTATGTCTTTCCCGATAAAATATATACGAAGCTTAACTTTTTACTAAATCTAATATCAAATAAAAAGTAATTATAAACTACTTTCTCGTCTGAACAAATCGCAGCATTCGTATAAGAATTAAGGATCCTTGCGGGTGAGCTATTATGGTTTCATGTGTACATCAAGGTCATTTATAATTAAGATTTTTAGGCATAGAGTGGGTGATTTCGCCTCATTTTCAGTTCCTTGTCTTGTTGTGAATTTAGGGTAGAGCCACTCAGTCGAGTGTCTTCCCAATCTTAATCATACATGACTTGTATACACCAAGCGATCATAGAGTCTCCTGCTAGAGATTATATTATAAAATTTCATCATTTTCAATTATCAAAACACCCGTCTGCTAGTAATCGCTAAACGAAGTACAATGTTCGCAGTAGAAATAGCAAGGATAAACTAAAAGCACTGAAAACATATACATAGAATGCACTATCGCGCTAACGAACACTTTTTCCTAATCGAATTAAGACCTGTTACGATAAGAAGTTCCGACATCGTCATTAGGCATGGATTGGCTTAGTCCTCTCTATACCAGCTCCATGTGCTACGGAAAAACCCTTCATTTCAACCGTCAACTAACGAAACTCTATCGATCTATAATGATAAAGCCGACACAACTTTCAAATCATCACTCATTTCAAAACCCCGAAGTACTCATGTGAGGAGTGCTATATCTTTTGAAACCTTCCCAAAGTAGTCCCGATATAACATTTAGGAATAGCACGCGTGCAATGAGTCAAGATCATGCATAGAGGCTAGGAATGAATACGGTTAACCTATCACCACAAAGTATATATACGACTTGCGTACACAAGGCGAGAATAGACGGACCAGGTATGAATTGAACCATGAACTTCAAAATGAATCTGACCTATATTACGAGTGAACATGCTAACACTTAGATGAACGTAAACAAATAAGCCCAAATCTACACGACCTCTACGGATCAAATAAGCCCAAATCCACACGACGGAATAATAAAGGACCGCTGGAACACCCACACTAGGAGTTGGATTCACTAGAGAAAAAGAAGATGAAATGGAACAAAAGTACACTCACCTTTCCTCAACCATTGATGTCCCATTCAAAATGCGAATTTCGAGACGAAATTCTCTCTAACGGGGGGATAATGTAACACCAGGCACATTTAGGTCAAAATAAATTGTTCAAAAATCTCAATTGGGATAAATAAAGTATTAGAGATCGTAACTAGGTTTCCAAAAATATAAAGAACACTAAAATCTAAATTATAACGAAGAAGTTATGACTAATCGAAGATCCGCGACAATACTAGTAAAACACTGTTAACCGTAAAACGTGAAATTTCAGTAAAATACTTTTTAGCCTTAGGTATCTAAATGAAAGTTGTAAATATCATTAAATCGTAAACATATATAGAAAGAACGTCCAAATCCTGACTTCGTATGAGGAAGTTATGATTTTTCTAAGTTTCGGATATAGCAGTAGACAGCTAAAAACACGAAATGGAGATCGAGCGACTTTTAGCCGACGCAACCTAAACGAGAATTGAAGATCTAGACAATAGTAATACAATGGTAAAAGCCAGATGAAAACGAAAATGGACGTCAGATGAAGCATGCCACGAACGGATCAGGACTAAACTCACGACATGAGTTATGCAAAACTCACGACGTGAGTTTCGAGATTCAAGGCTATATATAGAAATCGAAGCCTTCCGAATTTGGTTGCTGAAATCCATCCTCTCTCCTAATTCTACACACTGTTAAGCCCCTCTAAACCACCCTGACCCCCTGGTAACACCCCTAGCACATGACGCGAGTCCCAACACCCCGAATCTCCCGAGAAACTAACTTCTTTCCAGTCGAAGTGTTGCCCGTGTAAAGCTCGTTTGTTCACCAGAAATCCACGGTTACGTCAAGAAAGATCATTCCTAGAAATGAAACGTTTCCCGGTTCACCACTTATCAAGTGAGTTCATACCCCTACACTTTTCCAAACTCTTTATATGTTTTATAAGCGGGTGGGGGTGGGGGAATACAAGTATAACATAAGGAAACATGTGTTTCAAACTACTGTTTATGTTTTTCTTATACTTTATGTATTCATTACATGAAGATACCAACTACGAATAATAAACACTATTATCAAACCTGTAATCTTTTAAAAGTTGTTAGTAACAAGGTTTCATTATACAAATAATATGCATATAAACTATGATAAGTATAGTTGTATGGAAATTACAGGTTAGTTCATTTAGAAGGAAAACAATATGAAAACAAGCATATAAATTGTGATAAGTATGATTTATGAGTCAATCCACTGTTCTTATCGTACAAAGTTATAAATAAAAATTCTTATTTTTATTTACTAAAATATTTTTCAACATATTACTCGTGAAATTGTTGTTAGCAAATTATGTGAGACAACGAATTTGTTTAGTATCAAACGAAAGCCCCCCACTTATAGCCAAAGTCTCCTAGAGGGAGAGCGTGAGTTTGTGTATAGATCTATATGGGGTTGACAATCCGACGTCCTGACTGTTAGCTGCAATTGGAACGGAAGTTCTGGGGTGACAAATGTCATTAACTATCTAGATAACGGTCATATTAGTATGGTTATAAGAACTCGCATGCAGAAACAATGACTCATGCACGTAGTAATCCACAACTCAATCAAGCTCAAGGGATAATAACTATATGATTACTTGGTAATTACATCAGGTTTATATATAAATTTTATTCGATAGAGAGTGGAATGTGTGATTTCCGTCTCATTTCCTGTTCTTTGTTTGGTTGTGGACTTAGGGCAGAATCACCTAATCGATTGCCGGTTCAGATCTTAGTTATATATAACTTGTAGGTACCAAGTAATCATGATAGGGTATTATCAAGACATTTAGAATTCAGGGTAAACACATCTTCGACTAGTTTTATTTAAATATAAAACTACAAGTTTTCAAACGAAGTATGACATATTTACTTACACTTACAGTCTTGGAGTATTTAGACTACATCTCAGCTTTCAGGAAAATATAGGATTTTCCAGGTTAAACACTATCACTTTTACAAGTAAACAGTTTTACAAACTCATTTTTAAGGAAAATATAGGATTTTCCGGATCTAGTACATTCATTTCAGACACAACGAATCATATCTCATTTTATAGAAAATATCGGATTTTCTAGAAAACATATACAATAATTTACATACTTATGTGATTATTTAGTGTATATGTTTAGGTTATATAAAATGAAGATTTGATAGATAGTGGAATGCATGACTTCCGCCTCATTCCCTGTTCCTCGTTTGGTTGTGGGATTATGGCAGATCCACCCATTCGACTGTCTATTAGATCTTTGATTTTATATAACTCATATGCACTAGGTAATCATGGTAGGAACTAGTATTGGTCACTTTACGTATGCGAATTCAAAGCTTAAGACAACATTTCATGTTATTAAGGAAATATAGGATTTTCTGTAGTAATACACAAATATTTTCAAGGAACAAAGAACTTACTTTCTAAAAAAATATACTTATGAACTCACCAACTTAAATGTTGATAGACTTTCCAAATCACTTGTATTCTCAGGAAACTAGTAAACAAGTAGTCGTTCAAGTTTCGAGAAGATGGAGCATAGTTGCTTCAAGTCTTTATTTTTGTTATCTACTTTTGAAATCAATCACTCTGGTTTATGTAAAACATGTAAACACTTTATTATCAATAGAATGGTCTTTGTTGCTTTGATTACTATTTTACAGTTGTTATGATACTGGACATGACGTCCTCCGCCCCTGAATGTTTCTGCCGTTCAGGTTTAGGGGTGTGACAATAACTTCTTCGTTATAAACCTATTTTCAACGATCCTTATATCTACGGAAAGGTAATGAGAAGCCCACACTTCTACCAACTTATACCATCCTGAAGAACATCTGAGCAAAAATCCAATTTCCACAAAAGCCCAAAATGACACCTTACCGAAATACCCCTAGGCTCAAAAACATGAATCGAACACCTAGATCACTTCAAATACATCACTCGCACCCAAATGGGCCTAGATATCACATTTTGAAAGGCCCTAATCCTTATAATGAACGATCTTCGGGCTACAACCTCGAACTAGAAATCGACTCGGAACACGATGTTACAACTCTCCCCCACTTCAATTAAATTTCATCCTCGAAATTATTCATTTCCATCCCGGGCATGCCAGACAACCTGAGAAACACGACCATAATCCCAAGGATACCACAGCCTTCCCAAGGCAACCGAAACCAAGTCTAATAGAACTCTCCAAACCCAAAGAAAAACAAATCCTTAATCCCTTACAAAAGACCACATCTACCTTTCCGAAACCTAAAATCTCAAACTGGTCTCACTCCCCGACTGACCGCTCACACCGAACCACTACCATACCAATTCCACATTGAATTCCAAACAAGACAAAACACCTCCATCCCTTGAGGCTTCCATGGGAAATCCCAAAATCATTGCCTAAATATTGTTGCAAAACACATCTACTTGACAGAAGGCTCAGATAATCCTTCGAGTAGAAGATTCGTCCCTGCAACGTTTAAACTGAAATGAGAGTTTCGCAACAGATTCCAATCAACCACTCTGAGATTACTTAATCCAGTCGCAGGCAAATTAGAATATTCCCCAAATAACAAGTGCTTCTACACACAAAGCCCAAATCACAGAAACCACTCGGACTCTTCGTGCCGCCCCCTAGCTACTTTCTAAAAGTAGTCAAGACCTCCCTGGTTCGAACGTGTCTGCCAACTATTTGAGACACCGGACTCATGCCAGGTTACTGAGTTGCAAGACACACAAACACCATATCCCCATGCAACTTCCAAGACAAACCTTATCTAGCGATAATTGGCCAAACCATCTCGCCACCAAATCCTCTGCTAAAAGAATGATACATGCCCAAATATAGCATCATATCATATCTAGTCTCCTATGACCTACCATTTCCTGATTCCAAACATGTTGTGGCCCACCCACAGATAGAACCTTCCTACGACATAAACACAAAGGCTTGATCTAACATCACAACTCAATTTGTTCCCTTACCCTTGAAACCTTCGATGGATGCCCTCGGCATAAAGATACCATAATTCTTATTCCACTGAAACGAAAATCCTACACACAAAGACTCATGATACACCACTCGAGATCTCACCCAAAAAAAAGCAACTCAATACTCAATTCATAACCAGAGATCCATGAATCTGCACTTACATTTCACCAAATAACTTCTGATTCACGACAATCCCTCCGTAGACCGATATATGAAGGTTCCTAAACCATCGCTGAGTAGGCCTGGTAATGGAGCGGGTTTTGACCCTGATCCGATCCAAACCCTTAAGAATTATATAGGTTTGGAGCATAGTTTTTGATTCGTTTATCCGTTAACGACCCATACCCGCTAACCCTTTTATTAAAAGGGTTGGGTATGGATCATCACTGATCCACTCCATTTATAACCTGCCCCGTGTAAATTTTGAATTATTGGTTTATATTGTATAATTCTTAAATTTAATTTTAGTTCCAATCGAAAGTCCAAAGGGAAAATGCCAAAGTCCAAACTGTTTATACATAAGAATCGAGGAATCAACTTCTAGACTTCCAGTCTTCTACTAAGAATTATGATGTCATTTCATTTATATATCATCAAACAATCATCATATTTCACTCATAAATCAATAAATTCCTTCATCAACTGAATGAAAGTTTGTCATTGCTATTCTCTACCACTACAATTGACAATAAAAAATAAATCAGAAGTTACTACAATAGTGATTTTTAATTCCAATCGGAAGTCCTCGAGTATGTAATGTGTGTTCTAAATCAACATTTCTTTTATTTAAGAAAGATTATCTTATGAATTATGTACAATGTGTTTGATAATTCAAAAATCCTATGGGTTACGGGGCGAGTTTGGATATTCGGTGGATAAGGGTATGAATTTGATTATTCAAAACCCTGAGGGTTACGGAGCGGGTTTGGATCGGATTTTGATATTTGTTAAAAGGGTTTGGATCAAGGTTGATTCGCTGCAAACCCACCCCATTACCAGGTCTATTGTTGAGGCCACCAGTCTTGCCCCTAGTCCAACCACCATGTTCCCTAAGAGTCCAAATAACGAGGCTACCAAACCTATAAATCCCTCTACGCCACACACTGAACACCCACTTACCCTTATATCTCAAGATCCAAAACCTTGATCCAACGGTCTCCGCCAATTCCCACCTGTGTTTCGATAATCACACCGGCCTTGCCCACGGGTTCCACCCAACAAGAGCGACGCGGCCCCATCTCCGTCTCAGACCCCCAATGGTCGTCAATCTAGAATAGCGCAATACCCCTCGACAATCCTGACCGGTGTGCACAAGGCATGATTTGATTTCACATTTGCACGCACGGCCACTTGCAACGATAGTCTACCTCGAACTGGTGAACGCTACGATCCCATCACAGTCTTACAACACTTATAACCAACCATGGTTACAACCCTTGGCCTTACCACACCTTAACCATCACAACCCCACACATCCTAAGCTGAAACCTGCATCCAACTACATTCTGTCAGATGTTTGGGACATACATCGAATTCTGAAGCCCTCAACCCAAAGTTAACTACAAGCCTGCTACACATAATAAAGGAGACGTCAACCAGCAGTTGTAAGTTTCCTGAATTCCCACTTACCCTACCTCAATCTAAACAGCCACTCAGGTTGTCTTTCCTCCTGGCCAGGATGTGAAACTTGCCCTAGTTCCACACCCTTCAATTTCTAGTTCCCGAAAATCTTGATCGATTTTTCCCCACTTGGATTCGACAAAGCTCTTTCATTTCTTAATTCCTGATGGATTTTCCCAACTCATCAACCTCATATAGCATGAATTGTCTATGACCTGTGTTAATCAATACTAGCGTTCCATTACTAGGAAACTCCATGATCACCCAACTCCTGAAACCCTGAAGAATACTCTTGAAACATTAACAAATTCCTGAGTTCTTATGATGGCAACTAAAACTATAACCGTTGCCTTGAACCGATGAGTCTTTATCCCAACTTCCAATCTCAAAGAATTATTGAATTTCTTGACTAAAACCCATATGAATATAAAACTCCTCTAACACTTCTGATGACCAAACAACTCATGCAACTGACACTACCATCTTCCAGCTACCGCTCCCCTCCTAACAACAGCAGTGCTTGAACCCAAAAGATTTTCCATAGGCAACCGCCGCTCCTACCGGAACAAGTACTAAAACCACTTAACCCTGAAGATTACTGGAGAACTATCCCGCTGAATCCTGACCATAGACCTTCCACACAATACCCCTAAAGCGAGATATAACCCCTCATTAACCCACTAATGATTCATGGCATGCAAAATACATAAAAAAATTCTCGAAGATATATCCCAACAATAACAGAGAATTAAAAAAAAATGATAATGCTTACCCAAACCAACATAAAATTCAAAGCAACATGAATACCGAAAAGAACACAAAAGATAACATACCTGCAAAATCACCTATTGGAGCATGGACCTCCCCTGTCTGACACTGAAATGATTGACTCCTCTCTGTTAGGTCTCCTTCTCTACCCTCATAATTACCAGAGATTCGCAAAAATAGTTGGAGTAGGTGCACTCACTGCTCCTCCCCTCCTCCTCGGACAGACAACCCTCTTGTGGTCCACTTGGTCGTAGAGAAAACATAACGGGCTTGCCCCCTGAGTACAGTTCCTACTTACATGATCAATCCGGCCACACTTATAGCACCCCATACCCTGGAATGACAAAATCAATCGTACAGTTTCCCACGCATGTTGTACGGACCCCGACCCTGTCGGCCCCTCAATCGATGATCTAAATTCTTGCGTCGCTTCCCGGGACCTTCCCCTGTCTACACTTGATCTGGCCCCCTCTTCCCTAGGTGCTCCAAGTCGACCTCCCACTCACAAAAAGACAGAGTGCGAGCTCCAATGATAGCCATAACCTCGGCGTAGATTGCGCCCTAGTGCGCATCCAGGATCTCCAGAATCTTCTCTATAATTGAACCAAATATCATAGGAGTCTGCTCCATAATAAGACGGTTAATGTTCAACAAGATGAATTCCCACTTCTGCTCACTAATCAGCTCGGTACCTGTACCTGAGATGGAACCAGAACATGAACCTCCTCCTTGAGTTCTCATCACCAAACTTAAATACAACATGCCAATGATCAGAACACACTAAAAAATCCTCCTCCCAGAAATTTCATAGATTCTCCAAGACTCTCCTGATTAAAGTATGGATATAGTGCTTTCAGTATTACGGCCCCAATACTACCTTTCACACATATCCATACTTTCCTCAAGAATTATCCTGAATCCTCTAAGTCACCTTCTCCAATTGATGCACCAAAAATTCACTAAACAGCGCCACAAAACCCATTGAAGCACTCCCTATGCTTTGTTAGGTTCCCGACCTCACCTTGCCATCCGCTACTAAAGAACATCTCATAATGCCAGTCACCCACCTCATGAATACTTTCATATTCACTTAGTAGCTAACTCCCATTACCAAGGAGTTCCATAAAGCACAAAACAAGCAGCATTCATGCAGTAACACTCCAATCCATAAAACGATCATAGCTCATTCAACCTATATACAACAACTCATGCTAAAAATTTACATCCTCGCTGCTCATTGCCTTATGCATGCAAATTATACATAGAATATGATCAAATAGACTGTCGAACGATAGACTCCACCCTAGGACCATTACCAGGCAAGGAATAGGAAATAAGGCCAAATCAATTATTCTAGGGTAATAAGATCCTGACTGTATATAATTTTTAATGCATACACTTAGCAGTTATTGATACCAATAGATATTTCCATTACAGTATAACATCCAATACTCCCAAGACTACAAAGAATCGCACAAATCAAGACAATCTATCCCAGATTAATCAGCTCTAGCATGCAATTCTACCAGCTCATACAACAGACATACAAAGGCCCTTCTCCTAGAATTCTATTATGCAAAAACTGAGCATATTCTTAGCCCTAACTAGCATGGGATTCACAGATTCATAAATCAAATCATATCAGATAACATGTATGGGTATTTTGGGAGAAACTTACTTGAGCTCGACAGATTGCATGCACCACACCCTTTTCTTATCTTAGGAATTTCCTTTCTTAAAAAATATACTTTTCTTTTGAAAAGCTCACCAAACCCACAGTTTGAGTTCAGACACACCCAAGAGTATGTCTGAATCCCTCAAACCAAGGCTCTGATAACAACTTGTAATGTCTTGAAATCAAGTCATAAAATTTTTTGTTTTTAGATTAATAAATCTTTAGTACATATTCTTTCCATAAAACTTGGGTAACCAATATTTAGCAAAACATCATCAAATTAGAGTAATCAACAGTATGCGGAAACATGTGGTGTGTGCTCTGAAATCATCCCAAGCTCTCCTATTTGAAAACCGGAGTACCTGAAACATAAAATGAAAACTGTAAGCACAAATTCTAGTGAGTTCCCCAAAATACCATACAACATGCAACCTTAGATTATCATGCAACATACATATAGTTGCCATGGGCTCCCCGCATGGTCTTTATCTGGAATGTCCTGGGCTCCCCCAATGATATGATATCCTAGTGCCACGGGCTACGCCCGGGGTCTTCCATGCAAGTATGACAAAGACAACTAGCATAACACAAAACACATCATGGGTTGGCATTGGTGTCTTTGACCCATGGATATAGTGAGAAGACTCACATCGCACTGTTGAATCAAATAGAACATCCTTAGCTGCTGGCTGACAGATCCCCGAACTATCACAGTCAAAACAACAACAAATCAACAATTTTGCTCCCATCCATAACCATAAATCCATTACTAGGGTAAATAACCAATTTACCCCTAACCTACTATTGGACCAAGACTTAGGCCCAAACCTAATAGTCTACAAGGCCCAAATACCAAAAAATACCTAAGGCCTAATCCATGGCCCAATTTTCCAAATTGGGCCCAAATCCATAATAGGCCTCCACAAATAGATATCAACCCAAATCTTGATGGCCCACCATGGCCCAAAATAACAATGCCCAAATGATGGCCCAAACCGAACCCCAAAAACCAAAATCCCACTTTGCTAAGTATGTAGTGTGTACTTAGCTTGTACCCTAAGTGTACTTGCTTAAGAGCTTGTATGGTGCACGTACAGGCTTGTAAGCCCAACGTACTCCTCCTATTTGACCAACTCTCACTTGCTATTAATCCATTAAGCCAAGACGCCGAATGTTATAAGCCTTTGCATGGCTTAATGAAGCCCAAACACCAAAGATGAATTCCAAAGGTCAAAATCACTCCAAAATGTCTTAAAAACCACTTAATACCTTCAGACCTTAGTCCAAACTTCCATATCTAATTCAAAGCGACTTCTTAAGTCATAAAGTTCATGACTTTATGACTTAGCATGACTTAATGTAACCCAAATCAAAACCCTATGTCCCAAGCTTCACCAAAAGACTACGAAAACATGCATGGAAGGTTTATACTCATCACGATCCAAACCCTATGACTCCATAAACCCAACAAAGGCCAAATGTGAAGCTCCAAGGTTCTAGAGTAACTTCTACTCACCAGAGCCACCACAAAGGGACAAAAATTTTAACAAAGGGCCACCTAACTAAAACTACATGAAAGATTTGTCATGGTTGAGACTTTATACCTCTAGAAGTTAGATCTAGGTGCACAAAGCATGGATCCAAACACTCCAAGTCAAGCAATGACTCTTCAAGAAGTTCCATCTTCCTCCTCAAGCACCAGAACACACATAAATTAGTTTGAATCTCAAAAATCACTCATATGGAGGCTAAGGGTCGATTTTAGGGTTTAGAGGGACGGAGGCTGAAGATATTAGGGTTAGGTTATGAGACAAGGAGCTTAAATAGGGTCCAAGACCCTAAAATAGGGTTTGGGTTTGATTGTAGTATGCCGAGGGTACATATGGTACGCCCGACATACTCTGAAGAGCACTCGTGACCATCCTGGTTAGGATGCCCCACATACACCACTGTATGCCCTGCGTACTACTCTCTTCACTAATACGCCCCGTGTACGCTTTGTGTACGCCCCACGTACCCGACTAAACCTTAAAACCACCAAACGTCCGAAGGCCACTACTTCTTTGTTATAAGCAAGTTTCCGAAGATCCTTATATCTAAAGACAGGTAACGAGAAGCCCTACACTTCTATCAACTCATAACATCCTTATGACCATCCGAAAAAAAATCCAATTTCCACAAAAGCCCGAACTTAGACTTTACAGAAATACCCCTATGCTCCAAAACACAAACTGAACACCCGGATCACTTCAAATACATCACTCGCACCTAAATGGAAATAGATTTCACCTTTTCAAAGGCACTAATCCTTATATTAACCGATCCTCAGGACACAACTTCGAATTAGGAATCAATTCAGAACATGGCATTGTATTTGTTAGAATATTCTAATATTCTATTAGAATTTTTTGAATACTCATAATTTAATATTCTACTAAAATATTCTAACATTCTAATAATTTGATTTGAATATTTACAGTATAATATTCTATTAAAATATTTCATGTATATTTTGAAAAAAACGGTAATTTTTTTATTGTTTTATTTTTCTTTTTAATTTTTTTGGACAAAATAAATGACGAAAACAATATTTTAAAAAAAATCGAAAAATTTCATTTATTTAGCATTTAAGTTTTTTTATCTCCAAAATGAATAGCTAGTATTGCGTTCTCATGTCTCACAAAATATGATGGTCTCACATGAACTTAACAATATATATATATATATATATATATATATATATATATATATATATATATATATATATATATATATATATACTTTTCTCCTTTTTAAGTCCTTAACCACTATTAACTTCAAGTTTTCATAATAAAAATGTCACAAAACATCATTTGCTAATATGATATAATTTCTCATGTATCATCGATTATCATAATATAGCTCAAATTTTGGATGTATTATTGTCCATATTGTAAAGTTGAGGTGACAAAATCTCATAGGTTTTCTTTGTTTTCGGCTTTTTGCAAATTATTTGCACTTTCACACACATATATATATATATATATATATATATATATATATATATATATATATATATATATAGAGAGAGAGAGAGAGAGAGAGAGAGATAGAGGGAGAGAGAGGTGGGTTCAATTGAGAAAATAAAAAAAGTTGAGAATGGGGGAATCATTCTCGGCTACTCATTTAATCAAAGCATAAAAAGACACGGTGGCAAACTTGTAAATATGATAATAACCTTCAATCTGAAATACGTAACTGTATAGAAATTTCGATCGTTCATCATCCAAATTTCTCCTCCAACCTTCAACAATCATCCAGATTTCTTCAGTTAAACTAGCATCAACATCATCCGGTGTTAATCAATCATTGATCTTCGTCAATAACATGTTTATGAACACGATTCAACAGTTCACAACAAAAATCCGTTTTTGGTTCTTTTAATCCAACCTTCAATTCTACTTGAATACAATCAGATCTTCAACATCTACGATTAATTATACTCCCAGCGTTATTAGATCAACATCATCGATGATCAACAAAAAATCCACTTCATATCATTCATTCAACATCGATTCTCAAATAAAACTTCAAAATTGAGGTTAGAAAAAGATCAAATCATTTTTTTTTGAAAAACTTCATATAATTTTCTATCTATCTACTATTTTGTAAGATTTAAATAGTCAAAGTATCATGTTTTTAACATTTTTAAAAAAGTTAAATTGTATGCACTCCAACTCTTTGATGAAATGCATAAACTAAATTACCACGTTATATGAATATATGAATATGTTTTTCTCACCTGAATCGGTATATGATTATTAAAACAAAAAAACGAATATGCAAGTCTGTATGTTATTCATATGTGAATAACATATAAAAATTATATATATTTGTGAAAACACATTGTAATATTCATATGTGAATATACTATGTAATGTTCATAAGTGAATATATCATCTAATATTCACAAGTGAATATACTATGTAATATTCACATGTGATATACCATGTAATACTATGCAATATTCAGATATGAAAATATTATCTAATATTGATAAGTGAATATACCATCTAATATTCACAAGTTTGTATGTTATTCATATGTGAATAACATATAAAAATTATATATATTTGTGAAAACACATTGTAATATTCATATGTGAATATAGTGTTAATATTCATAAGTGAATATATCATCTAATATTCACAAGTGAATATACTATGTAATATACACATGTGATATACCATGTAATACTATGTAATATTTAGATATGAAAATATTATCTAATATTTATAAGTGAATATTCCATCTAATATTCACAAGTGAATACACTATGTAATATTCACAAGTGAATGAATCGTCTAATATTTAAATATGAATATAGTATGTTTAGTATATGCTATATTCATATATGAATGATACTTAAATTGTAAAAAAAAAAAAATAATCATAGTTATTATTCATAAGTGAATAACGAATGTACTGTAGTAAAAACCTGATTCATTTTTATTCACTTATGAATAACGATAGCTGAAAATATATAAAAAAAAATGATTTTATCTTAAAACTATATCAATATGGATGTCTATTTGTAGAGAATAAAAAATCATGAACTTTGGTATATTTAATATCATTTTTCGATAAATATAGCTTCTTAAAAATAAAAATAAACGTAAAAACTATGTTTTTGTATATATTAAGGTAATCTTTAACATAGTTTAAGGAAACATATTTTGTTGGAAAACACATGTCTATTCCTTTACCATTTCCATTGGTACAACGGAGGCTTTTGCAGTAAAAATAAATGAGTGGTTGAGAATGATTCCCCCATTCTCAACTTTTTTTTCTCAATTGAACCCTCCTCTCTCTCTCTCTCTCTCTATATATATATATATATATATATATATATATATATATATATATATATATATAGATAGATAGATAGATAGATATATATACATATATATATATATATATATAGATATATATATATATATATATATATATATATATATATATATATTAAATGAGGATGCTCTTAGCTACCTTAGGTATTTGATGTTTTTGACTTTGGCCACAAATATTGAGGTTCTTGCTAATTTTTTATTCAATTCTTTGTGGTTTTGTAGCTTTAGTCCCTGTAGGTTTTTCATTGGTTTTCTTTGTTACTTTTGGTCCAATTCACTGGTCAAAAGTTGGATATATGTCTTGGATAATGTTATCATGTTGTGTAACCAATTCATTTCATTGAAAATGGTGTTTGATGCTTTACTTAGTTCCCAAAACACGTGTTGTCATTCTGTGTGCTTCTGTTTAAAAGTTTTTCCTCCATTGATTTAGTTATTACATATTCGTGGGTTTCTTTTTACATCGTCTTATCTATCTCTCAGTTTGATGGTAGCCTTTTCTCCGACTTCGGTTTCGTCATCTCCATCTTCAGTCTTTTGCATTCAAACACATCTGCTGAACCATTGGAGGAAGCTTCTTGCATTTGTCTGTTTCTGATTTAGAACCAAATATTTTAATCCCGTCTAAGGCCACTCTTGAAGATGATTTATGGAAAGAAGATGGTAGTTTCAACTACGAAAACAACCACTCTAAGGTCTCGTTTTCAACCGTTTTTTGGGTGTTTTTGTTCTCCTATTCTATTTAATCTTGATTTCTAATTTGGGGCTTTTTGTGCAAATAGGTCATTAGGGTTACGGTGGGTTCACCACAATCGACACAGTTAGGTTGCAAAATGAGTTCAAGTAGCGGAAGCCCAAATTCTTCTTCAACTCCTGCTGCGATGGCGACTAACCGTAATGAGGCTTTATGGGATCTTCTTTAGGCTGCAGTTGGTGAAGTTGCTTATTTGAGGATGGTAGAAGAAGCCGCTTCTGATGGGTTTTGGTCATAAGAACATCCTATGTGCTGATACAAACCCTAATGCTTGGATCTAGGTTTCTCTATTGTACATGCAAGTTATCCAAGACTATAAACCCTAATTCTAGCATACAAGTAATCATATTAACATAAGAATGGGTTTAAGATATTACCTTGATTGTTATGTAGCAATAACAATCACAATTCTCCTTGTAATGACTTTAGAAAGCTTAGAGTCACAAATATCACTCCTCTAAAGGTTCACAAACACCAAGAGCAAGAGGATGAAGACGAGAAGAGAAGGAGGCTGCCCAAAACATGTGGAAACCCTAGAAGGAAGCTTGTCCATGTTTTTAGGCATAAGGGTTCCTTAAATAGTGAGGCTATTAGGGTTATCTAACAAGGAAACCCTAATTTGGATGCTTAAGCCCTAAGCAACCCATGGAACCCTTTCCTTAAGGCCTTGGACGATTTCTTATGGGTTTCCCCATAGAATTCGTCCACTCCTTAATATAAGGCAATCCATAGCCCAAATTGCAATTATCTTATAATTATAATTCCAGTCCCTTAAGTTTAATTAATCTCTTTTAGTCACAAACTTAATTCTTATTAATTCTTGACTAATATTAATTAAACAATATGATTTCTCCTTTAATATATTATTCTCATAATATATTAATAAATCATATTTAATCCTTTCTCTCTATAATTCATCCTATCAAGTTGCTTTGGTGAAGGCAACCCAAAAGGACCATGTACCATCGGGTCAAGTACATACCAAAATAGTTATGGACTTAGACACTAATCCAACAATCTCCCACTTGGATAAGTTCTTATTTGTGGTGGTCGTATGACTTCTGATCCTGATCTACAATCGTAGCTTTCCAAAGCCGCTATCAACTCTGATCCTATCAGATACGCGTGTCCATTAGATAAGGGATAATATATTCCTCCATTCTAGATATCGTATGAGACATGATTTCAAATCATTCTCTTTGTACTATTTCTCGACTTCCGATTTATGACGACTGACTAATTGAACCAATCAAATTAGCCCTAGCCCGACCGAGCATTTACGTTTGTCATCACTAAATCATCGAGGGGCCCAAAGATATCGCTTTTATCCTACTTTGGATAAAAGGAACGGATAAACTTCGATTCAATGCTCGCTTGCACTCACTCACCGAATCACACACAACAATATGTTTTATGACACCAAGTTATTGGTGCGTTTACATATTATCAATGTGCAACCGATTTGCGAGATACAACTCACACATATCAGTTTCAAGAATATAAGATGTTATCGTCTCACCAATCACTCGTGATAACAATCCATGAAGTGATCCAAGTGAGCGTGGGTTTAATCCAATGCTCAAATCATATTCATAAGCACTCATGAACGTTGCAGCAAACATCTGCTTATGTCTAATGCTCTTTATACAATCCACACAACAATTTATGACAGTCTTCATCCATACCTACTTCCAACATATGAACGACTGTGGCCCGTTCGAATAATTTGACTGTTCTTAACCAACTAAATTATTCAGGAAGTCAAAACATGCAAAGTGAAACACAAGAATAATACTAATCCCATATGGCCTCAAACCTTTGAGTATAAATAAAACTCCTTTTATTTATCACCATATCGATTACTCATTATTTGTCGTTTCAGGTAATCAACTTCTTACTTGAATTACAACACTTGTCCCATGCTCCTAGCATGCACACAGTGTTTACCTATGGTTCTTGCTTTGTGAAATAGATCAAATTGAACACATTTCCAATCATTCTGATTTCACAACTCCTAATCCTTTTCCATAAGTGTAAGATTATCAAATTCTTGCCACTTATAGAATATGCTAGATTCTAACATTTTATGCAATGATCCTTTCGTAATATCACTGCACCAAAGTCACAAAGACTATTGCCAATGAATTACAAGGTCCTCTATCGGAGATTGTTACAATACAATTCGTTAGATATGATGTCTCTCACTCAAAGTACTTTCCTTTGAACATCCTTTTGCATAAGAGTTTCTAATCTAGACATAGATTTTTTTAATATTCAATTCCCAATATGGACACGTTTCCATATTTTCCATATGACAACTCATTCTTAATATAATCTTATCTATTCATAATAATGTCGATATGGTCCATCCAATATGGAAACATTTCCATATTTTCCAATACTATACTTCCAACTACTCACAAGCAACCAATCCTCGACGAACTTTGGATTGTCCTTTGATAGTTGTTTAGTCAAAACCGATTCTTGTCCCTTTTCCCTCTAAATGCACTAGACATTTGAAAAATTTTAGAATGGTCATATATTATAGCATTTGCAATTAATCCTATACCCGAAGCGTATGGGACACGATGCATAATTTCTTACATAAAGATTTGATACTTTATCAATCTTTTGCCATAATGTTTTATTTGCTATGTTCTCAAAATTCAAATTGTGAAGAGGAATGCTGTAATCATAATCGAAATTTTAACAACACACTATGTACCTTTGACTAAATTTATTACCATTTCTAAACCTAAGCCTTTAGATTTGAAATGAAGCATAATATTCTCTCTCTTAATTATATCAAAACAACTTTTCAACTCTTACAAATTTGCAAAGTATAACTATTGTTTTCTATAATTAATATTGCTAACTCATAATACTTTCCATAATAATCATACAATCATAACTTTTATACTCCCACTATCATGATGATTATTATAAACATAACACTTATGCTCCCACTAGCTTTGACATGTATTCAGAAACCAGCTTAACTTCTAGAAAAACAATACTTATTGAATTTCATAAGTTCATGTTTCTAATACTTAGTGCTTTAATAATCTTTTATCAAGGCCTCTTGAACTTATACACCTTTGTCATAGATAGCTCATATGTGTGTCTAAACAATTCAGACTAATTGCCAAATCTCACAATTCGAATCATGGAAAGGGATACTGTAACCATAATCGTATTCGAGATTTCAATTTCACAATCACTATCTTCTTAAAATCTCTCTTAGTGAAAGTATTTCCTCACAGTCATTTTCATGATGGAGGGAATCTTATGACACTTAGATTTTAATGGTGTATGTGTTCCTATCCATGTGAATTTGTTAAAACCAAAGTTTACGACAAATTCTTCTCATATGGATCGAACTTTCTTAATCTTGATTTCTTTGCCTTATGGTAACACAGCTGCCCACCATGTCGTCCAAGTAGTTAAGCAGCTCACCCTTTTCAATCAATGTACTTTCCATTGATCAAGGTCCTTGCCTTTTATGCATTCAAATGAGAACTCATAGGAATCACATGCATAATTAACTCAATTGGAATGGCACAGAAACAAAATAGTGTCAACACGATAGGTTGTAAACCTCAACTCGTGTGCTAGTGATGATCGATAAGGTCTATTTTGATTTGTTCTTGAAACCTTTCAAGACCATTAAGACTCCCACTAACTCATGACATATAAGATTCTCTTGTCAATAAACAGTTCTTGACAACCAAATATTCAAGAGTTAGTGTAGTTTTTGTCAAAAAACTTCATAAATTGGTCATAGTTGGTCTTTGTCTTATCCAAGACATCACAACTTTTCCACATTTGATGAATGCTATAAACCTTCTTAATACTTATCACTCAATGTCGCAATCTTAACTCTAAGACTTGTTTTGGAACGAAGTATGATTGACCTCTTCATTTAACCATTTCTTCAATTCTTGATTCCTCTTCTTAGACATATAATTGTACTAAGACTCACTTAGAGGATCAATTGAGATATGGTTCTTAATCATTAAGACCTATCATAAAGCATAAAAGGTACTCTCCCTTCTTAGAATGGAGAAACTTTTATCTTTCTGCCTACTTGACTCTTCTTATTCGTTTTGCTATTGATTTAAATCTTTTTTAATCAATTCACAATTACACTTAATCTTATAAGTGTAATCATATTTACTAAACCTTTAGTAAACCATGACGAATTTCTTTGTTACTCTTATGGTGGACTTTGATCAACACATAACTTTGTGTACTTGATCTCCTTAGTCCTTCACTTGACACTTTGTCAATGAATTAGTATAATTTCCAAATATGAAATTTCTCATTCATCGTGCAACCAAGTCGCGTGATTCCAAGTTTCTGTCTAATTGAAACTTGGGCGATGAGAAACTCTCCCTACTTGGTAAATTCTCAACCTTTCGTTAATTATCATAAATAAGAGTCATATCCACTCATTGTAGAAATATGCAAACATCAATTTTCTTAATGATTTGATTGCAAGGAAATAAACAAATAAATAAATAAGTCAACCCAAAATTTATTTTATGTATAAAAGCAGTGGAAAACATTTGTCCTTACAATGCAAAATCCATTGAAAACTATGTATTCAAAAAGAAAATTCCTATACTCTATCATAACTATCTAAGCTCAAAATCTAATCTTCAAGTCCATGTGATCGAGATCCATTTCTTTGTAATTAGACTCATCTTGCTCTTTCGTCAAGCTTCCTTTCTTGTCACCGATCCTACAAAACATTCAAATGCAATCTTATCACATCATGTATTAAGAATCAACGAATAAGAACTTAATGGAGTTAGATAGTGGATTTTACCTGAAGCATAGCCATACTCTTTGACTCTCCCATCTTCTGGAATCTTTAGGCTCTTAGGGCAGACTTCTATCCAACGCCCTTTCTCTTGGCAGCAAACGCAGGTCGATTCTCCTAGAACGTCCTCGGAAGCATGGTCGGTTGACTTTCCCAACAAATACGCTCCATTGCTTCGCCAAATCATTTCTGATTCAATAGCAATAAGCATGTAAGTTAGGTCAATGAGGTTATGGTCATGATCCATCATATAATACTTTCTTTTGAACTCATTATATGATTCAGGCAGTGACTGCAAAACCCAGCTCACAACCAACTCATCCGGGAATGACACACCCAACATTATCAACCTATCAATGTGTGATTTCATTCCTAGAATGTGGGCACACATGGGTTTACCATCTTCATGTTTCATTTCCAATAGGGATTTAGTGATGTTGAACCTTTCAATTCTTCGATCTTGTGGGTTATGGAGAACAATTGGAGGAGGTGGAGGAAGTGAAGCATGATATCTTGTTCCTTGATCGAATCGTGGAATACCATCTTCATGTGGAATGCTTGATCCACGGGATTTGGGAAGACCATAGTTGTCGAACTTGGACATCTACAAAACGGGAGAAACAAATTCAAGTTAGTTGATTGATTGAGTCCTTAGTAAATCACCCAAATGAGATACTAAGACTAGGACCCAACACAATATTCTACAACTCGGGAAAGGGATGTCGTAACCCAAATTGCAGAACATTTGAAGGTAAGTGAATGGCGATTCACTAATTTCCACCATAAAAACGAAAAACAGAGAAATTTAGGTTTTTAAATCTATGAAAACTCCTAGATCCTTTGAGATTCATTGAACACTTCAATGGCATGTTTAAATCTCGATATGCCCCTCTTGTTTGTAACTGGGATGCCGAGCATCACAAAGCGGGTGTGAATAACCATGCAAAATACATGGTGCCCCCACATGCTACAGTCACCTATTCGATGTGCCGGTAAACCATACACGCTCCACCGAACTATGACAAACATTGAGTCACCCTTTGCTACCTTTGCTTAGAACCATTTAGTGTGCCGGTAAACCACACACGCTCCACTAACGTCTTCGCAAGGGCACAAAGTGTAATTTCATGGAATTTCATCAATTCACTTTTTCCTAAGTAACTAAGATTGGGAATTTGAAAACATTTAGTTACTTTTGTACTTCAATATACTTATAATGGAAGGTTTCGTCCTATCCTACCCGTTCGGCTAACGAACCTCCACTAGTCAAGAGTGCGGTGGGTAAGAGTGGATACCCATTCAATCGCCATTTTATAGGCAATTTCCTTAAACACCCCTTATAGACTAGCTTCGTGAATAAGGCCTACTAACGGTAAGACTGACTTTTACTCATACATATATAGTATAGGGTGTATTTTACAACTTTTAAAATACTAGGTGGTCAAATTTAACAATTATATTTTTAACTCAATTAAATTTTAAACCAAAACTTTTATGGATTTATTAAACCTCTTTTAATTATACACTTTAATTAATTAATAAAATCAGAAGGGTGTGATTTGAACTTTTTCAAAACAATACTAGGGTTTTAGAATTTAACATTCCTAATTAAACTTTTAATCAACTTTTAAATTCCAAAACTTGAGGGCAAGTTTTGAAACATTTCAAAACATTAGGTTTAGAAGTTAAATATACATCAAAATTAAACTATTAATCAAAATTTAAATTCCAAAGCTTGAGGGCAAGTTTTGAACCATTTGAAAACATTAGGGTTTCAACTATTTAAATTTCAAAACTAAACTTTTGAGTTCAAATTTAAACTATAAAACCTAAAGGGGAAAATATGAAATTTTTCATAACACAAGGATCAAATAACAAATAATCTGTGTAGACCCAATATGCATGTCGTTATATGTGTTGTGCTGGTAGACAGGGGAACTCACTAAGAGTTCGCTTACAGTTTCAATTTATAGTTTTAGGTATGTCAGATAATCGTGACAAGACGATGGCGTGATCATACACATTCCTCGATGACTTGTTTCTTTCGGATTTGTGACACACTGATCTTTGGATATTTATATTTGGTACTTGGCTTGGATATGGGTTTTATTTGAAAATGATGATTTCTTTTAAATTTAAAAATGAAAAATTTTATCATTATTTTGGAATGTTACAAGCTAGTATCAAAGCCCTAGTTTGAGAGAATTGGATGAGCATTCGTGTAAATCTAGAATCAAACTAAGGATGTTTAAAATTTTCCAAAATGATTTTCAAAGTTGTTATTAGAAGTAACCAAGTAAGGAAGAGATGTGTACGATCAAATGGAGCAAGAAAGTTTACCCCAAGATACCCACACTGTTATTTGTTTATAAGTTATGTGATAGAACTGCATGCTAGTAATAGGCTAGGGATCTTCATGAATTGAATGATAAAATTTTCTGATGTATAATGCATGATAGCCTAGGGGAACTCTCTGTTTGATATATGAAATTGACATCACTACTATAGTTACTTAGTATGTGCACCATAGTTAAGATTCTATAGCCTAAGAATGTTTGATTTAGCCTTATTTCCTGTTCCTTGGCTAGTTGTGGGCTTAGGGTAGAATCAAGTATTCAAATGTCTATAGGATCCAACGTTATATATGATTAGCATGAACGAGTGGCTGCAAGGTTGGTGGAAGTTTCATGATTGAGTATGTGGGTGCAACATGCCAGTTGAGGAGTGATTAGCCAGACACACACTCTCTCTCTATCTCACTCACTCTAGAGGGAGTGAGTATATGAGATAGAGGGGGGAGAGAGAGAAAGAGAGAGAGAGAGAGAGAGAGATAGAGAGAGAGAGAGATGGAAAGAGAGAGAGAGAGAGAGTATAGAATATATGTGTATACTAGTTATGGGTTGTTTTCAGGTAGTTTGTGATGATCCACAGAGACAAATAAGGGTAGGTATGGAAGGTAGTATAGGCTCGTACTACTGAAAGTACAGGACTCGTACGCATATCAAGGAAATCATGAAACCTGAGAGTTAGCTTCTATGTGATTATTGTATTGTCTGAATGGTGGCATTTTCTGATACATTTATTGGTATGGTATTCACAAGATGATATGGTTTAGGATCTGGAACGGGTAGCCAGGATAGGCCAGGGTTAACTAATGATCAGATTCATGAGCTGATCGCCACCAAGGTGGATACTGTTGTTAGGGGTTCTATTATGTGGTTGTTTTGGTCTATCAAGACCGCTATTATCAAGCTATTTAAAGAACACTATGCTGCCCTCACAGAGGATGTTGCTGCAACTACCACGACTGTTGCTGCTGTAGGGATTCGAGAGCAGATATCATTCCAATATTCGGACTTCGACAACATAAAGCCCCCAGAGTTTGATGGGTTCAAGGACCAGATTGTGGTGATGAGGTGGTTGTCTGATGTGGAGGATTGTTTCTTCACATTTTCTTGCCCAAATGACCAGAAGGTCAAGTACGCCTTGAACCTTCTCCGGTTAGGGGCGAAGGATTGGTCGAGACTGGTGACCGGTTCGTATACTCCTAAACAGAGGGATGTTGTTACTTGGGAGCAGTTCTCGGAGTTGTTCCATACGAGATATGTTCCTTTGTTGGAGAAGGACTGATTGGCTGAGGAGTACCTGGAACTAAGACAGACTACTAAGACGGTGACGAAGATCACTAAGATGTTGACAAAGAGGGCTCTTTTCTTCCCTAAGTTTTGTACTTCGGAGTAGGCTCAGATGACTCAATACTGGAGCATGGTTAAGATGCATATTTGACAGTTTGTTACTACCCAACGTTACGGTACACTCGCTGAGATTTAGGATGCTTTGAGGAGACGAGAGATTAAGATAGAGACCCAAACACGGATGCAACGTTAGGGTCCAGTTCAGTCCCAGCATGCAGCGATGTGGTTTCAACCTGCTGATTCATGATCAGGAGGTCAGAGGGGTTGCACTTGTGGCAAGTGCGGCAAGGTTGATGAGGGTGTTTGTCAATCTTTTTTTGGGTTCCATATATGTGCCGAGGAGGGGCATTATATGAAGGATTGTTGTGAGCGGGCCCTACTACCAAGCACCATGATTTGTTATCATTGTGGTCAGTCTGGCCATGTGAAGGGTAACTATCCCTTGCTCACTGCAAGGTCGATGCAGGCTCCAACACCGTACACTTTAAGGATCACAGATGGACACCAGGTTACGGTGGAGCTCCCGAGCACTCGAGGTTGTGCTTTCCAGCTCACTATGAAGGAGTATAGGGCAGGGCCATACATTGTTACTGGTATGTTTCTTTTATTATTCTGTCAATTATTTCATGGTATGCTTATATTCATGATTCTGCCATGTACCTTCTTTGTGAACTCCTTACCTGCTCTTGTTCTTTTAGATTTGAGTGCGAGTCGGTCTTTTGTGTCTTAGTCTTTCAGTAGGAGTTTTGTTTTGACTCTTGGAGAGTTGGAGTTACCATTGCGGGTTTCTATCGCCAACGAACACGGGGTTTCTACATCGAGCGTTTATCAATGCTGTGTTTTGGAGATTTTTAGGGTGCCTTATCCGATTGACTTAATCCATATTCCCATAAAGCATACGTGCGTGATTGTAGGGATGGAATGGCAGGTTTGTTGTGATGTTTGATTGTGAGAGTCAACAAGTGGTGGTTCGAACACCAAGTGGGGGAGAACTGATTATTTATGGAGAGAATACCAAGGTCGGATCAGCCTTTTGTTCTGCTGTCAGGACTTGACAGTATCTTCAACTTAGGTTTTCGGGTTATCTTGCATATGTGGTCAATAGTCGGGTTAAGAAGGAGGTTTTGATGTCGGATGTGCTCGTGATTAGGGAGTTCCCAGATGTGATACCAGAGGAATTCCCGATGTACCTCCGGAGATGCAGGTTGAGTTTAGGATCGATTTGAACCCCGGTTGCTAAGGCGTCGTACCGATAGGCACCACTAGAGATGCAAGAGTTATCCTCTCAGCATCAGGAGCTGTTGAGCAAACAAATTATCATATTGAGCAATTTGTGTTAGGGAGCACTGGTATTGTTTGTGAAGAAGAAGGAGGGGTCTCATCACGTGTTAATTGATTATTGGGAGTTGAAAAACTTGACGGCGAAGGACCATTACCCAGTTCCATGTATTAATGAGCTTTTTTTATCAGCTGGAGAGTGTATCTTGGTTGTCTAAGATCGATTTGAGGTCAGGCTATCATTAGATGAGGGTAAGAGAGGAGAACATGGAGAAGAGAGTGTTTCAGACCCGTTATGGTCATTATAAGTTCTTGGTGATGTCGTTTGGGCTCACCAATGCGTCTGCGACATTTATTGATTTGATGAATCGAGTGTGCACGCCGATGCTCAATCGATCAGTCATCGTTTTTATTGATGATAAATTGCTCTATTCCAAAACTAGGTGCAACATGAGGAGCGTCTGTGAGAGCTACTGGGAGTTCTAAGGCGGTAACAGGTGTATGCCAAGTTCTTGAAGTATGAGTTTTTGGTTACGGCAGGTCCAGTTCTTAGGAAACCTCATGAACCAGAATGAGAATATGGTCAACCTGACTAAGATTGAGGTTGTTATGCAGTGGTAGGTTCTTGAAGTATCCTTAGAAGATTAGGAGTTTTATGAGATTAGAAGGGTATGATCAGATATTCATTTAGGACTTCTCCAAGGTTGCTATACCCCTCACTTGTCTGACGAGGAAGGGCGTGCGTTTCCTTTGCATTCGAGACATTGAGACGGAAGTTATATAAGGCCTTAGTGTTGACTCTTCATGAGGGTTTTGAGGATTTTGTTGTGTATTGTAATGCTTCCATCACTGGTCTGGGGGCAGTTCTTATACAGCAAGGTACATTTAGTGCGTATGCATCTAGGCAGCTGAAGCCATATGAGGTTTGTTATCCTTAATATGATTTGGAGTTAGGAGCATTGGTGTTTGCTCTCAAGATTTGGCGACATTATCTGTATGGAGTTCAGTGTACCATCTACACGGATCACACAAGTTTGAGATATCTCATGGATCAGGTGAATCTGAACATGAGCCAACATAAAGCGGACTGACGTAGTTAAGAATTACGACTGCGAGATTCTATACCACCCGAGGAAAGTGAATGTGGTCGTTGAAGCTTTTTAGACGTAAGTCGGCTAGTTTTTTTTTTGGGTGCCTACGTGTGAGGATTTCAATTGATTCGCCATTATTGTTTGATTTCGGAGGCTCATGCTGAGCGAGTCAAGAAAGAGAATTGGAAGCAGGAACGAACTAGGGAAAGAATGACAGATTATCTACCGACAGTCGTGGATTATTAACCCAGTGCAGTCGGTGTTGGTGATTTGTTAACATCAATATTATTTAAGTGTAATGGGATTACTTTGTTGACCAAAGGTGATCTTAATAAATATTAAACAAATAAGGAAGCTGTGGAGTACACACTTGTTTAAGTTTGATCAAGTTTTCCAAGTACATTGTCATTTAGGGGCAAAGCCCCTAAACAAACGGGAGTCCGAGGGCAGCGCCCCTGGGAGCGGGGTCGAAGGGATGGAAGCCCCTGGCAGGGTCCAAGGGGCAGAGCCCCTGGCTGGGGTTGAGCTGTATAAAAAAATGCATCAGAAAATCATATTTTCAGAGAATTGACCATTGTTTGACCCTTATCCAAACTTTCGTTTTATGTCAGTTTTTATAGTTTATGACAGTTTGAAACTGTCATATGACAGTTTTCAGACAAAGATCATAAATTCAGTTTTGGTCTCATTTTTCTGGTACAGATGAAAATATCATCAAAGCATTCTAAATTCTTGTCTCTTTGAGTCTTATCCGATTAAAGAATATTGGGAGTACAACCCAAATGCTTTAATCTGAAATTGTTTTACACAATTCTCAGAATTCCAAGCCTTACTATACCCCAATTTCTAACAGTCGGGTTTTTGTACCAGATTTTGGTGGGGTCAGGAAGACTATGCTGGAGGAGGCACACAATTCCATATTTTCGATACACCCTAGCGCCACCAAGATGTATCGGGATTTGTGACTTAGTTACTAGTGGTCGTGAATGAAGAGGGAGATAGCCTATTATGTTAAGAGGTGCTTAGCATGTTGGATAACCAAGGCCAAGCACTAGAAGCCACATGAAAAGCTTTAGCCCTTGGAGTTTCCTATGTGTAAATGGGAGCAGATCACCATAGATTTCATCACCAAGTTACCTTTAACGACTAAGGGGTTTGATGTGATTTGGGTGATAGTGGACCGTCTGACCAATCATGCCCAATTCTTAGCTATTCGTGAGAGCTCCTCGACCGAGAAATTGGTCGATGTTTATGTGCACGAGATTGTCGCTCGCATGGAGTTCTAGTTTCTATTGTGTCCGATCAACATGTTCAGTTCACTTCTCGGTTTTGGCAGAGGTTCCACGAGGAACTGGGTACGAGGTTGCATTTTATCACTTCTTATTATCCATAGACTAATGGCCAGGGCGAGAAGACCATTCAAACGCTTGAGGATATGTTATGAGCATGTGTGATCGATTTTGGTGAGAGTTGGGACTCCAACCTTCCCCTAGCTTAGTTTTCTTACAACAACAACTAACACTCTAGTATTATTGCGCCGCCGTTTGAGCTTCTCTATGGGAGGGAATGTCATACCCCATTCTGTTGGGGAAAGATCAATAACAGGGTCATGGGGAATGCTAAGGTAGTTCTTCACAAGACAAATCTTATTCAGCAGATCATACAAAGTTGGCAGAAAATTTATTCCAACAACATCGATGCGAGTTGGAATTTCAGGTTGGCGACATGGTTTTACTGAAGCTATCACCCTGGAAGGGTGTAATACGCTTTAGGAAGAAGGGAAAGTTGGGGCCCCAATATATCATACCGTTTCGAGTGATTTTCAGGGTTAACAGGGTGGCCTATCGGTTGGATTTTCTTGATAAGCTTAGCCGGATTCACAACACCTTCCATGTTTCCCAACTTCGGAAGTGTATGGTTGATGATTCAGCTGTAGTGCCTTAGGATGATATTAAGGTCGATGAGCGCCCAAATTATGTTGAGAGACGATTGACGGTTTTTGATAGGAAGATGAAGGTCTTGCACAACAAGGTGGTGTCATTAGTTAAGGTCCAGTGGCAGGATCAGAAGGATTCTAAGTAGACCTGGGAACCCGAGGTAGAGATGGGGGAGCATTACCCAGAGTTGTTTGTGACAGTGGACTTCAAGGACGAAGTCTGATTCAAGTGGGATAAAATTGTAACATTTGGATTCTTGGAGGCATTCAAGTTTATTGTAATTTGGATTTTGGGTGGGACCACTTCATGGTGAAGGCATTCCATGACATGGTGATGTTCAAGGTATCGCGAACTTTAAAAGGCCGCCACAACATGGCAACCTATGGCCACATCATGACAGTTATTTAAAGAGAAACCCTAATATCTGAGGTTTTCTCCCTTATTTAAGAGGATGTGATCTTGGTCCCTTTTTACTCTATTTGACCTAGCTTGAGCCAAAGACATGCATTGGAGATGCATGTCTATAAAGCAACAATTTTTATGGTCCATTGGATGAGAGAATGCCTTCAGAGAAGATTGAATGGCTAGTTTTATAGATTAAGAGCTTATTGGATTAAACTGCTCTGAGCAGTCCCCTTGACATGGAAAAGGGTCACCATGTCGTGGCTCATGACATCCTTGCGACTGTATGTCCAATAGTCTCCACAGTGTTGCTAGAGGCTAGCCACGATGTGGTGACTGACTAAGTTTACTTTTAACCGGGATTTTTGACCATGTTTGACCTAAGAGTATTTTAGGTATTTTTGAGCAATACTTTGAAACAATTATCCACATTATATTATTGAGTTTTCATTTTAAAGCTTACAACCATAGACCATCGTAAATATCTGTACAAACATAAGTTATTATGTGCATGAGTTATTTTGTGCAGCTATCACTAATCAATAATCCACGATCTTCAGGATGTTTTTTTACGTTTGTGTTTTGTTTTTCAATTCATCCAATAACAGGATAGTCCCATATCTACCTTTCTAATAGTCGGTTTGATTGCACAAGATCAAACTATTTCTAGACATAACCTGGTAATAATAATAATCTTGTTTTATTATTTACAAAAAATTATTATAAGGTTCTCAATATCAGTTGTATCACAACAAATTGATAATCAATTCACCATATCGATTTTTTGTGTTATCATTAGACACTTAATCGTAAATACTAATTATTTGATTGTCAGTTTTCATATTATTATGGGCTTGATAATTAGTTCATATTATTAACTATCATATTATTTATTTGTCGATGAAATTACATGTCCCATATTTTAGGATGACAAAAAAGGGATGATTTATCTTGTCATTATTCCATCATGAGGAATGGGACAAAAAAAATACAATTTTTATCTCAGTGATACAAGTTTTATTGACAGTCTAATATACGCAAAATAAAGTATAATTGATAAAATGTCGTCAATAGAAGACAGAGCCTATATGCATAAATTATTCACTTGTATAAAGCACTTCATTCACATTTACAGCTCCTCTTTAAAGCTAGGGTCTCAAACGTTTTAAGCTAGCTCTAATATGCCGGGGCCCTGTTTCTCTTGGTTTAATATTTATAAAAGGGTCGATGATTATGGACCCATTACATTCTTTGAAATCAAGAGGGCCGCCTCAATTATAAAGATAGAAAGTAGAGATCACCAACTGATTACAAAATGGTCCCTTGTACGACTTTCTGATCAATATCATATGGATCATCATGTGTGTGGGTCCATAACAGAATAAAAACGATTAAACTGAAAATATAATACCATATAACGGATAAAGAACGAGTTTTAAATTTTAATGAATCAATTTAATATATACTTCAACTAAAGATTAATAATAAGTATATTTAAAGAGCTATATGACATACAACAAGAAAAAGACTCTAGTTTCAACCATCATACTCAATTAAATTGTAGGGCTGTAAACGAACCGAACGTTCAGCGAACTGTTCGTGAACCGTTCGACGGCAAGTTCGATTATGTTCGTTTATTTAATAAATGAACGAAGGTGAACACAAATTATCGTTCGTTTAGTTAAATGAACGAACATAAATAATGATCTTGTTCGTTCAATTATGTTCGTGAACGTCCGTTTATATTGTTCGTTTACAATTGTTTATCTTCGTTCATATATATTCTTTTATTGTTCATATATATGGTTAACTGTATTTGATTACATTACCATATTATATGTTTATCTATGTTCATATATGTTTGAATTATGTCGGTTTATCTTTGTTCATTTATGTTCGGTTAGCATGTTCACGAACATAAACGACCAAACATGAAAAATGAAAATTTTTAAACGAACGAACATGAACAACAAAACTTGTTCGTTTATCAGTTCCTGTTCGTCCATTTGTTCGGCTAACTTAAACGAACAAATATGAACAAGCATCATTTGTGTTCGTTCGGTTTGTTTACAGTCCTAATTAAACTACTTAGTTCCTTAGTTGTTATTTGTCCGACCAATAAAAAAAATCTGACTCTAATTAGATATGTTTGAAAACAAGCTTTTAGATTTATTTATTTTTTTCAAAAGCTCAAATAAAAAAAACGGTTTTGTTTGGATGTATCGCTTAAAACTTTTATTTTATAACAAAAACTTGATTAAAGTAATTTGATTAAAGTAATTTTCGAGACGTTGCATGAATTTTTAAGTTTTAAATTTTATGTTTTTATAGTGTATTATATGTAATATCCCAAAATATATGGTTGTTTAAAAGTAATAAAAATAGATAAAGTTTACGAGATACTGTACAACATAGTTAAAAAATACAATTTGATTAAAAGGGTATTTTCTTTGTATGAAAGATAATTATTTAATGCAAAATGTAATGCAAAAAGATTCAAGTTTACATGAAGGCCCTCTATGACACAATAACGTGTTAGCATATAATGTGCTAGCATATGCAGACAATATATTTGCACTATAATGGGTTAATGGATATGAAAGCACTATGTTTAATGGGATTGGTGCACATGAAGGCCTAAGTCATACATTAATAGTTAGTTCATTCATTACCTTATAACTCTAGATTTAGGCATGGTATGTAGTAGCTTTCTATAAGAAAGTTGTGGTAGACATGACAATGTATTCATAGATAAAAAAAAAAAATAACTAACCCGATCGAGTTCATATGAGCAACATCTGAACGTACAAAGTTGAAAAAAAAGCTATGCAAAGTTGTTAGGAAAAATTTAATATTTCCAGTGCTTCATGCTTGGAACCTTATGACTCAAGATTAGGAACAAATGAAATGCATCCCTATAAATAAATATAGTTATAGCCAACATGGAAAAAATAATTACTATAACTCAAGTAGTAACAACTCTCACTTAATTAGATGTGTGAGGACACGTGAATAGGCAATATGGCCTTAAACTTTTACACCACATAGATCTCTCTCTCCTCTATGTCTGGACATGTGGGTCGCAGTCATCTGAGTTTGTTTGACCATCAATTCAAGTTTATTTCGAATCAGTTTTGTGGTATCTTCACCTAGAAACTCTCTTTAGAGTTACGAATGTGAGTCTTGGTGTATTTAATATGCATGGATGATTTTAAGAGAAAACCAACGTGCTTTTGGCATATAACTCAATAACTCAAGGCAAGAAACAATTATCTTCCTTTTGTATGGATTTAATTTGGGAATCTTAGGGTGAGCCCATGCCCCATGAAGCCATGAGTATAACAAACATGTTATTACTTGTTATTAACGTCTTTTAGAGAATAATTACCATGATATGAATATCGTACAAGTACGTCAATGCATAACATGAAAAGCACAACTTGCTTAATCTTGAATTATGAAGTCTTCGGTATAAATATGGGAGAATTAACAAGTCACTAGCAATAATTAGCGTGTATATGGTTATGATTAAATGTAATAAGGAAAAGTACAAATATACATTCTTAGAAAATGGTTGATATTTCATAATTTAATCGAACTATTAATCTTGATATACCACCCCGTTTTACGATATGTTATTATTTCTGCCTTTTTAATTTTTTTAAATTTTATAAATATAGGAAACAATTTATAAACTTAGTAAGAGGGTTATATATACCAAAATGAGAGTTGGGGACTTAAATGTCAAAATTTAGCAAAAAGGGGTCAATAGGTTTTAGCTTCACAACTAGGGGCTTAAATGGAGAAGTTTTAGATTGATTTGAAAGGGGGATTAGGGCCGAAATTAAGTAGCCATATGAAGGGATCGACCCTTGTATTCTAGCCACACAACACAAATTCCAAAATCCTAGTTTCCGCCTTTCTTGTGTGGACTGTACCATTGAGATTGACAACAAGAAAGAGAGATACATAGTCGAAGGCTGTATGAGAGAGAAGAGGAAGTTTTTCAGGAACTTTGCTCAATTTCTTGGTAAGCCATTATCTTACTCACATTTCTAATAATTGGAATCTGTATAAGTTGAACCCAAATTTTATAGAGATTTGACTCTTACTTAACTATTGACCATAAAAGATAAAATGGTTATTAATGAGAATTTAGTGAGAAAATGAAGTTGAAACTTCATGAAAATGGTCAAGATGAGTTTAAGTCACATAAAGGATGTAAGACAAGTAATTTCAAGAGAAAAAATATATGAGAAGATGCGTGTTGACCAAAAGGGTAAAATGAGTATTTTATGTTTTTTTTGACCAAGTCAATGACTTAATAGATTAAGACCCATATTAAGTAAGTTGGAAATGACATCCGCCTATGGTTGCTATCTACATCCCCGATAGGCATAACTTTATAGTCTTTTTCACGATGTCCGATGAAGCGTCGTGGTGATAAAATTTCAAGTCATATTATTCGGTTATAAGGAATCATTGTAACGAACGAGTGTTTCCTTAGGAAATTATTGGCGATAGCCTATGACTTATATTCTGATAAGGTTTGTCCTCAAACCTATAAATAAAAATATTATTATTAACTACATTATTGATTAGCTACTTACGGGAGAGGTGATTAGTTTGAAATATCTCTGGAGTTGCTGGATTTCAAAACGACTATATGCTAAAATGGTCCTTCCTCCAACACTTATCACATGGCCGAGCCTTATTTGGTAGTCTAGAAGTACAGAACAAACATGATAGTCCCCAATCCAGAACATTTTAAGTACATGTTTCAACAACATCAAATAGAATAATCAATTATCTTGACTAAACCAGTGTACATATGTCAATCCACAACTAAACATAGACTGATTACATATGTTTAATTATGGTTGGACCAATGAACCAACTGAATTTAGATTCAGTAATTGATAAACTAAGGAGCATATATTGTAGGGTTTTGAGCATTATAACACTCCTATGGTGTACATGCAACCCTAGAAATCTTGGATCTATGTTTTCTCTATGATAACCTATCTAGCATATATGGGGAACTTTGAACATAAAAGTCAGTAAGAAATACATACCTTGTAGTAGTTAGGATTCCTTGAAAACCTTGTGAGTTGAGCACCTCAAGTGTGATGCCTCAAATGTCTCACACAACACCAAATGCACTTGGAATAACTTAGAGAGAAATGAAGAACACTTAGAAATCGGCTAGCCCTCACTTGTATATCTTAGTGGCCGATTTTGGTGAACAAAGTGTTACTTATATAGTGTATTACAATTAGGGTTAAACTATGTAAACCCTAATTGTCATGACTTTTCATTTCCATGATCCATGGGTTCTATAAATACCATGGATCATCCATGGAGCATCTTATGGGTTTTAGCCCAACTTGATAATCTATGAAGCATTAGCCCAATATATAAGTATCGATGATTAACACAATCAACCCATATATTTAATTAGTCTCCTTTTGATCAGTTAATTAATTCCAAATTCATTCTTGATCAATACTAATTAAATAATATTATTAGTATATTAGAACTTATAATATATTAATAAACCTTAAGTGTTATTTCTCTCATTTTAGTCTATTCAAATGCATGATGCCATGCAACCCAAATGGGTCATGTCAAACCGGGTCAAGTATATTCTAGAAATAGTTATGGACTTAGACACCTTATCCAATATATATATATATATATATATATATATATATATATATATATATATATATATATATATATCATCGAACCCAAGAGAAAAGTATAACATACATAAAGAGTATCAAAAGTAAATTCGTAGAACAAGTGAGACAACCCGATATTTCGACTCTATGTAATGACCTAAAAAGTCAAGTATTGTAACTACTTTTGAAATAATGAAATTAACTTCAAAAATAAAATGTGCAAAAGTCTCTATAGGGATATCTATTATGCTAGATAATGTGTCAAGGTTTATAGAAATCCTAAGAACACTAAAATCCGAGTTATAACGAAGAAGTTATGACCATTCTAAGATTTCCAACAAAACCAGCAACACCGATTAATCGAAAAACGCGAAGTTTCAATACAATGGTTTTTAGCCTTAAGTATTTAAATTAAAGTTGAAGATAACATTAAACCGTGAGCGTACATAAAAAGAACGTCCAAATCTGACTTCGTATGTGGAAGTAATGATTTTTCCAAGATCCGGTGTGGGCCAGACGTGTTATGGTCGTCGTGAGGCTAGACACTATAAGAGAGTCTGCCCTAAGGCAAGGAATGCTGGCGGCACGGGACGAGTGCTGGCAATAGGGTAGAACGAAGCGATAGCTGATCCCACGGTGGTTACGGGTACGTTTCTCCTCAATAACGTTTATGCATGCATACTCTTTGATTGTGGTGTGGAGAGGAGTTTCGTGAGTCATAAATTCAAGCACGTACTAAAACAGAACCCTAAAACACTCAATAAGATATTTACAGTAGAAATGGCAAACGGTAGAACAGAAAGCTCGAACAATATGTACATAGGCTGCACACTAACTCTAAACGAACACTCATTTTAAAACGATCTAATGCCGATCACTATAAAGATCTTTGATGTCATCATCGATATGGATTGGTTAAGCCTACACCATGCCGATATACTTTGTCACGAAAGGGCCGTTCGCCTAAATCTAACAAACGGCAAAACTCTTATCATTTATGGTGACAAACCTGGTACCAATTTACAAATCATCTCTTGCGTTAAAGCCCAAAAATACCTACGTAAAGATTACCATGCCTTCTTAGCCCACGTGGTAGATAAGGAAAAAGAAACAAAAGGCATCAGAGACATTCCAGTAGTCTGCGATTTTTCCCGATGTCTTCCCTGAAGATCTTCCCGGAGTTCCACCAGAACGTCAAGTCGAGTTCAGAATCGACTTAATTCCCGAAGCTACACTAGTAGCTAAGTTGCCATACCATCTAGCACCGTCAGAGATGCAGGAGTTATCCAGCCAACTAAACGAACTACTCAACAAAGGGTTCATCAGGGCGAGCTTCTCACCTTGGGGAGCACCAGTCTTATTTGTAAAGAAGAAGGATGAATCTTTTCGTATGTGCATCGACTGTCGAGAACTTAACAAGCGCACT
Source organism: Lactuca serriola (assembly GCF_051521515.1). Classification (NCBI taxonomy): domain Eukaryota; kingdom Viridiplantae; phylum Streptophyta; class Magnoliopsida; order Asterales; family Asteraceae; genus Lactuca; species Lactuca serriola. Next base: position 144,764,459 of record NC_136412.1, read on the forward strand.
ATCAAGAACCGATACCCACTACCACGCATTGATGACTTGTTCGACCAACTCCAAGTAGCGAGTTATTTCTCAAAGATCGACTTAAGATCCGGGTACCACCAACTACGAGTCTTGGAAGGAGATGTTCCCAAAACAGATTTTCGAACTCGTTATGGTCACTACGAGTTTGTAGTGATGCCCTTTGGATTACCCAACACACCAGCGGTGTTCATGGACTTAATGAACCGGGTTTGTCATTCGTTCCTAGACAAGTTTGTGATCGTATTCATAGATGACATACTCATTTATTCGAAGACTAAAGAGGATCACGGTCAACACCTCCGACAAGTCTTGGAAACGTTTAGAAAAGAGAAGCTATACGCAAAATTCTCAAAGTGCGAATTTTGAATTCGGAAGGTAGATTTCCTAGGTCTCGTGGTTAGCAAAGACGGAATACACGTGGACTCTTCCAAAATCAAAGCAATCGAGAACTGGTCAGCTCCAAGAACCCCAACAGAAATTCGACAATTCTTGGGCCTTGCTGGCTACTACCGAAGGTTCATACAGAACTTCTCGAAGATTGCGAAACCACTTACCACCCTGACCCAAAAGGGTGTTACTTTCGATTGGAAAGAAAGACAAGGCGTTGCATTCCAAACACTGAAGCAAGCTCTATGCAGCGCACCTATATTGTCCTTGCCAGAAGGAACAGAAGACTTCGTGGTCTACTGTGATGCATCTAATCAAGGTCTTGGATGCGTACTAATGCAACGATGTAAGGTCATCGCTTACGCCTCAAGGAAACTCAAGACGCACGAGGTCAACTACACTACCCACGATATTGAAATAGGAGCAGTCGTTTTCGCGCTAAAGATCTAGAGACACTATCTTTATGGCACGAAATGCACGATCTTCACTGATCATAAGAGCCCTCAGCACATTCTCAACGAAAAAGAACTCAACATGAGGCAGAGACGATCGGTTGAAATACTTAATGACTACGAATGCGAGATTCGCTATCACTCGGGAAAAGTGAATGTAGTAGCTGATGCTCTTAGTCGAAAAGAATACTTAGGTCGCCGTGTGAATCCTTAAGCATGACGATCCATTCACATATGTCCACACAAATCAAGGAATCTCAGAGGGAGGCCTCAAAAATAGAGAACGTGGAAGGTGAAGCCCTAAGAGGAATGGACAAAAATCTTGAAGTCGAGGGTGACGGAGTTCGTTACTTCATGGATCGGATCTGGACACCGAAGTTTGGTGGATTTAGAGTCGTGGTCATGAACGAGGCTCATAAGATTCGATACTCCGTGCATCTAGGTTCGGATAAGATGTATCTGGACCTCAAGAAACTGTATTGGTGGCCGAACATGAAAGCAGAGATCGCTACCTATGTGGGCAAGTGTCTGACTTGCGCCAAAGTCAAGGTAGAATACCAGAAACCATCAGGATTACTACAACAACCCGAAATACCCGAGTGGAAGTGGAAACGGATAACCATGGATTTCATAACCAAATTACCCAAGACAACAGGTGGGCTAGACACCATCTGGGTAATTGTCGACAGGTTAACAAAATCCGCACACTTCCTACCCATTAAGGAAACCGATAAGATGGAGAAGCTAACTCGAACTTATATCCGAGAGATTGTACGACTGCATGGTGTACCAATATCCATTATCTCCGACCGAGATAGTAGGTTTACCTCGCGATTTTGGAAATCGTTACAAAAATCCCTAGGAACGAGGCTCGACATGAGTACTACTTACCAACCACAAACCGACGGTCAAAGTGAGAGGACCATGCAAACCCTAGAAGATATGCTAAGAGCTTGTGTAATCAATTTTGGTAAAGCATGGGATACCCATTTACCACTAATTGAATTTTCGTACAACAATAGCTATCACTCCAGCATTAAAGTTGCTCCATTTGAAGCCATCTACGGACGGAAGTGCAGATAGCCTCTATGCTAGACTGAAGTAGGTGACACACAACTAGCCAAGGGACAAGTACCCGACAACACTCTCACTGGCCCGGAAATCATAAGAGAGACAACCGAGAAGATTGTACAAATTCGGGAACGACTAAAAGCTTCATGAAACAGACAAAAGAGTTATGCAGACAAAAGACGGAAACCCTTGGAATTTCAGGTCGGGGACCGAGTGCTATTAAAGGTCTCGCCCTGGAAAGGGTTAATACGTTTCGAAAAACGTGGGAAACTAAACCCAAGGTATATCGGACCATTCGAGATCCTCGCAAGGATCGGCCCGGTAGCCTACAAGCTTCGCCTACCGTAGGAACTCGATAACGTATACCCTACCTTTCATATGTAAAACTTGAAGAAATGTTTGTCTGATGAGACCCTCGTCGTCCCTTTAGAAGAGATCAAAATCAATGAGAGTCTCCACTTTATAGAAGAATCGATTGAAATCATGGATATGGAAATTAAAAGAACATAACAAAGTCGCATCCCCATCGTGAAGGTCCGCTGGAATGCAAAGCGAGGACCTGAATACACCTGGGAACACGAATATCAGATGAAACACAAGTGCCCACATCTTTTTCCCTAATCCACAAGTGTTTTTCTTACATTAAATTTCGAAACGAAATTCCCTCTAATGGGGGGATGATGTGACAACCCGATATTTCGACTCTATGTAATGACCTAAAAAGTCAAGTATTGTAACTACTTTTGAAATAATGAAATTAACTTCGAAAATAAAATGTGCAAGTCTCAATAGGGATATCTATTATGCTATATAATGTGTCAAGGTTTATAGAAATCCTAAGAACACTAAAATCCGAGTTATAACGAAGAAGTTATGACCATTCTAAGATTTCTGACAAAACTGGCAACACCAATTAAACGAAAAACACAAAGTTTCAATACAATGGTTTTTAGCCTTAAGTATCTAAATGAAAGTTGCAGATAACATTAAACAGTGAGCGTACATAAAAAGAACGTCCAAATCTGACTTCATATGAGGAAGTAACGATTTTTCCAAGATCCGAATATAGCAGTAGACATCTAAAAACTTGAATTAGAGATAGAGTGACTTTTGGCCGAAACAACCTAAATGAGAATTGAAGGTCTCAACAATAGTAGCACAACGGTGAAAAGTCTGACGAAAATGGACATCAGATGAAGAAGTTATGGATTTTTAATGGACTTTTTGTGTCCCGGCCCGTTAAAAATAGATAATTAAAAATAAAGTGAAAATTTGCCAATGAAGTCTAAACGAGAGTTTAGAGCATATTTTTAGCTACGCGTGCATATAAAGAACGCCGAAAACGGAGCTCGTACGCGAAAGTTACGGATTTTACAACTTCGGGGTCCAAAACCTGAGGCTATCAGGTCTGCCACGACGTAGCACAGTTTGCCGTGACCCGGCAAGTGACTGAGGGCGTCCAATCAATGGAAGAGGATAAGACTTTCTCACCACGACGTGGCCAACCCCTTTCCACAACGTGGCACCAAAAAAAGAACCCTATAAATAGAACTCTTGGGGTGTCGGGTTTAGGTGCTCCATTCTTCCATCTCTCGTGCTGAAACTTTGCGGTTAAGCTCCCGAAGCCCTCCTGAAGCCCCAGTTTTCACACTCAAGTTCAAAAGGAAGGTTCTACACTCCCTAGGCTCCCGAGATTCCCGAGAATCCCGAGAAAATCGACTTTCACAAGCCGAAGTTTTTCTCGATTTTCATCTCACTTTCTCCAATCAATCAAGTGAGTTCATACCCCTATAAACTACACTTTCAAATGTTTATCAATGATTTTTATACACTTTTAAGGGGGGAGGGGGAATATAAGTAAACACATGGTTATTATCATTTGTAACATAAAGTTTCACTATATACCCTTTTTTATCAAGTGAATCATATGTGATTCATAACTACTACATGGGAACTTTTGTATGCAATATATATTCACGATAACATCTTGTCTTTTGGAAATAAAACATGTATATATATATATATATATATATATATATATATATATATATATATATATATGCGAATCAAACCCTTTATTTATACTTTAAGTATATGTGATCATTTATGCCACTTTAAATGTTATACTTTACATAACAAGTGAGCATTACACTAAGATTTACTATACGAACGAAACACACACTTTGAATAACTATAATAGGTATAGTTTACGAGGAAATCATGAACATTTACATACTAGAAACACTATATCAAAGAAATACTTTCATATACAAGAACAAATGGACATTTTCATACGTAAATATGTTTTTATTGAGTTTTGTGAGACATTTCACGTACTTTCGAGTATGCGTTTTAAGTCCTGTATTATATACCATAATCCCTTGTAGGGGGAGCGTGATACTTGTGTATAGATCTATACGGGATTGACAATCTCGCACCTAAGCTGTTAGCTACAGCTAGGCCGGCAGGCCTGGGGTGACAAACGTCATAACATTCCAACGCCTGAAGAACGTTGTTACAGGCAGTCTGGGTCATTAGTATTGTTATAAAACTCACATGGAGTATTAAGAACTCATTGATTTACAGGGTTATCAAATGCCTTAGTGATTTTATACTTACACAAATCTACTACTCTAGGCATGAAAAAAAACACGATTGCATTTCAGTTTTGGAACTTTTAAACTACCACACACTTATGAACGGATATTGGATTTCTAAAAGCAATCCTTCAAAACAGTCGAGTCTTTGTAGAAGACTACTTTTATACTAGTAGGAAATATTGGATTTTCTAGGAGTTTTTCGAACATCTACAAACAAATTTCATTTGATTTTATTCAAACAGTGACATTAAATACTTATGAACTCACCAGCCTAAATGCTGATCTACTCTTTCAAATCTACTTGAATTTCTCAGGGATTCAGTAATATAGGTAAACTTCAGCTTTTGCAGAAGGGATGCTTAGGCGTCTAAACAAATCTTTTGACAACATATTGTAATTGATATTTTGGAACATGTAATACCTACAAATGATGTAACCTTTTCAATTATATATATGTTGGTTGTGTTTACTTTCTTTACTATGTATTCAACTGTTTCGATACTACATGAAGTCATCCGCCCTTGAACGATTCTACCGTTCTGGTTTGGGGTGTGACAACAAGTATCAAGATACAATAAAACTATCAAATCAAACCCTCCTCATCACGCCCATCATCACCATCGTCGTCATCACCCGCATACTCATCCTCCTCATCCTTATTGTTGTCAACATCACCAACATCACACTATTGTATGCCTGACGGGAAGCACTAGGGTATGGTCATGAAAAATATGGAAAATTCATACCATGAAACTACATGATCCTGGTGAGAGATACCATGATCTACTTTGAGCTAGTATGATGGTCTGATACTCCTGCTAATGAATATCCATCCGCTGAGACAAGTTGTGGTAGCCTACCCCAGGCTCAGGATCCTGTCGAGCAGCCTCGCATGCGCGCCTAGGTCTCTATCACCTCATGAAAGTAGGCTCAGGAATAGGCTCTAAATCTACCTCTATCAAAGGCGAAACGATATGATCCTCAATACCTGATTGTCTCCCTATACTTCTTTTAGTATCTTCCCTAAATCAGTCACACCCAATTCCCTGATAGGACATTGAACTATCTTGCTGGTATCGATCACATAAGAATGAGCCAAATTGGTAACCCAATAACCCCCACAGATCCAGCTCTTCTCCATAGATCCTATAACCAAAGTAGACAAGTATAAATCAAGAGTATAAGGGAGGTTGAGGCGAACCTCAAGTCGAATCAAGCACTACATCAAGAAAAGGTCACCCGAGGGAACCTTTTTACACTCCTCGTGGTGATAGGTAGTGGAAGCAATGAGGCGATAGATCATCCTGAAGATATGATATCTAAAAGAACTCTCTTTGGCCGACCTAGAGACATAAATGCCCCTAGTGTGAGTCTAGACTTGCAGCTGATTATACTGCTGTTGTGGAGAAAGGATGCAACTGTCTAGATAGGAAATAAAATGAGGACTAACAACCTCCTGCTCAGTATAAATCCCTGGTCGCCATACCAACTATTCAGTGCTACAGAAGCGAGATACTCCACCCAAACGAAAGGTAAAAACAAACGGATCTATCCAGAACACCGGCCACCTAGCAATGCAAAACAATAGTAAAGAGCTCTCAGCAGAGCTCATTATATATGACCTCCTGGGTCCTGAAGATCCGACGCCACCCCTGGAAAGTAAAATGCCCAAGACCGTTATCATTACTACAGATCCGAGTAAGGTACGTCTCTAGACGTGCAGACAATCCAAGATTGTCAGCAGTCGGCCATACAAGGGCCAGAGGAATACATAACTGGTTGGACAGTAGTGCGGTCAATCGGTAAACGAAGAAGCTCCGGTCCTCGGCAGACATATCAACTGGAAACTGCAGAAATGGATGACATGGCCAGTTAGTCGGTAACTAACTGACCTTCTGATGATGTGATCGGGTCATAACCTCAGAAAAATAGGGAAACATAGTTAGAACTAGATAGGAAACCCCGCTTCGCGGGGGTTGGATTCGGCACTAATGAGAAGAAAACCGACGGGATCCTCAATATATCGTTGGTGACTTGATGACCATTGTTCATATTGGTATCAAAATGTAAGTATGTTGCTATTATGGATAAGAAATATAGTTACAAAAAGTTGAATTTGAATCAGTTGTATAAGAATTAAAAGTCTCATCATATGTTACAAAACCAATAATACACTCGGTGATCCCGAAATGACCAATTTAACCCTAATTACTTTCCTGCCATCATCACGTCCCATCCTAGTTACTGAAATGACCAAATTCTCTCTTAAACTCCATGTTAAAGCAACACAACCATCTGTCCATAGTACGTGTCAAAAAACTTGTACACCTCATCAAAAAAAGAAAAAAAAACTAAAGTACGTTGCCAATATCAACAAACCAAAATACGTTTATTTCATTCGCCTTTGTATAAAGGTTTTCTCTTCTCAGAAAACACATTCAACCCTTCTAACCTATCATCTGTGACCAATATTTCTTCATATCATTCTTCTTCCAATAAATCAGACCCGATCTCCATTTCTAAACCATGGCTAATTACTCTTTTAGCCATCCGTATAGCCACATGACCCTAATAACATCATCTTACATCTTACATCTTACATCTTACATCTTACATCTTACATCATAATATTATATTATAAAAAAAACATTTCATATAATATTAATAAACATACCTTTTGATTTATATCACGTGAAATTTCAAGCGCCTTTAAGTAAGCATCACCCGTAGGAGCACGGTAATTAATGAGACCTACATGAAATTATTCTATGATTTGTACTTTATTTTTTCTACCCATAATAACAATGTGCTTATATTTATTTGGTTATCAGTATGGGCATTTTAATTTATATGTTACATATTTTTCATATTAGTATATAAATATACAAATAAAATACCAAATGAAAATGCTTCTTTGGGTGTGATCTGTCGGCCTGTAAAAATAAGTTATTTGGCTATTGAGCTTCCAATTAACCTAGGAAGCCTCTGTGTCCCTCCAGCCTTGTAAAAAATATATAAAAATATGACAACCATTTTTTTTATAAAAAAGTATATATTTGTTCTTATATTACCGGTTTCTGGTAAGCCTAGTTTGGCATCTTCTCCTGATGACATCAAATTATTAGAAAATGAAACTTATGTAAAAAAAATCATAAATAATTATTGCGAGCCTTTGATCTAGAAAACACATATATGTATATCCGTCTCTGACCGTTGGATGGTCTCTAGCAGCTTATATCAGGTATGGAATGTAGTGACTTTGTTACAGAAATACATAACATTGTTCTGAAATACTTATGATCTCTTACAGAAGTGCTAGTATCAAATTTTGATGAAAAACTACTAAAACTAATTGAAACAAATGAGGCGCAATAAACTTTAAAGAGCGAAGATGAAAGTCATGAAATCAGATTCGTGACTACTAATCAACAAAGTCCCAAATGAAAGAGAGAAGTGATGAGTAAAAACTTCATGAATATTTATATTAGATTATTATCCATATAAAAAGATACATTAAGTTGACTTGAGATCAATCTAGTCCATACTTTAATTATCAATGATAATGTACATATCAATGATAGTTTCAGCAAAATTTAATCTCACTTAAATCTAACAATTGAAAGACTAAAATTAAGACAAATTTTATGAAATCAGAAGAGGAAACTAGCCTGGTCTATTGGTCATTATGTAAGGAAGCAGATAAAACCAGTCAATACCATTTCATAAATTGCAAAACAAAATAATGACATCAATATTGTATTTAAATGAAAACTTCATCAGACGAACGCAACTACTATGTTCGCTAGTCGTAAAAATGAGGTCATCCAAGCACAACATTGTAGATCAATGAAACGACCTGTAAATTGTAAACAATCACACTACAATCATATGAATTAGGTCTTCAAGGCGGCAAAATCAAATTTTTTCAGAACAAAAAATCAAAATAAAGTTTAAACACAAAAAGAAACAAAGAGATTCGTAGAAGCACTGATGATTTACCCTTTGAAGATGATGATGGTTCTGACTAAGCGGAGGTTAGGGTTCTGAGATCTGAAGGTCTAACATATATTTCTCTAGAAAGAATCAGCTCGAACTCGGGATCGGCTCGAACTCGAGCTCAAAGAATTATGTCCAAAAATCTCAAATACACACAAAATTAGACAGTTTGTTGTTCATCTACCTCAACATCATAAATCATAATCTGTGGAAATATAATGAAAATGTTTAAAAAAAAGTTCCTATGTTATTCGAGTATTTTTGTAATGACTGTAATATAAGTAACAACAGTCGGCCAAATCTGTGGACGGGCCGGTTCATTAGTCTTCAATGTCTTAAGCGAGATAATAAAATAATGCCCTTATATTTATGTCAAACGATAAGAAAACGCATATTATTTTTTCTATGACAAAAGTGAAAATAATTTTATTGTAAAATAACACATAGATATAAACAAAGACATACAAAGCCATGTAAAATGATGCTCGAATGCATTCTATAAATAAATTGTCCATCAAAATCATATTCCTAACCATTTGACACAGTGGAGGCATAATTTGTTTTTATTCATCATCAAGATAAAAAAAATCATGAAACGAAAATCCATAAACAGATTCATAATGTGATCTATTGATCTTGATGCCTCTAGATAAGCCTCTTTCCCCTTTAGTGGATTTTCTCTTTGGTGGATTCTTTCCGTTGGTCAATCTTTTTTCATTGTATAAAAGATGAAAGGAATGTTTTTTGTGGCACTCTAAAAATTCATTCGACGTAGGTTAAGTCATAATTTCCTTTTTACTCATTTAGTAGTCTCCACATGTGCCTTCTGGTGCATAGAAATAGAACCTTGAATATGGTGATGCTAATAAAAAATGAAAACAAAAGGTTATTTTAATATTTGTAATTGATATTATGAAGTGAGATCCTCTTATAGAAATGAGAATCATAATGGTGCAAGAAGCATTATAATCTTCATTAAATAGCAAAAAAAGAGTTCTGGAATTTAGTGAAATAAATTTTAAATAGACAAACCTCCTGATAGCCACAAAGTGGTAGCAACACTAAAAACAAATCACACACCTTCTATCTCGATGTGTGAAGATGAAAAGTCAAATGAGGCAACGAACAGGTTATAAAAGTCTACACAAAATGCATCAGATAATTACTTCTTTAACAATATCAACACCAAAGTTTTTCCACTTTTCAGTAATTGAAGCAAATTCATTGCTGTCGTAAAACATTTCTTACAGGTGAAGAAAAAAAAATTGAAATTATTTTGAAATTGTAATGAGTTCATACTGTGATAATTATGAACCAAAGAGAATACTAATGTTGGTGTTAGAACATACCATATTTGTATTTTACAATTAATAAATTTCTAAATTTTACAAACAAAATCCCTTACTCGTCTATTAGAAATCAAAATCAATGAAAGTAAGATAATGAATTATTAAAAAATTAAAACAACAGAAGCCCTAAATTCTCTAGAGCATCATTATCTCAATAGGAACATGAAATCTATCGGGAGACGATATTAGAAAACGAGACCTCGTCTTTTACATCTTAAACGTTCATTGTCGCTAAACTGGTAATTTCTCATATTGTATCATTAATCTTCCAAAAACCCAATCCATTATCAAAACCAACATGTAAGGAGATAATATTTTAGCAAGAAACAATAGAGAACAGAAAGATATCAAACGAATTAACTGCTATCAAATTTCAAAATCAAATCAAATACAAAGCTTCAACTAACCCAGATGTGCTGGATTTTAGTTCACATCTCAATAATAATTCATACAATGAAACTTTATAGGTTGAAGACAATAAAAATCGAATCGATTGCTCAAATTTATAGGGTGTATTTGAGATTTCGGTTCATACCTTAGCTTTAATTTTCTTCACAAATCATAAACATGAGCAAAAGGTCCTCTCCATTAGACTTGAAGATGGTCCGCTTCAATCGGTAGAGGTGAATGTCGATGTAGATGGGCAACAACGAAAGCAGACGAAATTTCATGATTTAATTAGCAACCTGTGTTATGAAGAAAGAGATTGGTAAAGGAAAGGCAGTGTAGCATGTGGCAAACTGCGGTGCAAATTCCATAAAAACCCACCTTTTAACGAATCATAAACTCAAAGTAAATCACGAAAGTTGAACGTATCAAACCTGATTGATGGAAGAAAAACGTTTGCTAAAAAAGGGGAGGAGGTGGAGGAAATCGAACGATCTGAACTGAATGGTGTGGTGACTGGATCCGACGATAGTGATGGTTCTGAGGGGCGTCACAATTGGAAGTGGGAGGAGTGAAATGGTAGATGCTAGATTTTTTCCATTCGAAGATAGACAGAGGAAAGATAGGTGGTGGGGGTAAAGATTACAGAAATTGGAATATCATTGGCTGAGAGAAACGGTGAAGCAAAGGCACAAAACACGTGTACATTAAAATATAGACAATGATATATATATATATATATATATATATATATATATATATATATATATATATATATATATATATATATATATATATATATAGAGGACCCAATTTGCCAAAACCTTAGGATGTTTGCTGTAGCTAAGGGAGGATAATTTTAATATATATAATTAAGATAAACAAGTAAAAGTATTGCAAAATAACAGAAAATTTGCTCAAGCACATCAAGAATTGTGCCACGCGTAGGATGAAGTTATCCAACGTGCATTGAAGATGTTTATCGTGTCTCAAGAACATGAAAAAAATTCGGTTCCAAAAATCCCAAATTCGTCCAAATTGCAATGTAGAATCTATTAGGGAATGTTAGGCGAAAAGTAGACAAGTAAAATACAACATCAATTTGGTAAAAAAACAACATGAATTGATGAATTGAACTAAACCCTAGGTTTTACCCCAAAACTGAAAAATCCTAAATTCAGGCTAACTAATTAAATAAGAAAAGAACTATCAAGGTTTAGTAATCGATGATTAAACTAGGTATATGATCAATCAATTTTGAATATATCAACAAAGATTCATAAGAGCTCAAAAACCCAAAAAACTGAGAACCTATGGATCAAGATACTCAAAATGGGTGTGAAGGTTTAGTGTAAATAGTATCTTAGAAGTAGAGAGATGAGAAACCGAAGAATCAAAGCTCGAAAATGACAAACGTGCGGCATGCTTATCGCGTATGGGACCAGGTGAGTGTGGGGACCAGTCAAAATTGTTGGAATAAAAGTCAAATAAAGCAAAACATTGTTATTATCATACATACTTATAAAGGTAGCATTTTTTCTTGAATCTCATGCATTTGAAACCTCCATTCTTTTTTCCTTTCACCATATTAATTTGAAACTCCCATGACTTTTCAATTTCTTTATAATAATAATTATAATTTGGTAATTAGGTTAAATAAATATCAAATCTAAAGTGTATTCATATATAAACTAAATTGCAATATTAAAATAATATCTTTAATTCTACTTAAAAAATTATGTTTTTTAACTTCTAACATATTATAGTTAATTTATTAATTTTAATATATTGTTGGATGTAAACCATTATCATTTTAAAGGTATAATTTTTGAACAATTTGTATAAAATACTTAAATTATTAATTAAAATATAACATTATAGGCTCAACATAAATATAAATTTTATTTAAGTTAAACAACACAAAGATTATTTTATAAATAGTTAAAAGTGATAAATTATAATGTCTTTCTAATAATGATTGTAAGTTGGTTAATAAGGCTAAATAAATATCAAACCTAAAGTGTAATCACAAATAGACTAAATTTCAGTTTTAAAATAATATCTTTACTTCTATTTATAAAGTTATGTCTTTAAATTTTAACATATTATACTTAATTTATTAGATTTAAAATGTTGTTGTTGTAAACCTTTATCAGTTTAAAACTATAATTTTTGAACAGTTTGGACAAAATACTTAAATTGTTAATTTAAATATAACATTACAGTGTCAACTTAAATATAAATTTCAGTTCCACTAAAAAAATCAAATAATATTTTGTAAATAATTAAAGGTGATAAATTATAGTGATAAATGAAAAAACTAAATTGTAATATCAGTTTAACTAAAATATTTCCTAAATATATTTATATAATCGTTAAATTTTTTAAATAAGTAGCTTAAAATAAATTATAATAACAATAGTTAAAAATAACTCTATATAAATGATTATATTGTTACCTTTAAAATGAAAAACTAATGTTTGATGTTTTAAATAATTATAATGATAGAAATTAAAACATTAAGCAAATAAATTTTAAAAAATAAGTTAAAAATAACAACTATAAATAATATTAAACCATATATAATATTTAATTTTATTGATGTGTAACTCACGAATAAAAGTCATTCAAACGATTGAGATTATGACGTTATACTAGATTTATATATTATCATATCAAAATAATCAATATATTTTTTCAAATTAATATACGAATTATATATCAAATTTAACAACAACGTTAGTGTTATATTTTAAAACATATATATTTCTAAAGACTTCAATTATATAGGTGTTTATGCGCATTACAATATCAACTCAAATATAAATTTCAGTTCCATTTAAAAAAACTAAAGAATATTTTGTAAACAGTTAAAAATGATAAATTATAGTGATAAAAGCAAAAACTAAATTGTAATCTCAATTTAACTAAAATATTTCTTCAATATATTTTTATAATCATTAAAAGTTTCCAAATAAGTAGCTTAAAATAACTTACAATAACAATAGTTAAAAACAACTCTATATAAATGATTATATTATTAGTTTTAAAATAAAAAAACAATTTTTGATGTTTTAAATAATTATAATGATAGAAATTAAAACATTAAGCAAATAAATTTTATAAAATTATTTAACAATAAAAACAACTATAAATAACATCAAATTGTATATTATATTTAATTTTATTCATGTGTAACTAGCGGGTAGAAGTTATTCAAACGATTGAGATTATGAAAGTATAATATATGTATATATTATCATATAATTCAAAATAATCAATATATTATATCAATTTAGTATATACAAATTATTATATCAAATTTAACAACGATGTTATTGTTATATTTAAAAAATCATATATTTGTAAAGACTTCAACTATATAGGTGTTTCTGCGCAACGCGCGGGCATTCGCCTAGTGTATTAATATGATGAAGGTACATGAGGCACATACGACATGCCTGGTGTATAGAAGCCAATTTTCAAAAATCAACACTTTTTACCCCAATTTTTATTTTACCTATCACTTTTGCACCATAAGATATTAAAAAGAGTATTAAGCTCAGAAGTCATGTGCGAAAGGAATAAAGTGATGTTATTCTCTTAAATGGTAAGTAATCTCATTTAATGACAATCACACTATCCAGGAAAAGCATAGGCCATTAAGAAGACAGGTTGCTATCAAATTAGGTAGTTAAAAACCATAACATGTGCTAACAACAAAAGTAGCAAGAATAATGCATTCCCAAAAACACATCAGAGATTTAAAATTTTAAATTATATCTATGAAATCTACATGGAAGAAATGACAAGTAATATTCCATTATAGGACGACAAAACAACTACATTAGCCTAAGTAGATCCAATCACCATCAAGTCAATGATTGAACGTAAAGTCTTAGATGCTCTACAAAATTTTAGAGATGCTAATTAGGAAAGGAATATCAACCAAAGGGATAAAGAAGGTACGTAGATAAAAAACACATATAAAGAGTTTGTCAATAGCCAACCAAGAACCATCTATGTAGACGAAGGAGTAAATGGATTGATCCACTAGAGAAAGGAAATGGAATGAAAATGGGCCAAGGACTGTAGAGTGAAGCTTACAACCAGGACATTTATGGGTATTACACTTATCTGGTGGAATGCTCAGGTCAAAAACATAGGTGTAGACGCAACCTATGCAATTTCATAGGAGGAATTGAAGAAACTGGTGATAAGGGAACTATGTTCTAGGGAAGACATGACCCACGTGGAATAGGAATTCCATTACCTAACTACAAGGAACCATATTTTTTTAACCTATAGCATACACTTTCACGACCTAGCCACAATATGTCCAGAATTAATCGGCTCAGAAAGCAAGAAGATCGAAACATATATCAAAGGGCTAGCTACATAGATTCAAAGGATGATAGAAATGGCACAACCCAACACTTACCAAGAGGATAAACGATTAACCTTTAATCTATAGGAACCATTGACCAGATTGAAATACTTTACAAAGAATAAGAAAAGAGTCAAGGATTTCAGAAAGAAGTGGAAAGAAGGTCCCAAAGGAAAATCCAGTCAATCTTCATAGAAGAAAGACAACAAGAAGTCTCGAGAAAGATCGTCGATTGTACCAAAAGAATATTTAGGGAGCCTTCCCAAGTGTGACAATTGGATCTATCACCATTAGGGTGAATGTAGAGAAATAGTTTATGACAGCTGCAGTAAAAAAGGGTAAACCACAAGGTCTTGCTATAACATGCCAATAATAACGAGTAAAAAATTTCATTTAGTTAAATGAAAACCATTCATTCATTTGTTCTAAAAGACAATCAGAGTAAAATTATTCCCTAAATATCAAAGAAAATCGTAAAAACTCAATGCAGAATAAATCTCCAGGGGATACAGTGCGATCAAGTCAGGTCCTTCCTTCGGAAACCAAAAGTACCTGAAAAACATAAAGCTTATTGAGTTCCCAAAAATACCACACACCAAACATAAAAGATCAAATCTATGTTGGGTCTATTTCACCCCTTTCGGTATCTTTTAACCGGTATTGGGTTTATTTTATCCCCATTCGATATATTTCAATCAGTATTATGTCTATCTCACCCCTTCGGTATCTCTCAACCGGTACTGGGTCTATTTCACCTCCTCAATATCTTTCAACTAGTATTGGGTCTATTTCACCCCTACAGCTGATCATATAATCATATTAACAGGACTCACAAATACAACAAGAACATCCATGCATAATAGTAAGTGTCACGAAGACCACTACTATCCTACAACATAATCTAGTGGGCCGATATTGGTGCGTTAGACCAAAAATACAGTGAGGAAACTCACATGAACTATTCAAAAGAAGTCATATAGCTATATCAACCACAAAATAGCCAATGCAAACTTCCTTACACCAAACTGAAACCAAACCATAGACAAATACCTAATTCTATCCAAGTTTGACCAAAAGTCAAACTGGTCGAAAAGCTAATGGTCAAAGGAAGGTAAAATTGTTAATCAGCAGCCTCTATGTCGTGGTCCTCATTGGCCCCGTCGTGGGCACTAAATGCCAAAACAGTCGAAGGTTCTCCAGTTGCCATGTTGTTACAGCATAAGGCCACATCGTGTAGACTAGTCTTAACAACTCGAACCAGCTTAATCCGTTTTCTTTCGATTTTAAGAGCTCCAAAGCTCAGATCTAGCAAATTTCAAGGTCTTAATGGATAAAATTTCCAGCTTTATCCCTTGAGCCATCCCAGTAAGCCAAAACTCCTAACCTTAAGTCCTTAATAACACCATGAGGTATGAGTTACCGCATTAAGTTCTTAATCGAACAAGACACCCCAACAAAGTTTCAAGAAGACCTTTATACCCAACATACACCATAAAAATATGTGTTTTATGGACATGCATGTCCAATGCATGTCTCACCCAAAAATAGGTCAAATCCAAGGAAGATAAATGCTAAAACCTAAACACGAGGTCAAAACACCATGGACCACATGATCTGAAACATATATCCAAAAATAGACCTCAAGGATCCATAAAGTTTCCAACTTTTAGGAATCCATTCCTTCATACTGTCACAAACATGAAGAAAATGGACAAGAGTCCTAAATCTAGAAGCAGAAACCAAAAAGCTAGAAACGTGAAAACTCACAAGGTTCCAGAATACGCACAAGATGATGATGATGATGATGTTGATGTTACTTGCTGAATTAATGAACCCAAACACCTTCTTCTCCTTCTTCAAGGCACCAAGAATGCTAAAATGGACCAAAACTATTTAAAGGAGGCTAGGGTTTTAAGTTAGAGGGTTGGAGGCTGAAGAGGATACCTTAATCCTCTAGAAATGTTGTTTAAATATGGGAAGGAACCCAAAATTTATGGGCTTGGGCTAAAATAATTGCCACACTATGGCCACCCATTGCTATGTTGTGACATTCATTAAAACATTCGATCTATTTCTTCTATGCCATGTCAAGTGCATCCTTGCGCCACGTCGTGATGTCATATTTTTTTCCCAATAACTCTATCTTTGGTCCATGATAAATATTAAGCTAAACCAACTTGGAACACATCTATTACAACTCTCCCCCACTTCAATTAGATTTCTCGTCGTCGAGATCATTCCTTATAACTTACTTTTCCATGCCATATGACCGCCTACCAACACTACTAATGAAACCCCAACTCAACAGAAACCCAAAATCATAACGAAGTACAGCCTTAGCATTCCGCCCTCAGACAAGAAAAGGAAATCCAATTGCTCGACCTGAAAATTGCAAAAACCTAAACCATTTTTGATTTTCAGATAAACAGAACCATATCTGCCCACAACCATAATGACTCCACACTGCAACCCGAACTGAAACAAACCCATTTGACCCAGAATCATCTCATTGTTACAAACAAAGCGGTACCCCTAACCACTTGTGATTGATGGCATCGTCACACTTGAATATGAAGAAAAATCTTAACACAAGACTCAACCCTTGTGGAAAACCAAAATAAAAGTCACATTCTGATAGCCAAACATCTGCATTTAGATCTAAACCAAGACCTTCCTTGTCCCGTACTAACCTACCCCATGACCGATGCACCAAATTTCCAGTTGCTTGCCGAAGTCGGTGACCTCACACAGGACCGACCACAAGACTCCAATCAAAAGTCTAACAAAAAAAGTTACTCATAACAAGAATTCGGGAGACCAGTCGGAACCCTATAAGCCAACAAACAACCTAGTTCTTGGAAACACTCAACTGCAACAACTACCTCTTTCTCCACAGCTACAAAATCCAAATCATAGTGATAACTACTCAAAGAAGGAAGCATTTCAAAAGCTAAAACTAAAAACCTAACTCCATAATTAAAATCCCTAAAACTAGGAACCCATCTGTCTAAACTCCAGAAACCATACCCTAAGTCTGATGGTCATCCATTTGACATACCTACCCTTAGTCTCTGACTAGGAACACCACCGAACAATAAAGGAAAAATACCCAACACATCTCGATCGTGAATTTATCCAATACAAATCCGAAAATTATGCCCAAGTACCTTAGATACACGCTTCACTTCCTTACAAGTTATCACCAACCTGCTACTCCCACGAGCATAAATATGGCCAATCCAAGAATCTCACATTGCATGCAAATCCCTCATCAGCTTAGTAATACATTCACTTGAAAAATCACTCGAGACATTTACAACGAACTTCATGACCCAAGATCTCAAAACTGATACCCAACATTGGTAACCAAATGCCTAATAAACCGCCCAGAAGCAAATAAGGTTCACTATGAAAACATTTAGCAAGAGACTTCTAATGCTCAATTAATGCTCTCATTAACCTTTTACTGTCCACATGATCTAAACTAGTTGGTTACTAAGTCTCTCGAATCCCAACAATGCACTAACAACCAAATATGACAAGTTGAATGACGATCTGAGACCTAAGCATCTCAATCGAATGAGTATCAGGTCCCACCCACAAGATTCATACAACCAATGGTCCATGATACATCGTGATACCCCCTAACCACTAGAATGGTTAGCTCATAATCCTATACCGATATTGTCGTCATTCCATTACAGTCCTGAAGATGCACGACCAGCACCCTAGGGCCTAAAGGTACTCAACCATCCATCCACCAACTTGCAAGAGCCCAATCAATATACTTCTCAAGACTAACCAAGAAGAACACAAGCCATACCTTTTTGTAACACACAATTCCTTTCGCTGTACATGCTTCTACCAACACAAAATATAATGAAAACATGGTCGCACACAACCAACAAATGAGACATGAGGTTGTACTCTTGCTCCAATTCAAAAGCTACTAACCAAATAAGAACCATACCAATAATTTTGGACCAAGTGTTCTTATACTATCTTACTCAGTCCACATATACCCCTAATTGAGAAACCTAACCGACCCTGGATCTACTACATTCTTCTTCCTCACAACCTTACCCAAAGGGTGAGGTACCAGTAGATCTAACCAAAATGATGAACCTTAACCGCTAACAGAACATCCTCATGAATGGATTGAACAACGTTTGTCACACCCCTAGCCAAGGCGGCAGAATATGTCTGGCTATGCGACTAAGTTCATGCATCATAGATAAACTTAATATATAGCACAAATACAACAAAATATCATTTATATTCCATCCTGATGTTTGAATACAAGGTTCTTACAGATAATAGTAAAATATATGAATTGCCTTAAACATGTAGGTAGACATAATAAAAAGTAATAAACTAACTTGCCTGAGATCCCTGATTATCCGTCGTCTGAATTTGCTTGATTACTGATTTCCTGAGAATACATGTATTTTAAAAGTAAACACAAGGTTGGTGAGAGTCATAGGTTTTCTTCTTAACCGCAGTATAATACTTTCAAAAAGTTCAAAAAATATTATTCTTTGTAAGTATTACCATACTCAAAAATAGTTTGAAAATAACCAAGTCCATGATTTATGAAAAGTGATTGTTTTTAGTTAATGTTTTTAGTGTGTCCTATAATCGAGCTACTTGACTAATTTACCCCTACAATGGTTCAGTGGACGTTGTAGTAACGATTGATAGACACTTATCACCTTCTTCGATTGATCAGTTGAGACTGTATCTAGAAGACGTAGGTGGGGATGTCAACCCTATATATATCTATACATATGTATCTCGCTCTGTAAATTAACGGTTATTGTAGTTGGGTATGCTGAGTGATTAAACTTTGCTAACGAATAATGTATAGTAAAAACCCGTTAACTAATGTAGTTGAAGAAGCTCTCAGCCTAAGACTATTTAGGCAATATGAATTTGTATAGAAGTTAAGCATGTATAGTAAAAACCCGTTAACTAATGGGGTTTGGGCAAGGCTTGCAGGCAAGGTAAGGAATCGGATTTCTTGTCCTCTTGGAGCATGGGTGGGCCTCACATAGGGTTATACCTCAATTAATTGCTTAAAACACACAATATAGGTTGTATCGGGATCCGTGCATCGAGAATTTTTTTCGAGAATATCGTTGGATAGAATTTAATTAAAGGATTCCGGAACATAAAAGGTATTAATTTTTGGAGTTACTGATCTTCGGGAAATTGCGTTCGAATTTTCATGTCGTAACAGCTCACGGTCTCCGCTTTCGCGAATTTTGTAAATATATTCGAAAAAATTATTTCATGTGTGGAATTAAATAATAGACTATATTATGAGTCCCAACGCTCTCAGAAATCCCATCAGCAAAGCGTAATTGCCTTAGTAGATTAAAACAATTCAGGCAGAACAGGTAAACTCGGTATTATGCTGGTTTATTTTCTTAAAACAGTCGTATCTTTTGCATACAAACTTCGTTTTGGAGGCTCTTTATATTTCGGAAATAGGGTAACCTATACTATAATATTTTAATATTTTCTTTGCTCAAAACTACTTAATACAAAATTTCAGTTTTCTGATGCATTAATCAATGTTGCAGTTTGAGCGGGTTGATTCAGTTGACACATTACACATTTGGAAGTAAGGTAACATTTAACATCAAATAAACTCATTTATTTTCATTTAGATGCACTAAAACTGAATGAGTTAAATTACAAACAGTTGTACGGTAGTTTCATCGTTCGTAGTCTGAGCCTTGAATTCCGGAATGTCACATTACCTCCCCATTAAGGGAATTTCATCCCGAAATTATTATGTTCTAGGCTACTTTGTGTTGTTATTAAGACATTCCGTTAGTGGAGGGAGCATCACTGAACATGTGTGGATACTCTGTTTCATTTAATCCTTGCATTCCCAAGTAAACTTCGGCCCTTTATTAGAGTTCCATCGGACTTTTCCTATAGGATGCGACTTTGCTTGAGGTAATTTGAGCTTAAAAGCCACCAGACCAAACCTTGCCATGGTTTCAAAAGGTCTAATGTAATGGAGGTTTAGCTTTCGTCATTTTCCAAATCTAATGATGCCCTTCTATGGAGCTGCCACTTTAATCTTTGTAGGATCGACATGAATTCCTTTAATGCTGACCACATGACCGAGGAAATTAACTTCGTTAATCCAAAACTCACATTTAAAAAACTTTGCATAAAGTTTCTCGTTTCTTATCAGCTCCAGAATTAAATGCAAGTGTTGGCCATGTTCTTCCTTGGTTCATGAGTATATTAATATATCGATGATGAATATCATCACAAATCTATCCAAGTTGGGTTTACACACCCGGCTCATAGGGTCCATGAATACAACTAGTGCGTCGGCCAATCCAAATGGCATAACTAGAAACTTGCAGTGACTATATCTAGTTTGGAATGCCGTCTTTGGAATATCTACTTCTCGAACTCCAAGTTGATAGTACTTTGTCCTTAGGTTGATCTTCGAGTAGTAGCAAAATTCTTGTAGTTGGTCGAACGGGCCATCAATCCTCGGGAGTGGATATCGGTCCTTCATGATGAGCTTGTTCAACTCTTAATAAACGATGCACATCTAGAACAATCGATTCTTCTTTTTGAAAAATAAAAGAGGAGCTCTCCATGGAGAGAAGCTTGGTCGGTTAAAGCCTTTTTCGATAAGTTCTTGAAGTTGACGGGATCGTTCTTGCATTTCTGATGGATCCAGACGGTAATGAAATCGGGACATTGGTGCTGTACTCGGCATTAGGTCGGTTCTGAATTCAACCTGTCTGACTGGAGGTACTCCAGGTATATCTTCTAAAAATATATCAGGGTAGTCGCACACTTGCGGTATGTCTTTGATTTCCTTACCCTTGTCTTGCATATTCACCATGTGGACCAAGAAGGCATAGCATCTCTTCTGCAAATACTTCCTTGCCTTCATGCAAGTGATGACTCTTCGCTTCTTTCCAGCCTTGTCTTTGTAACATAAAAGGGCTTCTTCGTTTTTTACAGGTAGTCGAACAACATTTTCGTATCGTTAAACCTCCGTTCGATGTGGTGATAACCAATCCATTTTGATGATCACATTGAGCTTCCAATATTCATAGGAATTAGGTCAGCGTAAGAGACGTGGTTATTCAGGGTGAGAAGACAATTGTTAGGTATATCTAAAGTGTTTTTTAATTGAGTTGATTGCGATTTCTATTCTGTAAGTTTTACTAAGTTTTTGGGATTTAGGTTTTATCGTGTTTATGGTCAATAAAGCTTATATAATTTATCAATATCAAATCATATGGAAACATAAATATTGTTGATTTGAAGCATACCAGTAACTACTTGGTTCCTGACGAGCATCTTCAGCATTGATCACAAGTTCTCTTCCATGGCCACCATGATTTTTTATTTTCGGGCAATCCTTCCTAAAATACCCTGGTTGATTGCATTAGAAGCTGTTACAGCTTCCTCCGGCCGCACTGGTTGGTGTTGTAATGGCTAGGGTCTTTCTGCAATACCTCGAGACATGACCTCTCCGGTTACAGATGTTGTAGATTATCTCCCTGCAATTTACAACGTGGTGTAAATTGCATTTGGTATAATGGGGTAAAGTCCATGAGTAGGACTTGGATGGAGTGAGAGTGTTTGAGTCATGGACAGTCACATGTTCTGATTTACGCTTAAGGATTTTGAAGTTCCCTTTGGACTCCTCGTAGTACTTCTGTTTCTTACCCTTTGCGTGGTTCTGCTCTGTCTGTTGGATTGTGGTACTCGGACGAAGATATTGTTCAGTCAAATGATAGGCCAATTTTTTAGCACTTTCAAAGGTAGTGGGTCTGAATGCAGCAACCAGAACATGAACTGGGGGAGTTAGCCCCCAAATATACCTTTCTGTCTTTTTGTATTTTGAGTATACTATACTGAGGCAGAGGTTGGCAAGGTAGTTAAATCAGGAGGTGTAAGCACTCACCTATGACTCTTCCATAGAAAGGTTCAACAATTCTTTTTCAATGGCCTGAATTTCTTGTTGAGTGTATACTCCTCAATCATCATGTATTTTAGGGCTTCCCAAGAAATGGGACAGGTTGCATCAATTTCTAAAGACTTGGTATACATATTTCACCAACTCAGGGTGGAGTCCATTGGCATACAAGAGGCATACTTAACATGCCAGTGATTAGCACAAGAGCTGGTACGGAACACTACCTCCATCAACTCTATCCAATAGGATAGACCAATGACTCCTTTCATACAGAAGAAGGATGGAGGCGAGTAGGCTAAGATATCCTTGTATGAACAGGATATGTGGATGTTTTTGTCAAAGACTGGAATACCGTCATTATTGCCACTGTTCACGGAAGATTCGTTATGGACAGCCTCATACGTAACTAAGGCTGTGGAAATCCCTTGTGCAATCATGGTTTGCATTAGTGTTGAGTCCATTCGAAATGTTGGGTGAACTCGCAAATTTCTTCGAACTCCTTTATCCTAAACGTTTAAGAAAAAGACATACTTAAATTATTTATACTACTTAATCATAAATAAGCATGTAGGAATTATATTGCATTAAAGAGTATTAATATACTTTGTTCTTAGAATCCCACAGATTTCCAAATTTTAGAGTGAGATTGATTCTTGAAATCCTACCAATTTCCAAGTGATGAGGGAAATGTGATTGATTCGGAATTCCTCCAGATTTCCAAATAATTGGGAGGGAATTAGAAGTCCGTATGATTTGAAAAAATAGAGAATTGAAATCTTTGTCATGTTTGGAAGAGAGGATTTTAGAAGCTATTGAACGATCGACTGAAAACCTACGGTTTTCTATGCTATGCGGGTAGCAGAGTTATCGGTTCTTCGGATTTTGGCGAACTAGGAAAATCCGAATGTTATCCCATATTTTAATTATTTTTATATTATTCGTACACATTTTTGGGTTGAAATAAGGTTTCTAAGGTACTAGTTATCTGCAGAAAATTTTGAGAACATTCTTTAATCTCTAAAACTTTAAACCGCTGTAGTCTGTCAAACTCCTTGCTTAAGGTTGGTTGTGCACTGGCCTGGTCATAAATAACATAGGCATGCGTTCGCGGTTTAATTGTGGTAGCGATTATGTACGATACCAAACTTTAATTGAGGCATCTAACCTTAAGGGTTGAGTTGGTAGTTTTAGTTGAAAGGATGTTTATGATGGGTTTTGAGCATTCTAACACTCCTGTGGTGTACATGCAACCCTAGAAACCTTGTATCTATGTTTTCTCTCAGATACATGCAAATAATAATTTTCCAAGGTATACTTCCTAGCTAGCATGTTATGGGGTACTTGAATCAAAAGCACTAGTAGAATTACATACCTTTTAGTAGTGGTTGATTGCTTGGAGTTTGAGCGCCTAGCACCAATAATGTGGATGCCTAAAATGGTAGTCACAAATCACCACAAACTATGGAAACTTGAGAGAGTAGTGGAACACTTCAAGAAATCGGCCACCCTTTTGTTCTCACACAAACTAGTTCCATTTCAAGTGCCAAGGACCCCTTTATATAGTGTGGTGAATTAGGGTTGCATTCATGTAAACCCTAATACCCATGACCTTTAATTTCCATGAGATCCATGGGTTAAATCTCCATGGAATATCCATGGACTTTCCATGCAAGCCTACCCCATTCTAAATAACCATTAGTTCACATTATATAAATACAAGAGCCCACATTTAATTAATCACCTTTTGATCACCAAATTAATTATATTAATTCTATGTCAATTCTAATTAAATATTATGATTCATATTAATATATTAGAACTTATAATATATTAATAAATCATAAACTTACTATTCTCAAAAGATTATCCATAAATTGTTCGGATGAAGTGCAACCCAAATGGACCATGTCGGGTCGGGTCAAGTATATCTCAAATATAGTTATGGACTGATACACCTTATCCAATAGTCTCCTACTTGGATAAGTCTAATAACTATAGTTGCAAGCATGACTTCAGGAACCAACCAAAAATCATAGCTCTTAAGACTTTGTTGAACTATGAAGCGCCATGTTAGATAAGAGATCATATAATCTTCTATTCTGGGTATCAGCCGAACAAATACATGGAACAATGTCGTAATTATTGTTTAGCAGTATGTTTCCCAATTTCCGATTTGCTTAACATAAAACTTAATCGAACACAACAATTTAGTTCTGACCGGCCCCGATACATAGGTCAAAATAGAATCATTGCGGGGCCCAGATATCGCTTCTAATCCAAGAAGGAATAGATAAACATCGACTCGTATGCTTGTTCTACTACTTGTTGAATTATACATAAAGGTACGTTTTATGACATCAAGTTACTGATGCGTTTTCATACTATCAATGCTTAAGCAACTCATAGGCAACAATTCATATCTCTAGGTTTGAAGACGTATATGATATTACCGTCTCACGAGCACACGAGATAAATTCCATGAAGTGATACAAGTGGGCGTGGGTTGAATCCAATACTCAGAACTTATGAGCACTCATGAGTGTTGTAGCAACTCTTGCTATGTCCAACATCTTAGACATCTACAAGCCAACTCATGACAGTCTTGATTCATATCTACTTCCAACATATGACTGACTGTGGAGAATTTGAATAATAAGGAATACCATAACATAATTATTTTTGAAGTCAAAATATGCAAAAATGAAATAATAGTAAACGATTGACAGAAGATAGCAACACTTTACTCATAAATAAACAACAACTTTTATTCATCATCAAATGTCAATTAAACTTTACAAATTTCAAAAAACTATCTACTCTGTAAAACTAATATCATCCTTTAGCCCAATGCATCTCGAATGCTGTAGATGCCTAACCCTAGTCAATCCGTTTGTGAGGGGATCTGCTGGGTTCTCCTCTGACGATATCCTCTTTGCTTCGAGGAGTCTTTCTTCTATCTTGTGTCTTTTGAAGTGATATTTTCTGTAAATATGTCTGGATCTACCATGATCTCTTGGTTCCTTGGCTAAAGCAACCGCACTATTACTGTCACATAAAATCTCCATAGGCTCCTTTATAGCTGGTACAACTCCAAGGTCTCCGATGAAGTTCCTCAACCATATCGCCTCCTTCGCCGCTTCACTCGCTGCTATATACTCTGATTCACAGGTGAAATCAGCTATTGTATCCTGTTTGGAACTTTTGCAAGTAACTGCTCCTCCATTCATGGTAAATACCCAGCCTGAGTGAGAGTGGAAATTTTCCTTATCAGTTTGAAAGCTATCATCACTATACCCCACAACTCTCAAGACATCACTCCCACCAAAAGTAAGAATCCAATCCTTAGTCTGTCGTAGGTACTTGAGAATGTTCTTTACTGCACTCGAGTGAGCCTTGCTAGGATTCCCGAGATATCGGCTGACCATGCTCAAAGCAAAAGCCACATCTAGGCGAGTACAAGTCATAGCATACATGGTCGAGCCAGCAGCGGAAGCATATGTTAATCAACTCATCTCAGCTATCTAATCCTCTGTACTCGGGCTCTGAGCCTTGCTCAGTTTTGCATTATGCTGGATCGGTAAGTCACCTTTATTGGAATTTTGCATGTTGAACCTTTTCAACACTTTGTCCACATAGGTGCTTTGACTAAGTCCAATTAGTCTTTTACTCCTTTCTCTCAATATCCTTATCCTTAGGATATATGCAGCTTCTCCACGATCCTTTATAGCGAAGCACTTCCTAATCGATGACTTAACCTATTGCAAAGTTGGGATGTCATTTCCCATGAGTAGTATGTCATCCACATACAGTACCAAAAAGCTAAATATACTCGCACTAGCTCTGACATACTCACAAGATTCATCTTCGCTTCTCGAAAATCCAAACTCTTTGACCTTCTCATCAAAACAAAGATTCAAGCTGCGAGATGCTTGTTTCAATCCATAAATGCATTTGTCAAGCTTGCACATTGTATCAGGATACTCTGTACTAAAAAAAACCCTCTGGCTGAATCATGTAAACATCCTCATCAAACATTCCATTAAGGAAAGTGGTTTTGGCATCCATTTGCCATATTTCATAATCATGAAATGCAACAATGACTAGCATAACCCTAATAGGCTTAAACTTTGCCACTGGTGAGAAGGTTTCATCATAATCAACTCCCTGAGTTTGAGTGAATCCTTTCGCAACCATTCGCGCCTTATAAGTGTACACTTTGCCATCCATGTCGGTCTTCTTCTTGAAGATCCATTTGCACCCCACCGTCTTACGACCCGATACATTGTCAACTAAGTTCCAAACTTGTTTATCATACATGGACTGAATCTTGTTTTCCATAGCCTCTTTCCATTTAGCAGACTCAGGGCCTGCCATGGCTTCCCTATAGCTGATAAATGTATCACCTTCCTCAGTAATATGGAAACCATAGTAATGCTCACGTGCATTCCTAACTCTCATGGAACGCATCAGAGGTACAGACTCGTTAGTTGGATCAACGGGAGTTTCCTCCTCAGGTTGATTGCTAGGAATTGAGGTTCCTTCACCAATTGACTCTTGAATTTCTTCAAGGTCAATTTGCCTCCCATTGTTTCCTTGGCTTATGAATTCTCTCTCGCGAAAGACCCCTCTCCTTGCTACATAGACCATATTATCACTGGGTCTGTAGAAGAGGTAACCAAAGGATTTTTGTGGGTAGCCGATGAAAATACACCTCTCACTTTGAGGTTTGAGCTTATCGTGAATCTCACGCCTCAAGAAAGCCTGGCAACCCAAAATCTTGATGTGTTCAAAATTGGGAACTTTCCCAGTCCACCTCTCGTGAGGTGTTTTGGAAACCTTTTTAATAGGGACTATATTAAGGATATGGGCAACAGTCTCTAAGGCATACCCCCATAATGAGATTGGTAACGAAGCTCGACTCATCATGGAACGACCCATGTCCAACAAGTTCCGATTGTGCCTCTCAGCCACACCATTCAGCTGTGGTGTTCTAGGAGG
The DNA here is from genome assembly GCF_051521515.1 of Lactuca serriola. Classification (NCBI taxonomy): domain Eukaryota; kingdom Viridiplantae; phylum Streptophyta; class Magnoliopsida; order Asterales; family Asteraceae; genus Lactuca; species Lactuca serriola. Next base: position 144,792,076 of record NC_136412.1, read on the forward strand.
TGTCAATTGTGAAATAATTCCATATTCCTTAAGATAGTCAAGGAACTCGATACGAAGATACTCACCACCCCGATCGGATCGGAGCATCTTCATCGTCCTACCCAACTGATTCTCCACTTCTTGTTTAAACACTTTGAATTTCTCAAAGGTTTCTGACTTATGCTTGATTAAGTATACATAACCATATCTATTATAATCATCAGTAAAAGTCACATAGAAGTGGTTAGCATCCCTTGTGGTGGTTCTGAAGGCTCCACACACGTCAGTATGTATGAGGTCCAACAAACCCTTACCCCTGGCACAAGTACCAGTGAAGGGTGATTTTTTCATTTTCCAAAGCAAACAAGATTGACAACTATCATCCAACTTTAGGTCAAATGACTCCAAGATTCCATCCTTTTGGAGTTAGCCTATGCGTTTCTTGCTTACATGCCCAAGACAACAATGCCATAATGATGCTTTATACAAGTTAGTGGAAGAATCAATACACAACACATTATTTACTAGCTTATCTACAACCGACACAATTTCATATACACCATCAGAAGGTAATGCTTTAAAATAAAGAACATTATTAAAGAAAGCATTTATACCACCACATTCATTATCAAAAGAAAAGGTAAACCCTTGTTTGTACAAACCATAAAAGGAAATAATATTTCTCGCCATTTCAGACGAGTAACAACATTTATTCAAATCTAACACTAACTCACTACTCGACAACAAAGAATAAAATTCAATCATGGTGATAGGTGAAGCTTTCTTATTCCCCATGATCAAGTTTATCTTCCCATGCTCCACATTCTAACTTCTTCTTAGTCTTTGTAAATCAGAACATATATGAATACCACAACCGGTATCAAGGACCCAATAATTAGAATGGGGTGATTTATTAAACAATATAGTGTAAATACCTGCATGGTTGGGTTTCACTTTCCCATCCTTAACATCTTGCAGGTACTTTGGGCAGTTTCACTTCCAGTGTGACTTTTCGTGGCAATAGAAGCATTCAGCCTCTTTAGGGTTGGCAGAAGGAGTGGAAGAACCTTTATTGGTTCCACTTGAAGAGGAGTCATCAAGGAATTTTCCCTTGGTGCCCTTCGAAGGGCTCTTCCTCTTCTTTCCTTTGCCTTGCCTGATTGCCAAGACAGGGGCCCCAATAGGAGTAAGAGTTGTAACAACCGATTTACCACTAAGACCACTTTCGGCAGTCTTCAAGAGTCCTTCAAGTTTGTTGAGTGTAACTTCCTCCTTGTTGATGTGGTATGTCCTTCAGAATTTATTTAAACAAGAAGGTATGGAGTGCAAAATGATGTCAATTGCCAACTCCTCGGGGAAGTTCTCATTTTGCTTCAGCAAACGGTCCACATACCTTTGTATTGTTGGAAGACATCTAAAAAGGAAAGACAAGTTTAGATTAGATATAAAGATAGTCCTTAATAAGATACCCAAATGTAATATTAAGTCTAGGACCCAACACAATATTTTATAACTTAGAAGAGGCATGCCGTAATCCAAGCTATAAAATACTTGAAGGTAGGTGAATGACGATTCACCAATTTCCACCATGAAAAAACAAAATAAATTATTAGGTTTTAATTAGTTTTGAAATTCCTATATTCTTTGAGATTCATTGAACTTTTCAATGGCATGTTTTAATCTTGAGTGTGCCCTTCAAGTTTTGTGACTGGGGTGCCGAGGATCACAAGACAAGGTGTGAAGTAACCATGCAAATTACTTGGTACTCTTAATGTTTATCACCTAATCGATGTGCCGGTTAACTACACGTGCTCCACAGATCTATGATAAACCTTAAGCCAACCTTTTCCTACCTTGTTAAGTGCAGGTTAGTGTACAGGTTAATCATACACGCTCCACTAACGACTAAAGCAAAGTGCAAAGTGTAATTTCATGGGTTAGCACCTTATTCACGTTTTCCTAAAGTAACTAAGATTAGGAATTTATAAGAACGTTTAGTTACTTTACAATCACCATACTTTTAATGATAATTAAAGTTGCTGTCCTATCCGTTCGGCTAACGACCCTCCACCAGTGAAGGAAGCGGTGGGTGAGAGTGGACACCCATTAAGATGCCATTTTATAGACAACGACCTTATACCCCCTTATAGACCGGCTTCATGAATAAGGCCTACTAACGGTAAAACGACTTGTTCTTATACACATATATATTATTAACTTACAATTTTATAAAGTATAAGGGTTGAATTTTAACTTTTAAAATTCTAGGGGTTGGAACTAAAGTTTTTCTAAAATGTGTGAGACTTTACATGTTCCAAAACTTGAGGGCAAGTTTTGTAACTTTCAAAACTTTTCAACTTCATAACTTATGAGTTAATGATTTGTTAAAATGAAGACTCTTCGTTTTCATGTAACTTATGTTTTTGTTAATGAACTTTAAAAGAATGACTTTTTGGTAATCCATAACTTGAGGACAAATTATGGATTCCATTAAAACACATCAAGATCAAGAATTAAACTAACAAACTAATTGCAAATAATTCCTATGATCTTCTAAACTCATAAGTTGATGAACATTCATATCAACTATTTCAAGAATCATAAATAATACATACAAAACTTGAAATTTTGATAATAGCCAATGTAAATGGATTAGCATAACCATTACACCATCTAAAACAAGTTTTATTGACCAAAACAGTTTTAGGGTAAATTTTCTAGTCCATTTCCAACAGCAAAACTCGAAAATCTGCATTCAGGGCCTCCTACTCATCGAGTGCATGAACCTACTCGATGAATAGGATGAATTAACACATGGACTCGTCGAGTCCCCCATGGACTCGGCGAGTTCACTCAGCAAATAGCATATTGTTGATTTTTTGCAACAAGTTTGCATCAAGTATCAAGAAAACAAGCATAGACTCTGATACCACTGATGGGTTTTGAGCATTCTAACACTCCTATGGGTGTACATGCAACCCTAGAACCATTAGATCTATGTTTTTTTTAAGATACATGAAAATAATAATTTTCCAAGGTTTACTTCCTGAGTAGCATGTTATGGTGTACTTGAATCATAAAACACTAGTAGAATTACATACCTTTTAGTAGTGGTTGATTGCTTGGAGGTTGAGAGCCTAGCACCAATAATGTGGATGCCTTAAATGGAAGTCACAAATCACCACAAACTTTGGAAACTTGAGAGAGTAGTAGAACACTTCTAGAAATCGGCCACCCTTTTGTTCTCACACAAACTAGTTCCATTTCAAGTGTCAATGACTCCTTTATATATTTTGGTGGATTAGGGTTCCATTCATGTAAACCCTAATACCCATGACCTTTCATTTCCATGAGATCCATGGGTTAAAGCTTCATGGTCTATCCACAGACTTTCCATGCAAGCCTAACCCATTCTAAATAAGCAATAGCCCACACTATATAAATACAAGAGCCCATATTAAATTAGTCACCTTTTGATCACCAAATTAATTAAATTAATTCTAGATCAATACTAATTAAATATTATGATTTCATATTAATATAGTAGAACTTGAGATATATTAATAAATCCTAAACTTACTATTCTCAAAAGATTATCCATAAATTGTTCGGGTGTAGTGCAACCCAAATGGACCATGTCGGGTCGGGTCAAGTATAAAAACAAATATAGTTATGGACTTAGACACCTTATCCAACAATTTAGAATTTTTATTAAGTGTTCTCATCGTATAGAGGTCAGAGTATATATAAAATTTTATATATTTTGGTTGGTGGGGTTTGTATTATTATTCTTTTTTTTTTTGTACTTCTTAACTACCGATCACAGACAGGGGCTAGACATGAAGCACCAGAAGGATGACCATTTTGACAATTAAACACTTTTGAAATCCCACAATCCTATGCGGCCCTTCATACCAAATTTCCCATACCGTAAGTAGTCGAGAAGTAGTTTATGATTAATAATACTCTTATTAGAAGCTAGTTGCTATAGTTGTGTTCCTCTTTCGAGGATACAAGTTCTCTATAGCTAATTTAGCTCTGATACCAATCTGTTACACCCCCAATCGAGGCAGGAGATTATTATGGGCTGTGAGACTAAGTTCATGGATCACAGATAAACTGAATACATAGCACAAGTACAACAAAATAACATTTTATTCCATCATGATGTTTGAATACATGGTTCTTACAGATAATAATATAATATATGAATTATGTTAAATAGGTAGGCAGACATAATAAAAACTATTAAACTAAATTGCCTAACATCCCAGATTATCCATCGTCTGAATTTGCCTAGTTACTGATTTCCTGAGAATACATGTATTTTAAAAGTCTACACAAGGTTGCTGAGAGTCACAGGTTTTCTGCTTAACCATAGTATAATACTTTAAAAAAGTTCAAAAAGTATTTTTTTTTGTAAGTGTAACCATACTGAAATATAGTATGAAAATAACCAAATCCTTGATTTGTTAAAACTGAGTGTTTTTAGTTAATGTTTATAGTGAGTCCTATAACCAAACTACTTTGCTGGATTTACCCCCTACAATGCTTCATTGGACGTTGTAGTAATGATTGATGGAAACTTATCACCTGCTTCAATTGATTAGTCGAGACTATAGCTAGCAGCCGCAGGTGGGGATGTCAACTCCATATAGATATATACATATGTATCCCATTCTGAAGATTAACGGTTATAGTAGTTTGGGTATGATAAGTGATTAAACTTAGATAATGAATAATGTCTCAATAAAAAGCCCTTAACTAAGGTAGTTGAAAAAGCCCTCAACGAAAAACTATTTAGGAAATATGAATTTGTATAGAAGTTAAGCATGTATCGTGGTTGTCATATATACTTCGCTAGATGACTAGATCATCTTAAAACACCGAGGCCTCTCATCATTTTATCACACATCGTCTATTACATCTACCCATGTTTTACCCAACACATTTTGTAGATATAAAATACATATACAGTTTAAATCATTTAAAACATGTATAAAAACCGTTCATCCGGCATAGATAGCAAGTATATAGACAATATGCACACTTAACATGTAATTTATATAAAATACTTCATATCTATGTGTAAGATGAAAGTTATTATGCACTCACAACATGTAGTTTATATTAAATACTTGATATATATGTGTGTGTAAGATGAAAGTAACTATGCACTCACTTGTTAAAGTGACAAATCGAAATTCGAGCAACGCTTCGTTTGCTAACAATATGATTTCCTTCGACAAAACCTAGTATTATTACCACTAGATTTTAGTCTAATATTTATTGTGACTAATTGTTAGTTTAGATTCGTCATTAACTCATAGTCTACTTCATGATCTATTAAGTAAGGAAAAACTAGGTAGGATCATATCGGAGGTAGGGTCCGTTTGGTATACGAAGTACACTGTTTGGAAATCCCACTTTAAACACCTCACTAAATCACAGCCTAGACATCACTCCTGTAAGTAGATCGATCAGTATAACGAATTTGAATCACTAATAAATCTTATTTATAGGTTCATAATAACAATATTATATTTATATATAAGCTATACTTAAAGTATAATAGGCATATCTCAATTACAATGTGTTTTTATTAAAATGCTGACTTTGCTGGAGCAGCCTTTTCGAGCCGAAAAGCTCTTCTTCTCGGAGCCGTCGAGCGCTCTGGGGCTTTCTTCTAGCGCTAGGGGAGTTCCCTAGGGCTTGGGGGGGGGGGGAGGTTTAGAGAAAGAGTAGACACAAGAAATAATGGAAAATTTGTGAAGAATTAAGGCTGGAAGGGGTTGTATTTATAGGGTGAAATATGGCTCATGTAGATGCCACATGTCACCATCTGGTGGCAAGCCTTGGAGAGAAAGCAATGACCAGGATGGTGCCACGTCACCCATTTTCGCAAGCACACTTCCGACTTCTAAAATCATCAACTTTCGCATACGAGCTCCATTCTTGACGTTCTTTATATCCACGCGTAGGCAAATATAAAATCTACAATTTTCATTTTGACTCCATCAGCTAATTTTTGACCGATCTTAAATTTAACAATAGGATGAGATTATACTATTAAATGACCGTGTAAAATTCCTAATTTCTTCATACGAACTCCATTTTCATATGTATTTTTATCATTGACTTCCTATTAATGAGATCTTCAAATCTCATTTGGGTTGCATTGGCCAAAAACCACTCGATCTAAAATTCGAGTTTCGGGTTGTGCACAGCTAAGTCAAATCTTAGAAAAATCATAACTTCCTCACACGAAGTCAGATTTGGGTGTTCTTTTTGTGTACGCTCTCTGTTTAACGTATATTACAACTTTTGTTTATATTGACAAGGCTAAAAAGTCTTTTATCGTATATTCATTATTTATGTTTCTCGGTGCTATGCCGGTTTTGCCGTAAAACTTCGATAGATCATAACTTTTTCGTTATAACTCGGATTTTGGCGTTCTTTATATTCCTGGAATCTTTTTTTCGACAACTACAACTTTATGTATAGATATCTGGTATATCTCACACTTTAATTTTGACGCTTATTTTTATCTTTTATTTATTATAATTTTATAATTAATTATAAAGCACATAAATTCACATAATTTACATAATACTCAAATTATTCATCTTTATTATTTCAAAATGAGTTACATTGGTTGACGTAGACTATTACATCATCTACTAATACATAGCCCAGAAACACGGGTGTTACAATTATCTCCCCCTTAGGATGATCCCGTCCTAGAATCATGTGTCAATAAACAAATGTGGGTATCGAGTCATCATGTCACTTTCTGTTTCCCAGGTGAGATTCGGACCATTCGAATGTTTCCAATGAACTAGCACTAAATCGACCATGTTGCGTCATAACTTCTTTGTCTTACGGTTAACGATTGCCACGGCCTCTTCGATTAGTCTCTTATTCTCATCCATTCTTAATTCTGAGATTGGAATTATGTCGAGAACTTCTCTTATGAACTTCCTCAAATAACACACATGGAAGGTATTATGAATACCATCTAGTTCTTCGGGTAATTCGAGTTTGTAAGCTTGGTTCCAAATCTTTTGAAGAACTTTCAATGGGCCAATAAACCTTTGACTCAACTTTCCTTATTTCCCGAATTTTATAAGTCCCTTCCATGGTGAAACTTTAAGTAGAACAAAATCTCCAACTTCGAATGTCATCTGTCGTCTTTTCTTATCAGCATAACTCTTCTAACGATCCTGAGCTGCTAACATCCTTTCCCTGATCACCTTTATTTTCTCAGCAGTCTCATTGACTATCTCGGGTCCCATAAACTGCTTTTCACCAGCCTCAAGCCAACAAGACGGCGTTCGACACTTCTGTCTGTACAAAGCTTGATGAGGTGCTATCTTGATGCTCAGGTGGAAGCTATTGTTGTAGGAAAATTATATCAGAGGTAAGTGCTCATCCCAATTAACTTCGAAATCTAGGGTACATGCTCTCAGCATATCTTCCAGTGTTTGAACCGTTCTTTCGCTCTGGCCATCAGTCTGCAGATGGTAAGCTGTACTCAAACACAACTTTGTACCCAATTCCTCTTGTAGACTTCTCTAGAACCTTGACGTGAAACGACTATCATGATTTGATACAATTGTAAGAGGAACATCGTGAAGTCTTACTACCTCCTTCACGTAAGCATTTGTGAGCTAATGCATAGACCACCTCTCGTTGGCTGCTATAAATTATGCACTCTTAGTGAAACAATCCATGACCACCCAAATCATGTGGTGACCGTACTTCGTCCTGGGCAATTTAGTCACAAAGTCCATGGTGATGACTTCTCATTTACCCATGGGTACAGGTAAAGGTTCTAAACTCCCAAACGGTTTCTGATGTTGTGCCTTAACTCTCGCACATGTCACACACTGGGCCACATACTTCACTACATTGAGCTTCATCTTCGGCCACCATTATTAGGGTTTTAGGTCCCTATACATTTTTGTGCTGCTGGGATGAATCGAGTATATGGTCTTGTGAGCTTCTTCCATCAGAAGATCTCTTATTCCTCCCGGCTTAGGTACCTAAATTTTTTCTTGGAATACCTTTAATCCTTGACTGTTTGTAACGAACACTAACGTTTTGCCCAAAAGTTCTTCCTTTCGGTTATTCTTCTCTGAAGCTTCTTCTTGAGCTTTCCTGATACTTTCCACAATCATCGAGACAACTTCTATTCTCAACGCTCTTGGCCTTTTTCTTTCAAGATTGAGTTTTCGACTTAGAGCATCGACAATGATATTCGCTTTACCGTGGGCGTAAAGTATCTCGCAGTCGTAGTTCTTGAGTAATTCCAGACAAGGTCATTGCCTCATATTCAATTCCTTTTGATTAAAGAGATACTGGAGACTCTTATGAACAGTAAAAAGTTTGCACTTCGTGCGATAGAGATAATGCCTCCATATCTTTAGGGAAAATACTATCATTGCCAACTCCAAATAATGAGTGTGGTAGTTCTTCTCGTGCCCCTTCAATTGTTGAGACGCGTATGCTATCACCTTTTCTCTTTGAGTTAGAACACATCCTAAACCGACTCCTAACACATCGCTATACATTGTGAGGTCTTCAACTCCATCGGTAGAGAAAGAATCGGTGCTTCACACAACTTCTTCTTCAGCTTCTCGAATGCTTCTTTGTGCATCTCATTACATGTATAAGTAGCTCCTTTTTGGGTTAAAGTTGTTAATGCAGCAGTTATCAAGGAAAAGCCTTGGATAAACCATCAGCAGTATCCAGCTAATACCAGAAAGCTTCGAATCTCCGTGGGACTTTTTGGTCGTTCCCACTTCATCACAGCTTCGATCTTTTTTGGGTCAACCATTATTCCCTCTTGGTTAACCACATGACCCAAGAATTGGACTTCTTGGATCCAAAAATCACATTTGGACAACTTTGCATACAATTTCTCCTTTTTCAGGACTTCTAACACTTCTCGTAGATGCTTGTCATGCTCCTCCTGGCTTCTTGAGTAAACCAGAATGTCATCTATGAACACTATAACATATTTAATGAGGAATGGTTTACAAACCCTATTCATCAAATCCATGAACGCTGCTAGAGCATTGGTTAGTCCAAATGACATAACCAAGAACTCGTAGTGTCCATATTTTGTTCTGAATGTAGTCTTCTTGATATCCTGCTCTCTCACCTTCAGCTGATGATATCCTGACCTAAGATCAATCTTTTAGAGATAGATCGAACCTTGAAGCTGATCAAATAGGCCATCAATCCTTGGGAAAGGGTACTTGTTCTTTACCGTTACCTTGTTCAAATCTCTGTAATCTATGCACACTCTCATGCTTCCATCTTTCTTCTTCACGAATAACACCAGAGCTCCCCAGGGTGATGAACTAGGTCAAATGAAACCGTTGTCCAACAGCTCCTGAAGTTGCGTCATGAGTTCATTCATATGCGTTGGTGCTAATCGGTATGGTGCTTTTGCTATTGGTTTCGTTCCTGGTAACAAGTTTATCCAAAACTCCACTTCTCTATCAGGCGGTAATCCGGGAAGATTTTTGGGAAAGACTTCCGGATAATCACATACGACCGGTATATTCTTCATCTCATTCTTTTCCTTTTTAGCATTTATCACAAATGCCAAATATGATGCACATCCTTTGGACAATAATTTTATGGCTTTCATCAGGGACATGATTCCTGAATTTACTCTGCGTTTGTCCCCATACACCATAAATGACTCTTTTCCAGGTGGGTTTACTCTTACTATCTTCTTTCAGCATAATATCTCGGCATTGTTGGCGCTAAGCCAATCCAATACCAAAACGATGTCAAAACCGTTCAACTCTATGGGCAACAATTCTTTGTGGAATTCGTTTCGGTTTAAGTCGACGACGATGTTTTTAATATGATTACTAACAGGTACGAATTTGCCACTAGCAACTTCCACAATTAGGGCATTATTAAGTTTTTCTTTAGGTAATGCTAATTTCCCTCCAAATTTATGTGACACAAAGGAGTATTGCTCCCGAATCAAACAATATAGTTGCCTCCTTCGTAGCCTCAAGCGTCATCTAGAAGGCTCTCACCTTTGGCTTTGGTGGAATGTTGGGCCTTGCCGCCTCTTTCTTCTTCAGGCAATCCTTTGTAATGTGCCCTTCTTCATGACACTCGTAGGACACCCTTTTCCTGGTGGTACACTCCTTGGTGTAATGCCCCGTCATCCCACACTTGTAGCAGGTCACTTCCTCGCTACATTTCAATGAGTGTTTCTCTTTGCACTTCTCGCACAACTTCGCTTCGTTTAATCTTCCTCCAAACTTCTTTGAATTGAACTTTCTCTTCTTATTGGGCTTAGCATACCCCTCAAATTTCATCTTTTCTCCATCCTCAATCTTGCTAGCAACTCTTCCCTTGATCATCTCCTCCACAGACTTGGCAGCGTAGATAGCTGCCTCTAGAGTAAGTGCCTTACGTACCTGCACTGCATACTCCTATGGAAGTCCCTTCGCATACTTGTCAATTTTTTTAGTTCATCTGGGACAAGACGTAAGGCAAACTCCATCTTCTATGTGAAGTTGTTGGTGTACTCATCAATAGACATGCTTCATTTCTTCAGGGTTAGGAATGGGTTTTCTAGATCTAGCAGGTTTTGGGCCAAGCAATACTTACATTTGAACTGCACCAAAACTCTGCCCATGTCAGTTGCAGGGGCTCATTGGGGCTTAAAGTATTCCCCGGAGTGTTCCACCAACGAATCGGGCCTCCTCTGAACTGGCGCACTACAAATTTGGTCAGTAGTTTGTTTATGCAACCACACGTCATAAAAGCCAACTCCATCTCTAAGATCCAATCCATAAATCCAATTGAATCTTCCTTCCCGGTGAAGGTTTATGGCTTGCATGTTAGAAAATTTTTGTACTTTCATCCGTTCCTCTCGACTCCGTCATCTTGATTGTTACTTCTAATCACGCCGGATCAGCTTGACAACCTGTCCTGCTATAGTTACCCTCCTTAGACTGCCCTTCATTCAACTCGGGTGGTTCAACTGCCATAGTAGGTTCCTCTAAATTTTGTTGGAGCAATCGCCATGTCTCTTCCATCCGACGATCCAACATCATTTGGATCATCGCTTGTACTCCGGCCATTATGATTAGCTCTAGAGCATCTACTGTAACATTTTAAAAATTCAAACCAATTTAAAATTTTTAAAACATTTCAAACAATTAAAAATCATTACAACTTTTTTCTCAAAGTGTATAATATCAGAGTTTTCCTAGGGAAATAGGTAAAGCAAGAGGAGCTGTACGATCACGCCTTTGCCTTCCCGCGGTCATCAGAAGTACCTCAAAACAAAATCAACAACTGTAAGCCCGAAGCTTAGTGAGTTTCCCCAAAATACCAACGCCATACAAAATGAGCCATGAGTCTGACTGGACTGACTCCCGGTCCTCAGCCTATCTGGACTGCTCTCCGAGCCATCGGCACGTCTAGACCCCCCCTCGGGGCCTTCAGCCTATCTGGACCTCTCGTTGGGCCTTCGGCCTGACTAGATTTGCCCTGCCCGGGCCTACAGTCTACCCGGTCTGCCTGGGGTGTCTTGGCACTACAACACACAACAGGACCTACCACAACCCTTCCCCATACCAATAAACATGTGCACATAAATATCATATGCTAGTATGCAATAGCAAAGAGTCATACATATATAACTGATCTCTAGCATAGACACCATCCTACCACCAGGATCTAAATCAAACAAATTACTAGCATAACAACCATCCTAAAACAGGATTTAATATAACATAGCAACCATCCTAAACCAAGATGTAATCCGACATAGCAACCATACTAAACCAGGATGTAATCTAACATAGCAACCATCCTAAACTGGGATGTAATCTAACATAGTAACCATCCTAAAACAGGATGTAATCTAACATAGAAACCATCCTAACCAGGATATAATCTAACATAGCAGCAATCCTAAACCAGGATGTAAATCATAAAGGGTCGGCCATGGTGCCGTAGACCCTGTTGATATAGTGAGGAGAACTCACCGGTAATTGCCGACTGAAGAGATAAGACCAAGCTGCTCTGACCACTGATGTGACAACCCGAAATTTATACCGTCATTTTAACCTCTTTTTCCGTTAATAAAAAACTCGCTTTATTAAATTGTCCATTAAACTTTTGGACTAGGTTGATTAAATAGGGACTTTATTATGACTTCGTAAGGGTTGGAACAAAATAGAAACACCCTCAATATTCCCTTGAAAAATTTTAGTTACAACCAAGCCAAATTATGACCATTTAATCGGGTGCGACCAAAAGCCCCGTTTAACGTCAGTATCGGGTAGATTTACACCGAGCCACCAACTCAAACCCCTATATAAGGGTGAGTGGACTCCATTTGAGATTTTTCACTCTCTCTCTACAACTTGCTTTCGATCCAAAAACTTCCATTTCGAGCTCCAAAATCGTAGGTAATCTATCCTAACTTGTTGTGTAGCTTATTTAGCATGCAAATTCATGTTTAAGACATCCAAAAGTGACCAAATCATGTGTTTACGGCCCAAGAAAACTCTTGGACCGTGAACACCCATAAGTGGCGTTTTGAAGCCCCAAAACCCCTCTAAATTACTCCTAGGGATTAGATATGACTTGTGGACTTACACCTTCAAACTTGGAACACTAAAACCTTGCATTTTAGAGAGTAAACTTGAGTTTATGGCCCAAGAACACTCTTGGACTGTAAACCCCTCTTCAAGGGCCGTGAACACCTTTTAAGGTGTGAGAATTGCCCTCAAACACCTCCTATGACTTGGGTAAATGTCTAGAATCAACCACAAATGAATTAGGGGCTTTGAACATCATTTAAACCAAGGACTTAGGAGTTTACGAACGTAAACCCCCCTAGGATATGGTCCATGGGTCGTAAACTCCATAAAATGGTCATATGATGCCCTAACACCCCTTATGACTTGTATAATTGATTAGTAACAAGTATGAGCAATCAAAACACAAAAGGAAGGGGCTAGTAAGAGTTTACGGCCATAAACTCTATGTTTACTGCCGTAAACTCCCATGAATGGTCTATTTGAGGCTTTAAACCCTTCATAAGCCCTAGATTTGAGCCTAGCTTAATTCCACTAGTGAGATAAGACCTTAAATCATCCAAGAGCACACCACCGATGAGTTTACGGTCGTAAACTCATGGGGATATGGTCTTAGGGCCGTAAACTATATAAAGAGTTTACCCTTGAAGAATAAACTCGTTAACTAGAACATACACTCCCTTATTTGCAACCCAATAGCCTCCTAGCACTTGACCAAAGTGTTTTCCCCACATTAGGATGCTTATATGTGTTTAATTAGTATTATAATTACTAACTATATGTAAAGAAGTGTCATCATATGTTAATAGGTCACTAAGTGTGTTCAAGTCTTTACTTGACACCGAGCACCTAACCGGCACCTCCACCCGATCCACTTACAACAAGTGAGTTCATACCCCTGAATTAACCTTTTAAATGTTTTTACATGCTTTTATGTGTGGGGGGGGAATACATGTTAAAACATGCTAGGTTTCATATCAATTATATGTGATTAATAACCCGCATGCACAAGGATTTATCACACTTTCAGCTGTTTTACCAAGTATAATACTATAGATGGTTTTCCAAAACATCTTTACTTGTTTAAATCTTTTCTCAAATTATATCTCGTGTTGTATGTTTTACTTCTAAACCAGTTACAACAGTGTTTTAAACAAAGATTTTCTTTACTTATATGGTGTTATCAAATTATATTTAAAACGTGTTTATGAACGGTTTTCAAACCTTGTTTTACATAACGATATCAAGTCATAAATTCTTATTTTTAAAGGCTTTCCAAAGGTTTTATCAAAGTTTTCTTCTATACTTCTAGGCTTCTACTTTGTGAAATGCATGCCTGTACTTGTATAGTTATATAAATAATGTTTAAAAGACTTAGGAAGGCTAGTTCGCCCTATTTCATTTTCCTTGTTGGGATGTGGTCTGGTGGTTATCGGATATCCGTCCAAAGGTCGTTTAAACATTAGTTATATATCATGTATACACTTTCAGACAAAAACGTTTACATCGACCAGTTCATTTCCCTTGGGTAGCAAGGGCATACTTCCATTCATCATTCATAGATCAGGGACACTAGTAACTATTATAGGAATAGTTAGGAGGTTCTATATACTCTTTCTAGTACGAGAATTCCAAAGGATTCACTTCATTCGCGAGTCTATATCATTTCTCCAGCACCTCTAATAGAGTTCAGAATACGGGATGCATCTTTAGGACACGGATTTCCCCGTTGTCAAGTTGGTAACCAGAGTCTCCTGGAGGGAGAGCGGGCATTGTGTGTATAGATCTATACGGGACTGACTCTCCCTCACCCTGAATGCTAGCTATAGTCCACGGCGTACCAAGCCAAGGGATGACAAAGGTCACATTTATTCCGATGCTTACAGGGAGTCAACTACTCTAGTGTCAATCAATATGGTTACGAGTATCTCCATGTTTACCTTATAATTCATGGCCTTAAGGTAACGAGAATTAACACTGTATTTATGAAACAACACTCTTAGAATTACTCTTTGTTTTAGACCTTGCTAGCTGTATCGTTCATTTGATATTGTATGGGGTCTGTGTTTCTTTGTTTTAGACATTGCTAGTTGTATCTTCATTTGATATTGTTTGGGGTCTGTGTTTCTTTGTTTTAGACCTTGCTAGCTGTATCGTTCATTTCATACTATCTGGGGTCTGCGTTTCTTTGTTTTAGACCTTGCTAGCCGTATCATACATTTGATACCGTCTGGGGTATGTGTTTCCTTTTGTTAGACTAAGTCAGGCGTATCACTCATTCGATACTCTCCTGGAGTCTATGATTTCTTTTGCCATAGTCAGCATTATTTTCTATTGAGGCATATGTTATTTTCCCCTAGTATTTTTACTAGTGATATTCTTCTACTTTCTTTAATGTCAACTACCGTATTTTGGTAATGATAGTGTTTCAGGGAAAAATTCTCTTTAAATCATAACACTGTCGAGTGTTGGTAGAAGACTGCTTTTAATTAGAAAATATAGGATTTTCTGGAAAGGACGCTGATACACCGTAGATTCTAAACTACTACTTTTTATAAAGTTATTTTGTATAAAACGCTTACTTACACAAATGACACTAAATAGTTATGAACTCACCAGCATTTATAAAAAATGCTGATACTCGCTTTCAAAACAACTTGTATTCTCAGGTCAGCAATAGACAGGTACACCCGGGAGCTTTTGTGAAGTCAGCCTAGAACCAAGCTGCGTCTATACTAGTTTCTGTATTACTTTGAAGTCTTTATAAAATGTAACTTATGTAAAACTATTACTATTAACGCAATGGTTGTTGTACTTTGATTACTATACTGCATATGTTGTGATACTTGACATGACGTCATCCACCCCAGAACGTTTCCGCCGTTCCAGTTTTAGGGTGTGACAGATTGGTATCAGAGCATTGTTTATAGTGAGCTCAGTATATTAATTCATAAAAGATATACAGCCTATAAATATATAGGGACAAAACATTATGACCAATAATTTTACTTTATAATATAACCATATATTACCAAAGTATAAGAACATCCAAATCTAAACACTCGAACACAAGTATAACAAGAAGAACAAGAATAAAAGTCTCCGGATGTTGAGCATTACCATCAAACCCGGGTAGTTATGTAATCGTAAGCTGGAATAAATGTAAGATGATCAACTACATTTATTCGAGATGCGATGAATGTGTGCTTGGGAGTGATAGTGGTGTTGCAACAGGTCTGAAACATACCAAATAGGAATGATAAAGCCAAACATAAAGTTTAAAATACTACGGGAGTATTTTGGAATACTAAAAGACTCACATTAATCCCAAAATCATATTCAGAAGTTAAGAATCAAACATGAAATTAAAATACCATAGGGGTATTTTAGGATCCATGGATAACCTTGTGTGAAAAACTAAAAAGATCCCTTATTGATATACCTATGATTACGAAGGGTACACTTCCAAGGTTATATATAATAAGGATCCCATAGACTGAGAATGTGTGGTTTCGCTCTATTTCCTTTTCCTCGTTCGGATGTGGACATAGAGTAGTATCACATATTCGAAGGCCTATCGGATCTAGGTTATATATAATTTGTGTACCTTATGTAATTTTAGCAGGACTCGATATAGATCACTCAGTGAAATGTTAATAATCTCTTAGGATTCTTTAGACATTTCCATTCTCGCACGAACCTTATAGAAAAACCTAACCACTTCAGTGTTCGACAGAAGAGTTGATTCAGACCCAGAAGAGGTTCATTGAGAAGATTTCCAGTTCGGAAATAAATGAAGTAGGACGAGACTATTGAACCACCAAGTGCCTATACCTTTTTAGGGACATCGGTGGGAAATTCGCCTGAACTTCTGAGATTTCCAGTCATCCATCATGAAGTGATGACACTCAGAGTCAGGATCGGAAGTAAGGCGGAATAGAAATTCAATATGTCTTCACAAGAAAAGAACCCTAGGTAACTATCCGAAGAAAACCAACGCCGGTCCCAGTCAAGGATATGAGGTAGACAGAGGGAGCCAGTACATGGAACCCGAGAAGTGTCTTTTCTTCGTATTCGTCACACTAATACACCCATAAAATAATACAATTTAGTGAGTTAGTGATTACACTACTCACACCATGTGTTAGGTAAATCGCCTTTTCCCGTCGCAAGTATTACGATTAGATCGGATCTCAAAACCTTGATTGAGCCTTTTCTTCTACGATTTCGTTCCGAACTTCCCTCAAATCTTTCCAAAGCCGGAGAGCAAACCTTTCCAGCATAAAGATAACCTAGTAGGAACGACTTCCATCTCATGTCTTTCCGATACTTTTACTCATACCTTGAATACCCGGACTACATCATAGGGATGTAGGTCGACACTCAGACATCAGCAACCAACCTCTGTGTACCCAGCCACCCAAGAACCTCAACTAAATCCACTGATGAGAAAGTTCAAGAACGAGGAGGGAAGTACCTTGGCTCAAGGACCTTCCGAAGAGCAACGAGGTGAGACAGTCAATACCCCTGTCAGCCCTTCCATCCCGACTTCAAGAAGACCATACCTAGGAAACCTTCCCCACTCCAGCAAGTGTAGCTACCATCATCATTGTATCTGTCGAGAACTCTTTTGTGCTAGGTGCAACATGAAGGAGCATACCGCTCGCATCTGCAGAACCCCGGTTGAGTTTATTACATCAACCACCAATGTGACGACCAATCCAGTATGCCATCTATGTGGTGAGATTGGGCACCAAAAGCGAGATTGCCCAACTGAAAGAAACGACAAGGGAACAGGAGGAGTCTAACTCTAATGCCTAAGAAGAAACATCAAGAAAACCCAGTAGGATTTTTGGTACGTCTCTCAATCCTAGATAACTAACCGGAAACATTAAAAGACTAATTCTAAATGTAATTACTCCCCCGTTAAGGCGAAAGTCGCTGCACTGTTATAAAATTTAAAATTTCATCAGGTAAAGCTATTATGGCTCGATATATACGTTAAAGCCATGTATAATTAAGATGGATAGACCTAGAGTGAGTGATGCCGCCTCATTTCCTGTTCCTTGTTTGGTTGTGGATTTAGGGCGGAGTCGCTCAGTCAACAGTCCTCCCCACCTTAATTATAGATGACTAGTATATGTTAGGCGATTATAGAAAGGCCTTGTGAGAATCCATTCATGAAAGGTACACTATTCCGAAACACTCAGGACCCTCTATAGTTCCGCGTCCACTCTATCGGTCCCAGTATCCGCGATAGTGATACACGGGACGAAACCCGAGATGCCTAGAGCTAGTGTGCCCGTTTAGCACATGGCCCTATCGACCCTCATTCCATGTCATGTCGATGTATGCCAACTTCGACGCCCCTAACAATCATGGTTCGACTTAGTGCAACCATGTGTAAATCCCTAGTGCTGTGAAAAAAGAACTTTCACCGTAGCCGTTTCGGCAAATAAAGGTTCTTCCGAACCTAAAAATAATAAAAAATAATGCGCTCCGTCAGTCGTCACTCTTATTTCAAACCTTCCGATGTACCCAAGAGAAGGGTACCGCGCACTGTTAACCAACCCCTTCATAGACAGATAGAAACCAAAGCGAAGGACACTACAGGCATTCCAGAAGACGATAACCACCCGAAACCTACTCCGTAGAACCCCAGAAGGACCCCTCGCACCTCACAATCAGGTTCGTGAATAAAGAGGATAGAACTCATGGGAATGACTACTATAACAAAGTATATGCATAAGGGTGGTATATAATTGATATAAAAAAGATTTAAGATGTGTGCTTCCTCCCTACTCTCTGTTCCTTGTTGGGTTGTGGGTCTGGGGTGGAGTCGCACAACTGAACATCCTGCCGACCTCAATTATATACGGCTTGCATACACCAAGTATTAGTGGTTAAGACAAATATGAGCTCTACCACGAACCTCATAGAAAAACCCTTCATCCTATCCCATAAAATAGGAGCTAGAGTTAAGAGAAACACTGTGGGTTGAGCTACTATAACGACCACAAATCCGAAATTGCTGTCATCCCGGTTAAGCCAACATAGTAGCTAACACCCTCTGTTGGTAAGGAAATCTATGTCGTAAGAGTCAAGGACAATGAGTACGGCCATCCATTCACGCTTAATCCCCCGAATTAAGCATCTCAGCGGATATCCTGGAAATCCGGAAGCTGCGATAAGTTAAACTTTGAGAAGAGTGGATGAGGATATTAGAAGTTCCGAGTGACGAAACCCTATACTTCTAGACTTAACCTAAATCAAGAAAACTCAGAACCCCCGGAAGAGTAGTTGTAGAAGATGCTCGCACTACCCAGACACTTTGTCCACCCTGTTACCGACGAGTAGTGCCCAGGACACTCCGCCTCCTCACGTGGAAGAAGTCACCGTCGCCCTGTAGACGATAGACTACATTCTCCGAAGTGAATACTAGAATGCCAAGAACCACAGGATAGCCTCCGCAGCCAAGACTAATTGAATAAAGTACGACAATGGGTAGCGTTAAGCCTTATAACCTAGATCTCGAAGAGATTATAGACTTGACACTAGTCTAGGTGTTAGTCGATGGGTTATACTAGAACACACACTTTTCTGCAACTAAAAATAAACCGACACCTTGGATATTAGGGCATGTATTAGAGATTCATTAAGACTAGTAGGTGTTCCAAGAATGCTATCTCTCGCAGAGATGGTAGAACCACCTCCCAAGATGGTCCAACACTTCAGAAAATCTCTAAGGATTGAGTTAGCCCTCAGCAGAGCTTGCTGTCTATGAAACATCAAGGCAAGTAAGAGCATGATCCTTTCCCGTTAGGAATCATATTGTGAAAGCGCTAACTAGACGATAATGTAAAGTTTAAAAAATTTCTATGAACTCGTCTGGTGAAACCCTATCTCCCCGACCCTGAGAGTTTCTGTTAGAAACATCTCATGAATCAGAAGTGCAGGTTCATTTCGCACAAGATTGAGATAACCACCCTGCAGCAAACAGATACCCGTAGACATCCAATCCATCCAATGATCCAGAAAACCTCTGAAAGCCAATCGACAAGAAACACGAATCCAAGGATAACCCGAGCTTTCTAAGAACCAACCTGAAGGACTACACTCCCAGTAGGAGAGAATGTTTGGAACTTCAGAATGGCGATCACGCCAGTGCTGATCTCGCCATAGAAGTACACTATGTTCTAAGTACTGAAAAGCTCTACCCTTCCGAGAGCTTAGGACCATCCGAGATTCTTTACAAAATTGGTCCAACCCTTGTCAAACCACAACTACCTTCGGAAATTCCATCAGTTTCACCCCAAATCAAATCCACTTCTTAGACTTGAAAAGTGTTTGCTCGACATCACTCTTTGTACCCCACTCATCTTGATAGAAACCATTAGGAACCCTAACTTCGTAGACGCACCTGTAGGAATCGCTAACTGAACGAAACGAAATCTGCATCCCGTAAGTGAAGATTGTTAGAACGCCAAGCAAAGGCCAGAGCTCACTTGGGTGTGCGAGGACCAACCGAATAGGAAGTACCCTCATACATCTACCCGATTGTTGATGCCTACTTCTTTGTCTAAATGCTAATTTCGGGAAGAAATTCCCTTTAATGGGGGGATGATGTTACAACCCGAAATTTATTCTGTCATTTTAACCTCTTTTTCCGTTAATAAAAAACTAGCTTTATTAAATTGTCTGTTAACCTTTTGGACTAGGTTAATTAAGTAGGGACTTTATTATGACTTCGTAAGGGTTGGAACAAATTAGAAACACCCTCAATATTCCCTTGAAAAATTTTAGTTACAACCAAGTCAAATTACGACCATTTAATCGGGTGCGACCAAAAGCCCCGTTTAACGTCAGTATCGGGTAGATTTCCACCAAGCCACAAACTTAAACCCCTATATAAGGGTGAGTGGACTCCATTTGAGATTTTTCACTCTCTCTCTACAACTTGCTTTTGATCCAAAAACGTCCATTTCGAGCTCCAAAATCGTAGGTAATCTATCCTAATTTGTTGTGTAGCTTATTTAGCATGCAAATTCGTGTTTAAGACATATAAAAGTGACCAAATCGTGTGTTTATGGCCCAAGAACACTTTTGAACCATGAACACCCATAAGTGGGGTTTTGAAGCCCCAAAACCCCTCTAAATTACTCCTAGGGCTTAGATATGACTTGTAGACTTACACCTTCAAGCTTGGAACACTGAAACCTTGCATTTTGGAGAGTAAACTTGAGTTTACGGCCCAAGAACACTCTTGGACCGTAAACCCCTCTTAAAGGGCCGTGAACACATTTTAAGATGTTAGAATTGCCCTCAAACACCTCCTATGACTTGGGTAAAAGTCTAGAATCAACCACAAATGAAGTAGGGGATTTGAACATCATTTAAACCAAGGACTTTGGAGTTTACGGCCGTAAACCCCACTAGGATATGGTCCATGGGCCGTAAACTCCATAAAATGGTCATAAGATGCCCCTAACACCCTTATGACTTGTATAATTGATTAGAAACAAGTATGAACAATCCAAACACAAAAGGAAGCGGCTAGTAAGAGTTTATTGCCGTAAACTCTATGTTTACTGCCGTAAACTCCCATGAATGGTATATTTGAGGCCTTAAACCCTTCATAAGCCCTAGATTTGAGCCTAGCTTAGTTCCACTAGTGAGATGAGACCTTAAGTCATCCAAGAGCACACCACCCATGAGTTTACGGCCGTAAACTCATGGGTATATGGTCTTAGGGCCGTAAACTCTATAAAGAGTTTACTCTTGAAGAGTAAACTCCTTAACTAGGCCATACACTCCCTTATTTGCAAACCGATAGCCTCCTAGCACTTGAGCAAAGTGTTTTCCGCTCATTACGATGCTTATACGTGTTTAATTAGTATTATAATTACTAATTGTATGTAAACATATGTCATCATATGTTAATAGGTCACTAAGTGTGTTCAAGTCTTTACTTGACACCGAGCACCCAACCGACACCTCCACCCGATCCACTTAAAACAGGTGAGTTTATACCCCTGAATTAACCTTATAAATGTTTTTACATGCTTTTTTGTAGGGGGGGGAATACATGTTAAAACAAGCTAGTTATCATATCAATTATATGTGATTAATAACCCGCATGCACAAGGATTTCTCACACTTTCAGCTGTTTTACCAAGTATAATACTATAGATGGTTTTCCAAAACGTATTTACTTGTTTAAATCTTTTCTCAAATTATATCTCGTGTTGTATGCTTTACTTCTAAACCAGTTACCACAATGTTTTAAAGAAAGGTTTTCTTTACTTATATGGTGTTATCAAATTGTATTCAAAACGTGTTTATGAACGGTTTTCAAACCTTATTTTACATAACGATATCAAGTCATAAATTCTTATTTTTAAAGGTTTTCCAAAGGTTTTATCAATGTTTTCTTCTATACTTCTAGGCTTCTACTTTGTTAAATGCATGCCTGCATTTGTATAGTTATATAAATAATGTTTAAAAGACTTAGGAAGGCTAGTTCGCCTTATTTCCTTTTCCTTGTTGGGATGTGGTCTGGTGGTTATCGGATATCCGTCTGAAGGTCGTTTAAACATTAGTTATATATCATGTATACACTTATAGACAAAAATGTTTACATCGACCAGTTCATTTCCCTTGGGTAGCAAGGGCATACTTCCATTCATCATTCATAGATCAGAGACACTAGTAACTATTATTGGAATAGTTAGGAGGTTCTATTTACTCTTTCTAGTACGAGAATTCCAAAGGATTTAGTTCATTCGCGAGTCTATATCATTTCTCCAGCGCCTCTAATAGAGTTCAGAATACGAGATGCATCTTCAGGACACGGATTTCCCCGTTGTCAAGTTGGTAACCAGA
This sequence comes from Lactuca serriola, assembly GCF_051521515.1. Lineage (NCBI taxonomy): Eukaryota > Viridiplantae > Streptophyta > Magnoliopsida > Asterales > Asteraceae > Lactuca > Lactuca serriola. The sequence goes on from NC_136412.1 coordinate 144,814,530, forward strand.
GTCTCCTGGAGGGAGAGCGGGCATTGTGTGTATAGATCTATATGGGACTGACACTCCAGCACCCTGACTGCTAGCTACAGTCCACGGCCTACCAAGACATGGGGTGACAAATGTCACATTTATTCCGACGCTTACAGGGCGTCAAGTACTCTATTGTCAATCAGTGTGGTTACGAGTATCTCCATGTTTACCTTATAATTCATGGCCTTAAGGTAACGAGAATTAACACTGTATTTATGAAACAAAACTCTTAGGATTACTCTTTCTTTTAGACCTTGCTAGCTGTATCATTCATTTGATACTGTCTGGGGTCTGTGTTTCTTTGTTTTAGACCTTGCTAGTTGTATCGTTCATTTGATACTGTCTGGGGTCTGTGTTTCCTTGTTTTAGACCTTGCTAGTTCTATCGTTCATTTGGTAATGTCTAGGGTTTGTGTTTCTTTGTTTTATACCTTGCTAGCCTTATCATACATTTGATACCGTCTGGGGTCTGTGTTTCCTTTTGTTAGTCTGAGTCAGGTGTATCATTCATTTGATACTCTCCTGGAGTCTATGATTTCTTTTGCCTTAGTCAGCAGTATTTTCTGCTGAGGCATATGTTATTTTCCCCTAGTATTTTTACTAGTGATATTCTTCTACTTTCTTTAAAGTCAAATACCGTATTTTGGTAATGATAGTATTTCAGGGAAAATTTCTCTTTAAATCATAACAATGTCGTGTCTTGGTAGAAGACTGCTTTTAATTAGAAAATATAGGATTTTCTGGAAAGGTCGCTAATACACCGTAGATTCTAAACTACTACTTTTTATAAAGTTATTTTGAATAAAATGCTTACTTACACAGATGACACTAAATACTTATGAACTCACCAGCATTTATAAAAAATGCTAATACTCGCTTTCAAAATAACTTGTATTCTCAGGTCAGCAATAGACAGGTACACCCGTGAGCTTTTGTGAAGTCAGCCTAGAACAGAGGTGCATCTATACTAGTTTTTGTATTACTTTGATGTCTTTATAAAATGTAACTTATGTAAAACTATTACTACTAACGCAATGGTTGTTGTACTTTGATTACTATACTGCATATGTTGTGATACTTGACATGACGTCATCCACCCCAGAACGTTTTCGCCGTTCCAGTTTTGGGGTGTGACAACTAACACGAACTTCACCATAGAACACCACCAAAGAACCAATTCCAAAATTACCAAAATACCCTTGGAAGTCAAACTTGTCAACGCTTTTTCAAAGTCAAAGTCCTCAGTCGAAGCCAACCTTCCTGGTTGATTCTACTCGCCGAGTCAACCCATCGACTCGTCGAGTTCCCGTACTTAGAAACTCCTATAACACGACTCAACTCGCCGAGTCGCCCCAAGACTTGTTGATTCCAACGATCTACGAGTCTCATCCTGTTCAACTCAGAGAGTTGTCCCTCGACTCACCGATTCGTGGCTTAACCAAAGGAGGTTAGGGTTCCACGAACAGATTCGCCGAGTCGAAGAACAGACTCGCCGAGTCCAAGGCAATCTTCAACAGAGTCAACGAGTTGTTCTTCCAACTCGCCGAGTCCATGCACATGTTCATACAACTCGTCGAGTACACCCATGTGACGCGTCGAGTGTCTCCAGTTCTCAATCCATACAGTGGCTTTTTGAGCCATGCAGGGGCACAAATCCACAAATCCACTCTTCTATAGTCTGACCCTCACATAAAGTGGCAAACTTTACGTGAAACCAAGGAGATATAGGCCCAATGCACTCTAGGGCTTGGGTTTAAGACAAATGGGCTTCACCAATAATTCTTTGACATAATCTTTATGACATTTTGGACCATCACAAGCCTAGACCTGAAGTAGCAACCTCAGATGTATGCCTCTAACTCGAAACAGTTCTCAATCATACCAAAAATGCCCCAAATCTCAAATGACAATAGATCTAGATATAAAAGATCCCAAGCAACAGTTTATTACCTCCAATATATGCTCGAACTGAAGTAGATCCCGGATCTACACCACTCCTTTGCAACAAGCCTCTCGATCTTCAAGCCCCTTTCCAAGATTTTCACCTCCAAAGCTCTATTCTCTCTATTAATGGAGGCTCACTCGATTCTAGGGTTTCTGGATCTCAAATGGGTAGCAAATAGGCCGAGGGTGGGTTATAATATGCTTTCTATAGGGCACAACCCCTGGGATTAAGGTTTTCTCTCTTCAACACCAATTCGTCGAGTCCAAGCCGCTGAATCGGCGAGTTGGCCACTTAAACCTGCGATAAATCCCGCTCCGACTCGGCGAGTAAGCATGCCTACTCGTCAAGTCCCTTTCCTTAATTTACAGTTTAAGTCCGTCAATAGCACCTCTGGAATTTGGAGTGTTACATCTACTACAATCGGTATTTGCTCAATCACTGGGGGATAATTCCTATTTTCATTCGCGTTCCCGACTCAACTTCGGGTTCTTGCCATTTTGATCTATACACCGAATAGGGTGAATTTAGATCTTTCTTTTTGATGGATGTAAAAATCATCCTTATCACTCCAAAACTTTTACATGTTAGTTCTAATATCGTAGTCGTACGTTTAGAATCCTGAACACATAAGATTTCCAGATCCGGTCAGCAACGGACCATAGATCCAAACAAATAAAATCATATAGCACATAAAAGCATTTTAGGCATCTTTCCTAAAATAAACTAGTGCTTGTGTCTAAAATATACTAGACACTCATCTCACAATCATCGCTTAGCATTCTAAGTTTAAGTCTAGAAATCCTACAAATTCCTAATTCACTTAAACTAATGCTCTGATACCAATTGTGACATCCCCATTTTTATGGCTAGAAAAGACCGATTTTGTTTATGCTTGTTTAAAAACCAGAGTAACATTTTAAAGAAAAGTGCTGCAGAATTTGTTCCCAAAAGAAAATATGATAAAGATTTATCAAAGCTTTTCCGAGGACATGTATTTCATTAAAAGCCTCGGGATGTAATGTTTGATGCATATCAAAAGCATAAACAGTACAATATAAACCTTACTACATTATTTCATATTTACACGCCTATAATTCGTAATCCCTCATCCCAACATCATATCTATGCTCGTGTGCCACTACCTGTAATACAAGAAATTGAGTGAGTCTGGCTTGGGAGCATGGTGAGCACATAGGGTTTTCAACCCACAATAAATTAATTTATTAACTTTCTCAAATCAAGCAAACTCGATTACCCGTTCCCATTATCCTAAATTTACGTCCCTAAAACATCTAACACAAGGGACCTAGTCTAAGGTCTTTCATCGGGGTGACAGTGTTGCTTTGGGGGTTCTGTAGAAATTTATGTCAAATAAGGCAACCATGTGGGGGATGGAGTACTGCTGGTGACCACTAAGTTCAAATAAACACCTACAACTTGCGAGCCTGCTAGCGTTCCACTAGACAGTCTAGAATAGTCCGTAGTTATCATTTATACTCCACTAGATGACTGGATCATCTTAAAACATCAAGGCTCTCATCATTTTATCACACATCGTCTATTACGTCTACCCATGTTTTACCCAACACATTTTGTAAATATAAAATACATATACAGTTTAAATCATTTAAAAAATGTATATCAATCGTTCATCTAACATAGATAGAATGTATACAAACAATATGTACACTTAGCACGTAATTTATATAAACAACTTCATATCTACGGGTATGATGAAAGTAACTATGCACTCACAACATGTAATTTATATTAAATACTTCATATCTATGTGTAAGATGAAAGTAGCTATGCACTCACTTGTTAAAGTGACATATCAAAATTTGAGCAACGCTTACGAAACCTAGTATTATTACCACTACATTTTAGTCTAATATTTATTGCGACTAATTATTAGTCTAGATTTGTCATTAACTCAGAGTCTACTTCATTATCTATCAAGTAAGGAACAGCCAGGTAGGATCATATCGGAAGTAGGGTCCATTTGGTCTACGAAGTACACTGTTTGGAAATCCCACTTTAAACGCCTCATTAAATCACAATGTTGACATCATTCCCATAAGTGGATCAATCAGTATAACGACTTTGAATCACTGATAAATCTTATTTAAAGGTTCATAATAACGATATTATATTTATATATAAGCTATATTTAAAGTATGGTAGACGTATCTCACTTATGGCGGGTTTTTATTAAAAATCGAGCTTCGCTGGAGCAGCATTTCCGTGGCGAAAAACTCTTCTTCTCGGAGCCATCGAGCGCTCCGGGTCTTTCTTCTAGGGCTTGGGGGGGGGGGGGGGGGGGAGGTTTAGAGAAAGAGTAGAGAGAAGAAAGAATGGGAAATTTGTGAAGAAATAATGGTGGAAGGGTTTGTATTTATAGGGTGAAATATGGCTTATCTTGGTGCCACATGTCACCATCTTATGGCAAGCCTTGGGGAGAAAGCAATGGTCAGGATTGTGTCACGTCACCCATTTTTGCATAGCACGCTTCCGAATTCTAAAATTCACAACTTTCACATACGAGCTCCGTTTTTGACATTCTTTATATCCACGCGTAGGTAAAAATAAAATCTACAATTTTCATTTTGACTCCATCGGCTAATTCTCGACCGATCTTAAATTTAACAGTAGGATGAGATTATATTGTTAAAGGACCATGTAAAATTCGTAATTTCTTCATATGGACTCCGTTTTCGTATGTATTTTTATCTTCAAGTTCCTATTAATGAGACCTTAAACTCTTATTTAGGTCGTATTGGCCTAAAACCACTTGATCTAAAATTCAAGTTTCGGGTTGTGCACTGCTAAGCCAAATCTTAGAAAAATCATAACTTCCTCACACGAAGTCAGATTTGGGTGTTCTTTTGATGCATGCTCTCGGTTTAATGTATACTACAAATTTTTTTTAGATTTCTAAGGCTAAAAAGTCTTCGATTGTAAATTGACTATTTACGTTTCTCGGTGCCATACCGGTTTTGCCGTAAAACTTCGACAGATCATAACTTTTTCGTTATAACTCGGATTTTGGCGTTCTTTATATACCCAAAATCTTTTTTCTCGACCACTACAACTTTATGTATAAATATCGGGTTTATCTTACGCTTTATTTTTTATGGTTATTTTTATCCTTTATTTATTATACTTTTATAATTAAGTATAAAACACATAAATTCACATAATAGTCAAATAATTCATCTTTATTATTTCAAAATGAGTTACATTGGTTGACATAGACTATTACATCATCTACAAATGCTTAGCCTAGAAACACGAGCATTACAAGTGACATTTATGAAAATTGGTGGTTATATTTCTATTATAAGCAATGTTAAATATGTATTTGATTCTTAATTATATCGTTTGTTGAAATGTGATTATCAACCAAGTGAAAAGGAATTCTCATCACCCAAGTTTCGATTGGATAGTAACTTGGAGTCATACAATTTGAATTGTGTGATGTATAAGAATCTTGATCGTTGGAAGATTATGACTAATTCATTGATCACATGTTTATGTGAAGTCAAGTGAACGACTAAAGGATATAGTGCACATTGATCTGGACTATTTAGTTCCACCACAAAGAACGATAACTCTATTCATCATGGTTTACCGATGTTTCAGTGAACATGGTTGTTTTTATAATATTAAGTAGAATTCTAACGCTTTGAAAAGTTTTCAAAGTGTAATAGAATGAATAAGAAGAATTTATTAGGCAGAGAGATGAAGTTTTCTCCAATCTGAAAGAAAGGAGAGTACTTTAGTATCATATTTTATGATCATCTTATTGATTGTGGAACTATGTCACAATTGATCCTCAAAGGACATCTTAGTGCATTTTTATGACTAAGAAGAGGAATCAAATATTGTTGAAATGGTTTAATCGAGAGATGAGTCATACTTTGTTTCTAATCAAGTTTTAGAGTCATACTATATTAACTAGAAATCGTATCTTGAAGCTTATTTCAAACTAAGTAGGTTTGTAACACCTCATGAAATGTGGAGTAATATTGTTTTCTTACCCTGGCACATTTGGAATTGGTAGTTGTGATGTTTTGGTTAACACCTCATGAAGTGTTTTTCTTGTCGAAATCCACACTATCTTTTGATTATTTGTTTTTTCTTGTTGAGGAATGTTCCTTAACGGTAAAACTTATATGTCAAGAGGTTAGTGGGATTCTTATTTATCTTAAATAGTTTGAAGCATCAATTGAGAACAAACCTTTTAGTTATCACTAGCATACGACATAAGGTTGATAACCTATCGTGTTAAGTTGAGAAATTCTTGTTCATGTGCATTTTCCAGTTGAGTTGGGAATTCTTATGAGTTATATGGTACTCATTCGACTTCAAAAGCACATTGGTCAGTGATACAACATTTGTTAATATGGGTGAGCTGCTTAAGAACTTTGAAACATTGGTAGGCCCTTGTGCTACCAGAGGGAAAGAAATTAAGAACAACCAAGTCCAGTGCATGAAAGGAAAAACCTAGATTTGATTTTAGTTTTGTCCTGAACCTTATCATTTGATTGTAGGTTGGAAATGATAAATTCGTATGGAGAGGAACACATACACCATAAAATCTAAGTGGCAAAAGGTTTCACTCTAATTCATGAAAATTATTATGAGGAAACACTTTCGATAGTAGATTTTAAATCTGATTAATATCATTATTGTTTGCATTTGTAATAATCGGGTTCTCAAATTCGCAATATGATTACGACATCCCTGTTCATATTTCACATTGTGAGACATGGCAAGAAATAGTTTGAACTTTCATGACTTATAGCTATAAGTTCTAAAATGGTTTAAACATACACATATTTTATCTAATGAAATGTGTATAAGCTTGAGAAGTCTAAATGAAGACATATCAAAGCATAACGTATCAAAAATCTGCACTTTAGTAAGAAAGTCAGTAGTATTGATTTCTATAAGTCCAAGTGATTTTCAAATACATGTCAACGCTAGTGGGAGCATAATTGTTATACTAATGGGAGCATCTTTGTTATGTTGAGTGTTGCAGGTTGGCAATACTAGTTGTAGGAAGAAAAGATTTTAAATTTGCAAATTGCAAAGTTTGTGAATTGTTTTGCTATAAAAGGATTTAGGGGAGAAGACAATCGTACTTCACTTCAGATCTAAAAGTTTAGATTGAAGGATTTTAATGGAAATTAGTGATGAACATATATGAATACCGTATTGAAGTGATTCAACATAGGAAATCCGATATATGGAAATATTATAGCAAGAGACTGATCAAGTATCAAGTCTTTATGTAAGACATTAAGTATCAAATTCTATATGCTTCAAATATAGGATTGATTACATATGATATAATGTTCACTTGTTCTGATTTTTCCAAATGCCTAGGGCATTGTGAGGGAAAAGGGACTAGAACAGGATATGACTAAAGTTGTTAAACAACTATCAAGAATAGTCTGAGGTTTACCCGAAGATTCGTTGCTTGTAGACAGTTACAAGTATAAATTTGGAAGGACCATAGTGACATTTTTTAAATTGAGATAAATTTTTTTTTAACAATTGATAGTCATGTGGGAATATGGAAATGTTTCCATAATGGGAGTTGATAAATTTGAATCTACATGTGAGTTAGAAACCTTAATGCAAGGAAGGTGTTCAAGGAGTTACCTTTAATTTGATACTTAATTACCATGAAATTGTTTAAGTAACAAAGTACTAATGGAGAATTTTGTGACATCATTTGCTAAGTCTCGGTGACCTTGACGCGACGTCATCACAAAAGGATATTCCATGCAAGGTTAGACTCTAACACATTTATTCGTGACATGAATTTGGAATTCTTACACTTGTAATAAGGATTTGGAATTATGATATGGGCATCAATGGAATTATGTCTTATTGATCTGTTCACAAAGGAAGGACCATAGAGAAACATAGTATGCATGTTTAGAACATGGCATGACTAATGTTTAATTTAAGTATTTAGTTGATTAATCGAAACATTATATAATTAAGAAATTCTAATTAATATGGTGATTAAATAATAAGTGTTTTATTTATGTTCAATAGTTTTGAGACTATAGTTAAATAGGTTATTATTGTGTTTCACATTGCATGTTTTCATTCCCGAATAATTGAATTATTCAAACATGTATAGTCGATCACACTTTTAGAAGTAATTAGTGAATTAAGACTCTCATGAATTGAATTGTAGATTGTCTATGGGGATTAGATATAGCAATAGGTTTTGCTGCAATGTTCATGAGTACTTGGAAATGGGGATTTTGAGTATTAGATAAACCCATGCTTAGAGAATTACTTCATGGATTTTATCATGAGTAATTTTGAAAAGAAAATATATTATATTCCTGAAATGGAGATATATGGCTTATTGTTTACGAGTCATTTGTGCATTTATAATGCATAAATGCATAGTAACTTGATGTTATAAAACATATTGTTGTGCGTGATTTGATGAGTGAATCGTATAAACATATGAGTATAATTTTATTCGTTCCTTTTTCCCTAAACCAGAAAAAGGGATATATGTGGGCCCCTCGATGATTTGAGGGTAACATCTAAGGCACTTGGCCAGGGCTGGACTAAATTGATGTGTTCAATTGGTAGTCTGATTTCAGTCGTCATAAATCAGAAATCAGGAAACAAATCTTTGACAGAGAGTATGATTATAATCCATGTCTCATGTCAATACGATATCTTATAGAATGGAAGAATATTTGATCACTTATTTAAGGACATGTCACTGACTGGATCAGAGTTCGACAGCGGATTTTGGTAGCTACAATTTGCTAGTCAATTTAGTAGTGATACCGACAGTTATAGTTATTAGACTTATCTAAGTGGGAGACTATTGGATTAGATGTCTAAGTCTATAACTATAATCAGTATATACTTGAATTGATAATAGCATAGTCCTTTTGGGTTGCCTTCAAACCTGATAATTGAAAAGGATAACTTTTGGACAGAGAATAATGATTTATTAGTTTCTTGCTTGTTTAATAAATTAACTAGAAATCAAAATAAATGATTTATTAATGTATTATGGAAATAATATATTAATTATAAATCATATTGTTTAATTAATATTTAATAATAAATTAATTTGGAATTAATTTTTGGATTAAAGGAATTAATTAAAATGTATTGACTAAAGGTGACAACTATAACGCCCGTAGATCCGGGCTAGTCAATTTAGAGACAATAAGCGTCGAAAATGACTTTTCAGAAAAAGATTATTTATAATATATAGTCTTAACCAAGTTGTAGAATATGTCTCAAGGTTTCTGTACATATAAAGAACGCCGAAATCCGAGTTATAACGAAGAAGTTATGGCCCGTCGAAGTTTTACGGCAAAACCGGCACGACACCGGGAAACGTAAATAGTAAATTTATGATGGAGTGACTTCTAGCATTAGCAATATAATCAAAAGTTGTAGTATATGTTAAACCGAGAACATACAAAAAAAGAATGCCCAAATCTGACTTTGTATGAGGAAGTTATGAATTTTCTAAGATTTGGTCTAGTAGTGCACGACCTAAAACTCGAATTTTAGTTCGAGCGGTTTTTGGCTTATGCGACCTAAATGAGAGTTGAAGATATCATTAATAGGAACTCAATGGTAAAAAGATAGACGAAAACGGAGTCCGTATGAAGAAGATACGAATTCTTCACGGTCATTTAACAGTCTAAACGCCTCCTACTATTAAATTTGAGATCGGTCGAGAATTAGCCAATGGAGTCTAAATGAAAGTTGTAGATCTTGATTTTACCTACGTGTTGAAAAAAAGAACGTCGAAAACGGAGCTCGTATGCGAGAGTTACGATTTTTCTAAGTTTGAAGGCTGATACACGATATTGGGTGACGTGGCGCGATCACAGCCATTGCTTTCTCTCCATGGAAAGCCATCAGATGATGACATGTGCCACCAACTCGGAGAGTAGGTCCTCCTACTCGGCGAGTCGTTCAGGATTTCACACTATAAATAGATGTGTCGGGTTCCATTCATTTTCACACCTTTCCTCTTCCACTTTCTCTCTCTAAACTCTCTCTCTAGCTCCTCTTAAGCCCCCTAAAGCCTAGGTAAATCCCCTACCACCCGAAGGAAGCCCCAAGGCTCCCGGAGTCCCGAGAAAAGAGCCTCTCGGCTTGGGAACGCTGCTCCAGCGAAGCCCGGTTTTGCAAAAAACCGACTGTTTCGTCAAGGGATAATTGTTTTAAGACTAACGAAGTGTTGTCCGTGTGCCGAGTCACCACCTTCCCAGGTGAGTGCATAGTTACTTTCAGATTACACATAGATATGAAGTATTTTATATAAATTACGTGCTATGTGTGCATATTATCTGAATACTTGCTATCTATGCTGGATGAACGATTTTATACACGTTTTAAATGATTTAAACTGTATATGTATTTCATATCTACGAAAATGTTGGGGTAAGACTGTTGGATTAGTGTCTAAGGCTGTAACTATATTTGGTAAGTAGTTGACCCGGTTGTGCATGGTCCTTTTGGGTTGCCTTCACCATAGCAACTTCACAGGATGATTTGTTAAGAGAGAAGAGATATTATTGTTAATATATTATGAGAATAATATATTAAAGGAATAATAATATTATTTGATTAATATAAGTCATATATTAATTGAGAATTAATTTGGTGAATTAAAGAGATTAACTGAATAAAGGGGCATAAACTGTCAAATGTGTGATAGTTGTGTTTAGGGCTATGAATCCTTATGGATATGGGAAGCAACGATTTTAAGAATATGGATATCTTAAAAATCGTCCAAGGCCTTATCTAGAAGGATATTTGGATTGCTTTGAGGCTAAGTTATCCAATTAGGGTTTAAGGTGAAACCCTAGGAGCTCATAGTATAAATAGACCCTTAGGGTTGGAGAAATCGGCCACACTATCTTTGAAGAAACCCTAGAGCCGATTTCTCTCCTTTCTCTCTCTCAAATCATCTTCTTGCTAGTTGGTGTTTGTAAGCCATTAGAGGAGTGACAATTGTGAATCTAAGCTCCAAGAAGAAAAAGTATCAAGCAAGTAATCCAAGGTATTGTTCTAGATCCTAATTCATATGATTAGAATCAATTGCTTACATTAGATCTAGGATTGAAAGTCTTGGATACAATGCATGTTCAATTAGAGAAAGCTAGATCCAAGAAATTAGGGTTTGCATTTGCACATAGGAAAGTTGTTGTGGCTTAAACCCATCAGTGGTATCAGAGCTTTGATTGATTTCTATTGAATTGATGCATTGCTTGATAGCTTGTTACTTAAAAAATTCGATTTTGTGTTTATGTCTGATGAACTCGGCGAGTTCCACTGTGGACTCGGCGACTAGCTTCAACTCGGCGAGTTCAGGCGTCAGAAAGAGGGAGTTTCGGGATTTCTTGTTGTTTTACTTGAGGAAACTTACCTTTACTGCTTTGGGTCATTAAAATCCGATTTTAAACATATATATGAGTATATTCTTGACCAAACAAAAGATAATTACCAATTAGTTGAATAATAATTTCCTTATATGATAGTAATTGATTATTTGAATTGAATTGGTGGATTGTCTTGCAAGTAATACTAAATAAGATCAAACTGAGATAATCTAATTAGTTGATTCATATTATTTGCTATTTGAGACTTATGTTTTGAAAAGTTTAAAACTCGTCCTCAAGTTTTGAAATTTAAGTTTTGTAATTAAAAGTCTAATTTGAATAATTTAAATTTCAAACCCTAGAATTTTACAAGTATAAAATTCAACACTATACTAATATATTATTACAAGCTTAATATATATATATATATATATATATATATATATATATATGGATGATTAAAGATACTAGCCTTACCGTTAGTAGGCCTCATTCATGAAGTCAGTCTATAAGGTGGGTATAAGGTTGCTGCCTATAAAATGGCGCTTAATGGGTGTACACTCACACCCACCGCTTGCTTGACTGGTGGAAGGTCGTTAGTGGAGCAATCCTATAATGAATATATTTAAAGTAACTAAACTATTTTATAGAATTCCCAATCTTAGTTACTTTAGGAAAAGTGAATTGATGCAATCCCATGAAATTACACTTTGCACCCTTGTTTAGATGTTAGTGGAGCGTGTGTGGTTAACCGGCACACTAATTGGCTCTAAGCAAAGGTGGCAAAGGGTGATTCATTCTTTGTCATAGTTCGGTGGAGCGTGTGTGGTTTACCGGCACATCGAATAGGTGATTGTAACAATGAAGGCACCATGTAGATTTGCATGGTTATTCACACCCGCTTTGTGATCCTCGGTATCCCATTCACAAACTAGAGGGGCATATCGAGATTTAAACATGTCATTGAAAAGTTCAATGAATCTCAAAGAATCTAGGAATTCTCAATACATTTAAAACTTAAGCTTATGTTTTTCATGGTGAAGAATTAGTGAATCGTCATTCACTTACCTCCAAATTATTTGCATCTTGGATCACGGTATCCCTTTTCTAATGTGGAAATAATGTTGTTGGGTCCTAGCCCTAAATTTCTATTTTGGGTGTTAATTAAGGACTTAACTCTAATCAACTTTGTTGATTCCTATTTGTAGATGTCTAATGCAAACAACGCTGCTGCTAGCTCATTCATGCTAATGAGCCTTTGTCAAAAAGTGACTTTCGATGGATCGAACTTTAGCAAATGGATAAGATACATTCGCAAGATCGCGCGTTATGAGAACAACGAGTATGTTCTCGATGAGAAGCTCGAGAAGATCAATCCAGAAATAGCTACTCCCAAAGAAAAGGCTGTGTTTGAGACACATGAGCGTGATGCAGCGAAAGTCCATTGCATCATGATAGCCACAATGAACTCCGAATTCCAAAAGTCCTATGAGGACATGTATCCTTATGAGATGCATCTAGACTTGATGGAGAGATATCACCAAAGCGCAAGGCAAGAGCGCTATGAGATCATAACGAATATGATCACTGCTAAAATAGGAAGTGGAGAGTCTCTAACCGTGCACTTGCAAAAGATGCAAAGGTATGTCGATCGTCTTCGCAAGTTGAATGTCAACTTTGGGGAAGATTTGGCTATCGACATTGTTCTTCACTCCTTGCCCTAATTCTACAATCAATTTAGGATGACCTACCACATGAACAAGGAAGAGGTCACCCTAAGCAAACTCCAAGGGTTCCTAAGGACTGTTGAGAGCATCCTAAAGGACAAGTCTGTTGCACCAACTCCCAATCCATCCGCTGCTCCTGTTTTGGCTATTGGGCAGGGAAGGGGCAAGAAGAGGAAAGCTTCTTCGAAGAACCACCGCAAGGGAAAGTCCCAAGATGGTTCCTCTTCAAGTGGGACCAAGGTTGATCCTGCTAAGCCCTACCCTAACCTAAAAGAGGTAGAGTGCCATCATTGCCACAAAATAGGGCATTCGAAGAGAAGCTGCCTGGAATATCTGCAAGCCATCAAGGATGGGAAGATCAAGCCATCTTTTGCAGGTATATACATAATTAAATCAAATGATTCATCCAATGCTATTTCTTGGGTTTTTGATACAGGGTGTGGTTACCACATTTGTTCTGATTTGCAGGGACTAGGAAGAAATAGGGATGTGGAGCTTGGAAGAGTAAATCTAATCATGGGGAATAGAAGATCGTTGCCTGTTACCAAGATTGGAGTGTATTCTTTAGTACTTAGTAATGGATTGAATTTAGATTTAAATAATTGTTGCTACTCGCCAGATATGGCAAGAAACATCATTTCTTTTCATGGTTTATTTAAAGAAGGATTTAGATATTCGTTTAATAATGAGAATGGTTTGATTTATGCTTATCTAAATAGTGTTTTATATTTTGAAGCAATGCCTTGTAATGGAATTTATGAAACTGTTATGGTTGTAGATATCCTAGGAATTGATGTGTTGTGTATGGATTCTTCCAATAGTATAGATAGAGCATCCTTGTGGCATTGTCGTCTTGGACATGTCAACAAGAAGCGCATAGCCAAACTCTGAAAGGATGGAGTGTTGGAGTCATTTGACCTTAGGGAAGATGACACGTGCGAATCTTGTTTACTTGGAAAGATGAACAAGTCACCCTTCACTGACACTTGTGACAGGGGTGAGGGTTTATTGGATCTCATACACACCGACGTGTGTGGGCCCTTTAGATCCCCCACAAAGGATGGGAACCGCTTCTACGTGACTTTCACCGATGATTATAGTAGATATGGGTATATTTACTTAATCAAGCACAAGTCATAAACGTTTGAAAAGCTCATAGAATTCAAACATGAAGTGGAGAATCAATTGGGCAGGAAAATCAAGATGCTTCAATCTGATTGGGGAGGAGAGTACCTAAGTCTTGAATTCCACGGTTATCTCAAGGAATGCGGAATAGTTTCGCAATTGACGCCACCTAGGACACCGGAGTTGAATGGTGTAGCAGAAAGGCGTAATCGAACCCTGTTAGACGTGGTTCATTCAATGATGATTCGTGCTTCACTACCTATCTCATTCTGGTGGTATGCCTGTGACAACCCGAAGTTCGTTCCGCTATTTGTAACCCTTTCCGTTAATAAATTCGTCGTTTTCAAATTCGTTTCCGTTTACGTTATTAAATTAAGTCATTAACTTCAAGCTAGACTTTATGACTTAATGGATGTACAAACGCGTTTAGAACTCATAATAACACCCCATTTTAGTAATCGGAAAATTTTTAGAATCGACCATATCGAGTTATGAAAACTTTATCGGGTGTGACCAAAAGCATCGTATAACGTCAGTATCAGGTAGAATTCGACCGTGTCCCGAACTTAGATCATAGTTAAAGCCTAAAATACTTCTTTTGAAGCTTTTGCACTCTGTCACTACTCTCTCTCTCTTTAACCTCTCTCCTCAAATCCAATCTAAGAGTCCAAAATCATCAAATTAAGGCTCCAAATCATTAAGGTAACAACCCTAACTACTAGTATAACATGTTTAGCCTTCAATTTGGAGTTCAAATCATGATTTAGGACCAAAAACATGTGTTTATGGCCCTGGAACATTCTTGGGCCATGAGCACATAAAAGTGGGGTTTTTGAGCCTTAAAACCCTTTCAAACCATCATTAGAGCTTAGATATGGCTTATAGACTTATGGGATTGGACTTAGAACACCTTAAACTCATCATTAGAGGAGTAAACATGAGTTTACTGCCCAAGAACATGCTTGGGCCGTAAACACCCATTCATGGGTAGTAAACTCCTTCTAAGGTGTTTAATTGCCACTTACACAACTCCTAAGCTTTGAACTAAAATCTAGAAGCAACCACAAACGAATTAGAAGCCTTAAACTTGATAAAAACCCTTCCTTTAGGAGTTCATGGCCATAAACCCCCCAAGAATGGGTTCCTGGGCCGTAAACTCCTATAAATGGGATAAATGGTGCCCTAAATTCACCCTTTGTTATTGACTTAGCTCCACCAAAACACTTTGTGAATGGGTACATAAGAGTTTACGGCTGTAAACTCGTAGTTTAATGTTGTAAACTCCTCAAATGGTCCTTTAAATGCCCAAAAATATTTTCCCATGCCTTGAAACCAAACCTAGAATTACCCCTCAATTTATTCAAGGCCATTTAGCACTATAAAACACCCCACCATGAGTTTACGGCCGTAAACTCATGGGGAGTGGGTCTTTAGGGCCAAAAACTCTTGTATGAGTTTACTCTTGAAGAGTAACCTCCATATCCAAGCTATATGTGTCCATAGATATCACCCGGGTCCCTCCAAACACTTGTAATGAAGTGTTTTCGCGACTAGAAGTGTATATCCTCAACTAATTAATAATTCAAAGCCTACTTGGATACAAATATTTATCTTTTCATAATACATAGGAATCTTGTGCGTTGGCAAGCCCCGAACTGACGTTAAGGATACAAACCGACGCGGTCCTCAACCGGTGAGTTCATACCCCTACCATTTTTAAATGTTTTTCAATGTTTTCAAGGGGGGGGGGGGGGAATACAAGCAAAAGTACAAGAACATCTTGCACTTAAATTCTTTATTTCATTTGAATGGTTTCATAATCCGTACACTTTTAAGAATTGAAAACATATTAACAAACTGTTTGACTTGTAGAGTTGCTTTTCAAACCAGTTTCAATTCTTATTATATAGTGTTATACTTTATACTCCGCAATTGATTGTTTACACATTCATTGTTAGAAATCATAGAACTTTTGTGTTGTCCTTAATAAAACACCCCTAGATACGAGTGTGAAGGGCAGGTATCATTAGAACTTAGTCAGTCTTAGATAGTACTCCCCTTAGATATGAGAGTAAAGAGTAATCTTAAGATTGGAGACACGTCCTTTGTAACACTTCCCCTAGATACGAGAGTGGAGGACTATCGTTGTAACCAGAATCTCTGGAAGGGAGAGCGTGACTTGAGTGTATAGATTTATACGGGACTGACTATCCCGCACCTGGCTGCTAGGTATAGCCGAACTGAAAGGTTCAAGGGTGACAAAAGTCATAAAAAGATATTGGCTCTGATCCGAGTCATATCTAGTCTGGAGTATAGTTAAGAAACTCGCAATCAAGATTATGAAAGCTTTAAACTTATTTATTAGTGTTATATACCTGTTAAAACTAATGCACATTTAAAGGCAATCAAACTTTCAGGAAACCTCACACACACACTTTAAGTATGGTAGATACTTGTATGGTAGATACTTGTACGTTACTTTCAGATTCGATAATACTTCACAAACATTTGAGGAAAATATGGGATTTTCTTGGGATAACAGTTGTTCATAAACAGAATCGTGTAACAAAACAGATAACTAAACATTACTTTTAAGAAAATATGGGATTTTCTTGGATAACCACTTTTTCAGAAACAAAAGAAAATCTTGTTCATTTTTACAAAGCAAACCGCTTATGAACTCACCAGCTTTATGCTTATTTTCAAACTGCTTGTATTCTCAGGTCCATATTAGACTGGTACCCATTGATCATTTTGGCGAAGACGGAGTACGTAGAAGACACGTCTTTACTTTTGTTCATATGATATGTATATCTATAACTCACGTAAGTCTTGTTTTCAGACAATGTAAATGAATCTATGTAATGTAAAGTTTTGTGTTTACTATGCTTACTATGTACATTGGTTGCGATATTCATGACGTCCTCCGCCCCGGAACGTTTCCGCCTTGGGTTTCGGGGTGTGACAGATTGGTATCAGAACCCTTGTTTATAGTGAAGTAGTATACCAAACCTTACATGGTATAAGACTATAAATACTAAGGGGCCTAAGTGCTCTGAACTAAAAGTATACTTTAAAATATAAGTATTTTCAAAAAGTATATAAGTATACCTAACCGTCGAGATTCGTAACTACAAGTAGAACAAAACATAAGTAAATGGGTGTTGTACGCTGCGGTTAAACCTAGGCAGTTATGTAGTCATGTCTAGGATCAATATAGCCTAGCAAACTATATTCATTCGAGACATGGACAACATGTGCTTGGGAGTGACGGTGGTATGCAGCATGCCTAAAACTTACCCAATACCAAAACTATGAGCCGTCGCTGCAACGAATCATGAAATACTATGGGAGTACTTCTCAAGCCAAATCCGTTATAGAAATTCTCATTTCAGCGTTGTTCCTCAATCATTCACTTAGCAATAGTTAATCTGCTTTGATCACTCTTTCTTGCTTTATTGCTTAATAGAATACCATATATCTGTCTTAATGAGATATCCCCTGTTCCATATCTCTTGATTCAATTAAGAGGACTTATGATCCTCTCTTTCCTGATCTTTTTAGATCAAGATGCCTCCAAGAAAGAGACCCAGCTCAAAGAACAACAACAATCCTCCTCCGCCACCACCTCCTCCCCAATTTGATCCTGTAGTACTCCAGGCAGCTGTTATTGCCGCGGTGGCAGCTGCCATGTCCCAAAGGAACCCCGGTGGTTCAAAAGGTGGTCCCCAACCCCAAAACCAAGAAGGCAGTTAGAGACACCGAAAAGAGGGTTCCTATAAAGATTTCATGAATGCAAAACCCACGCCCTTTGATGGCACTGGAGGTGTCATTTCCTTCACCCAATGGTTCGAGAAAATTGAATCTATCTTTGAAATTTGTGTCTGTTCAGAATCTAATAAGGTGAAGTTCGCCACCTGCACCTTCATCGACAAAGCACTAACTTGGTGGAATGGCCGAGTCAAATCCCTAACTTTACGTGTAGCCAACACCATGGGTTGGGAAGCCATGAGGGAACTTCTGCTGGCTGAGTACTGCCCTCAGGGCGAAATGCAGAAATTAGAGCATGAACTCTGGAACCTGAAGATGAAGGGTTCCAATATTGCCGCTTACACTTCCAGGTTTGATGACTTGGCGCTACTCTGCCCGGGAATGGTTACCCCGGAGAGTAAGAAGATAGAGAGATTCATCTGGGAGCTGACCCAGCCAACAAAAGGAAACGTCTTAGCTACAAGGCCGGATACATACGACAGCGCTAAATGCTTAGCACAAATCTTAATCGACCATAGTGATGACCTTGAGGAAGCAGCTACCACTCTTGAGCCGACAGAGAGGAGTGGCGAGAAAAGAAAATTTGGGAAGAAGAAGAAAATTCAGACATCGCAGGAGTCTTCGAAGAGGCAGCAAACTGTGGCAGTTCACGCTGCTACTACCCCTGCAGTTGTTTCTGTTGTTGGATCCTCAGCTCGAAAACCTACCAGTAGGTATGCTGGAAACCTCCCTAGTTGTGACAAGGGCAACTATCATCACCTCACTTCCAGTCCATGTCTAGAGTTGTTTTGCAACAGTTGAGGCAAAAAGGGTCACACTGCGAAAAACTGCGAGACACCAACTTAATCAACCAATCAAGATTCCGGAGCGGGCATTGGTCAGGCCTGCTATGGTTGCGGAGAAGTCGGGAATTTTAAGCGAAATTTCCCCAAGGCAGCAACGACTGGCAACACTGGAAGAGTTCTAGCAATAGGACGAGAGGAGACATCCGTTGATCCCACCGTCGCCCCAGGTATATTCCTCCTCAACAACTCTTACGCCTGCAATGCTTTTCGATTCTAGTGATAAAAGAAAAATCTGTTAACTATTCATCCAGACATCTTCTTAATCTTAGCCCTCCAGTAGTAATTGAAACATTCACCATCGAGAAGAATAATAGTGGGAAAGAAAACTTTATCGATACATCCATAGGTTGTACCCTTACTCTGAACGACCATCCTTCATCCATTGATCTTATTTCAATTTCCATAAATAGTTTCGATGTTATCTGTGGCTTGGACTGGTTGAGTACCAATCGTGCTGATACCCTTGCATTGAAAAATCCATCCGTCCCAATCTCCTCTCTGATCAGACCCTCATAATCTATGGCGATAAATTCGATTCGAACCTTCGTATCATTTTGTGCATCAAAACTCAAGAGTTTTCCCCGAAAGGAGTGCCATGCATTCCTAGCCCATGTGATCCGTGGGAAAAAGGAAGTTAGAGACCTCGAGAACGTCCCCGAAGTCTGTGACTTTCCTGATGTATTTCCTGTATAGCTTCCGGGAATTCTTTCCGAACATCAGGTTGAATTTCGCATCGACCTAATTCCTGGAACTACCTCAGTAGCCAAATCTCTGTGCTCAGCTCCAGTTGAAATGCAGGAGTTATCCAGTCAACTTGATGAGTTGACCATCAAAACCGATATCCTCTTTCCACGAATAGATGACCTTTTCGATCCACTTCAAAGAATCAGCCACTTCTCAGAGATAAGATTTAGGTCAAGGTACCATCAGCTGCAATCCATGAGAGTGATGTTCCGTAGACAGTATGCCGGACTCGATATGATCACTATAAGTTCGTAGTGATACTCATCGGTCAAACCATTTTCCTTGGTCATGTAGTAGACGATGAAGACATACATGTGGGATCCTCCTAAGATCAAAGCAATAGAGAATTAGTCGGCACCGAAGGTACCCATAGAAACCCGTTAATTCTTCGGTCTCGCTGGCTACTATTGCAGGTTCATCCAGAATTTTTCCTGAATCGCCAAAAACCTAACCATTCTGACATAGAAAGATGTACCCTCTCGTTGAAGGTCTTACTCTGCAAAGACAAGGTCCGCCTTGGAAAGCGCGGAAAACTTAACTCGTGGTACATTAGACCCTTCGAAATCCTCGTTAGGATCGATTCCATAACCTTCAAACTCCGACGACCTTCAGAACTTAGCAGCATCCATCCGATATTTCATGTTTTTATTCATAAGAAGTGCCTACCTGACAAAACCCTAGTAATCCCATTGATGAGATCAAAATCATCAGAAGTCTGAACCCTATGGAAGAACCAATTGAAATCATAGATCGAGAGGTTAAATGTACAAACAAGCCGTATTCCCGATAAGTGAAGGATTCCCTGGATTGCCACGCAAGGACCCGAGTTCACTTAAGGGCTTGACGATCCGATGAAAAAGAAGTATACATATCTCTTCCAAAATCCATGAGTCGTATCTAAAGTTTGAATTTCGGGACGAAATTCCCTCTAACGGGGGATAATGTAACAACCCGAAGTTCGTTCCGCTATTTGTAACCCTTTCCGTTAACAAATTCGTCGTTTTCAAATTCGTTTCCGTTTACGTTATTAAATTTAGTCATTAACTTCGAGCTTGCTTTTATGACTTAATGGGTGTCCAAACGCGTTTAGAACTCATAATAACACCCCATTTTAGTAATCGGAAAAAGTTTAGAATCGACCATATCGAGTTATGACAACTTTATCCGGTGTGACCAAAAGCATCGTATAACGTCAGTATTGGGTAGAATTCCACCGTGTCCCAAACTTAGATCATATTTAAAGCCCAAAATACTTCATTTGAAGCTTTTGAACTCTCTCACTACTCTCTCTCTAACCTCTTTCCTCAAATCCAATCTAAGAGTCCAAAATCATCAAATTAAGGCTCCAAATCATTAAGGTAACTACCCTAACTCCTAGTATAACATCTTTATCCTTCAATTTCGAGTTCAAATCATGATTTATGACCAAAAACATGTGTTTACGGCCGTAGAACATTCTTGGGCCGTGAACACATAAAAGTGGGGTTTTTGAGCCTTAAAACCCTTCCAAACCATCATTGGAGCTTAGATATGGCTTATAGACTTATGGGATTGGACTTAGAACACCTTAAACTCATCATTAGAGGAGTAAACATGAGTTTACTGCCCAAGAACATGCTTGGGCCGTAAACACCCATTCATGGGTAGTTAACTCCTTCTAAGGTGTTAAATGGCCACTTACACACCTCCTAAGCTTTGAACTAAAATCTAGAAGCAACCACGAACAAATTAGAAGCCTTAAACTTGATGAAAACCCTTCCTTTAGGAGTTCACGGCTGTAAACCCACCAAGAATAGGTTCCTAGGCCGTAAACTCCAATAAATGGGTTAAATCGTGCCCTAAATTCACCCTTTGGCTTGTAAAATGACTTTGAATCATATGTGATTGACTTAGCTCCACCAAAACACTTTGTGAATGGATACATAATAGTTTACGGCTGTAAACTCATGTTTTACTGCCGTAAACTCCTTAAATGGTCATTTAAATGCCCAAAATATTTTCCCATGCCTTGAAACCAAAGCTAGAATAACCCCTCAATTTATTCAAGGCCATTTAGCACTCTAGAACACCCCACCATGAGTTTCCGGCCGTAAACTCATGGGGAGTGGGTCTTTAGGGCCAAAAACTCTTGTATGAGTTTACTCCATAGATATCACCCGGGTCCCTCCAAACACTTGTAATGAAGTGTTTTCGCGACTAGAAGTGTATATCCTCAACTAATTAATAATTCAAAGCCTAATTGGATACACATGTGTATCTTTTCATAATACATAGGAATCTTGTGCGTTTGCAAGCCCCGAACTGACGTTTAGGATACAAACCGACGTGTTCCTCAATCGGTGAGTTCATTCCCCTACCCTTTTTCAATGTTTTTCACTGTTTTCAGTGGGGAAATAGAAGCAAAAGTACAAGAACATCTTGTACTTAAATTCTTTATTTCATTTGAATGGTTTCATAATCCGTACACTTTTAAGAATTGAAAACACATTAACAAACTGTTTGACTTGTAGAGTTGCTTTTCAAACCAATTTCAATTCTTATTATATAGTGTTATACTTTATACTCCGCAATTGATTGTTTACACATTCATTGTTAGAAATCATAGAACTTTTGTGTTGTCCTTAATAAAACACCCCTAGATACGAGTGTGAAGGACAGGTATCATTAGAACTTAGTTAGTCTTAGATATTACTCCCCCTAGATACGAGAGTAAAGAGTAATCTTAACATTTGAGACACGTCCTTTGTAACACTTCCCCAAGATACGAGAGTGGAGGACTATCCCTGTAACCAGAATCTCCAGAAGGGAGAGCGTGACTTGAGTGTATAGACCTATACGGGACTGACTATCCCGCACCTGGCTGCTAGCTACAGCCGAACCGAAAGGTTCAAGAGTGACAAAAGTCATAAAAAGATACTGGCCCCGATATGAGTCATATCTAGTCTGAAGTATGGTTAAGGAACTCGCAATCAAGATTATGAAATGCGTTAAACTTATTTATTAGTTTTATATACATGTTAAAACTAATGTACATTTAAAGGCAATCAAACTTTCAGGAAACTTCACACACACACTTTAAGTATGGTAGATACTTGTACATACTTTCAGATTCGATAATACTTCACAAACATTTAGGAAAATATGGGATTTTCCTGGGATAACAGTTGTTCATAAACATAATCGTGTAACAAAACAGATAACTAAACATTAATTTTAAGAAAATATGGGATTTTCTTGGATAACCACTTTTTCAGAAAACAAAAGGAAATCTTGTTCATATTTACAAAACAAACCACTTATGAACTCACCAGCTTTATGCTGATTTTTAAACTGCTTGTATTCTCAGGGCCATATTAGACAGGTACCCAGCGATCATTTTAGCGAAGACGGAGTACGTAGAAGACACGTCTTTACTTTTGTTCATATGCTGTGTATATGTATAACTCACGTAACTCTTGTTTTCAGACAATGTAAATGAATCTATGTAATGTAAAGTTTTGTGTTTACTATGCTTACTATGTACATTGGTTGCGATATTCATGATGTCCTCCGCCCCGTAACGTTTTCGCCCTGGGTTTCGTGGTGTGACAATGCCTTAGAGACTCCCGCCCATATCCTTAACCGAGTCCCTATAAAGAAGGTTGCCAAAACACCTCACGAGATGTGGACTGGGAAAGCTCCCTCGTTAGCACATATCAAGGTTTGAGGTTGTGATTTTTTCGTAAGACGAAAGACTCACGACAAGCTCGAACCTCGTAGTGAGCGATGTATTTTCATCAGCTACCCGCTGAAATCCTTAGGATATATCTTCTATAGACCGAGTGGCAATGTTGTCTTCGTTGCGAGGAGAGGGGTTTTCCAAGAGTGAGAACTCATAAGCCAAGGAGACAGTGGGAGGCAAATCGATCTTGAAGAGATTCAAGAGTGGTGCGATGAAGGAACCTCTAACGCTGGCGCTCAACCCGAGGAGGAAACTTCGGTTGAACCGATTGACGAGTCCTTACCTCTTACACGTTCCGAAAGAGTTAGAGTTCAACCCCAGTTTTATGGTTTTCATAATACTACCGAAGGGGACACATATATTAGTGATGGTAAACTAATAAATCTAGATGAACCTAATAACTATAAGGAAGCCATGGCAGGCCCAGAGTCTGTAAAATGGAAAGTGGCAATGTTGTCTTCGTTGCGAGGAGAGGGGTTTTCCAAGAGTGAGAACTCATAAGCCAAGGAGACAGTGGGAGGCAAATCGATCTTGAAGAGATTCAAGAGTGGTACGATGAAGGAACCTCTAACGCTGGCGCTCAACCCGAGGAGGAAACTTCGGTTGAACCGATTGACGAGTCCTTACCTCTTACACGTTCCGAAAGAGTTAGAGTTCAACCCCAGTTTTATGGTTTTCATAATACTACCGAAGGGGACACATATATTAGTGATGGTAAACTAATAAATCTAGATGAACCTAATAGCTATAAGGAAGCCATGGCAGGCCCAGAGTCTGTAAAATGGAAAGCGGCAATGGACAGCGAGATTCAGTCCATGTATGACAACCAAGTTTGGAATTTGGTTGACAATGTGCCCGGACGTAAGACGGTTGGGTGCAAATAATTCTTCAAGAAGAAGACCGACATGGATGGGAATGTGCACACGTATAAGGCACGACTGGTGGCGAAGGGCTTTACTAAAACTCCCGGAGTTGACTATGATGAGACCTTCTCACCAGTTGCTAAGATAAAATCTATTAGGGTGATGCTAGCCATTGCTGCATTTCATGATTATGAGATATGGCAGATGGATGTCAAGACCGCTTTCCTTAATGGGAAGTTGGCTGAGGATGTTTACATAGCTCAGCCAGAGGGTTTCGTTGATCCGAAGCATCCCAATAGAGTGTGCAAGCTTGAGAAGTCCATTTATGGACTTAAGCAAGCGTCTCGCAGATGGAATCTTTGCTTCGATGAGAAAGTCAAAGAGTTTGGATTTGTACGAAGTGAAGATGAATCATGTGTATATGTCAAGGCCAGTGGGAGTATAGTTAGCTTCCTCGTTTTGTATGTCGATGACATACTACTCATAGGAAACGACGTCCCTACTTTCCAGGAGGTTAAATCCTGGCTCGGGAAGTGCTTCGCTATGAAGGACCTCGAAGAGGCTTCCTATATTTTGGGAATAAGGATAGTGAGAGAACGAAGTAAGAGACTAATAGGATTTAGTCAGAATACTTACTTAGATAAAGTACTAAAACGTGTTAGTATGGAAAACTCGAAGAAGGGAGAACTACCGATACAAAGTAATGACAAGTTGAGTAAGACTCAAAGTCCGAGTACTGAAGTCGAGATAGCTGAGATGAGCCGAGTACCTTACACTTCCGTAGTTGGCTCGATCATGTACGCTATGACTTGTACTCGCCCTGTTGTGGCCTTTGCTTTGAGCATGGTCAATAGATATCAAGGGAACCCGGGCAAAGCACATTAGATTGCGGTCAAGAATATACTTAAGTACCTTCGGAGGACCAATGAATGGTTCTTAGTTCTCGGAGGGAGTGATAACTTAAAGGTGCGAGGGTATAGTGACGCCAGTTTCCAGACCGACAGGGACAACTACCGTTCGCAGTTGGGCTGGGTCTTTACCCTTAATGGAGGAGTAGTGACCAGGAAAAGTTCCAAACAAGAAACCGTAGCTGATTCCACGTGCGAATCAGAGTACATTGCGGCGAGCGAAGCATCAAAGGAGGCGATGTGGTTGAAGAACTTCATTGGTGATATTAGAGTTGTACCTACCATAAAGGAGCCTATGTAAATTTTCTGTGATAACGAAGGAGCTTGCCTTGACCAAGGAACCGAGGGATCATGGTAGATCTCGACATATCGACATAAAATATCACTTTATTAGACATCGAGTAGAAGAAGGACACCTCGTAGTAAAGAGGGTATTGTAAGAGGATAACCCAGCAGATCCGCTTACGAAGGGACTGAGCAGGGTTAGGCATTTGCAGAACGCTAGGAGCATTGGGTTGAAAGATGATATTAGTTTAGATTAGATAGTTTTGGAAACATGTAATAGATAAATGTAATTGACATTTGATGATTAAATAAAGGAGTATTATTTATAAGTAAAGCTATTGTCGTATGTTAATTGTTTAACTATTGCTTCATTTTTCATGTTTTGACTTCCTGAATAATTGAGTTGTTAAGAATAATCGAATTATTCGGATGGTCCACAATCGTTCATATGTTGGAAGTAGGTATGAATGAAGATTGTCATGAATTGGTATGTAGATTGTATAAAAGGTATTAGACATAGAAAAGGTTTGCTGCAATGTTCATGAGTGCTTATGAACAAGTTTTGAGCATTGGAATAAACCCGTGCTTGTTGGAATCACTTTTTGGAATGAGACACAAGTGATTGCAAGACGATAACATCATATGGTCTTAAAACCAAGATATATGATTTATTGTTTATTAATTGGTTGTGCATTGATAATGCGAAACCGCATCAGTAAATTGATGACGTAAAACGCATTGTTGTGTATAATTGATTAGCAATAGTAAATGCATATAAGTCGAAGTTTATCTGTTACTTTTATCCTAAGAGGGTAAAAGCGATATCAATGCCCCTCGATGATTTGATTTGACTTATGTTCTGGGCCCGGTCAGGACTCAATTGATGTGTTCAATTAAGTTCTATGTCAAATGAATCGGAGATCAAGAAACCAATTGCTGGACAATAAGTTCCATAACATTTTCTGCATAATATCTACACAGAGGACTGTACGATCCCTTATCTAAAGGACATGATACTGATAAGATCAGATTTTGACAGCGTCTTTGAGAGCTATGATTGCTAATCGAATTGTGTTTTCATATATAGTTAGTAGACTTATCCAAGTGGGAGACTATTGGATTAGTGTCTAAGGCTGTAACTATATTTGGTAAGTACTTGACCCGATTGTGGATGGTCCTTTTGGGTTGCCTTCACCATAGCAACTTAACAAGATGATTTTTTAAGAGAGAAGAGATATTATTGTTAATACATTATGAGAATAATATATTAAAGGAATTTTATTAATATAAGTCATATATTAATTGAGAATTAATTTGGTGACTTAAAGTGATTAATTGAATAAAGGGGCATAAACTGTCAAATGTGTGATAGTTGTGTTTAGGGCTATGAATCCTTATGGATATGGGAAGGGACGATTTTAAGGATATAGATATCTTAAAAATCGTCCAAGGCCTTATCTAGAAGGATCTTTGGATTGCTTTGAGGCTAAGTTATCCAATTAGGGTTTAAGGTGAAACCCTAGCACCTCATAGTATAAATAGACCCTTAGGGTTGGAGAAATCGGCCACTCTATCTTTGAAGAAACCCTAGAGCTTATTTCTCTCCTCTCTCTCTCTCTCAAATCATCTTCTTGCTAGTTGGTGTTTGTAAGCCATTAGAGGAGTGACAATTGTGACTCTAAGCTCCAAGAAGAAAAAGTATCAAGCAAGTAATCCAAGCTATTGTTCTAGATCCTAATTCATATGATTAGAATCAATTGTTTACATTAGATCTAGTATTGAAAGTCTTGGATACAATGCATGTTCAATTAGAGAAACCTAGATCCAAGCAAGTAGGGTTTGTATGTGCACATAGGAAAGTTCTTGTGGCTCAAACCCATCAAAGACATGGGTAGATGTAATAGATGAAATATGAGTTGGATGATAAGTTGAGAGGTGAAATAGACCGTGAGGTGAGGGTGAGAGGTGGAAGATGTGAGAAGCCTTTTTCCCAAATGATGGCCCCATCATTCAGCAGAGTATGGATAACAACCACGAACTATTCTAGACAGTCCAGTGGAACACTAGCAGGCTCGCAACCTATAAGTGTTGTGAACGACGTGTTCACTGGTGTACTCTAAAACCCCATTGATATGTATTGCGAGTGGACTCTCGAAAACGATACTGTCAATAAAACTCGGTAGATGCGCCTAAAGGACTCTACCTGCAGAAGCGCCTAATAGAGAACCTCATAACCCCGGCAGATGTGCCTAAAAGGACTATTCCTGCAGTTGCGCCCCATAAAGAATTCCACAATTTTGGCAGATGCGCCTAAGCGATAGAACTAGCAGTTGTGCTTGACAGATGTGTCATTTACAACAATGGAATTTGTAAAAATTTCTTAGGATACTCCTTAGGAATGAATGAACAAGAAATAGCTAATTCTTAGGGTAGATCCTTATTAATAAAGTAGATAATGGGGATGGGTAATTGGGTTAACTGTTTGATGATTAAACTAACATGCTTTATGTGCTAAATGATTTATGATGCTAAATATGATCGGATCTATGGTCTGTTGCCGACCGGATCTGGAAATTTTATGTGCTAAGATTTCTAAACGTTTAATTATGATATTAGAAATAGCATGTAACTTTTTGGAGTAATAAGGAGGAATACGCATCTAATTCTTTCTATATATATATATTCTCATCTCGATACACCAAACGCCTGCTTTGGAGAATAGAATGTCATGATAAGGACTCATAGAGAATTGAGTAAATAGAGGAAATGAAAAGGCTTATGATAGTGAACGACACCTATCGGAAGATATCATAAGAGTGGTATCTTGCCTTTAGAATATGTAATGAAGTACGTTTGGAGCAGTACAGTACGTTCGAAGTACACCTTCGATTGGCAGGATGATGGAATGATATGCGTAATTCATGACGTTGACCCATCGTATGGCATTTCCACCGAGTTGTAGCAGAATTGATGATTGAAGATATGCATGGAAGAAGTCCTAGTAGAATCTAGGGAAAATTTTGTGATTGTTTGGACACATTTTTATGTGTTAAAAATGTTTTTGTGATAATAACTTGGAAAACTGCGAGACAATACTTGGGACGAGTATGAGTAGGTCTGAAAGGTAGTAGAGGCCTATACTACCGTAAGCACAGGACTCACACTTGGATCAGGGAAAGTCACAAGGTTACCAAGAAGCTAGTAATTGATTTTGTTTTACTCAAGTATGGTGTTACCATTGTTTCGGTAATGACTAAGAAAAATTGTTGTTATCCCGACCCTAGTGGTCATATCACATTAAGTCTGACTACGATGAGTAGGTTATGTGGTTCCGAGAACCAAGTTTGATATAGCGTCCGACTTAAACCAAACAATTGAAATCAAAGCGATCAATAGAAGTATCGCGCTCGTTGTTTAAGAAGTTGGTAGCTAGAAATGCTACATGTTAAAGTGTGATTATATCACATTAGAACATGAAGGAAGGCATAGTCTGTTTTAGAATTTAACTCTAAGAGACCTAAGTCTAAACGTGCATCACATTATGATAGGTCATAATTTGGAGTCTGGCCTAAGGTAGAGAGCAGGTGCACGATCAAGTACTGCTTACAATCAATAAGTCTAAGAGATAGCCATGAAGGAATATAGAAGTTATAATTATTACCTAGGATGAAGAGATGACATATGGAGTCATTATACGAGCCCTATTTCGTTGATGATTCTGGGACGTAATCATCCTAAGGGGGAGATAACTGTAACGCTCGTAGATCCGGGCTAGTCAATTTAGAGACAATAAGTGTTGAAAATAACTTTTCAGAAAAAGATTATTTATAATAAATAGTCTTAACCAAGTTGTAGAATATGGTTCAAGGTTTCCGTACATATAAAGAACGCCGAAATCTGAGTTATAACGAAGAAGTTATGACTCGTCGAAGTTTTATGGCAAAACAGGCACGACACCGGGAAGCATAAATAGTAAATTTACGATAGAGCGACTTTTAGCCATAGCAATATCAACAAAATTTGTAGTATATGTTAAACCGAGAACATACAAAAAAAGAACGCCCAAAGGACTCTACCGGCAGATACGCCTAAAGGACTCTACCGGCAGAAGTGCCTAATAGAGAACCTAGAAACCTATTGATATGTATTGCGAGTGGACTCTCGAAAACGATACTGTCAATAAAACCCGGCAGATACGCCTAAAGGACTCTACCGGCAGAAGTGCCTAATAGAGAACCTCATAACCCCAACAGTTGCGCCTAAAAGGATTATTCCGGCAGATGCGCCCCATAGAGAATATCACAATTTTGGCAGCTGCGCCTAAGCGACAGAACTAGCAGTTGTGATTGACAGATGTATCATTTACAACGATGGAATTTGTACCTATTCCTTAGGATACTCCTTAGGAATGAATGAACAAGAAATAACTGATTCTTAGGGTAGATCCTTATGAATAAAGAAGATAATGGGGATGGGTAATTGGGTTAACTGTTTGATGATTAAACATAATAATTGTATTATTGTGGGTTGAAAACCCTAGGTACTCACCAGGTTTCCCAACCTGACCCACTCAGTTTATTTATATCACAGGTGTCGATATGAAGTGACATTACACTGAGAGATTAAAGAGATGTAGATCACTAGTGTAAATAAATGTAAGTTCCGTTTATGCTTATGTTCCTGTATTGACAATGACATCCCAAACATTTTAAAATGAATAAAATACGTTTCTTCGAAAATGTTTTGATAACATATTTATTGTATTTTTCTTGGAACAAATTCCGCAACATTTTTATGAAAATAAGTACTCTGATTTTTATAAAGCATAAACAAAATTGGTCTTTTTTGGCCATGAAAATGGGGATGTCACAACAATGTTCATTAGTAATGCATTGGAAATTTCTAATATCTCCCTAAAGAGGGGGGAACGAAATCTAGATTATCTCTAGGGTTTCCATGGGCTCTAAGGGTGTAGTGGATGCCTTAAGGGGGAAGTTAATGGATTAGGATTATTATGGAAATACATTTCTTGTCCAATACCTTTGTAACTCCTATATAAACCCTCCTTAGGTTAAATTTCGGCTTAACCATTCATTCTAAGTGCCTTGGACGAAATTTTGATCTACTCCTCTCCATTTATAGTATTTCTTGGCTGCTTGAGTTTGCTTGTGAACCATTAGAGGCGCGAGACTTGTGGCGCTTGCTACCAAAGGTATTTCAAGAAAGGATTCAAGATTGTTTACAAAAACAATGTTAAAGGTATCAATCATAACCCTTCTTATGTGATTTTGATTATTATCCATAGATCTAAGGTTTATACTTTGTTGTTCATTATTTTATATCCAATTAGTGAAAACCTAGATCTTCAGTTAGGGTTCCATACATACATAGGATTGTATGTTTTGCTAAAAATCCATCATGTAGAACATAAGGCACTTAACTAAGTAAATTCCTTGAATAAATTTCAAAATAGAAGGCATATGTTATTTTAATGGTTGTATCATTATAAGTCATAACTTACTTGAAGTCTACGAGCAATATTGTTTTAATTGTATTAAATAAATATTAAACAATACTTTTCAACTACTATGTACAAACAGGGGTCAAACATGAAACACCGGAGGGTAGGACCAGTTTGACATTTAATCACTTGTAAAATCCATCAACCCATTACGGCCCTTCAAACCAAATTTTCTGTACCGTAAGCAGTTAAATGGTATTATAATAACATTTTTGTATAATTTATAATACGTAGTACATGTATTGTCCCCCAAAATAAGTAAAAACAAAAGAGGGGCCATAACACTCACTTTATCGAGTGGTTAACGAGTAGTTCTTAAAATCGCGATGTATCGGTGTGAGGTTGTGATCTCTGAGATTAATCTGATTTCCTAGAAATTTCGATATATATATATATATATATATATATATATATATATATATATATATATATATATATATATATATATATATATATATATATTTGGACGTGATTTGGGCATTTTGACTAAGTATAATGATTATAAATTTTCCAAGTTTTTATTATTTCAAATTTATTTAAATAATCAATTTAAATAAATTTTATTTTAAAAACATAAATTTTATTTATTATTTTTCCAAAATACTTTAAATAAATCCAAAATTATAAATTGAGGTTAAATGAATAAAATTAAAAAAAAAATTATTTATTCTAAAATTTATTTAATGAATCAATATTTATATATAAAATTATTTATTTAATTTTGTATTATAATTGGATTTGTTTTGAAAGTATTTTTCCAGCATAGGGTCAGTTTTGCTATTTTTCATTGAAGTTTAAATGGTTTAGGGCCATTTTTGTAAACATTTTAAAAGTTGGGTATATTGTGTTCAGTTTGCATGGAAGTTTGAATAGTACGGTTCATTTTGACGTACACTGGAGGGTATCCTCCCGTGTCTTTGTCTTTGCAAAACGATCACAAAGAATAAAAAAAACGATGGTCCTATGATTCTCGGCTAGTATGATCTACGAAAGCAATAAAAATGAAAAAGGGCGGTGATGGGAAGGCAGTGGGTTCCGATGGCCGGCTGTCTCCTTCTCTATCTTCCCGTTTTTGACCAAAGTTCGATAAGGATGTGGCTGAGGGATTTCACAACGTCAGTAAGATAGCGAAAGGAGGTGTTTAGCGGTTGCTTTTCAGAAATAAGGTTGTGCTAGTGGGTGGTTCGGTGGGTGATGAGTTGAGTTTCTTTCCTCCTTTTCTTGGCAGCAACAGTGAGAGGAGGTGAGGGAATGTGAGGGGGGAGTGTTAGTTGATCAGGTATCTCAAGAAAAGGATAGTTGGTGGTGTTTTGTGGTGGGGGTAGGGTGGTTTAGTAGTGCAGTATGAGATAAACGTGAGTGGAGGAAGAAGGTTTTAGACTGGGGTTTTGAGAGGATTTTAGAGCATAAGAAGATTGTTGGAGGTTTGTGAGTGATATTTGCTCCCTCAAGCTCTTTTTTATAGCAAATTAGGTATCAAACCCATATATTATACCGGTTTTTAAAAAATAAAATTTTAATATCTATATATAAATATGAAATATTTTCTAATGTAATACTTTACGTAACATAATCTAATCTTCTGTAAATTTGTAAAAGAAACTAAATCGTTTGAAGTATTTATGAGAATTTATTACCAAATTAATAGGATGATTTTATTTTCTAATAGAACCCATTACAATTTTATGGAATTTTATTTTAAAAAATGGAAATCCCTAAAAAAATGATAAGTGAAAAATAAAATTTCTAAAATTATCACAAAATGAAAAGTGTCAAAATGAAGGAGAAGACTACATGTGACAAAAAACATTCATTTATTAAAGCGGAAAATCAGCCTCACTCACAAACCATTTGAAGCCATACCCAAACCCTATCACTTGTATTTTTAGAAAGCCTTACACACCAAAACGAAGAGTCGTGGAGAGGAGAAGCATGTGGGCAAGGTATGAACCAGATTTCTTGGCCTCTTGGACCACGGGTGGGCCCCACATAGGGTTATACCCCAATTAATTACTCAAAACACACAAAACCGGGTGTATCGGGAGCTGTGCATCGAGAATTTTTTTCGAGAATATTGTTGGATAGAGTTTAATTCAAAGATTTCAGAACATCAAACAGATTAATTTTAGGAGTTACGGATATCCGGGAAATTGCGTTTGAAGTTTTACGTCTTAAAGGATCGTGTTCTCCGTTTTTAGCGACTTTTGTAAATATTTTTTTAAAAATGATTTCAAGTGTGAAGTTAAATAATAGACTATAACCTGAGTCCAAAAACGCTCCTGGAAATCCCGCCGGCAAAGCATAAGTGCCTCAATGGATTAAAACAGTTTATGCAGAACAAATAAAACTTGTGTTATACTGGTTTGTTTTCTCAAAACATCCATATCTTTTGCATACGAACTCTGTTTTTGACGTTCATTATATTTCAGAAATAAGGGAACATGTACTATAATATTTTAATATTGTCCTTGCTCAAAACTTCTTAATACAAAATTTCAGTTTTTCTTATGCATTACCGGTGTTGTAGTTTGAGCAGTTTGATTTGGTTGACAGTTTACACATTGGAGGTAAGGTAACATTTGACATCGTATATTATTTGAAATAAACTCATTTATTTTACTATAGATGCACTAAAACTGAATGAGTTAAATTTCAAACAGATTTACGGTAGTTTCGTCGTTTGTAGTCTATGCCCTAAATTCCGGGATGTCACAACGCTCCACACCTTGATTGAAACTGAACAAATCCTACCTTACATAATTTAGCTCTATGAAATTTCCAAATTTATTTAGAAATTTTATCAAAACCCTGGTCGAGTCAATCCAAATACCAACCTCGCCGATGCGACACGCCAAAATTGGATTTTACATAAATCTAAATCTATACCTGAAAAACTAAACAACACCTGTCCGATGTCCAAACTCCCAATAACCAAGGACAGCCGCCAATCTCGAGCCCACTATAAACAATACTTCCATAACCTACAATTGAGGGTACCCAAACCTAGAAATCAAAATGTACAATGTTCAATTTTTGATGATAGAGTAACGCATCCATTGATCTTCAATTGATAAAGCCCTAAACTTTTCGAAGAACCTCAACTATTGGTGATGAATGAAATGACCAACGATCGAGAATGCATTGAAAACTAATCCAATGACCCAATACACTACTAAACCAAAACCCATGTGGAACTAAACATACAAAACTCTAAAGTTGATGTACCGATCAACAAATGCCAGCCTAGACTATGAATAGAAATCTACACAATGAGCTGAAAAACCCTCAACAACCGATACTTAACATGAGCAACCCAAACACTTCTTAATCTATTCATCGAAATCCCAAAATGAGCCACTGGATATAACGAGCTCCATATCCAACAACTTCCTGTCTCAAAGACAACTCATGTATTATTGAGCACATACATCTGATGGAAACTTAGTTTGCACTCCGACTTAACCAAATCTTGAACCATAATCTCACATACCCCAACCGCAGATCCCTATGACCCATTCTTCCGAAACCATAAACTCGGACAAATCGATGATCCTCTAAGTAGAATGCCTTGTTCTCCCCCACTTATAGTTCGAACCACCACCAACTAACATTACAGACAGAAAAAAACTCAAACTGGCTCAATCAGATACATAGCATCCCTGACCCTTGGAATGTATAAAACAACGAAAGATGTTCTTCTAGGTAAAGACCAAGGAAACTCAAAGAGATTTTGAATCTCAGGTGGAGACATTAGAATTAACAATCATAACCACCTCCAATATCAATAATATCATGCAAATCACAAGCAACAATTTTGACAGTCCCTTCATAGCACCGATTCCAAATACAAAGGGACTTCCACACGCGTCCACCATAAATCCTGGACCATCATCTCACCGCGAGGATCATTCATAAATACAAGAGGCTTCATTCTCTTAGTCAGGGTACAATAGAGAAAAAAAAGTTGTCATTCCAGATCCACTTCCCTGATCTACTGAAAGAATCAACTTGCACTTGACCTGCCTATATTGTAAGAAAGCAGACCCTTGATTTCACTTCAAAGCAACCCTACCACAAGAATCCTCTTGTGCATTTCCACACTGCCAAACTTGCCGCCATAAACCATAACTATCTAGCCCCATGATGTGTCTACATTCCAACTTTGATAATCACACGTCTGCTCTCTCTTTCCTCCGAACGTGGAAAGCTAGAAGAACATTACCCCCATCATAGATAGTGACATCCCAATCCATCTTCCAATCACTCAACCACCGTCTGCAATCCTTGAGCTGATCATAATAATTGCTTCCTTCTTGAGACTCGTGACACAACTGGCACTACCTCAAGTAAGGCCGTCGATACCTCAAAATTAACTAACTCACCTAGGTTTGCACTATTCAAACCCAAACTAACATAGCCACTAAGGCACAAACAATCACCAGACCCATCCTTAACCTGAATAACCGTAACCGTTAAACGAAATAAAATGTAAGCACTTTGCAAGGAATCATAGTGCCAAACCATACAATCTACCCTCAGTCACGTGTTTAGAATCCTTGAAATTTTCGTTGATTCAAGTAAGGATCTTGTGCTTTTAGTAGTATGGGCCCTATACTACCTACCACACCTATCTGTATTGTTCTTAGGAATCGTTTCAGATCCTCTAAGTAACTACTCATGTCCACTGTCATCCGATCTAGTCACATATAGGCGCTCTCAACCGAGCTAACACTTCTAATCTTCCTAGATTCCCTTCTACGATCGCTCTTCCAAAAATGTTCACACAAGCACATTCTAACATTCTTCATAGGCTTCACTAGGGTTCCCTTGATACCACTCTCTGCCATCAGCTATAGAAGGTACTCCCTCTAACACCTTATAACTACTTCACAAATAAAATTACATGCCACATACACTAGATAATTCTTCAACTGCAAGGTCTCACACTACAATGGTTGGATTCAAATTAGAGCTAGGAAATAAAGTTAAACCTAACCTTATAAAATTATCTAATACCCGCAACATAGAACCTCATATATTTGCTTAATAGTTGGATGATATTATTGGAGGTGTCACACCCCCAAACCGGAGCAATGGAAACGTCCGGGGGTAGATGACTTCATGTTAACTATCACAACGCATGCATTACAATAATCAAAGTACAAAAATCATTGTATTATAAAGTAAACTTTTACATGTGTGTTCAATCATTGTATATTGACACCAAAAGAGATATATACAAAAGATAGAAAAACATGACTCAACACAGCTCCTGTCTTCTCAAAAATCCTGGGAAAGTACCTGTCTACTGATTCCCTGAGAATACAAGTATTTTGAAAAGAGAGTATCAACATTTAAGTTGGTGAGTTTATCTGTTTTCTATAAAATAGTAATCTTGTTTATTGTTCCAGAAAATCCAATATTTCTTAAAAGTAGTTTTAATACCATAAACTGTTATGTGTAGGTATTGTTGTACTATGAAATAGTGTAACATACTTTTAGTTCATAATAAAACTATAATAAGACTGTTTCTTTCAATTTTTGTAATTGTACTCTTTAAAGAAAGTTGTAAATGTGAGTGTGCCTGGCTCCACCAGTTGTAATTGTAAATTGTAATGTAACACCGTAAATCGTATTATTGTAAAACCAGTACTTTGTATTCATACTCCTTGGTTTAATTATTTATACACTAAACATATTGTTTAATATCTTTTTGTAAGTTATTATAACCATACTAAGACTAGATGGCCTGATATGAGGCTTTGAAGGCGTCAGAACTTTAAAGACATTTGTCACTCGTAGGCATACCAGCTGAACTGTAGAGAACAGTCTAAGTGCGGGATTGTCAATCCCGTATAGATCTATAAACATATATCTCGCTCTCTGTCCGGAGATTCTGGTTATAATATCAAGACTTTAATAATATTTCTTAAATGGCAATCAACGGAACAGTGTCTCACAAAAACCATATTGATGCTTACGTGTATAATAATGAAAAGTTACTTTGTAATAGATAATCTATAAGCTTTTCTCATAAACTATATATATTATAGTTTATATATTTGTTTTCTGTAATGTAATCTGAACATTGTAAAATAGTATGTTTGAACCATAAACTATATCTATTATAGTTTATATGTTTGTCTATGTATTGTAAGCTGAACTTTTAAAGTAGTATGCTTGAATCATAAACTATACCTATTATAGTTTATATGTTTGTTTCTATATTAAAATCATCAACAAAAAACTAATTGAAAACTATTGATTTTTAACACATGAATTTATACTTATATAAATATAATATTTATATAATTTTTGATTAAACAGATAGTCAAATAAATAATTCTACTCTAAGCCGACAACCAAATAAGGAACATAAAATGGTGTCAAATCTTCAATTCTAAGCCTGTTAAACCCAAATTATATAATTTATACATACATAATTAAATAGTTTTGTTGATAGTGATAATTAAATAAATAACGAAAACATTTATATTTTATCACACAAATATTTTGTGTTGTAAACTTGTATTTCTCCCCCTAAAACAATGAAAATTTATGAAAACGTTGGGGTATGAACTCACTTGATGAGTGGTGATTTGGGCACCGTTTCGTTTTTAGGAGGTATTTTTCTTGACGAAACTGAGAGATTTGGAAAAGTCGGGCATCACACAGGTAGAGTATCGACTGGAAAAGCTGATATTCTCAAGAGCTTCGAGACTCCTGGTTTTCTACGGGTGTTAGGGGGTATTCTAGGCTTCGAGGGATTAAAAGTGGCTTGAAAAGAGTGTTTAAGGTGAGAGAGAGGTTGAAAATTGTAAACAAAACCCGGAGGACTCGAATGTTATTTATAGGAGGCTGAGACCTCGCATTACGCTGGGCATATTTTTTTTGCTATGTTGGGTGTACTAATATAAACCTCAGTACGCTGGGCATTCTTCTTGTACGCGGGGTGTACTAATTTGAGTCTTATCCAAACATCGATCATGGCGAGTCTACGAGATACGCGTCAAGGGTAGTCCAAGTGCGCCGGTCATACTCTTGCGTACGCTGGGCATACTTCATGCGAGATACATGTTCTATAATCGAGTTCCGAGCTTCAGATCTTTCAAGGCTACTTACAAGCATCGAATCTAGTCCGAGTAGGTTGGGCGTACTCTTTTGTACGCTGGGCGTACTCCTTTGCGAAATGAATTTTTCAAACTTCAAAAGGTCATAACTTTTTCGTATGAGTTCCGTTTTTGACATTCTTTATATCCCCGCGTAGGTGAGATCGTGCTCTACAACTTTCGTTTAGACTCCATCGACAAATTTTGACTTTATTTTTAAAGTTATAATTTTAACAGGTCGAGACACGAAAAGTTAGTTAAATTTTATAACTTCTTTATCCGACATCCATTTTCGTTTTTCTTTACCATCGTACTACTATTGACGAGACCTTCAATTCTCCTTTAGGATGTGTTGATTAAAAATAGTCTGATCTTTATTTTGAATTTCGGGCTGTGTACTGCTATGTCGAATCTTACAAAAATCATAACTTCATCATACAAAGTCAGATTTGGGCGTTCTTTTTATGGACAGTCTCGATTTAACGTATACTACAACTTTCATTTAGAGATTTAAGGCTAAACAACATTTTATTGAAAACTTACTTTTTACACTAAACAGTGTTTTGCCGGTTTTGTCGCGAATCTTCGATTGGCCATAACTTCTTCGTTATAACTCGGATTTCGGTGTTCTTTATATTTCCTGAATCCTTGTCATGACCACTATGACTTTTCTCATAGTTATCATGTTTATTTAACAATTTGTTTTTGACGAAAGTAAGCAGAATTCAAGCATCAAGTAATCTAAACTAGGGCCTCAGTTAATCAATCCATTCTATCCAAAAACAATCTAAAATCCATACTAGCATGTAGTTTCGAAAGCTCAATCACCATGCATATAAAGGCATCTCTCCTAGAATCCTATCATGCAAATCTTGAGTAGATCCTTAGCCCTAATCTAGTATGAAATTCTCATATCCTCATACCAAATCAATAAACACAACAAATATATGGGTATTTTAGGAAATACTTGATGGGTTTTAGCCATAAGAACTTTCCTATGTGCGCATGCAAAACCCTAATGCTTGGATCTAGGCTTTCTAATTAAACATGCTTTGAATCCAAGACTTCTAATGACTAATTAGGAATAAGAACAATATAAAATCAGATCTAGAAGTTTACCTTTGAATCTCTTGTTTGATCTTGTTGTCTTGGAGCTCTAGAGTCACAATTGTCACTCCTCTAATGACTTACAAACACCAACTATCAAGGAGGATGATTTGAGAGAGAGAGAGAGAGGAGAGGGAAGATTCGGCCAGGATTTTCTTTCTCTAGAAGAGGTGCCGAATCCCCTTGCTCTAGGGGTCTATTTATACTTGTAGACTCCTTAGGGTTTCACCTTTAAACCCTAGTTGGATAATCTTTCCTTAAAGCAATCCAAATCCTTATCATAGATAAGCCTTGGATGATTTGAGGCTATCCCTAGCCCTAGAATCCGTCCATCCTCTGTCCAATAAGGATTTACAGTCTAAAGTGTAACTATCAAACAATTGACTGTTTATACCCTCTTATTTAATTAATCTATTTAAGTCACCAAATTAATTCTAATTAATTCTATTACTTATATTAATCAAATAACAATATTATTATTTCTTATATATTATTCTCATAATATATTAATAATATTTATTCTCTCATAATAAATCATCCTATCAAGTTGCTATGGTGAAGGCAACCCAAAAGGACCATGCACAATCGGGTCAAATACTTGCCTAATATAGTTGCAGCCTTACACACTATTCCAACAGTCTCCCACTTGGATAAGTCTAGTAACTATATGCACAAGTACAATACGATTTGCAATCATAGCTCTCAAAGACGCTGTCAAACTCTGATCTAATCAATCTTCTCCTTTAGATAAGGGATCGTACAGTCCTCTGTTAGATATCATGCTGACAATTCTATGGAATGATTAGTCAAACATTTAGGTTTCTCGATCTCCGATTTATTCGACATAGAACTTAATCGAACACATCAATTCAGTTCTGACCGGGCCCGACACATAAGTCAAATCAAATCATCGAGCGGCCGAGATATCGCTTTTACCCTCTTGGAATAAAAGTTACAGATAAACTTCGACTTATATGCATTTACTTATTCATTAATCAAGTATAGACAACAATGCGTTTTATAACACCAAGTTACTGATGCGTTTTCGCATTATCAATGTACAACCAATTAACAAATAATAAACCATATATCTAGGTTTTAAGACTATA
Organism: Lactuca serriola; assembly: GCF_051521515.1. Classification (NCBI taxonomy): domain Eukaryota; kingdom Viridiplantae; phylum Streptophyta; class Magnoliopsida; order Asterales; family Asteraceae; genus Lactuca; species Lactuca serriola. The sequence goes on from NC_136412.1 coordinate 144,854,731, forward strand.
TGATATTATCGTCTTGTGATCACCCTTTTATATCATATTCCATAAGGTGATTCCAGCAAGCACGGGTCTGTTCCAATGCTCAAAACCAGTTCATAAGCACTCATGAACGATGCAACAATCTTTTTCTATGTCTAATACCATTTAGACAATCTACACACCAATTCATGACAATCTTCATTCATATCTACTTCCAACATATGAACGATTGTGGATAATTTGAATAATTCGATTATTCTTAATAAATTCAATTATTCTGGAAGTCAAAACCTTCAAAATGAAACAATGGTTAAACAATAAACATAAGACAGTGACATTACTCATAAATAAAACTCCGTTATTTAATCATCAAATGTTAATTACATTTATCTATTGCATGTTTCTATCTAATATATGCTAATATCATCCTTCAGCCCAATACTCCTAGCATGCTGCAAGTGCTTGACCCTACTTAGTCCCTTTGTAAGCGGATCTGCTGGGTTATCTGCTGATGATATCCTCTTTACTACGAGTTGTGCTTCTTCTACACGATGTCTAATAAAATGATATTTTCTGTTGATATGTCGTGATCTACCATGATCTCTCGGTTCCTTGGTCAAGGCAACCACTCCTTCATTATCACAGAAAATCCCCATGGGCTCCTTTATGGGAGGTACAACTCCAAGATCACCGATGAAGTTCTTCAGCCATATTGCCCCCTTCGACGCTTCGCTCACTGCAATGTACTCTGATTCGCACGTTGAATCAGCTATGGTTTCCTGCTTGGAACTTTTCCAAGTCGCTGCTCCTCCATTCAAGGTAAAGACCCAGCCCGACTGCGAACGGTAGTTGTCCCTGTCGGTCTGAAAGCTGGCGTCACTATACCCTCGCACCTTCAAGTCATCACTCCCTCCGAGAACTAAGAACTATTCCTTCGTCCTCCGAAGGTACTTAAGGATATTCTTCACCGCAATCCAATGGGCTCTGCCAGGATTCCCTTGATATCTACTAACCATGCTCAAAGCAAAGGCTACATCAGGGCGAGTACAAGTCATAGCGTACATGATTGAGCCAACTGCGGAAGCGTATGGTACTCGGCTCATTTCCACTATTTCAGCTTCGGTACTCGGACTTTGAGTCTTACTCAACTTGGCATTACTTTGTATCGGTAATTCTTCCTTCTTTGAGTTTTCCATACTAAAACATTTTAGTACCTTCTCTAAGTAAGTGTTCTGACTAAGTCCTATTAGTCTCTTACTTCTTTCTCTCACTATCCTTATTCCCAAAATATAGGAAGCCTCTCCGAGGTCCTCATAGCGAAGCACTTCCCGAGCCAGGACTTAATCTCCTGCAGAGTCGGGATGTCGTTTCCTATGAGTAATATGTCATCGACATACAGAACGAGGAAGCTTACTATACTCCCACTGGCTTTGACATATACACACGACTCATCTTCGCTTCGTACAAATCCAAACTCTTTGACTTTCTCATCGAAGCAAAGATTCCATCTACGAGATGCTTGCTTAAGTCCATAAATGGACTTCTCAAGTTTACACACTCTATTCGGATGCTTCGGATCCACAAACCCCTCTGGCTGAGCCATGTAAACATCCTCAGCCAACTTCCCAATAAGGAAATCGGTCTTGACATCCATTTGCCAAATCTCATAATCATGAAATGCGGCAATCGCTAGCATCACTCTAATAGATTTTATCTTCGCAACTGGTGAGAAGGTCTCATCATAGTCAACTCCGGGAGTTTGAGTAAAACCCTTCGCGACCAATCGCGCTTTATATGTGTGTACGTTTCCATCCACGTTGGTCTTCTTCTTGAAGATCCATTTGCACCCAACGGTCTTACGTCCGGGCACCCAACAGTCTTACGTCCGGGCACATTATCAACCAAATTCCAAACTTGGTTATCCTAGATGGATCGGATCTCGCTATCCATTGCCTCTTTCCATTTTGCAGACTTCGGGCCTGCCATGGCTTCCTTATAGCTATTAGGTTCATCAGGGTTTATTAGTGTACCATCACTAATATACGTGTCCCCTTCGGTAGTAATATGAAAACCATAAAACTGGGGTTGAACTCTAACTCTTTCGGAACGTTTAAGAGGTAAGGACTCGTCAATTGGTTCAACTGGAGTTTCCTCCTCAGGTTGAGTGCCAGCGGTAGAGGTTCCTTCATCTATCGACTCTTGAATCTCTTCAAGCTCGATTTGCATCCCACTGTCTCCTTGGCTTATTAGTTCTCGCTCTCGGAAAACTCCTTTCCTCAGAACGAAGACAACATTGTCCTTCGGTCTATAGAAGATATATCCAAAGGATTTCTGCGGGTAGCCGATGAAAATACATCGCTCACTACGGGGTTCGAGCTTGTCATGAGTATCTTGTCTTATGAAAGCCTCGCAACCCCAAACCTTGATATGTGCCAACGAGGGAGCTTTACCCGTCCACATCTCGTGAGGTGTTTTGGCAACCTTCTTAGTAGGGACTCGGTTAAGGATATGGGCGGCAGTCTCTAAGGCATACCCCCAAAAAGAGATAGGTAGTGAAGCACGACTCATCATAGAGCGAACCATATCCAATAAGGTTCGATTACGCCTTTCTGCCACACCATTCAACTGCGGTGTCCTAGGAGGCGTCAATTGTGAAACTATTCCACACTCCTTGAGATAATCGTGGTATTCAAGACTTAGGTACTCTCCTCCTCGATCGGATCGAAGCATCTTGATTTTCCTGCCCAATTGATTCTCCACTTCATTCTTGAACTCTTTGAACTTTTCAAAAGTTTCTGACTTTTGCTTGATTAAGTAGATATACCCATATCTACTATAGTCATCGGTAAAAGTCACGTAGAAGCGGTTCCCATCCTTCGTGGTTGATCTAAACGGTCCACATACATCGGTATGTATTAGGTCCAATAGACCCTCACCCCTTTCGCAAGTACTTGTAAAGGGTGACTTAGTCATCTTTCCAAGCAAACAAGACTCGCATGTGTCATCTTCCCTAAGGTCGAATGACTCCAACACTCCATCCTTTTGTAGTTGGGCTATGCGTTTCTTGTTGACATGTCCAAGGCGACAATGCCACAAGGATGCCTTATCCATACTATTGGAAGAATCTATGTTCAAAACATCATTTCCTAAGTTATCAACCATCATAACAGTTTCATAAATTCCATTACATGGTATAGCTTCAAAATAAAAGACACCAATTAGATAAGCTAAAATAGAACCATTCTCATTATTAAAAGTAAATCTAAAACCTTGTCTAAACAAACCATGAAATGAAATGATGTTTCTAGCCATTTATGGCGAATAGCAACAATTGTTCAAATCTAAACTTAAACCATTCCTAAGAGCTAAAGAATACACTCCAATCTTGGTCACAGGCGACGATCTTCTGTTCCCCATGATTAGATTTATTCTTCCAGCCGCCACATCCCTATTTCTTTTTAGTCCCTGCACATTAGAACAAATGTGGTAACCACAACCGGTATCAAGAACCCAAGAAATAGCATGATATGAATCGTTAGATTTAATTGTGTATATACCTGCGAAAGATGGCTTGATCTTTCCTTCCTTGATGGCTTGCAGGTACTCTGGGCAGCTTCTCTTCCAATGTCCTATCTTGTGGTAGTGGTGGCACTCTACCTCCTCTGGGTTAGGGTAGGGCTTAGAAGGATCAACTTTGGTCCCACTAGAAGAGGCACCATCTCGGGCTTTAACCTTACGATAGTTCTTAGACGAAGCCTTCCTCTTCTTTCCCTTTCCTTGTCCAATAGCCAAGACAGGAGCAGTGGGTGGATTAGGAGTTGGTGCAGCAGACTTGTCCTTGAGGTTGCTCTCAGCGACCTTTAAGAGACCTTGGAGTTTGCTTAGGTTGACCTCTTCTTTGTTCATGTGGTAGGTCATCCTAAATTGATTATAGCTTGGAGGCAAAGAGTGAAGCACCATCTCGATCGCCAAGTCTTCCCCAAAGTCAACATTCAACTTGCGAAGACGGTCGACATACCTTTGCATCTTTTGCAGGTGCACGGTAAGAGACTCTCCATGACCCATCTTAGCGGATATGATGTTAGTGAAAATCTCATAACGCTATGGTCTCGCGTTTTGGTGGTATCTCTTCAATAAGTCTTGATGCATCTCGTACGGGTACATGTCCTCATAGGACTTTTGGAATTCGGAGTTCATAGTGGCTATCATGATGCAATGTACCTTCGTTGCATCGCGCTCATGAGTTTCAAAAGCGGTCATTTCAGCCGGAGTAGCGATTTCAGGGTTAATCTTCTCGAGCTTCTCATCGAGGACATACTCCTTATCCTCATAGCGAGCAATGGTGCGAATGTATCTTATCCATTCGCTAAAGTTCGTCCCATCGAAAGTGACCTTTTGACAAAGGCTCATCAATGTGAAAGAACTAGCAGCAGCGTTGTTTGCGTTCGACATCTACAAATAGAAAGGACAAAGATAGATTAGAATATGAATCCCTAATTATCACCCAATAACAAAAATTATGGCTAGGATCCAACAACGATATTTACATATTAGAAAAGGGATGCCGTAATCCAACATGCAAATAATATGAAGGTAAGTGAATGACGATTCACTAATTCTCCACCATAAAACACAACTCTAAGTCCTAAATGTATTGAGAATTCCTAGGTTTGGATGAGATTCATTGAAACTATTCAATGGCATGTTTAAATCTCGATATGCCCCTCTTGTTTGTGACTGGGATATCGAGGATCACAATGCGGGTGTGAATTACCATGCAAGTTCACATGGTGCCTTCATTGTAACGATCACCTATTCGATGTGCCGATAAACCACACACGCTCCATCGAACTATGATAAACAATGAATCACCCTTTGCCACCTTTGCTTAGAACCAATTAGTGTGCCAGTAAACTAAACACGCTCCACTAACATCTTAGCAAGGGTGTAAAGTGTAATTTCATGTGATTGCATCAATTCACTTTTCCTAAAGTAACGAAGATTGGGAAAATTTAACAAAAAATGTATTTACTTTATATTTCTTATTATACTTTTAATGAGAGGATGTGGTTGCCCTATCCTACCCGTTCGGCTAATGACCTTCCACCGATCAAGCAAGCGGTGGGTGTGAGTGTACACCCATTAAGCGTCATTTTATAGGCCGCAACCTTATACCCACCTTATAGATCGGCTTCGTGAATGAGGCCTACTAACGGTAAGACTAGCATTTTAGTTATACATATATATATATATATATATATATATATATATATATATATATATATATATATATATATATTAATCCTGTAATATTATATTAGTATAGGGTTGTATTTTAAACTCTTAAAAATCTAGGGTTTGAAATTTAAATTGTCTAAACGTTTAATCACAAAACATAAATTTCAAAACTTGAGGACAAGTTTTTAAACATTTAAAACATGGAGGATCAAATAACAAATAATTTTAATTAACAATTCATTCCATAATTATCCATATTTGATTTATTCAAGATTTCTTGCAAGATAATTACCAATTTAATCAAAATAATTAATTAATTCTCATATAAGGAAATTAAATATTTTATTAGTTGATAAATATCTTTAATTAGATCAAGATTATAGTCATATATATGAAAAAATCGGATTAAGGTTGATCTAATATGATAAAGGCAAGTTTCCATAAGATAATCATAAAAAAAAAAACCGAATCTGGCCTTTTTTGACTCTTGGACTCGCCGAGTACACCAAGGGACTCGCCGAGTCAAGCCAACTCGCCGAGTCCATGATTCAGAAACATAAAAATCGAATTTTTTCAAGAAAGATTCAAACAAACAACAACAATTTAATAGAAACCAATCTAGGCTCTGATACCACTGATGGGTTTTAGCCATAAGAACTTTCCTATGTGCGCATGCAAAACCCTAATGCTTGGATCTAGGCTTTCTAATTAAACATGCTTTGACTCCAAGACTTCTAATGACTAATTAGGAATAAGAAGAATACAAAATCAGATCTACAAGTTTACCTTTGAATCTCTTGTTTAATCTTGTTGTCTTGGAGCTCTAGAGTAACAATTGTCACTCCTCTAATGGCTTACAAACACCAACTAGCAAGGAGAATGATTTGAGAGAGAGAGGATAGGGAAGATTCGGCCAGGCTTTTCTTTCTTTTGAAGAGGTGCCGAATCCCCTTGCTCTAGGGGTCTATTTATACTTGTAGACTCCTTAGGGTTTCACCTTTAAACCCTAGTTGGATAATCTTTCCTTAAAGCAATCCAAATCCTTACCATAGATAAGCCTTGGATGATTTGAGGCTATCCCTAGCTCTAGAATCCGTCCATCCTCTATCCAATAAGGATTTACAGTCTAAAGTGTAACTATCAAACAATTGACAGTTTATACCCTCTTATTTAATTAATCTCTTTATGTCACCAAATTAATTCTAATTAATTCTATGACTTATATTAATCAAATAACAATATTATTATTTCTTATATATTATTCTCATAATATATTAATAATATTTATTCTCTCATAATAAATCATCCTATCAAGTTGCTATAGTGAAGGCAACCCAAAAGGACCATGCACAATCGGGTCAAATACTTGGCTAATATAGTTGCAGCCTTAGACACTATTCCAACAATACTTACTTGAACTCGACTGATTGCATGCATTACACCCCTTGTCTTAAAAATATTTTTAAAAAACTCATTTTCTTTTAGAAGATTCTTTTAACACCTCAGTTTGACTTTAGACACACCTCGAAGTGTGCCCAATTCCCTTAAACCAAGGCTATAATGCGAACTTATAACATTGGAATAATACGAAGTAAAAAATTAATTTAATTAAATGATAACCATTCATTCATTTATTCCAAAAGACAATTAGAGTAAAAGTGCTCCCAAATGATCATAGTAAATCGTAAACAGTCAAAGTAGAATAATCTCCAGGGGATGCAGTGCGAGCAAGATGGGCCCTTCCATTTGAAACCGAAAATAATAGAAAACATTTAAACACAAAACCGTAAGCAAAAATCTTAGTGAGTTCCCTACAACACCACACACCAAACATAAAAGTAAGAACCTAAACTAGGTCTACTTCACCCCTTCGGTATATTTAAACCGGTACTGGGTGTATTTCACCCCCTTCGGTATCTTTCAACCGATACTGGGTCTATTTTACTATATTGAGTATCTTTTAATAGGTACTGGGTTTATTTCATCCCTACAGCTAAGCATATAATCATACTAGCAAGAATCACAAAGACAACAAACACATACATGCATAACAATAAGTTTCACGAAGGCCAATACTATCCTAAAACATAATCCAGTGGGTCAGTATTGGTGCCTTCGACCCACATGTCTAGTGAGCAGACTCACCTGAAATATTCAACAGAATCCCTACAGCTACCTCAACAACAAAACAGCCAATCCAAGCTTCCTAAAAGTAAACCTTAGACAAATACCAAATTTGACCAAAAGTTAAACTACTCAAAAAAACAATGGTTAAAGCAAGGTCAAATTATCAATCAACAACTTCCACATCAGTTGCCATATCTTTGCAGGCTAAGGCCAAAACAATCGAAGGCACCCCAGTTGCCATATCTTTGCAGGCTAAGGCCACATCGTGTAGACTAGTTTGAACAGCTCAAACAAGCTTAATCCATTTTCTTCTTATTTTAAGAGCTCCAAAGCTTAGATCTGGTCTATTCCAAAGTCTTAAATGGTAATGTTTCGAACTTTATCCCTTGAGTCATCCTAATGGGCCAAAACTCCTAACCCTTAGTCCATAATATCATCATGAAGCATGAGTTACTCCATTAAGTTCTTAATCGCCCAAGACACCCTACCAAAGTTTCAAGAAGACCTTCATACCCAAGATACACCATAAAAATATGTGCTTTATGGATATGAATGTCCAATGCATTTCTCACCCCAAAATAGGTCAAATCCAAGGAAGATAAAGGGATCAAACATACACATGAGGTCAAAACACCAAGGAACACGATATCTGAAATATATAACCCAAAATGGACCTCAAGGATCCATAAAGTTCACAAATTTATCAAATACATTCCTTCAAACTCTCAAAAACATGAAGAAAAGTCCTAGATCTAGAAGCCCAAACAAAAAAGCTAGAGACTTGAAAACTCATAAGTTCCAGAATATGCACAAGATGACGATGAAGATCTTGCTTGCAGAATTAATGGACCAAAACACCTTATTCTCCTTCTTCAAGGAACCAAGAATGATAAAATGGACAAAAAAAATATTTAAAGGAGGATAGGGTTTTGAGGTAGAGGGTTGGCGGCTGAAGAGGTTGACCTAATCCTCTAGAACTTTTGTTTAAATATGGGAGGTAACGCTAAATTTATGGGCTTGGGCCAGAATAGCTACCACACCGTGGCCACCTATTGCCACAGCGTGACATTCATTAAAATATGCGGCCATTTCTTATATGCCATGTAATGGGCATCTTTGGTCCATGATAAATATTAAGCTAAACCAACCAGGAACATGAGTGTTACACTTGAAAAAAGAACAAGGCTAATAGAAAGATGCTTGAAGAAAAGTATTTAGATACAATGTAATAATGTAATAAGTATATTTTAGGAGTATCCTATAAAGGCATATATGTCATGCGCTGGATATAAAAGGACTGGAAATCCTTGAAATATTTAAATTTTAGAAGAAATATAATATGTATGGACCTATTTACGTATGAGAGCTTTCTATTAATATCATAGATCAGTACTTACACATAGAGATTAGAACATAGAATCCCTACAGAAATCAATAACAAAACAACGAAGAAATAAAACTTCAACCTAGGTTTCGTCTTGTTATAAAAGAAGAAAAAATAAACACCAAAGAGATGAAATTGAAAAATTAGAAGTAGAAACAACATAAACCAAAAGATGAGGTGATAAAAGGGGGAATACGTTATCACAACATAAAGCATGGATCAAACAAGGATTAAGAAACCGGTGTTCTGTAATAAGAAAAAATCCACGGTCGTAATTTCAGGACGATATTCTTTAAACGGGGGGAGAATGTGAGAATTACGATAATTGTCACCAATCACCGATTGTAATAGGACTAAAAAATGATGAGATTGTAAACACAAGGCTTAGAACCTTGGTATAGAAGAGAAAATAGTCCAAAATATACGCAAATCGCATATTTAAGTGCATAAAAATTGCATTAACTAGAATAAATGGGTAACGTATTAAGAAAGTACGTTCTGAGGAAAATTCAAGGATATAAACTTCGTAAAAATCTAACTTCGATTAGATGATTTATGATTTTTGTAGGAAGTAAAATCATGCGTGTCAATAAATTTCACAATTTTAAAGTAATACTAATTAATTGGTTGTGTTTCGAATATAGTCATTAAAAGGAAAGCCGTAGTACTCCTCGAGATAAGATCTTAGAACCAAATAAGGTAAAAAACAGAGTAAGTAGGAAGAAGATATGATTTTTGGAAAAACATAAAATACCAGTTGAAAATGGAAGTTGGAATTAGCTAGAACAACCTAAAGGAAGGTTGTTGTATTCAACAATAGCTACACAAATATATAAAGAATGTCAAAAACAAGATTCATATGAGGTTTATAAAAAGATTATCATTTGTAAATGGAAACAGTTTTGAAACTACATGCAAATGTTAGGATATTAATATGCATAGTAGTTACCCTTCCTAGGCTTTAAGAATAATATTATGCCTAGTTGTTATAATGCCTACGATTATACCAAAGAATTTTACTTAATTTTTATGCTAGCCTATTCCCTAGAATAACAAAATTTCTAGTTATTATGATAGGCAAATTTCAGGATAAGCATTGTACACAGTTGTTATTCCGCTCTAACATCCTAAAAGTACCAAGAACCTAATAATTATTTTATAGATATGGAATAATATATATGTACCAGAATAATTTTGGAATAAACTATATCAAAAGGAAACATAAGGTTAGGTAATGTACTTAACTGTACGATGGCTAATATCCTACAAAAGATATCAAAGAAGAGATTGCTATTATATATATGAGGTTAAATGTGTGTGTGTGTTGTATATATATATATATATATATATATATATATATATATATATATATATATATATGAATAATTCTGTAAGGAAAAGTATATTAAAGGAGCAACTAAAGAAAGAATAACAAATATAAATAATCATACTTCAAAAGGTTTATCAAAGTATGTGTTAAATGAGACGTATTATTCAACCATAGCTGACTGATATTTGACTACCCCAAACCTATAGTCGTTAACCTTAAGTGGGTGTTAAAGGTATGTATAAATTAATACTATATTAGCACTCCCACATGCGGTTGCTAGCTACAATTCCAACAGTCATAACTTTATAGTCTTTTTCACGAAGTCCGATGAAGTGTTGTTGCAGGGGAATTTCATGTCATATAGCTCAGTTATAGGGACTAATTGTAACACTACCCACCAATGTTTTTAAATTAAACTACCTGTAGGAGAATGCCTAGGAAGTAATTAAAGTATGAAAAGAAAAGATAAACAAACTTATCTGTATGAAAGGAGTAGATACAAGACACTACTAGAAAAACAGCCATTTACGACGCTCATTGCGCGTTGTAAAAGGCTCAGACGACGCACAAATGCGCGTCAAGGAAGGCCCTGTCATAAAGAGAGACGACGCGATTTTGCGCGTCGTCTATAGACGACGCACATTTACGACGCTCATTTACGACGCGCAATTACGACGCGCGTTTACGACACGCAATGCGTATTAAGGAAGGCCCTGTCATAAAGGAAGACGACTCGCATTCGCGTGTCGTAACCTTACGACGCGCGTGTTAATGACACGCAATGCGTATCAAGAAAGCCCCTGTCAAGAAAGGCCATGTCATAAATGAAGATGACACTCATTTTTGCGTATCGTAAATTTAAATGTTTAAAAAAATTATATATTTATTAATTTTTAAATTAAATTTGCATTTAATTTCTCATAATATAAATAAAATACTTTTTTGATAGATTTAATAATTTTCAAATTAAATAACACATTAAAAGTCTCATAATATAAAATAAAATGCCATAAACAATAAAGATAATTCATTGCACTAAGGACATTGTTAACAAAAGAATATAACATTATATACCATAAGTACCCTCAAGTAATCAATCTCTTACAATGTTACTAAAAATACCCTCAAGTAATCAATGTCTTACAAAGTTAAGAGACTAAGTTGGTATGTAATATGGCACTAAGAAGCCCAAGAATTGTTTGTGTTTTTCCTGTTCCTGGTGGATCCTACATAGACAAAAGGTAAGAATTAACATTTTCAAAGTACAATGCCTCAATAAGGAAATCAATGGTAAAATGCAAATCTGAATAAGAACAAACTTTATACATATATACATGGAAGTATTGTAATACACAATAACAGCAACAAATACCAAATTACCCTTTGCTTACCTTTTCTTATGGCCACCTCCAAAAGTGAGAATTTGATAAAAGATTTAGGTCACGCATTCTCTCATCAAGCTCTGTATCCAAAAGTGAGAATTTGATAAAAGATTTAAAAAGTGGGAAAATATCAAGAATATAGAGGATAAGTTCGCGTGTCTAGTCATCACAAGTTTCTAGAACCTTCTGGACAACGTAATTTCCAAAAGGATCTTTCATCATTGCCTATAGTTTTGTTTTGCATTACAACAAACTCAGTTACCAAAAAGACAATTAATGCGTTTTTTATTTTTACAAAAAAAAAAAAGAGAGAGAGAGTTGCTGTCCTGTAATGGCTCATTTTCATCAGTGGAACCAAGCATTTCGTTTACAAGAAGTTGGCGTTCATCTGGGCTTCCATAAGTTAAGCATTTCTCAACAACATTTGAAGCAAACTTTTGCAGACTCATCTTCACTATTTCTCCTGCAATCTTGTTGATGATAGCTGATCGCTCATGGGGTTTACCATGTTGTAGGACATGCTAATTATAATCAAACAATAACATTATATCAATTAATTCAATCTCAAATCACAAATAAAAACATATATATATATATATATATATATATATATATATATATATATATATATATATATATATATATATATATATTCAAAAGGTGAGTGAGTGAGTACCTGAATAATATAATTTCCATATTGGTCTTGTGCTAGAGTGCAAATCGAGTTCATGATTTCATCCATTACAGCTTGTGTATTTCGATCATCACAGTGCTCCAATACCCTCTGTTCATTTCACATATAAGAAGAAGAAGAAAAAAACAGATAATGAAAGTTATTATTTTTTTTTAAATATATGTTTTACCTGAATGACTCGACATCCATAAGGATGTGATGAAAGAGAAACAACTTATCCAAAGAAAGAAGAAACTATAAACTGAACACGATCTTAAGGCACACATTCAATACATTTCTGGATTACATGATTACCATTCTGAGCACGAACACATTTCATGATTGAACCATCAAGCTCAGCCACCATTTCTGTCTGTTGATCAACTTCAACAACCTCCAATGCCTGAGTATAAATCCATGTTATGAATTATTCATCTATATGGGATGACTGATCTTTAAGAAAGATTATGTGCTTTTTGACAAATAAAAAAAATCTACCTTCTGAATAACTCTACAACCATACATTTGAAGGCTAAGAGGCAAAACATGACCGATGAGTTGACCAGCTAACTCCCTTCTTTGACTTTTGGTCCCATGCTCAAAGAACTGAAAGTGTATGTACAAAATGTTTAAGTATACAACACTGTGAAAGAATTAGACATGAAAGGATGATGAATGTACCTTTTGTATGACATAATTTCCAAACACATCAGTCATCAAACTACGTGCATGAGGGACAATTTCAGGAAATATTATATTCTTTTCTTCAACTGTGGCCGATTCAAGCTTCTGCTGAATAAACCTGCTTCCATATTGATCAGTACTATAACATAAAAGGGAAAAAAAGAAAAAGAACTGAGTCAATGATGCATAAGTCATAACTGAATATGAATGAATAAGAGTAAGGCTGAGTTTGCATACCTAAACTCAATCACATGATCAACAACATCAGAGAGTTCAAAAGACTTGTTTTTGTTGTTCTTGAGCTCATCCAACAATGAAGAAACATATCTTCTATCTAAGCTCATATCACCTTCCGGATTCCAAGATCCAGAAACTCCACCCACTGAATTTCTAAAAGCAGGAGCAAATTGTTGTGACAACTGTCTGGATCCAACTGATGAACGTGTAGAATTTTCAAGTAAGTTTCCTTGATATGGAATGCCATGATTATATGTGGGATTCCCATATAGATGATTTAAGCTTCCAGATCTTCCAAAAAGTGGTGAACTGTATTGTTGGTTATGGAATTATAAAGTCTAACAAATTACCTAAAGCAAGGTGATTAATCGGAGCAGAGTATCTAGCAGGAATCTGACTAGAACAAAGAGTATAGTGTTTTTTTTAAATACCTGCAATGGAACTATGTTGACAACAGGCTGTAAGCAGTCAACAACAAGAGGAACTTGAATTAATTTGCAATATAAAACACCTTCAATGCACCAAAGGTAAACAATAATAGGTTCACCATCATCCACACATCTATTAATTCTAAAATCTTTATCCCAGAAATTTCCTTTATAAAAAAATCTTTTCTTTTACTAAAACAAAGGTGAAGAAGTCAACAATGGCATGACATTCCATTTTGGAATCTACGACAACAAAGTAAACAACTGAGTACACCACATTACATGTTTAATCAATTAGAAAACTAGAAAAATAGATAGTAACAAAGTGAGCGGGCACCACACGTAAGTGTTATCAGCCTTGAATCTCAGTCCAAAACCAATAAAATTAGTTTTTTTAAACAGACATGAAAATGATAACCATAAACAATATACTGCTACTTATCATAACCCATATCATATATTCTAGATAGAAGATATGAAGTAATAGTAAGGCGTAAGCATCTGACTAAAAAATATTTAAAAATGAAAAGCTCATAAAAGAAATAAATGAATTTTGGATTTAAGCCCTTTACCTGGATAGATTCCAAATTAGCATTCAGACAAGAAACAAATAATAGAGTTGTAATTTGGACATAAAATTTACTGTTTTAGCTATTCTATGTCAATTCTTTCATTTATGTTACAATTAGAAAATCACAGGCTAGCTTATATGAAAGTTTCAGGGATATGTATTATGCCTAATGTCTCTCCATACATACATACACTTCATGTCACATGAGTTATCTGAAAGATTCATGTTTTTTTTTATAAAACATTGAAATATTATCTTTATGTTGTTGAGCCTCCTTGTACCCCTGTATCATTCAATCACAAATAAGGTGGTTATGATGGATTCTTAGCTAACTCGGTCATATTTTCAACAAACCCTTAACCAAATCCTTCATTACATATATTTTACTTTCCTTTTTCTCTATCTTGTTCACCTATATCTCCAATACCCTTTTTCACCCTAATGTGTCGATCTCAATGGAACATTTTTAGCTAAAAAGTAAGAAAAATGTATTCACAACTCATACCATTTTGCAAGAAAGGCACATACATGAAGACAGGGGCCATGATTCGATAATCAAATATTGCAAAACTCAGTGAAGCAAATAATCAAACACTTAGTGGGCAATAAAAATCCAACACATTAAAATAAAAAAAATAATAAAAAAAAACTTGCACCAGACATGGAAATAAAAAATAAAAAGAAGCTTGAACACAATAAAAAGGAAGTAAGTAGTTGGGGATGATGATGAACAGTTAGTGATGATGGATTTATTTTCAACATATGATTTACCTTGAGATCCAAAATTAGCATGAAGAATAGGAATCACTCTGATAACCATGTTGCAAAGACTTTCCCACATCATTATGCTTGTCAAAATAAGAAATTACATCAATGAAACTGTAAAATAACATGCAATTTAAGAAGCAATTAGCGTTAATTTTGAATTGGGGAAACAAACCTTAGTTCTTTTTTCTTCGCCATGGAAAAGCACACAAACAGAAGGATGTGTATGATGTTTTCCTTCAAGATCTTCGCCTTCAAAGGTACACGATTCATCTCCATTTTATCATGCTTCCCTACCGATTCCTAATCGAAAACCATGATTTCTAGAGCTTGAACTTTAGGAGGGGGAAGGAAGGAAGCATCGTAACTAGAGCAAGAGGGAAACAAAAATGGAGGATAAAAAAAAGCGGGTTTTCAAAATGCTTGGGGATTTCATTTTCCCCAGTATCTACTAAAACCCTGGCCTAGCATGTGCTAGAGAGAAGGGAGGTGGCGATGGCTTAGTGATTACAGAGAGACGGGAGGTAGAGAATGAAGGGAGATCTAGAGGAGAGAGTATCAGAGAGAGGAGAGTGGATTGCAAGGATGAAAGATAGATAGAAGATTTCAAAACAAGGCGGGTTTTCAAAATTTTGGGGATTTCGTTTCCCCCTTGTCTAGTAAAAGCGCATTTCATTAAAATTATAAAGCGACAGGTAAAGACGATGCGCGTTTAAGATAAAGCGCCCTGCGTGTTTTTAATTTTTTTTTCTTGAGACACAAAATTAAGGGCACGCAGTAATGCGTGACGCAAATCCTAAATTTTTTTGAAGAGATGACACTATTTTAAGGGCACGTCCTTTTGCGTATCATTAATCAGCGCGTGTCGTAAAAAGCGCGTCATTAAAGGTCTATTTTCTAGTAGTGAGATAAGTACGGATTAACAAATTTATCCTAGGAAAAAGGAGATATAAAACATATAATAAAAAGATAGATACTTTCGTAAGTATACTATCTAATAAATCCTCAAAATTAATCGAGTGGGTAAACCAAATTGCTTTAGGTAAGATGGAAGAAGCAAACCAAGCACTAAAAGAAAATATAGTAAGGTTCGAATTAAAATAGAGAAACGAAGTACTCCCTAGAAACTTGTAGTGTAGGATAAGATTCAAAAGCATATATATATATATATATATATATATATATATATATATATATATATATATATATATATATATATATATATATATATACACACTTAAATAAAGATCCTATAACAAAGAATAATTTTAAAGCTTCAAAACCTGTGAACTCGCCAACATTATTTTGACCGTTTTCAAAACCCATGTATTCCTAAGAAGTTGAAAGAAGAGAATATATTTGCAAATAAGGACTAGAAGCATGAGATTAGTTTAATTATATCATGTAAGAATCAATGTGCTTGTAGGTTATAAATAAAAGACTTAGTTGTTTCTTTTATACTCTGTGATTTGGATAATTAAACATACCCTGTCATGAATCGACGTTTCCACCACCAGTCGAGGGTGTGACATTATCCCTAAATGGAAGGAGTTAAACTAGTTTTTCAATCAACTCATTCATTGAATCAAATTTTATTAAAACTTTGCAAGTACCATTGTATTCTTATTTTGTAGTAAAAAGATATTGGGTACTTATAAGTTTAATTTTTATTTTATAGCAACATAAATAAATTTTCATGGAGTAAGGTTGAATCCGAGCAAAGCTAGAACTTGGAGATTAGATTTTGCATGAAGAAGGAAAGAAAGGAGAATATCGTATATTTTGAGAAATCCATGATGTGGTTAAATCTGATCCACTTTGTGGCTATCAGAAAGCTTCTCGACTAATTTGAAGACTTGCTACTTATGTGACTTAAGTTGTATCCATGGGTGGCGACCATATTGCCACGGTATGGAAGACATAATTAGGCAAGTATAAATAATATTTTTAGGTCATAATTAGGGGGGATACATTGAGAGATGCAGATATTTTCAAAGAAAAGAAACCAAGGAACCCATGGAGATAAGATTTCGTTTGGAGAAAGATATTTAAAGAGATTGGAGTAAAGATCTACAATAATCATTCAATTTGCATAGTGATAATCATGTTTAATCTATCTTACATCGTGGTTATGTGTTCTTTTGTTGTACTTATGGGCTAATAACCCTTTTATTTCATTTAGATTAGATAAATCCTACTACTATGTGTTGATTTCTACTTTTATGGATTATTGAAGTTCAATTTAGATTATGTTTGATAAATCATACTAGCATGTTAAAGTTCCTATCTTGACTACTTTGTCCTGAAGTTTTGTGTAGTTAAGTGGTCATTGATTGCATGAACTTGTTTACCTTGTTTTTTATGATCATTAAATTACTAGAGCTAGAGGTTTATCATATCCTAGTATAGCTGGTAAAGTTAGTTGCTAAAGTGTCTTAAAGGGAATTATTTAATCATAATAAATGCTTTGTTATCTAATATTGATCGTGGATCGATAATTCTAGATCAAATCATTCACATCCGCAATATATCTTTAAAATTAGTTTTGTTTTCTTAAATTGCATGACCATTGCAGTTAACGTTCATGAACTTATTCATGCTAGTTAGTCTGATTATGATAATTAGTAATCTTTAATTTGGTATCCAAATGAAGATAATCCATTACTTGAAATCAATCATAGGAAAAAGGTAGTTTTCAAGCTAAACGAAAGTATCTTTTGACTCTTGATCAAATCTCGTTTTCTAGTTGTTTGATTTAGTAGACTGTTTTTAATTAAGTTTTTCTTCCGAGGCAAGAACAATTCAGGGATGGGTGACCCCATTGGAAGTTTTCGTGTCAGGAGCCCAAAGCAGACAATATTGGGATACATACCATAATAGGGATGTTACAAATAGTATCAAAGCTAGGGCACATGTCGATATGTTTGACAGGGACGTCAAACCCTATAATGGGGGGTGTGAGGGTGGGGCAGACCTGATCCAACATCAACTTGGATGGAGATTGAAACATTTCCTTATAAGGGTGTGGATACCCTCCTTGTTACAACACTTTTTAAAGCTATGAGGGAAGCAGATCCCATAAGAATTCTTTAGTTAAGCATACCCAGACAAGAGCAATTCAGAGATGGGTGAACCCTACGAAGTTTTCATGCTAGGAGCCTAAAGCCGAAAATATTGTGATACATTCCAAAAGGGTATGTTACATCTTGGGAAGCCACTATCTTCCTCACACTTCTAGTGATTGAAATTCACATAAACCCCTAAAATTTATGTGAGCTGAAATACATAATTCTTTCACCATAGTGTGAAAATCATAACCAATTCTAGGAATAGTATATTGAGGTGAGACTAGTGCCCTGAGTTTATAATTTGATTATACTACATTTCGTAAAAAGCTACCAAAGAATAGAAAGGGCTTTAAGCATGGTGAAAAGTGCAATCCTCTATGACTGGTTCGGAATGGACTTTTTGGACATGTTTTTATCAAAAATTCATAGTGAATGGTAAAACAATCCTAATATCATGTGTAATATGTCCTTGGAAATGTAAAGGATAAAATTTTATGATATGCAATAATAGTTTAGAAAGGATGAGTATGAGGGGGGATGCAATGGTCTTGAACAGACTGATGTTTTCGAACATATTTTGAAAAATGGACCAAATAATTAAGTATGTATAAGAATGGTTAAGGAAAAGCTAATAATATCTTATAATGTTGTTACAATGGTATAAGAGACGTGTTTTGGTCCTTTTTGGATTCTTAGAGTTGCTATGTGGAATTTACTATGTCGTTTGAGGTGAGTTTCTCCCTAGATAGTATTGATGTTGTAGATCTTTTGCTTTAGCTCATTTGTTCTTGTAAGATGTTTGTAGGTAGTAGTAGACTATTTTGGTGTCTAGTAGGTGTATGATATTGGATTAACATACTAAGGAATATATACATGATATTGGCTAAAACTATTGAGGAATATATCCATGATATTGAGTCGAAGCACTGAGCAATATAGGAGGGTTTGACGCATTGACCAAAAGAGGATTCGCGTTAGACGATATGTCCCTCATTAGTGTATTCTTGTTTAGTGATTATTCTTAACTTTCATGTATGGTTATGTATTGGTCGTATCCTTTATGTTAGTTGTAGAATGTGTATAACTGATATGGAATTCACTAAGTTCCGTGCTTACCCTTTCCCTTAAAGCCACTATTACAAGTTGCCGCTACGAATGATGGCAAGGCTTGATGGTACATACTGTCGTGGCTTGGTTTCATTGGATATTTCCATTTGTGACAATTTATATTTATGTTTTTTTGTGAATTCTAAGTTTTGAATTACGACATTGTTTAATGTTTTTAAATTACGAAACTTGTTTTAAGACCCAAAGGTTTTGGAATAAATGGTGATTTTAATTAATGAAAGATGTTTTAAAAAAGTTCAAATTTATTGTAACTTTTGGGACATTGCACCTAATGCTTTAATAGTGAATAACTTCAAGCTAACAATATATTATGTGACTAGTTCATGGAATTAGAAATATAAGAGTCTTGATTTTACCTTGAATAAAAGATATAATTGCATTCAAGTAGTTAATGAAAGTTAGAAAAAATGGTTATTTTTACTAGTTCAAGTGTACTAGCTTGTAAAGGATATAATTTGTCACACCCCAAAACCGAGAACGGCGGAATACGTTCTAGGGTGGAGGAAGTCATGTATAGTATCATAACAATGCATAATAGTAAAGACAAGCAATAACATCCATTGCATTAATATAATAATTGTAATACAAGCGTGTTCTGTACTGTTTGTTAGACACCAAAAGTATAATCAAAATAAAAGATGATTCTTGTATGTGCTCCATCTTCCCAAAAGCTGCATCTATACCTGTCTACTAATGACCTGAGAATACAAGTTATTTTGAAAACGAGTAAGAGCATAAAGCTGGTGAGTTCATAAGTATTTAGTGTCATTGCTTGTATAAAAGTGTTTACAATCATGTAATATAATAACTGTCATCAATGTTTGAAAATAGTAAAATCCCTAGAAAATCCTATATTTTCCAGTAAAAGTAGTCTTCTACCAAGACCCGGTTATATGTATGTTTGATCCTTTGAAAATGTAAAAGTTTTCCCAGTAAAACATGAAGAGTTAAGAAACTCTTTGATCGTTTAGATCTTTGAACAGGTTAATCACAGAAACGTTAAACAACAATATCAAGCACAAGAAAGAATCAAAATATGTCGAATGATTCAATAGATTCAAGCCTCAGCAGAGCTCGATAAAGAACTTCCGCTGTAGAGGCTATTAGGGTTACAAACGATAAAGATAATATCTTTAAAACAATCGACTTCCAAATCTTACATACTAAGATGCATGCAAGCATCTATAAATACTAAACCATAGAAATAACTCATAGATGGACAGGCCCAATCCGGAGACAAAATGGACTAAAGAGAGAGCCCAAGATGCAACACCTTTCATACCCTACAATCTCCCCCTTTGCGTCAATTGGAGCGAGACTACTACTTCGGCTTGCTGGGTCCAGCTGCAGGAACTTTCTTTGTGGTTTCAAACAAACGTGGAATGAGAGCAAGGATGGTCTGTTTGATGCGAATGTACCACTGGATCATGTCATCAAAATACTTCTAGTCATCTGCTGAATTCTGCTTGCATCGATGAATGATTCCCAGAACATGTTCCAAGCATGCAGTGGTGAATAGGTGCTTATCTAACAAGGCAAACAGGCATTTTTGGCCTTCGTTCCTTGTGAACATGACAGAATTCCGCTTCGGGTCGATTCTTCCCATCTGCATGATATTCAAATCACTAGCGGAGCCAAGAGGAAAGATAGTAGGCTTTTTCTTGAAGATACTTGCGATCTCCTGATCCATCTTGGCAACCTCCATAATGTAGCATACAAGCATTCTTTTGAAGTGATCGATGATTGGTCCATACTCAGCATCGTTGGTGAGGAGGATGTTATGCAAAATAATCCAATCATGTGGATTCACGTTGGGAAGATCAGCAAGTGATATATCATGTTCAGTTTTAGCAGAACCCCTCAACACTTTGAACCGAACGTTCGTGAAGTTCCCCTCACGAAACGGGTTGAGGACCCGAACGTTGATGATCTTCTGAGCACTCCATGTCTGATACTGAGGTTGAGCAGACCTCAGATAGAATTCAAAAAGCTCCCTATCAACCTTTGGGTGAGGATGAGGGACATCAGCAACATTATCAAAAGCATGGAAGATGAAGGCCTTTCGGGTCAGTGGCATATCGAACTGAGAGTCGACAGAATTGATCTGATCCAAGGAAATCACTGGTTCGAGCCACAAGATGCTGGGAGTTTCAATTGCTTCTTTTATAAGCTTCTCGAGAGTCCACGGAGGAAAAAGAGTTTTTCTACTCTCAAGAAGATCATGAGCCTCCTTCATTTTTTGTTCGTTCGCCTCGAACTCTCTGACAACGCGAGCGCTCATGTCAGCATCTTTTTCCCGGCCTTGTTTCTTCAAGAGATCAACGATGGTCTCTTTATCATCATCATCACTGTCTTCAACAATCTTCTTTCCTTTGTCTTTGACACCCGAACCTGAGGCTTGACCTGCTGGAGGAGGTTCGGTTGCTTTAGTTGCTGTGGAAGTGGGAGGCGGTTGAGACACATCTTCTCCCCCTTGTTTTGGATGGGCCACGAACTCAAGAAACCCTTCAAGTTTACTTAGTAGGGAAAGGGCAGGAGCAAGCTTCTCTGTTAAAGTACGCCTCACTGAGGAGTTCAGGATAGGATCATGTTCTTCGATGATGTTGGAAAGGGCAGCATGGACATCCGAAACACATGATAAAATAACCGCACGCTCAGATCGAAGAGATGCAACTTCCTTTTCATATTGGAAAATATGAAGACTCTTGACCTTGAGAGTAGTGGTCTTGCGAGCAAGAGCATCCATCATTGAGTTCTCTGAAGCAAGATCTTCTTGCAGCTTTGTCAGGCGCTCCTCAACAATCGCCTGGAATGATTTGTTGTCAATCTTTGAGAGACTGAAGAAGACTGGTAAAGGATTGTAGTTCTGAGGCAACTGAAGTGGCCAGCTTGTTGATAAGAGAGTCAAGCTTCTCTGCATTGGAATCAGCGGTTCCCTGTAAAGACTGCAAAAGAGAAGTAGCGTCAACAAATAGTTTTTCGACTTTTTCGGTCGCAGCAGCACACGCCTTGGTAGAGGCGTCGATAGCGGCAGTGGCAGAGTTGATGGAGGCTTCATGAGCCTTGGTGAACGTATCAACGAGCCCCTGAATAGTAGCCTCTGAGATAGTGGACCGAGAGGAAGAGGAGGAGGAAGTAATAAGACTATCAATTTTCTGATAAAGTTCCTTGAGATGCTTCTTGGTGACTGGAGCATCATCGTCATCATCACTTTGTACTTGATACAAACTGTAGTAGACCGAATCAAACGTCATATCCTCTCCTCCAAGAAAAGTTTCATCATCTTCTGCTGAGTGATCGGGAGATGAAGGCGAGGTTGGAGGTTCGGTTGTGGTAGTGGGTTCGGGTGTGGATGTATGTTTGGTAGTGGGAGTGGGTTCGGGTGCTGAAGTAGGAGCCCCCGTATCAGATACGTTGGTTCGAATGCCATCGGTGGTTGTTGTGGTAGCTTATGTGAAAATAGGAGATGGTACAGGGATAGAGGTGGGTGGTATTTGAGTAGTGGAGGTTATGGGGGGGAATGGAAATAAAGATGGAGATTGGTGGAGGAGAGATGGGTTTAGAGGAAATAGGTACCTCAGGGGAAGGCGAACGTGGAGGAGTATTACCTCGAAGTGACTCTTCTGAGTCTTCATATGAGAAAACTCTTATCTCATATGAGAAGAGAGTAAGGTAGCTCATGATTAGAATAAATATAATAGCCTAATTAGGAAGACAAGGTTTGTATATACCGAGTTAGTAAGGCTTTATTCTGAATCAGTTGAGGCTTTGAACAACATGCAGCAGCATGATTCTAGGGACACTAACTATTAAAAAGGTGTGAGAACGATACCTGCCCCATTGATCATCCACAAATGGTAAAAACGAACAGAAGTAAAAAAATATTTTTTTGGAGTTTATGAAATTTTGATTCAAAGAAAAACAAAAATAAAACAAACAAAAATTTTTTTTTGGAACCGAACCCGAAATACACATGAGTTTACAACCAAAGAAACTACCTTTTAGTCATAAGCGAAGACAAGTGCAATAGGACCGAACCCGAGCGCTCAGTTCATTTCAGTACACCTGTGAACCGAACCCGAAATAGACCGAACGTTCGGTTCATTTCGCTTCAAACTTTTAGTTTTGAAAAGGAGTTTTTGGTACTAACTCCGATTCCATCATACCTAGTCCTTGTAGAATTTTATTAAAACTTGCTTCAGGAAGAGCTTTAGTGAAGATGACAGCCAGTTGTTCAGTAGTTCGAAGAAAGTGAATCTCTACGTTTCCGTCTTCCACGTGATCTTTAATGAAGTGATACCTCAATGCAACGTGTTTGGTTTTGGAATGTTGCACGGGGTTATGATAGATCCTAATTGCACTTTCTGAGTCACAATATAGAGGGATCCTTTTCATATTGAGTCCATAGTCCCGGAGTTGGCTTTGGATCCAAATCACTTGAGATGTGCAAGAAGCGGCTGCAATGTACTCTGCTTCGGCTATAGACAGAGAAACACATGTTTGTTTCTTAGATTGCCAGCTCACCAACTTTCCGTCGAGGAATTGACAACCTCCTATAGTGCTTCTCTTGTCTAAACCACATCCTCCAAGGTCTGCATCTGAGTAGGCTTGAACAAAGAAACCTGCGTTTGAGGGATACCAGAGACCGAGAGAGGTGGTTCGCTTCAGATATCGGAGTATGTTTTTCACTGCTAGCATGTGTGGTTCACGAGGATTCGCTTGAAACCTAGCACAATAGCACACAGAAAACATTATATCAGGCCTGCTAGCTGTAAGGTACATCAGGGAACCAATCATTTGGCGGTATAGCGTTATGTCGACTGCCGGTTTTTCTAAGGATGGTGTGAGCTTGGTGCCAAACGCCATAGGGACTTTGACCTTTGAATCTCCCATCATGCCGAATTTAGCAAGAAGAGTCTTGGTATATGCTTCCTGGTTGATAAAGATGCGTTCGGGTCCCTGTCTAATGTTTAAACCAAGGAAAAAGTTAATCGGACCCATTGAGCTCATTTCAAATTTTGTCTCCATCAGCTTTTTGAATTCAGCTGTTAAGCTAGGGTTCGTTGAGCCAAAGATGATATCATCGACATAGATCTGAACTATCATAAGGTGGTTACCTTCCTTTTTACGAAAGAAGGTTGGGTCAACCGAACCTTGTTTGAATTTAGACATCTTTAAGAACTTAGTTAGTGTTTCATACCATGCCCTAGGTGCTTGTTTCAGACCATAAACTACCTTATCTAGAATGTAGCAGTGATTTGGATGTTTTTCATTCACGAAAATAGGAGGTTGCTCCACGTAAACCGTTTCTTCAAGTTCCCCATTCAGAAAAGCGCACTTCACATCCATTTTGTAGACCTCGAAGTTCTTGTGTGCAACATTGGCAAGAAATATTCGAACATATTCTAGCCTTGCTACCGGAGCAAAAGTTTCTTCGTAATGAATTCCTTCTTCCTGGCAGTATCCTTTTACCACAAGACGAGCTTTATTTCGAATCACATTACCCTCCTTATCCATTTTGTTTCTGAATACCCATTTGAGACCAACGACTGAGGCATCTTTCGGTGTTGGAATGACTCGCCAGACCTTATTTCTTTCAAACTCATTGAGTTCATCTTGCATTGCCTAGATCCAATCAGAATGATCAAGAGCAATATTGACTGTCTTTGGCTCAACTTTGGACATGAAAGAATTAAACATGCAGAACTCTACTTTGGAAAATAGGGAAGTTTGCTTTGCCTTCACTTGAGATACAGGATGATCTCTGATCCATTTGGTGAGTGGAGGATAGTTTGTATCATAGGATGGATCCAATTCTGCATTGACCATTTCTTCCAACTCTAATTGAATATCATCATCATAGAACATATCGGAATTCTCCCCCTCCACAGATGATGAATCATTTGGATCTTCAGGTTGATTTGGACCTTCGGGTGCTACTGAACTTTCAGGTGTAGTAGGGCTTTCGGGTGCTACAGGACTTTCGGGTGCAGTTGGGCTTTCGGGTGCTGCAAACATTAGATTCTCCCCCTAAATATGTAAGTCCTGTTGATTTGAAGAGAATTGATTCTCCCCCTCAACCGAAGTGCCATGCTGAGGAGGTTCGTTTCGAACTGGTTCTTCTTCTCCTATTTGTTTAGCTGCATCTTCGACAGTCTGCTTCAGACGATCAATTGCTTCATCGGTAGTCTTTAGTTTCTTGACATAATTGTCAACGAACTTCACATAATAGGTTTCTTAAATTCTTCTAGAACGTTTATTTAAAACCCTGTATGCCTTTGAAGTAAGAGAATACCCAGAAAGATTCCTTCGTCAGCTTTAACATCAAACTTGTTGTGATGTTCTTTGGAGTTGAAGATGAAGCACCTCGAACCGAACACGTGGAAGAATTTGACATTCGGCTTCCTGTTGTTGATGATCTCATCAGGAGTGAGAGAGAAACGCTTGTTGAGATAAGACCTATTATGCGTAAAACATGACAAGGATCGGTTTCGCCTTTCGACAATTCCATTCTGTTGAGGTGTATAAGGGGCTGAGAAGTTGTGACTGGTCCCTTTTTCTGCCAAGAAGTCTTCGAATTCTTTATTCTTGAATTCCAGTCCATTTTCGCTCCTAATGTTTCGAACGACTTTCCTCAGTTGTACTTCGACCTGCTTGATAAAAATCTCCAGCTTATGACTTGTCTCAGATTTGTGCTTCAGAAAGAATACCCAAGTAAAGCGTGAGAAATCATCAACAATAACAAGAATATACTTGTTACCGCCAATGCTCTCGATTGATGATGGACCACAAAAGTCGATGTGAAGCAACTCAAGTGGTTCAACAAATTTTGTGTTTATAATTGATGGGTGACTTTGACGACTCTGTTTCCCCATTTCGCATGCAGCGCACAAGTGTTCACGATCAAACTTGAGAAATGGAAGACCCCGAACATGACCACCGGTGACAAGCTTGTTGATGTCTTTGAAGTTGAGATGTGAAAGCATTCGGTGCCACAACCAACTTTCTTCTGAATGAGCTTTGGACAAAAGACATATGGCTGGATTCCCTTTGATTTGTCTGAGATTCAGAGGAAAAATTTCACCTTTTCAATCTGATTTGAGAATGACCTTGTTGGATTTCTTCTCTATAATTTATGAACCTTTGTCGTCGAATGAAACTTTAAGACCGGTACCTCCCACCAGTTGAGATACACTGATGAGATTATGCTGCAACCCTTCTACATACGCCACCTTCCTTATTATCAAGTCTCCATTGGTTATCATCCCATAACCCTTTATTGTTCCATAGGAGTTGTTACCGAACTTGACATTGCCACCATTTTGAAGTGATCGAAACTCCCTTAGCTCTTCCTTCCTTCCTGTCATGTGACGTGAGCAGCCACTGTCAATGTACCATTCTTCGTCAAACTGCTCGTCACTGATAACCTGCAAAAATTAAGCAGATTTAGGAACCCAAAGTTTCTTGGGTCCACATGAGCCATTCACAGAAACAGGAATAGTAAGAGAAACATCAACGAGATATGTTCATTTTATTAAGGTTGTTTCATCTTTTCTTTTAATAGTAAACACTTTGATTTTATTACAATTAGTTGCAGGCGTTTTGGATTCAGATTCCGGTGTTTGGACTTTAGCCTGCTTTCGGTCTTCCTTAGCTGGGGAAATCTTCCTTTTTCCTTTCAAATCCTTTGACGATCTTGAATTTTGTGTAGGAACAGAATTGGGCATACAAGAAGATTGAGAACGAGAAGAATTATAGGAAAAGAAATTAGAATGAGAATCTTTCCTGACTTGAGATTCGAAATGACCCTTTCGGTTGTGGTCATTTGAAGGACCGAACCTGGACCTTCGGTAGCTTTTTGATGATGAACCGAAGTTGGATTTTTGGGTGTTGTTGGATAGTGGTCCGAAACTGGGTCTTTTATTGTAAAAGCTTGATGGACTAAAATCAGGTCTTTGCCTGTTGTTATTTGGCAGACCGAAACTAGCATTTCGGTTGCTGTTGCTTTCGGGACCGAACCTATCCTTTCGGTTCTGTTCTTTGTGTGGCCCGAAAGTCTTTCTTTCTGACTTATAATCTTTATCAAGGTAAGTGTAGTGAGGATTTTGAGAGCGCCAAAACTACTTACGCTCTGAGAGATTTTTCTTGTATCTCAGGTTTCTCTATTGTTTTTGATTTCTCTTCTATTTCGGTTGTCTGTGGATATTTGCCTTTTGTTTCAGCTTCTTAGCAACCGGTTCACTATTCATGGATGAGGTTTCGCTTGTGGAGGTGACTTCATCCACTGAAATCTCTTTTGTGCCTTTGGCCTTCCAGGATGTTCGCTCCGACAGACCAACTGTTTCGTCTGCGTTGTCTATCGGTGCTGACCAGAAAAACTCATCACAGCCATCTGCATTATCTTTGTTCACTATGGCAGTGAGTTCGGCTGTTTGATGTTCGGTTACTCCTGTGAGCTTATACACCTAATTGGGAGTTGTTCTAGCCTTCTGAAACAGGATGGCCTTTTCTTTAAGGACTGGGGACTTAGTTTTGGACAAACGAGCGAATTCCAAAGAATTTTCAGAAATTAGGTTTTCATAAGACTTGCTTCTTCATCTTTTTCTTCATCTTTCTCTGCCATCTTCTTCAGCACGCAATCTTTTGCGTAGTGATTCTTCCCACCACAGTAGAAGCAACTAACACCAGAGTCAGCTTCACCCTTTGCTTCCTTTTTCGATTCCTCAACCTTCGATTCATCTTTCACCTTTTCAAAACTATAGCTTCCCTGCCAATTATGATTTTTGTTGGAAGGGAACTTTTTCTTGATAAACCTTCTAGGATTTCACACCATCATAGCATAGTCTTTGGCTGTCAGATCGTGATCTCCCAGATTTCGATCCTCTTCGTCTTCTTCTACACTTTTACCCTTGGACAGAGGTGCCAGAGACCCCAGATTTGAAACCACACTTTTCTCTTGCAGCACTGTCTATTCTTGGGATTTCAGAATCCCCACCAGTTTCACCAGCGAGTACGATTCGAACTGCTCGTGTGCTTTAACCGTTGACACAACAGCTCTCCATTCGGATCTTAGACCATTCAGAAAAGTGACCTTCTGTTTGATGAGCTTCCTTTCAATATCATGTTTGATCATCTTGCTGAGAAGATGATTGAAGCGATCAAATGTCTGTGTAACAGACTCATCAGGATTCTGCTTGAACTCTCCAAATTCAGATAGAAGTAAGGTCTGAATTGAGTGCTCCAGATCTTCATCTGTGGAATACAGCTCGCGCAGCCGATCCCAAATTTCCTTTGCTGTACTCCAAGAACTCACCAATCTAAATGTGTCAGATTGAAGAGAGAATCAAATTAGTCTCAATGCCTTAATGTTTCACTGAAAGTTCTCCTTTTCGTCTTGAGCAACATCTTTCACATCTTTTAACAAATCATTATACTCCTTTTCAGTTTTAATGATTCTGGATGTTCCTGAATGAGCAAATGGGCCAGATATAATAGCTTCCCATATCAGATACCGATTATCTTCAAATCCAATGACATAGTCTTCAAAGTGGTGCGTCCAAACCTCGTAATCTTGAGTGTAGAGAATTGGAATATTGGTTGTAGATCCTATACTATTTGAGATGTTAATAGGATTGGATTGAGAATCGCCCATGCTTGATCGTTTAACCTGTTATAAGATTAGACTTTGTATTACATAATATTAGGGCAAGATGAATAAATAATGAGATACGTCAATTATGGAGTGACGATTCAATAAATATCAATAAATGTGGAATAAACCCTAATCACTTCCTTCATAGAAGAGATGTGTATGAATTACACAGTCTCCTGCTCTGATACCAATTGAAGAGTTAAGAAGCTCTTTTATCGTTTAGATCTTTGAACAGGTTAATCACAGAAACGTTAAACGGTAATATCAATCACAAGAAAGAATCAAAATATGTCGAATGATTCAATAGATTCAAGCCTCAGCAGAGCTCGATAAAGAACTTCCACTATAGAGGCTATTAGGGTTACAAACGATAAAGATAATATCTTTAAAACAATCGACTTCCAAATCTTACGTACTAAGATGCATGCAAGCATCTATAAATACTAAACCTTAGAAATAACTCACGGATGGACAGGCCCAATCCGAAGACAAAATGGACTAAAGAGTGAGCCCAAAACGAAACACCTTTCAGACCCTACAAAACTATCAGTATGGAAATATAGTTTAAGACCTCATTCATGTAAAGTAATTGGGAAAATAATGATTTACCCCAGCAGTGTCACTGCCTACTAAATGTAATAAACTTGCAGACTCCAGGAAGTATTAAATGTAGAATACACCTCGGGGAGTCTGTTTCGCCTTTGATTCTTAATGTATTAATTAAAGGTCCGAATGTGAACTCGTATGTAACCATGCTGATTGACGATTGAATAACCGATGGCCCTCTAGGTCACACGTAGTATGGTGACATTTATCACCCCTGGGCCTAGTCAGCTCGGACTGTAGCTAGCAGTCGAGATGTGGGAGTGTATGTCCAGTATACATCTATACACATAATGCGCGCTCTCCCTCCAGGAGACTCTGGTTACACGGTGATAGCACAGTGAAGTGTCATATCGAGAAGTAGTATCTCACATTCTGGTTTAGTATATTCACTTGTATTAGTGTATAATGTACTTTCTGGTATAATGTATAGAATGTTCTCTTGTATAGTATATAGTATTCTCTTTGCATAGTATTTAGTATGTATTGACGTATTGACTCGTAATTGTACTAACTATAGTAAGTGTCATGGTAATAGTAGTGATGAGTGGTAATCCCTAACTATACCTATTATAGTTAAATAGAAATGTTGGTTGCTTGCCTTTGATACATAAAGGTATTGAACTTAAGTGAAAACTTTTATATCCAACACAAATATATAGTATATAACTAAGAATTTAATGACAGTCGGACATATATCAATATACCCTAAGTCCACATCAAACAAGAACAGGAAGTAAGGTGAGCTATCAGTCCTAAGTCCTTCAAATCTTACTTATATAAATATATTGGTGTAGATATGGTTTGGGAACAAAAGCAGTTTAAAAGAGTTTGGAAATATTTTTATAACAATTTAACCTGAAAAATGAGTTTGATAAACATTCAAAGCGGTTTTGTTGGCAAAGCAGTTAAAAGGTATAGAAAATCCTCTTGGCTGCAAGTCATAAATCACATGTGATTGATACTATAACTTGTTTGATTCAACTTGTATCGCCCCCCATAAAAGTATTTAAACACACTTAAAAGGCTTATTAAGGGGTATGAACTCACCTGCAGTGAGTAGATTTGATGGAAGTGTCGGGTAGGATGCTAGGTGTCAAGTGAGGACTTGAACACACACACAGATCCTATGTAACATGTAGTGATACATAAATGTATCTAATTAGTTATTTAATCATTAATTTAGTAAGTAAAGACACTCTAAGGCATGAAAACACTTTACTTCAAGTGTTAAGAGTGTAAAGGGATGTAACTAAGGAGTGTATGGCCTCACTATGGAGTTTACAATTCAATGGTCACCCTTATACATGTTTACGGTTTCTGGACCATTCTTCCATGAGTTTATGGCCGTAAACTCATGGGAATGGCGTGTTTGTGTGTTTTAAGGTCTCATGCTTCACAAAGAAGTGTTCGAGGTTGATTCAAAGGCTTATGAAGTGGTTAGGGCTCGAAATGGCACACTTTTTCGAGTTTACGGTCCTTAGACCACCTTTGGGAGTTTATGGTCGTAAACCCATGAGTTTACCGTCGTACACTCATGGTTACTCCAACCATTTCGTGCTTTGGTGCTTCTAGTTAATGCATGCAAGGTTCTAGTGTAACGCCCCATTTCTGGTATGTTGCTTTCGTGGTATTAATCTTGAAGTTTTCGAGAGGGACTCGGCGAGTCTATGTCCCGACTCGTTGAGTAGGGGCGAGTTTTTGAGCACGTGTTAGTAGGCGACTCGGCGAGTCCATATTCGGGACTCGGCGAGTCTGTCTGCCAGGTAGAAAACCTAAATCCCCGGGTTTGCACCCTATTTAAACCACCTTATGAGCCCCCAAACTCGTCCCCTTCACGCTCAGAGCATCATTTAGCAAACCCTAATCGTTTCCTTGAGTAATTGAGTAATTCTTGTGTGAATCTTGAAGTTTTGAAGAGAAGAAGGAGGCTAGATCCAAAGGAGAAGAAGAAGATCCAAGCTCTTGCACCCATTTCAGAGTTTATTGAGGTATTAACCGAATTCCTTCTGCTTCTATGATTGATTTCTCTTTAACCAGCATATTTAGCCTCTTTTAGCCATTTTTGCTTGTTCTTGGTAGAGAGATCACATTAGATTGATTAGCCTTCGGATCTAGCCATGTTTCAGTTCCAAAATCGTAGATCTATCACCTTTATGGAGCCATTTTGCATGATAACCCTAGATCTACTCTTCTAAGTGCCTTTTTAGCCTTTATCTCCTTTTTCATGTGTATGTACACGTAAAGTTGGAAACTTTATGTGGTAAATCAGCCTTAGGAACTCAGATCTATAATTTGTATGGGGTGGTGTTGAGTAGAATCGAGTTTTTAGGATCTGCATGCATGTGACTCAGCGAGTCGTTCTTCGGACTTGGCGAGTCCGGTCGCGAGTCCCCGATCTTTACCCTTTGAGTGATTCCGAGTGGAGGCCAGAGAGCAGTAGGATGGACTCAGTGAGTCGGAGGGTAGACTCAGTAATGGTGGGACTCAACGAGTTGTTAATACAACTCGACGAGTCCAAGGCAATCTTCTTAGATCGAAGAACAACTCGTCGAGTTGTTCATATGACTCGGCGAGTCGGATGCAGATTGTATGAGTTCTTGAATCGAGAGGGTACTCGTCGAGTTGATGCCATACTCGACGAGTAGCCATGAGTAGGGTTGAGAAGTGAGACTAGAGACTCGGCGAGTTGGCGGCCCAACTCGGCGAGTTAGGTCAATTGTGGGTTGACTTTGACCAAGAGAGTTGACTTTGACCAAGGGTAAAAGAGTCATTTTACCCCAGTGCAGTGATTAGCATTTGATTGAGTGTGTTTATGGAATTGTAGCCGGGGAGATATCTGAGCAGCAGCAGTTAGCTTCCAGAGCCATACACACAGCAGCCAGTTCACAAGGTGAGTTTTCTTCCAGTAGGAACGGGTCTAAGGCCACAATGCCAGCCCGTTCAGTTAGCAGTAGTTTTTGGACTTCGGTCCATCGCAGTATTTAGTATGTTTGACGCCTCCGTGGCTCAGACAGGATTTATGTGTTTATGCTAGATGATATGTTATGCTATGCCGTGTGCAGTCAGTTTCGGGCTTCGGTCTGAAGTAGGGGATGGGGGTCCCAGTCAGTTTCGAAATTCAGTCCAATGTAGGGGACGGGGGTCCCAGTCAGTTTCGGACTTCGATCCGATGTAGGGGACGGGGGTCCCAGTCAGTTTCGGACTTTGGTCCGATGTAGGGGACGGGGGTCCCAGCCAGTTTCGGACTTCGGTCCGATGTAGGGGACGGGGGTCCCAGTCAGTTTCGGACATCGGTCTGATGTTGGGGACGGGGGTCCCAGTCAGCGGGCAAGGCCCAGTATGTGTTTTTTTATGTATTGTATGGTATGTGGTAGTTTGGGGGAGCTCACTAAGCTTCGTGCTTACAGTTTTAGTTTTGGTTTCAGGTACTTCCGCAAGCAAAAGGAAGAGCTCGGGATGATGGCATTGCACACACCACAACTTCAGTTTGTCCTGGGAGTTGATTTAGTTTTCTCTATATGTTTGGATACAGTTGTGTTACAGTTTTTCTCACAGTATTTTATTATGGTTTTTGAAACACACAACGTATGGTTTTATTATGAGATACTCGGTTTCATAATTTTTTTATGATAAAAATTGAAATTTTTGGGTCGTTTCAAGTTGGTATCAGAGCTCTGGTTTGAGGGATTCGGATACACCTCCGGGTGCATCTGAACTCAAACTAAGGGAAAGATAAAAAGATTTTCAAAAAGAAAAAAAATGTTTTCGAATGAAATTTTGAAAAAGCACTTAGAAAGAAAAAGAATTTTTAAACAAGATAAGGGTGTGGTGCATGCGATCAGCCGAGCTCAAGTAAGTACTCCCAAATTACCCATACAAGTTTTATTATTATGATTAATTGTTCCAGTTTCAGTAGAACAGCATGCTAGTATAGGACTAAGGATCTAGGAGGATACCTTATGTGCCTGCTATATGTGTTACAGCTTTATGAAAATTGCATGCTAGTATTGAGTAGACACCAGTAGGATAGCCTGTTTAGGTTATGCCTGGTAGCGCGAGCTTAGCATTATATGCTAGTATAGTTTCTCGTTATGAGAGTAGATTTGCTTGAGTAGTTTCCGGTGTCCGAACGCTACTTGCTTCATGCTTTGTAGAACTCTTGGTGATGAGAGTTAGCCGTTAGATGAATACGCCACGTCACATGTGATCAGGGTTGAATAATCTTAGAGTATTGGATTTGGCCCTATTCCGCAGCTCTTGTTTGAGTCTAACTGTGGTAAGGACGAGCCTTTTACTCGAAGGATTATCCGAGCCTCATCACATGTGATGGTATTCAGGTGATGGCTAATTAGCATTACAAGGAGGCCTTCAGCAGCTGAGGACTGGTTTGAGTGGAGTCAGAGATTTCCCTAGGGCAAGCCTAGGATGAGAGTAGCAGGGATTAGTAGTAGTAGAAGTAACTTGGTGGAGTCAAGGCAGTTGTTGAGGAAAGTACGGATAGATGTGGAAGGTAGTATGGGCCCGTACTACTGAAAGCAGAGGATCCGTACTCGAATCAAGGAAGGCCGAGACAAGACCAGGAAGCTAGTAGTAGTATTAATGATCCCTAGAGATATTTCAGTTTTCTGATGTTGCTATGATGTGTTTCAGAATGGTGGTTTTGCGTTCGAGGCCAGCAGCTGGCAGTGGAGGTGCCGGGGAGGGATCAGGATCAGGCTCGGGGAACGAGCGCCTGGATGAGCAGACCAGAGAGTTTCTTTCTTCAGAGATTACTCGTATCATTTTAGAGCAGACTCCTGTGATCTTCGGTTCGATCAAGGAGGGTATCCTAGAGCTGATGGATGAGAGATTGGGCACCTTCCGTGCCGAGGTGGCAGCCATGATGGGGTCGCGTACACTTACATTTAGGGAGTTCAGGGCATGTGGAGCTCCATACTATCACGGGGCGCGGGACCCCATAGCGAGTACTAGATGGTTGGCGGATGTGGCCAACGCGTTC
The DNA here is from genome assembly GCF_051521515.1 of Lactuca serriola. Lineage (NCBI taxonomy): Eukaryota > Viridiplantae > Streptophyta > Magnoliopsida > Asterales > Asteraceae > Lactuca > Lactuca serriola. The sequence goes on from NC_136412.1 coordinate 144,888,979, forward strand.
CGCACGAGCAGGTGTCCCAGGGGGACAAGGTTAGATTGGCGGCGTGTGTTCTGAAGGACAGGGCACGGGATTGGTGGGAGGAGGTCGGACATACCATTAGAGATGATGCAGCGTTGGAGGCAATGACCTGGGCTGATTTCTCTACCAGGTTCAGGGCGGAGTTTGCACCAGTTATTGAGGTGCAGCAGTTAGCCAGAGACTTTCAGGACCTCACCCAGACTACAGAGACCGTGGCGGAGATCACCGCCAAGTTCAGGGAGAGGGCTCTTCTTGTTCCTCAGTATGCAGCCGAAGAGGAGATGAAGAAGGCCCGTTATCATGAGATGCTGCGGAGCGATATCCGCCAGTTTATGAGCCGGTCCAGCTATAAAACGCTGGACGACATGATTGCTAGGGCTCGAGAGAGGGAGATTGATCTCGAAATGGAGAAGAAGAGGAAACCGGAGGCGGTTTCGGGTTTAGGAGGTTCGGGCAAAAAGCCCAAGGTTTCAGATCACAAATCTAGGATTCAGCCGAGCCACGGTCGATGTGGCATGTGTGGGAGGATGCATGATGGGGTGTGCAAGGCAGGAAATTCAGGCTGCTTCAAGTGCGGTCGGACTGGGCATTTGAGCAGGGATTGTACGAGCCCTATTGCCATTGCAGCATCAGATCTGATTTGCTTTCAGTGCAATCAGAGGGGACATAAAAATCCTAGTGTCCGAGTTCAGCTGCAGTAAGGAAGGTGGCTGCACCTGCCCGTGCTACTTTGAGGATTACAGATGGCCGGCAGGGCCGAGCCGTGGCGCCAGTGGCGAAGAGTAGGGCGTTTCAGATGACAGCAGAGGAGGCGCGAGCGACTCCTGATGTGGTGACGGGTATGTATCTTCCCTTCATCTCTATATTATTATTGATTGATTGTTGCTGATGATTATATGTTTTATATAGGGTCGTTCTCTGTGAACGACATTTCTGCTATGGTATTATTCGATTCGGGAGCTACCCGATCATTTGTATCGCTTGCACTTAGCAAGAGATTTAGTAGAGCTCCAGGGGAGATGAATTGTCCACTAGAGGTTGACATAGCAAATGACAGGACCGTGAGGGTCGCCAGAGTGCATAGAGGGTGTTCTCTTTAGTTGTTTGACGAGCAGTTTTCGGTGGACCTGGTTCCTATTCCCCTGCGAGGGAATAAGGTTATTGTAGGCATGGATTGGCTGAGCCCCAATGGGGCGGTGATTGATTTTGAACTGCAGCTAGTGAGGGTTCGCACTCCCAGTGGGGGAGAGTTAGTGATTCAGGGCGAGAGGCCACAGTGCAGACCGACCTTTTGTTCCGCCGCAAGGGCGAGGCGCTATTTTCAGCAGGGTTGCGTTGGTTATGTAGCTTATGTCTTGGATGCCCGGGAGAAGGGCAAGACAACAGTTGATGATGTTCCGATAGTGTGAGACTTCCCGGATGTATTTCCCGAGGATTTACCGGGAATACCTCCTGAGAGGCAGGTTGAGTTTAAGATCGACCTGATTCCTGGTGCGGCTCCGATAGCCAAGGCACCGTACCGTCTAGCTCCCCCTGAGATGCAGGAGTTGTCTACGCAGCTGCAGGAGTTCCAGACAAGGGTTTCATTCGGCCGAGCAGTTCGCCTTGGGGAGCGCCGATCCTGTTTGTGAGGAAGAAGGATGGGTCGCATCGTATGTGTATAGATTACCGGGAGTTGAATAAGGTAACGGTGAAGAACCGTTACCCACTTCCGAGGATAGATGATTTGTTTGATCAGCTTCAGGGAGCGTCTTGGTTCTCCAAGATCGATCTACGCTCCGGGTATCATCAGATGCGGGTTAGGGATAAGGATGTGCAGAAGACTGCTTTCAAGACCAGGTATGGTCATTATGAGTTTGTGGTGATGCCATTTGGGCTCACCAATGCTCCAGCCGCGTTCATGGATCTCATGAATCGCGTGTGCAGGCCAATGCTAGATCGGTCAGTGATAGTATTCATAGATCATATCTTGGTGTATTCCAAGACGCAGGAGCAGCATGAGGAGCACCTGAGGGAGGTGCTGGAAGTTTTGAGGAGGGAGAGACTTTTCGCAAAGTTCTCCAAGTGTGAGTTCTGGTTGCGCGAGGTGCAGTTCCTTGGTCACCTCGTCAACCAGAAGGGTATTTTGGTGGATCCATCCAAGATAGAGGTCGTGATGTAGTGGGAGGTCTCGAAGTCTCCATCTAAGATTCGGAGCTTCCTAGGGTTGGCAGGGTATTACCGGAGGTTCATTCAGGATTTCTCCATGATAGCAGTGCCACTCACCCCACTGACCAAGAAATCGGTGGTATTTCGTTGGGGGCCTGAGCAGCAGGAAACGTTCAAGACCCTCAGACAGAGATTGTGCGAGGCTCCGATCCTTACCTTGCTAGAGGGAGTAGAGGACTTCGTAGTCTACTGTGATGCCTCAATCACAAGTATGGGAGCAGTGTTGATGCAGCGAGGCCATGTGATAGCTTACGCCTCGAGGCAGTTGAAGCCTCACGAGGCTAATTATCCTACCCATGATTTAAAGCTGGGGGCGGTTGTGTTTGCCCTCAAGATTTGGAGACATTATCTTTATGGGGTCCGTTGTACTATCTACACGGATCACAAGAGTTTGAGGTACCTTATGGATCAGCCGAGTCTGAACATGAGGCAGAGGAGGTGGTTGGATGTGCTAAAGGATTATGATTGTGAGATCCTTTACTATCCAGGGAAGGCCAACGTGGTGGCCGACGCCCTAAGTCGCAAAGTGTCGGTAGCCCCTATCAGAGATTTGTGTTTGAGGATGATAGTGATTACTCCGTTGTTGGAACGGATCAGGGAGGCTCAGGTTGAGGGCCTCAAGGAGGAGAGGCAAAAGTGTGAGAGGATAGTGGGCCGAGTAGCTTCATTTGATTATGAAATTCGGGGATTGCTGACACTTCATGGGAGAGTGTGGGTACCGTACTGGGGTGGGGTACGGCAGGTGTTGATGGATGAGGCTCATAAGTCTCTATTTTCTATCCACCCAGGGGCGACGAATATGTATAGAGATGTTCGACCCGATTATTGGTGGCCCTGCATGAAGCGGGATGTCTCTTGGTATGTTGAGAGATGCCTGACCTGCAGGAAGGTCAAGGCGGAGCACCAGAGGCCTCACGGAAAGATGAAGCCGTTAGATATTCCCGTGTGGAAATGGGAGGACATCACCATGGATTTTATCACCAAGCTTCCCAGGACCGCGCGAGGAGTAGATTCGATATGGGTATTAGTGGATCGGTTGATGAAGAGTTCTAATTTTATCCCGATCCAGGAGAGTATATCAGCAGAAAAGTTAGCTGATATCTATGTGCGTGAGATCGTGGCACGTCATGGAGTGTCGGTATCGGTGGTGTCAGACCGAGACGTCCGTTTTACATCCAGATTCTGGAAGTGGTTTCACGACGAGATGGGTACTCGTCTCCATTTCAGCACTGCTTTCCACCCTCAGACGGACGGGCAGAGTGAGAGGACGATTCAGACTCTCGAGGACATGCTCAGGGCATCTATTCTAGACTTCGGTGGCAGTTGGGATACGTATCTTCCATTAGCGGAATTTTCGTATAACAATAGTTATCATGCGAGCATTGATCGACCTCCCTTTGAGATGCTTTACGGGAGGAAGTGTAGGACCCCGATTTGTTGGGGTGAGGTCGGTCAACGAGTCGTTGGGAGCACAGAGGTGGTGCTCAAGACGACCGAGTTGATTCAGCAGGTCCGTAGTAGACTGCAGACTGCGCAGAGTCGGCAGAAGAGCTACGCCGACAGGAGGCGTTCAGACTTGGAGTTTCGGGTGGGCGATATGGTCCTTCTGAAGGTCTCACCCTGGAAGGGTGTCATCAGGTTTCGGAAGAGGGGCAAGCTGGGCCCCAGGTTCATTGGTCCTTTCAGGGTTTTGGCCCGAATGGGTCGGGTTGCTTATCGGTTGGATCTTCCTGTAGAGCTTAGCCAGATCCACAACACTTTCCATGTGTCTTAGTTGAGGAAGTGTTTGGTGGATGAGTCGGCAGTTGTTCCCTTAGAGGATATTCAGGTTGATACCAGCCTGAATTATATTGAGAGGCCGGTCGCGATTCTGGACCGGAAGACAAAGACCTTCAGGAACCTGGCAATTCAGTTAGTGAAGGTGCAGTGGCAGCACCGGAAGGGGTCTGAGTGGACGTGGGAGGCTGAGGAAGAAATGAGAGAGCACTACCCGGAGTTATTTGTAGATTCAGCCGTAGCAGACATCGAGGACGAAGTCTGAGACAAGTGTGGGAGAATTGTAACGCCCCATTTCTGGTATGTTGCTTCCGTGGTATTTATCTTGAAGTTTTCGAGAGGGACTCGGCGAGTCTATGTCCCGACTCATCGAGTAGGGGTGAGTTTTTGAGCACGTGTTAGTAGGTGACTCGGCGAGTCCATATTCGGGACTCGGCGAGTCTTCCTGCCAGGTAGAAACCCTAAATCCCCGGGTTTGCACCCTATTTAAACCACCTTATGAGCCCCCAATCTCGTCCCCTTCACCCTCAGAGCATCATTTAGGAAACCCTAATCGTTTCCTTGAGTAATTGAGTAATTCTAGTGTGAATCTTGAAGTTTTGAAGAGAAGAAGGAGGCTAGATCCAAAGGAGAAGAAGAAGATCCAAGCTCTTGCACCCATTTCAGAGTTTATTGAGGTATTAACCGAATTCCTTCTGTTTCTATGATTGATTTCTCTTTAACAAGCATATTTAGCCTCTTTTAGCCATTTCTTAGCTTGTTCTTGGTAGAGAGATCACATTAGATTGATTAGCCTTCGGATCTAGCCATGTTTCAGTTCCAAAATCGTAGATCTATCACCTTTATGGAGCCATTTTGCATGATAACCCTAGATCTACTCTTCTAAGTGCCTATTTAGCCTTTATCTCCTTTTTCATGTGTATGTACACGTAAAGTTGGAAACTTTATGTGGTAAATCAGCCTTAGGAACTCAAATCTATAATTTGTATGGGGTGGTGTTGAGCAGAATCGAGTTTTTAGGATTTGCATGCATGTGACTCGGCGAGTCGTTCTTCGGACTTGGCGAGTCCGGTCGCGAGTCCCCGATCTTTACCCTTTGAGTGATTCCGAGTGGAGGCTAGAGAGCAGTAGGATGGACTCAGTGAGTCGGAGGGTAAACTCAGTAATGGTGGGACTCAACGAGTTGTTCATACAACTCGGCGAGTCCAAGGCAATCTTCTTAGATCGAAGAACAACTCGTCGAGTTGTTCATATGACTCGGCGAGTCGGATGCAGATTGTCTGAGTTCTTGAATCGAGAGGGTACTCGTCGAGTTGATTCCATACTCGACGAGTAGCCACGAGTAGGGTTGAGAAGTGAGACTAGAGACTCGACGAGTTAGCGGCCCAACTCGGCGAGTCAGGTCAACTGTGGGTTGACTTTGACCGAGAGAGTTGACTTTGACCAAGGGTAAAAGAGTCATTTTACCCCAGTGCAGTGATTAGCATTTGATTGAGTGTGTTTATGGAATTATAGCCGGGGTGATATCTGAGCAGCAGCAGTTAGCTTCCAGAGCCATACACACAACAGCCAATTCACGAGGTGAGTTTTCTTCCAGTAGGAACGGGTCTAAGGCCACAATGCCGGCCCGTACAGTTAGCAGTAGTTTTTGGACTTCGCTCCATTGCAGAAGTTAGTATGTTTGACGCCTCTGTGGCTCAGACAGGATTTATGTGTTTATGCTAGATGATATGTTATGCTATGTCGTGTTCAGTCCGTTTCGGACTTCGGTCCAAAGCAGGGGATGGGGGTCCCAGTCAGTTTCGGACTTCGGTCCGATGTAGGGGACGGGGGTCCCAGTCAGTTTCGGACTTCGGTCCGATGTAGGGGACGGGGGTCCCAGTCAGTTTTGGACTTCGGTCCGATGTAGGGGACGGGGGGTCCCAATCAGTTTCGGACTTCGGTCCGATGTAGGGGACGGGGGTCCCAGCCAGTTTCGGACTTCGGTCCGATGTAGGGGACGGGGTCCCAGTCAGTTTCGAACTTCGGTCCGATGTTGGGGACGGGGGTCCCAGTCAGCGGGCAAGGCCCGGTATGTGTTTTTTTATGTATTGTATGGTATGTGGTAGTTTGGGGGAGCTCACTAAGCTTCGTGCTTACAGTTTCAGTTTTGGTTTCAGGTACTTCCGCAAGCAAAGGGAAGAGCTTGGGATGATGGCATCGCACACACCACAGCTTTAGTTTTTCCTGGGAGTTGATTCAGTTTTCTTGATATGTTTGGATACAGTTGTGTTACAGTTTTTCTCACAGTATTTTATTATGGTTTTTGAAACACGCAACATATGGTTTTATTATGAGATACTCAGTTTCATAATTTTGTTATGATAAAAATTGAAATTTTTGGGTCGTATTTTTGGGTCGTTTCATCTAGCCTCTTATCCAAGCTATAGAAGGTGTTAGGGCATCAAAACACCCTTTGGGGGTGTTTACGGTTTTGGGAGATCCCCAAACCATAAACTCATGTTCTTGAGGCTTTTTGGTGTTTAGTCCATGGATTATCAAGTATACTAAGCAAACAACTAGCTATGAGGAGTATACTTACTTATATGAAGCTTGTAAGAGTGTTTAGGACCCAAGAACACTAGTGTGTTCTTGGTGTTTTGAAGATCACTTGAAGATCTATGTAAAAATCGAAAATCCATGGATAAAATGATGTAAAAACACTAGATTAAGTGTTGTAGGAAAGAATCTAGGAAGGAAACACTTACATTTTGGCGGATTTGAAGATATGGACTTATGATACTTGAGAGAAAAAGTGGTGGGTGTTCTTGAACTTGAAGGTGGGGAAGTGTAAAGTGAGGAATTGTGGGTAAACTCATGGTATACGCATGAGTTCTTGGAAAAATGGTGTTTACGGCCCAAACACCTCTTGTATGACCATGAACACCTAGCTAAGGTGTTGGATTGTTTTGCTCGATGCAGAATCGGTTGTGCCGGGAACTTACAGAATCGGACGGTGTGTCCTCTCCTGTTGCAGTTAGAGCACTGCATTTCACGGCAGGGGCCGTTGTGGTAGTAGTTGCATTTGTTGCACTTGGGCAAACTTCCAGCATACTGACCTACCGGAGCAGTAGTAGCCACAGCAGCAGGGGTTATTGAGGCATGCAATGCCACAATTTGCTGCTTTTTGGCAGCCCGTTGCTTCTTCTTTTCATCCCATAATTTCCGCTTAGTGTCAACGGGTTTGGAGGGTTTCGGGATGGCTAGGGTGGTTGTTGTTGCAGGGATTTTGACACCATGGTTAATGAGCCGTTGTGCCAATCGCTTGGCACTGTCGAAGGTAGCGGGGTTTGATGCTAGAACATTCCCCTAATACGGAGGCACTAGCCCCCATATGTACCTCTCGATCTTTTTCCCTTCAGTGGGAACCATATTGGGGCAGAGGGCCACCAGCTCGTTGAATCGGGCAGTGTAAGCGATTACGTTGGTGCCCTTCATCGTCAGGTTCCAAAGTTCCTGTTCCAGTTTCTGGACTTCGCCCCTCGGGCATGTATTCCTCAGTCATGAGGTCCTTCATTGTTTCCCAGCCTATGTCGTTGGCTACGACTAGGGTTAGAGCTTTAACGTGGCCGTTCCACCACGTCAGGGCTTTTCCCTCGAAGGTGCATGCGACATATTTGACTTTGCTCGCCGCAGGGCATGAAAAGATTTCGAAGACTGATTCAGTCTTCTCGAACCATTGCGAGAGGGCAATGACTCCGCCGGTGCCATAGAAAGCCTTCGGCTTGCAATTGGTGAAATCCTTGTAGGAGCACTCTCTCGAGCGCACAAGGGTTTCAACCGGGGCTGATTCCACAGTGGTTCCACCTCTGCTGGCATCAGTTGAGTGATACTGAGCCATGGCAGTCGCCACTGCTGCAGCTACGACAGTATTCAGGGCTGCAGTATCGATGACCGAAGGCGGAGGAGGCGGTGGAGGTGCAGGGTTATTCTTGGGAGATTTGCGAGGAGGCATCTTTCAGCTATAAGTTTATAAAGATAAGAAAGATGGTAAGAATCAATTTGTAAGCAACGTGAGGGTGACACATGGACTAACTAACCATAGTCCAACAGTTGAATGAGTGTTTGAAATCACGACAAGGAATATTAGTAGGAAAACACAAGTGTACAGATTTTTCCCACAGATTAGATAGATTTCAATAATATTGGTATTACTGATGTAATAAGTTCAGACAAAATTGACCTAACAGTAGGTCTTACATCATACCATACAGAAAAGTTTGACAGTTCTTAGATTCCTAATTAGAGTACTGAAAGTTAGGAATATTTTACAGATAAGTGCTACTTAGAGCACAGATGTTAAAGGCTATTCCTTAACCAAAAGACAGAGATGTACTAGACATCATCTAACAGCGATCGGAATTCCTCGGGCGAGCCCTGAGGTCGGACACTTGACGAAACACCTCCTGAAGGTGTCGCTCCTGAGCCCTATGACGGGCTCGAAGTTCCAAGACTTCAGCTCGTGAGGCAGCCAGCTGTTGCTGCAGGGTTTCATTGGTTCTCCGGGTCCGTTCCATTTCTACTTCAACACGACGGATGCGGACTGTGTTGACACCAGAGTTGGCATCAATCTCCATGACCCGGTCGATGGCCGCTCGACCCTGCTCAACATTACGAGCTATCCTGCGGATAAAGACAGGCAGAGCTTCGGTCCCCAAAGTATGGTAAGGGTTGACCCTGTTCATCACTCCAGCAATTCAAGTTGGTTGCCCACAAGGGAGTAGGACCTGGAAAAGCTGGTCGGGGGTTGTTGTTCGGGGCTTGACCTACTAGCGGTAGGTTGTTGACTTCAGGCTCGGAGTCGGATCCGTCAGAAAAGCCTTCTGCGAAGTGATCATCCAAAGGGATTGGATGCTCATCTTCGGGCTCTTCTTCGATCCACCTGACATTGCCTTCATTTGGAAAGTACGGGTCGCCGTGATGTCCAGCCATTTAAATCTACGCGAGAAGAGAGGTATAAGAATATAGTATACATGTAACTAGTAGTACAAAATACACCTATAGTATTTTAAGTTTAAGTTCTACTGATCATCTTGTGGTATTGTTGGTAAGTTTTTAGACTTGTTAACACATCACAACCATTATAGGGCACATGCTAATCACTCCTAGGACCAGCATAGTTGATCAGGCTATGCCATTTCCAGGACTGACCATACATCCCCGAGCTCACTTGTGATATTTAACAATCGTAATACTTTTGTTCTTATCATTGTGACACTGATTTTAGTATGAATGCAGACTAGTATACTTAATTAAATATTTTAATATTTAAAGTATAGACTCTTGGTCAGAGTGCTTTAATCCCTAATGGGTTTATAGTTTAGTATATCTGTTATGGGTTGATATACTTGATTCACTATAAACAATGCTCTGATACCAATCTGTCAGACCCCAAAACCAAGAACGGCGGAAACGTTCTGGGGCGGAGGACGCCATGTAAAGTATCACAACACAGTAAATGTAAATTAGCAAACAAGATCATCCATTGCATTAAATATATAATTTTAATACAAGCGTGTTCTGTATAGTTTTAGACACCAAAAATATAATGTAAGTCAAAATAATATGATGAGTCTTGAATGCGCTCCATCTTCTCAACAGCTGGCATCGGTACCTGTCTACTGATGACCTGAGAATACAAGTTATTTTGAAAGAGTTTATCAGCATTAAGCTGGTGAGTTCATAAGTATTTTAGTGTCGATGTTTGTCGCCAAAACGTTTGAACGGGTTTCAAGTATAAGTTGTAAAATGTATGTAAGTGTTTGTAAAAGTTTGAATCTCTCAGAAAATCCTATATTTTCTATTAAAGTAGCCTTCTACCAAGGATTTACTATTTTGTATGTTCGTTTGTTGTAAAAGTGTGTAATTTCCCAATTGTAACTATCATTTAACAAAATATAGTTTGTACATTAATGTTTAAGTGAGGTTATCACTGAAAATATGTAATGGGTAAATCATTGTAGTACTGTAGTTTTGTATTATAGGAACTACTATTGTACTAACTACCTTAAACCGGATTTATATCAAGGTATAATGTGATACTTGCACCATACTATCGACTGGTAACAACGACATACGAATGGTCGTAATAACGGAATGATGTTTGGCACCCGCAGACCTGCAGGTCCGGCTGTAGCTAGCAGCAAGGTGTAGGATAGTCAATCCAGTATAGATCTATATGCAAACTCACGCTCTCCCTCCAAGAGAATTCTGGCTACAACTCGGGCCATGACATTTAAGGCATGCTCCGATATAATGGATCACAATTGTTAACGTATTCTCGTATATGTAATGTAATGTTTCTCGTTCTAGTATAGTTGTATATGTTCTCCTCCTAGTATAGTTGTATATGTTATAGTAGTAATGTAATGTATAGACTCATGAATGAACTTACTCATTGATCTAACAGTTGTAGTAGTATGATCCTGTGTTACCCCGATGGTAACTTACTGGTAATGTGTATAGTACGCATGAATATGGAAGTACTTTTATGTCTATATATGTATAATTGATATATAACTAATATTGAAACGACCTTCGGATGGTCACCCGAAATCCCACCAGACCACATCCAAATCGAGAAAAAGGAAATAGGGCGGATGGCCTTCCTAAGCCCTTTAAACATTGCTTATATATCTATACATATATGGTCATGCAATTTATAAGAAGTATAACAAAGTTTAAATAAAAGTATTTGGTAAGTAAAAGAGTTTGTTAAACATTTCAAAGTAAAGCAGTTTGATATACAGTTTGAACAATGATAAAATCATTGGTTTTCTAGTTATTAATCACATGTGATTAATGCAATCACATATGATTGAAGCAATAACTATAAGTAATTAACTTTTATTCCCACCCATAAAGTATTTAAAACATTTAAAATCATTTCAAAGGTTAATTAAAGGGGTATGAACTAGTGGTTTGGATTGTAGTGTCGGATACCGTGCTAGGTGGCAAACGGAGACTTGTTCACACGCACGAGCGTAGTTATCATATAATAAGCATATATATAACTAATTAGCCAATTAATAACTTAATGAAATAAGTTAGGACACTTAGGAACATGTAAACACTTTGTATAAGTGTTATAGGTCCTAATGGTTGCATCTAAGTTGCTACAGGAGAAGGCTAAAGGGGTTTAATGTACCAAATGACCTTGTATTTGAGTTTACCACCCAACAAACCTCACCTTTGGATTTTACGGTCGTAAACCCTTGAGTTTACGTCTGTGAACTCTTGACTAGGTGGTTTTGGGTGTTTTGAAGTGTTAAATGAATTCTAGAATAAGCCTAGCATTGGTGCTTTAATCCCTTAGGTAGTTTAGGGCCTTAGAATGCTCCTTTGAGGAGTTTACGGCCTAAAGGCCATATCCCCGAGAGTTTACGGCCGTAAACTCCTATGGGGTTGGTGTTTTTAAATCTTTTAAGCCTCTTGCACTCAAAGAATAAATCCTAGACTTTTGTTTAAGGCTATAAGGGACTTTAGGCACACTTTGGTGCCTTTACTTGGAGTTTACGGCCCAAGAGTATTTCTTGGCCGTAAACTCCCCTTTAGGGATGATTTTGATGCGTTTTCCTCCCCATTCAAGCTACAAGTAATAGAGGATAAATGTATAAAGCCTTAAGGGGGGTGTTTAGGGCACTTTAAGCCCTTGAAAAAGGGGTTTACGGTCCAAGAAACTCTTGGGCCGTAAACTCCTAAAACTATATGATTTTGATTGGTTTCTAGTCTTAAAAGATCATACATAATGTCCTTAACTAGCTACCTAACAAGGAAATGGGACTAGGTGGCTCTTAGGCTTCGTTTTGGAGTTTACTCCCCAAGAACGTTCATGAGCGGTAAACTCCCGGATCTTACATATTTGACATGTACACAATGTTATTAAGCATATAACAATCATTAAAACACATCCAGGAAAGTAGACTAACGATTTGGGATGAAAACCCGAAGATCCTTGAGAGAGAAATTGGCTTTTCTCTAGTTGGAAATGTGAATAATGAATAATTTAGTTCAGAATTCTATTTATAGTCCTGAAATATTTTGGCAGACAATATTTTATTCTGGAATCGGACTCTAACATGATGAAGTGTTGAAATGCTCAGTCTTCACAAACCCATGAGCATCCACTCTCCTGATATCTCCTTAAATGTAAACCCTAATGTACACAACTTATTCGGAAAAGTCTGAAAATCACTGAAACTGGACTAGCTTCTATTGAATAGTTAATGTTCATACAGAATGGAAATTTCGGGCTGTCACATATCCTCCACCCGATCCAGTCTAGGTACTTTTGCCTCGCCCCAAACATTGAAGACAATGCTTATTTCTAAGCTTCGGATGGGGTATTTCTTTTTCTTTTTGCCTTCTCATTCATTTTAACTTAGGTTGCATAACATTTTATCCTTAATTTGCATTCATTTTTTTACTTTATATGTCACACCCCGAAACCGTGATGGCGGAATCATTCCGTGGTTGAGGACGTCATGCGTAGTATCACAACAATTCTATCATAGCAAGCATAGTAAACACAACCAGACATTGAATACATATATGAAAAGGTTTACATTGTTTAATACATAGTTTTGTACATATCAAAAGTAAAATAGTAAAGACGCGACTCTAATGCTCCAACTTCTCCGAACTTCTGGAAGTACCTGTCTACTAGTTCCCTAAGAATACAAGCAGTTTTGAAGAATATCAACATAAGGTTGGTGAGTTCATAAGCATTTAGTTTTAGTGAGAAAATGTTCTTTGATTCCATTTGAAAAGTGTTCTTCAAGAAAATCCTGTATTTTCTTATGAAAAGTGGTCTTGAAAGAGTGTCTATTAGTAGAAAATAAACCATCAGTTTTAGAAAAACATGTTATTTGTCCTAGAGGTAGAGATTCAAGTTTAGAAGTCCTTGATTTCTAACAGCATATATAAAAGTAGTTTTATTACTTAAAATAAAACAAATGAAGAAGCGAGTCCGTAAACAAAGTTAGTTTATACTTATTTGCGAGTCTTATAACCATACTTGATATGACCGAGAGACCTTTATAACGTTCTTCAGGCGTTAAGCTAAATAACATTTGTTCACCCCAAGCATGCCCGCCTAACTGTAGCTAGCAGTTCAGGTGTGGGATTGGCAGTCCCGAATAGATCTATTCACAAATCTCACGCTCTCCCTCCAAAAGACTCTGGTTATACTAAAAGGATTTATCACTATACACCTAAGGGTACAGTATTGAAGTAGCCCCTCAAAATTCTGTATAATCTAGTTTACTAGCGAGAAATCAGTATAAAACAATAATTATCCTTGAATAATTGTACTTTATACTTCTGAGAAAACATATAACATAAACTAAATCTGCCATAGTTTATATATATTCCTTTATGAAATTTGATTAAGTAGAGATGCCTAGAGGGTTATCTCAAACTATACTCGTTATAGTTTATTAGAGTTGATATAGAGTTCCTTTCTAAAACCTTTCTGAAAGCTATGAAGTTAGATTTCCAAAATAGTAGTTTCCCTTATGCTCAACATATTACAAAAAGAGATAAAATATCTAAATATGTTATTAAATGTGGGAAGCGTTGGACTGCATTAATAAGTTTAAAACTTAATAAAATACTTTGAATTTGGCTTGTATTCCCCCTGAAAACATTAAAAACACGGAAAATGTAGGGGTATGAACTCACTGTTTGACGGATGATTCGAGCGAATGAGCGGTTATGAGTGTTGAGTGTCAATTGAGGTTTCTCACTGAAGTGGATCCTAGTAACATATAATAGCACATATATGTATTAGATTTAGGTATTCCATGACAAAAATGATGGGAAACCGCCCTAAAGACTTTGAAATGCTTGTCGGGACCTTATGTGATCAACAAAGGATGTGTATGGTCATTAGGGTGTGTGTGCGGACAGGGTGTGCGACCAGGCTGTGTGTGCAATTGCACATAGGAGTGTGTGGCCAGGGTGTGTGTGCGGTTGCACACAGGAGTGTGTGGCCGTACACTCTTCGTTTATGCTCCAAACGTCGATTTTCAAGTGTTTTCAAGGCTCAAACCAAGTCCAACTAAGATATATAGGGTCAAAACTCTCACTTTGGAGGGTTTTTGAGGTGTGTACGACCACCTCATGAAGGTGTGCGGCCGTACACCTTGAAGTGATGAAGAACATGAAGAACATGAAGAGTTTCGGGCTTAGATTTAGGTGTTTTACCTGTATAACAAACTAAATGATGGAATTCTTCACGTATTTAAGGCCCTTAGAGTGTTCTTGGATGATGTTTTTTTAGAGAAAGTAGAGAGAGAAAGTAGAGTGCAGCTAAATAAAAGGAATGAGTGAAGGGGTCACCCTATAGAAATACGGATGAGTGTACGGCTGGACATTGGGTGTGCGGCCACACACTCGTGTGTGCGGCGATATACTCGAGTGTGCGGCCACACACTCATGTGTGTGGCCACAGACTCCTTTTGATGGAGTGTTTGGCCTATTTGCAACCCTAAATCTTAAACCAACCCATCCCTAATTCAAACCTAGGTTGTACTTAAGTTTTTAAATGCTTAAATGAGCCCTTAATCAGTGCTAGGAGTTAACAAAAATGATTTTGACGTAGACTAACTGACTAGATGTACCGAGTAGAAGTTTTTTGGTTGTCACATCATCTCGCCGTTAGAGGGAATTTCGTCCCGAAATTCAAGAATAAGATTATAACTAATGGCCTTGGAAAAGATGGAGGCACTTAAGGTTAATGGGAATTGCAAATGTCTCATCGGACATACACTTATTTAGGTTTGACATGTGAAAGATGGGATGTATGTTGCTAAGTTCTCTAGGTATCTGGAGTTTGTACACTATGGGACCGATCCTAGCTTGGATCTCAGATGGTCCAAGATATCTTGGATTTAGCTTTCTATGCTTTCCGAAGCGTATCAGGCCTTTCCTGGGTGAGACCTTTAAAAGGACACGGTCACCAACTTGGAATTTCAACGGTTCCTGTCTCTCATCGGCGTAGTCCTTTCGGACGATCCTTTTTTCCGTCTCTTGGATGATGACTTGCGAGAGTGATATTGTGGACTTGACTCTAGTCTAGCTGTGTGTTGCCCACCTCAGCCTAACACAGATGGGGTCTGTAATTATGGCTGCAGAGGGCTTCGAACGGCGCAGCCTTACTACTGGAAAGGTCGTCGTTGTTGTAAGAATGTTCAATTAAGGGTAGATGTGTGTCCCACAATGCATCTTCAATTGTCCGAATGGTTCCCTTACTTTGTCCTTCTCTTTGTGAAAGATACTCTTCGTATGAATACTTTCGGGTTTTGAAGAGAGATGAATTTTTCGAAGTTCGCATCTACTTTGTCGTCACGAGCGACGGGAGTTTCGCGATCGAACGATTTAAGACAAAAGGGTTTGATATAACATAGACTCAGTCGAACTAGACAGGATGATGTCTTAGAATCGCGTGTTAAGTAACTCCAGGAGGATCGTTTTGTTAGAACATTGATGTTCCTAGATGAATTTCTCTGGTGTTTCCTGTGTTTCATTTGAGTTTGGTGGGTACTACTAATGCGAGGGTCCTGATGTTTTGAAACTATGAACTCTTGATGGAATGGTTCTTACTAGATTTTCCTATGATTTCTTGGCGTATACAAGTCATGAATAAACACAACTGACTCTAATGTAACACTAGGCTACCATAATTTACCCATTGGGGCATCAATTTCTTTTGAAATGCCCTTCACTACCACAAAGGTAACAGGTTGGACTAGCCCCCACATTGGTATTCAGAGTGACGAACATGACTAGGGTCCTACATCTGCTGGAGGTGTGCCCCTTCCTGTTGCATCTACTGCAATGCAAAACTCGACAGACTCCATGATGATGGTAGTTGCATTTGCTGCAGTGCGGGAGGTTTCCGAAGTAGGGTGTGGTTGGTGTTGGAACAACAGGGCTAATTGGGGTATTGACTGCCCCAATTCATTGCCTTTCAGTAGGTCCTTGGGTTGAACAAGTTCCTTAGAACTTTCGTTTCAGGAGATTAGTTTGGGGATCAAGGGTGTCCTTTCCAGTAGGCACTTGTTTTTGAGGTTGGTTAACACCATGGTTTAGCCTACCATTAACACTTCTACTCGCATTTGTGCTATTAGCGTTAAGAACAGCTAGGGCGGCTGCTACAGCTGCTGTGACAGTAGCTTGGAACGTAGCTGAGTCCATCTGGAGGATTGGGGCCTTACCAGTGGGTTGGTTCTGCTTCTTCAGAGGCATGCTCTGCTATGTGTCAAGAAAAGCGTTTGTGAGAAACAATGGTTGCCTCTGGATGTATCCTAAACGTTTATCTATGCACTAAGATTTCTCATTATTTATTCGACCCACATCCCCATGATGTGGTCCTAGCAAGAATAGAAAATGATTTGAATGAAATAAAGTTCATATATAATAACTTACGAACTCCTTGCAGTTCAGCTCATTGCGTTGGTTAGATAACTCTCACATTTTCGTCGGCTCTAGAAAATATGGAGATTTAGCTATAAGGATAGTTCCGGGGATCGAGTCGAGACAGGATTCAACTAGACATTCGGAAGAAATCCCTTGAATGTCTTTGGGGAAGACATCAGGAAAGTTGTAGACTTCGAAGATGCTCTCGAGGCCTTTAACTTTAGTCGTCTAATCGACAACATAAGCCAGGAATACATGGCATCCCTTTTTTGAAGATACTTCTGGACTCTGGCGCAGGATAAGATACAAAGGTTCGAAGAAATTCTATCACTATGACCAGTGAGGACATTGTTAGAGGGAAAGACTGAAACGAATCGCCCTTTCGAAGCAAAGGACATCAGCACGATTTGGGCTCAACCATCTCATGTCGATTATGACGTCGTAGCTTGTTATGGATACTGATACGAAATCGATGGGGAAAAGAAATGATCATCTTAAGGTAAGAGTACTTCCTATGACACATGCTACTAAGACGAAACGGTAGAGTGACTTTGTTAAAGTTGCTTAATTTGCATGCTATCGATCTAAGGTATACATTTGACAAAGATCTTCTTTAACAGAAATATGGTTGTTGCCATCATAACTGAAACGGAGATTACCCATGTTTCGGAACACTTGACCTAAAAATAGGTCTAAGTTATTCTAACAGGGAAAGAATCTTGGCAACATGAAGGACAAGGATGTTTATAGAAAAGAGCTACTTAGAACATAGATATGAAGGTTATTCCTTAGATCAAAAAGGAAGGATGAGTAGCGTATTCTCCTATCGGCGATGGGCACTCCTCGGACGGATCCTTAAGTTAGCCAGGTGACGCTACATGTCAAGCAGGTGGCTCTCGTATACTGTCTGGCATGCTCGGAGCTCTATGAGCTCAGCTCGAGTGGTAGCTAACTCTCACTGTAGGGCTTCATTGTTCCTTGCAGCTCTCGCATGAGCAATCTCGAAGCATCGGATGCGGTTCGTGCTGGTGTTCGAATCAGCTTCAAGCTCCATAGTTCAGTGAAGGGTTGCCATACATAGCTCCACATTACGAGACACTCAGCGTATCAGGATTGGAAAGGCCTTGTCCGCAGGGCCTCCTTCGTTCACATTGTAAAAGTTGCGGTTTCCGTCATATGGGAGGGGTTGGTCTTGCTCATAGCTCCACCTATTCAGACTCCCGACCCACATAGGCGTTGGACCTTGGAGTTCAACTCAAGGGTTAGGATTTGGTATTGGAGTCACTTGAGGTATGTTTTCGAATTCGTGTTCTGAGTCAGTCTCATTGGTAAATGGTTCAGCAAGGTCATTTTCCAAAGGAATTTCATGGTTTCCTTCTGGCTCTGTCTCGATCCATCCATCATCTCCTTGGTTGGGAAAGTACGGGTTGCCAGGGAGGTGGAATCCAGTCATGCTATCTACGCGAGGTGGTGGTAAAGGGATAGGCATCGAATCTAATAATACTTCCAATGATGGATTCTTGGGTAAGTTTCTGGTTTGGTCGTTATAGCATCCTAAAATACTCCTATAGCATTTTAACCCTTATGTTTAGTTCTAGAACTCTTCTGGTACCTAGGTAAGTTTTAGACTTGCTGCGACACCACAGTCACTCCAAAGCACATGTTGGTCATGTCACGAATGAATATAGTTGATCAGGCTATATTGACCCTAGACATGATTACATAACTGCCCAGGTTTAACCGCGATGTCCAACATCCAAATACTTTTGTTTTGTTGTACTTATGACACCGGTTCGGGTACTTAGGTACACTTGTATACTTTTTATAAAAATACTCATATTTTTGAAAATATACGTTTAGTTTAGAGCACTTAGGCCCCTTAATGTTTATAGTTGTATACCATGTATGGTTCAGTATACTTAGTTCACCATAAACAAGAGCTCTGATACCAAACTGTCACACCCCGAAACCGTGATGGCAGAATTGTTCCGGGGTGGAGGACGTCATGTGTAGTATCACAACAATTGTATCATAGCAAGCATAGTAAACACAACCAGACATTGAATACATATATGAAAAGATTTACATTGTTTAATACATAGTTTTGTTCATATCAAAATTAAAATACTAAAGACGCGACTCTAATGCTCCGACTTCTCCGAATTTCTAGAAGTACCTGTCTACTAATTCCCTAAGAATACAAGCAGTTTTGAAGAATATCAGCATAAAGCTAGTGAGTTCATAAGCATTTAGTTTTAGTGAGAAAATGTTCTTTAAATCCATTTGAAAAGCATTCTTCAAGAAAATGTTGTATTTTCTTATTAAAAGTGGTCTTGAAATAGTGTCTATTAGTAGAAAATAAACCATCAGTTTTAGAAAAACATGTTATCTGTCATAGAGGTAGAGATTCCAGTTTAGAAGTCCTTGATTTCTAACAGCATATATAAAAGTAGTTTTATTACTTAAAATAAAACAAATGAAGAACAGAGTCCGTAAACAAAAGTTTGTTTATACTTATTTGCAAGTCGTATAACCATACTTGATATGACCGAGAGACCTTTATAACGTTCTTCAGGCGTTAAGCTAAATGACATTTGTTCACCCCAGGCGTGCCTGCCTAACTGTAGCTAGCAGTTCAGGTGTGGGATTGTCAGTCCCAAATAGATCTATTCACAAATCCCATGCTCTCCCTCAAGAAGACTCTGGTTATACTAAAAGGATTTATCACTATACACCTAAGGGTACAATATTGAAGTAGCGCCTCACAATTGCGTATAATCTAGTTTACTAGCGAGAAATCAGTATAAAGTAGTAATTATCCTTGAATAAATGTACTTTATACTTCTGAGAAAACATATAACATAAACTAAATCTGCCATAGTTTATATATATATATATATATATATATATATATATATTCCTTTATGAAATCTGATTAAGTAGAGATGCCTAGAGGGTTATCCCAAACTATACCCGTTATAGTTTATTAGAGTTGATATAGAGCTGCTTTGTAAAAACTTTCTGAAAGCTATGAAGTTAGATTTCCGAAATAGTAGTTTCCCTTAGGCTAAAATATTAAAAAAAGAGATAAAATATCTGAATATGTTATTAAACGTGGGAATCATTGGACTGCAATAATAATTTTAAAACTTAGTAAAATACTTTGAATTTGGCTTGTATTCCCCCTGAAAAGATTAAAAACACGGAATACGTAGGGGTATGAACTCACTGTTTGACGGATGATTCGAGCGAATGAGCGGTTACGAGTGTTGAGTGTCAATTGAGGTTTCATACTCAAGTGGATCCTAGTAACATATAATACCACATATATGTATTAGATTTAGGTATTCCATGACAAAACATGATGGGAAACCGCCCTAAAGACTTTGAAATGCCTGTCGGGACCTTATGTAATCAACAAGGAGGTGTATGGTCATTAGCGTGTGTGTGCGGACAGGGTGTGCGGCCAGGCTATGTGTGTGGTTGCACACAGGAGTGTGCGGCCAGGGTGTGCGACCAAGGTGTGTGTGGGGTTGCACACAGGAGTGTGCGGCCGTACAGTCTTCGTTTATGCTCCAAACATCGATTTTCATGTGTTTTCAAGGCTCAAACCAAGTCCGACTAAGAGATAGAGGGCCAAAACTCTCACTTTGGAGGGTTTTTGAGGTGTGTACGACCACCTCATGAAGGTGTACGGCCGTACACCTGCAAGTGATGAAGAACACGAAGAACATGAAGAGTTTCAGGCTTAGATTTAGGTTTTTTACCTGTACAACAAGCTAAATGATGGAATTCTTCACGTTTTTAAGGCCCTTAGAGTGTTCTTAGATGAAGTTTTTTTTAGAGAGAAAGTAGAGAGAGAAAGTAGAGTGCATCCAAATGAAAGGAATGAGTGAAGGGGTCACCCTATATAAATAGGGATGAGTGTGCGGCTGGAGGATAGGTGTGCGGCCACACACTTGTGTGTGAGGCCATACACTCGGGTGTGCAGCCACACACTCCTTTTGATGGAGTGTTTGGTCTATTTGCAACCCTAAATCTTAAACCAACCCATCCCTAATTCAAACTTTGGTTGTACTTAAGGCTTTAAATGCTTAAAGGAGCCCTTAATCAGTGCTAGGAGATAACAAAAATGAGTTTAACTTAGACTAACTGACTAGATGTACCGGGTAGAAGTTTTCGGGTTGTCACATTATAAAACTCAAAAAAGATTTTATTTTCTTCTTTTTCACTTCTTATTTTTTCATGACATTAAGCTTAGGGCATTAGCATTCATGCATTTTTGTTATCTCTTTATTCTCATCTCCGAACATCTTTACTTGAAAGACTCGACACACCTTAAACACAATTCTTTTGGAAACTCACATGACAAATAAAAATTGCTTTTAGGGACCTTCAGTTGTTGCATCTCCTCCTGTATATGTGTGGGGCGAGAGTGCAAATAGTTATGCATATGAATTGACTTATGGAAAGTGTGGCATAACTAGGGGGACAACTTAGCTTGGTGCCTACTAGTTACTCACTTACATTTTCCTCACGAGCCACAATCGAACCCCAAAAGAAAGGAATAAGAACTAGATTTCGCTATTTTGAGATCTTTAGTGTCTAACCGCTACATTTCACATCATATCTCTTCGCTTTATGATTTCGACACATTTTCCCACTTGATCTCGAATTAGCCTTAGTGTAGTTGTGTTCGTTTGGCCTCTTCTTTGGTTTAGATTTAGATTCCACTTATATTTTGTATATTGTTATGTTTTGTATTTTGATTTTCAAACTGTATTTTTAAAGCACCTACGGTAAACCAAAAACGTGAGCAAAAAAAAAGAGACAGAGAGACAACTACCCCTTTTCTCTAGTTTTGTTTTGTGTTTCGTTAGTCAAAACCAAGTTGCTTTAAAATGTCGTTCGAAAAATTTTGCACTAATTTTCAAAAATAAATAAATAAATAAATTTTTAGTAGAAGTCTAGTATTTAGTATGTGTATGTGAAGTTTCATATATGTTTAACTTGTTTGGAGAAGTCAAGTTTTGATATTTTGTGAAGTTTGAACGTTATTGTTTTTTTTAAGTCGGATATTATCGCAATTATATAATGCAAATTTAGTTAAATATTTTTTTAGTGTATCCTTCATTTTTTTAGTAGCTTAAGTATTTGTATTTGTAATGGGTTTTGTTGTCCAAAAAAATGTCGGGCCACGGAGTTGCATCCATTTGTTTTCTTTTGTAGATGTTTAGCCCTCTTAGGGATTTACTTCATGTAATTTGTTTTTAGTTTTATGTTTTTCTAGTTAGATATTGTCTTTTGTTGTCAACTACAATGGCCCTATTTACTCATCGTGTGCTCAATTCTTCGCTCTATATGGATCTTATTTTGGTAGAAGCACTTACTCTTCTAGACGATTGTGGTTTGCCAACCTTGGTACATAGCTCGTTCCTTGCTACTTTTAGCATGAGTTATCTTCTTCTAGGTTTCATTTCATTTCTTGATCTGGAGTTGAAGTTGTGAGGACTAAGGAACACTCTAACCGAGGGACGCTTTCTTATGGCTTGTGGCTAAATCGAACAGCAAATCAATGTCACATAAACCATAATAGTGAAGTATGCATGCTCGTTTTGCATCTTGATCAATATGTATCCCTTGCTAGATAGGTAACAAAGGCTCGTCCCTTAAAACGATTCTTATCTCTAAAAATTGATAATATGTTTTAATTTTAAGAGCGTGTCGTGAGTTTCTGCCTAAGATGTTCATTCTTTTTCTTTTTAGGATAGTTCATCCCAAGTTCATTTTAGTCTTTTCTTACTTGAGGACAAGTAAGGTTAAAGCTTGGGTTGATTTGATAGTTTCAATTTTATTACTACTTTTCATAGTTTATTTTTAGTTAAAACCATCTCAGTTTAGTTAATCTTCATGCATATTTTCTCTTTTTGTTATTTTTCTACTTTACCAGGTGCTTTCCAATCTTTTGAGCTTATTTGCAGGATTTATCGAAGACTATTTCTTATTGAAGGTATGGAACGAGTGCGGAGCTATAAGAAGCTTGCGATTTGTCCGTGGACTTGAAGTGGTGCAATTGTGCTTGGTGTCAATATAAGCAAGAAGCGCGTTGGACATAAATTTCAGACAGATTGATGAGGACTCGAGCTACAGAAGATTAAAGGAGCATTGGATCATAATTGAAGGATTTGGAAGTATTAATTGAGCTCTCAAGAGCTTGTGCATGTGCGCTGAAACATTAAGGAAAAGATTGGGCTGGATGTAAATTAAATGTGCCAAGACACACAATCAGCGAGACCCACGTGGTCCACGTGGATCCACAAACGGTCCACGTGGATCGTGCTGTGAAGAATCCAGGTTTTTGGCTTTTGTCTCTACTTTGGGAAGGTTGGTGTATTGCTTTTGGACAACATTTAGATACGGAAATGGGTTCCTTTTTACTGAGGATTTTGATTAAAGTTCATTATGAACACTTTGAAGAACCACTTGTTTTGCACTCAAGAAGATTTTAGGAAGAATTTGAAGATTAGTAGATTGGTGTAGTTTCTTTTCATCTTACAACTAGGACAATGTTTGGTACCTCTAAACTACCTTGTTTTTTTTTATTTTGGCCATGCTTGGCTAGACTTATATTTTGGTTGATTAGGGTTTAACCCATGGATGATTAGTTTCTTTTAAGATTTCATATTATCTTGTTTTTGAAGTTTATGGAAATGTTTTCTAGTCAAACATCTTCTTGTATTTATTTATCCTTGATCATGAGCTTTAATGAATGAATGCTTATCTTTGTTGACTAATTTATTGGTTAAGTAATGGACCCTCAAATTAGTAAGCAACAAATGCTTTATATGTTTTTTTTTCATTTCATTTAAACCATGGAACATTTTCCTCCATAATAATTATGTAAGCACTTGATTATCTTTTGTACTTGGTAACTCTTAGAAGTTCAAGCTAATTGATTTTCATAATATTGTACGCTTTATTGATTTTGTGACTTTAATTAAGGAAATGTGTTAAGAGATCCTCTAACCAATTTAAAAACAAAGGTAATTTATGCTTATGAATTGCTATAGCCAAGTTAAACTAATTCACAAATGTTATACCATTTAGTCTACTGATAAGTCAATTATGTCATCCATGTGGTGTATCCCAAAATCAACAAACTTCACTTCATTGAATTTAATCAAATCTTTTACTTGCTTACTTGTCATATTTACATTCTAGCTTAGCTTTAATTTTCTCAAACAATTAAAAAGAATTAAAGCCCCCATTTTACTTTTACTCTTGTTTTATAAGTACTTGAACAAGTGATTTACATAGAGATTTTAATTGAACCAATCTTTGTGGATACGATCCCTTTAACATTATACACTATCTTAGTGTGTAATATTTAGGCTATTCATTTTTTGGCCACGACAACCACCACGTATCATTAGCTAAAGGTTTATATTCTGCTTTTGTCATTGAGCTTGATGCTATAGGTTGTTTGCGAGAACTCCCTGAAAACACATTTGGATTCAAGAACACAACAAATCCACCTTTAGACCCTCAATAATCTAAGCAACATGTCCAATTTGCAACTATAAAGACGCGAAGTAGAGTAGAATCATATTTTCAAATACTTAGACCTATATTAATAGTGCCCTTTATATACCTAAGTATATATTTTAGCGATACCCAATGCATGTCTGTAGCTTTGGAGAGGTACTGCCAAACCTTGTTGTCTGCAAACAAAATGTACAGTCTAGTTAAGATAAGGTATTATAAACCCCCAACCATATTCTTATACTTTAAGGCATCATCACTACTTAATAGTTTAGCATAATCCTTTGTAAGTTTATTTGTGATGGACATGTATGTTGAAACACTCTTACAGTTCTCCATGTGAGCTCGATGAATAAGAGCAAACACATACTTGTGCTGAAATAATATAATTCCCCCTGAATTGTGAGTGATTTAAATCCCAAGAAAATAGTTAAGACGACCAAGATCTTTGATTGGAAAACATAAAGAAATATTTTTCACAAGTTGATCCACAATAGCTTGGGAGGAACCAATAATAACGATATCATCGACATTAACAAACATGTAGATGGTTTGATGGACATGATGAAACATGAAAAAGGAAGTGATGGCCGTAGACGAGTGGAAGCCAAGATGATGCAATTTTTCACTAAGATGAGAAAAAAAGGCACGCGGTAAATGTTTCAGACCATAGATAGCTTTCCAAAGCTTGCACACCTAGTCAGGATTTTGAGAATCTTCAAAACCGGGAGGTTGTTTCATGTAAACATCCTTATTTAAGAACCCATGAAATAAGGCATTCCTAACATCAATCTGTCTGAGAAGCCAACTATTGGAGACAACAAGAGCTAGGATCAAGTGAACTGTGGCTAGTTTGACAACCAGACTAAATGTATCAAACGTATCTTGATAATCAATATCACATTGTTGAGTAAGCTCACGAGAAACCATCAGTGCCTACTGTTTATCAATAGAGCTATCAGGTTTGATTTGGGTTTTAAAAATCCATTTACACCCGACTATGTTTTCCCCATGTGGTTTGGGTACTAGCGACCATTTGTTGTTTCTCTGTAGTGTAGTAAACTCGTCTTCTATTGCACATTGTCATTTAAGGTCAACAAGGGCAAGCTGATGAGATGTAGGTTCAGCAAAGAAAGATCACCTATTTGGATCACAAATAATTGTATCATTAGAGAACCGCTTAGGAAAGATTTTTCCTACCTGTCTGCGTATGGTAACACCTAATGGAGCATTCGAGGAACTGCTTGAAGTGACTGTTGAACTAGCTGGAGTAGGAGACAGTGATGGAGAAGTAGTATCAATAGTTGCTGGAGTTGATTCATTTGTGGAAATTATGATATAGTTGGCACATCAGGTGAGAGCTGAACAGTCATAGTGTTGGGAGCACCGACTGTGAAATATTTAGAATAGGAATCATGGATGAGCTAGGAGATGGAGTGGTCATGTACTGTTCATCGAGGGAGATGTAGTTGCATCAGCAGGGTTAGCTAATAACAAAGATATATCATATTTTCTCATGTTGTCATCTATATCATGTGGTTCGTTTATAACGAATGCTACACTTGGGAGCGGTGGTGGTGAGAAAGACAACGCAGGTGTTGCAAAAGGAAACTGATACACATCAAAAACCACATCATGAGAAATGTAAATTCTACCTGTTCTTTATCTAGGCACATATACCCTTTATGCATAGAACTATAACCCAAGAAAATATATAAGGTGGATCTAATGGAGATTTTACTTGCATTTTATTTACGTAAACTTGGCTAACAAGCACACCCAAAAGTGAGTAAGAAGGTGTAGTTGGGTATGATGTTCAAAAGATACGTAATGGGGGTTGAATTTGAATAGCATGACTCAGCATATAGTTTGCGAGCTAACAAGCAATGAGAAAAGCTTCTCCAAATATCAAAGAGGAAGGGAAGAATGAGACAACAAGGTCAAGCCTAACAAGACACCTGATGAAATAGAACACATAGTTGAAAATATTTGTGAAGTTTATGATATTCACCCCCAATCGGATTGTATGGTACGAATTTTGGTGTTAAGAAAATACCTAACATGATTTTAGAAATTACAGAAAACTTGTTCAACATCATATTTGTGTTTAATGTAGTAAATCCAAGTGTAATGAATAAAATCATCCAAATAAACTGTCATAATATCGAAAAGCACTACTAGACAGTTGCGCTGGTCCCCAAACTTTTGTATCAATAAGCTTAAGTGGTGATTAAGTGACATGACTAGAATTGTTATAAGGAAGTTGATGACTCTTCGCATATTGACATGCACCACAAACAGATGACTCATTAAAAGAAAAATCTAAATGATTAGACTTTAAGATAGACTTGAAAATTACTGAAGTAGGATGACCAACACGATGATGTCACTAAGAAGACAACACTTTGGTGCTTGACCCAACATAGCGAGGAGTATGATGGATAGGAACTGAAAAGAGACCTTATTTGCTTCTACCGATTAGAAGTGTTTTCTTTGTGTGTATGTCCTTAACAAATAAAATATTAGGGTAAATTTCCATGAACACATGATTATCACAAGTTTATCGCCTGAAACAAGGTGTTTGTTTATATGTGGGACATGTAATATATTTTTAAGAACAACAGGTCGACCAAGGCTTTGAATTTTAGACTGACCAACAGGACAGATATGTAAACTTGTGCCATTAGATACTTGGACTTGATCTTTTCCTTGGTAGCGTTCGGGTATGGACAAACGATCAAGATCACTCGTGAGGTGATCAGTTGATCCAATGTCAAGGTACCAATTTGGATCATTGTTGTAGCTTCCATATGTAGTGCTATTCCGACACAATACTCCACAATCTAATATGCATGATTAAACTGATTTATACAGTTTAAAGCTATGTGCTCGAATATACCATATACTTCACACCTCGAGCCTCCACCATATTCTCTTCCTCTATGATGCCCTCGACGATGGTTACCATTGTTATGATAATTTTATCGTTGGTTTTTGTTATTGTTGAAGTTATTTGTAACACCCAAATCTTCAAAACAATTTTTACATTTTCCAAAAACATACTTTCATTCATAAATATTATAAAAATGTCATTGTATCATAAAACATCCGTAGAACACATCCCAAGATCATAATACATAAAAACTCCTTGTGTGTGTAGTGATCATGTCGGCGCCTTCCCGCGATCCTCACTGGTACCTGAAACACATAACACAACACTGTAAGCATAAATGCTTAGCGAGTTCCCCAAAATACCACATAAAACACATATTAGCCACTCGAGGCTATAACTCTATGGACCCTCTGGTCCTAACTCTGTGAACCTTCCATTTCTAACTATATAAACTCTGGAACATACATAGCATAAATTACATAGAAATAATGTAGTGTATCACATCGTATAAATAACATACAAAATACTTTGTTACATAACTCTAATTACCACTCTAGGTAAAGTATAGTGAGAAGACTCACCTTTGGTATCTCGGATAATCTCGCACTCGAACACACAGATCTAGCCCCCACCTAAACACAAAACAACACTCTCAAATAAATAATGGCTCTCAAAGGCTAGATTAAATCCACTCTACAATTCCACAGAAGGGTAAATGACCATTTTACCCCTCCCTGGCCCTAAAAGTCCAAGGGTTGACCAAAACCCTAACAGTCAACGGAAGTCAATAGAAGGCAGTATGTGGCGCGTACCTTCTCTCTATGTGGGGCGTATGCCGGCGAGTCACAAACGGGCTCTCAACCCCTTACACTGCGCGTACTGAGAGTTACGCCCATCGTAAGTCTCAATTTCAGCCTTTCCTTTGTTTTTGGTCTTAAACGGTTAAGACACTCATTCAATTTCCAGATCTGACTCTTTCTAGACCTCTTATCCCATAAAGTCGGAACCTTTAAGGCGTCGCATGGCTGTAAAGGTCCCTACACCCTCTAGCACTTTTCCTTCTTCCTCAAAAGGCCTAGATCTCATGCATGGCTTAATATCCACATCCAAGATTGCATTTTTTGAACATACAACTCTTATAGTCCTGAAATATGATAGATCTAAGCCAATGGTGACCATTTGCTCATAAAGTCTCCATCTTGGGACTAAAAACCCTAGAAATTGGTCCAAGAAGCACACCACACAAATGACAAGTCAACATTTAAGCTTTTTACCTCAGGAAGAAGCTCCAACCTCTGAAAAGCTCAGATCTACACTTGCCCACAACTCCTAGCCTCCAAAATGGCCTCTTCTTCTCTTCCACCACCTAGAAGTGACACTTTGAAGCTTAGAATACCAACACACTTGCAAGAAACGAAGGAGGACTCTCTATTAGGGTTTCAGTCTCTAAAATGGGGCTGAGGCCAAGGCCATAACATTCCTTTTATAGTGCACAAGCCCCAAATTAGGGTTTACACCTGGGCCCGCTACGCCCAGCGTAACCCTGGGTACGCCCAGCGTACCCATGGGAGTCCGCGACCAAGATTAAGCACGCGAGTACGCGCAGCGTACCCTTCATTACGCCCCGCGTACTCACAAGCCTAACAATTCATTTAAGGGCTTACCTTGACAACTTGCGAAAAGGAGAAGGGTTTAAGAGACACACCTGAATTCGGGATGTTATATTATTATACCTATTGTTGCCTTGGGATTTTCGAGGGTTGCTTTTTCCTTGTTTGTTAATAGTATTGGCAGAAGATGTAAACTCAGTTTGTCCATTTATTCCTACTGAGTGAGCTTTATGTGCGATGAGATAGGTGTAGAATTCTGATAGCTTCACGTCTTGGCTGTTACTTAACATTATTGTTGTAAATAGATCCTTATAACCAGGTCCTAATCTGGCTAGAATATAGCCAGTGACTTCTTCATCAGTCATTGGGTGACCGATATTGGCCATAGTGTTAGCCAACGAAATCATTTTATGTTGGTATTTGGATGCTATCATGTCACCTTTCTTTGTAGTTGCGAGTTGTGTACCAATTTGGATAGAATTACCTTCGTGTTGGGCTAAAAACATAATTTGGCGAGAGGTCCATAGTTGACTGCGTAACAAATGAGTTGAGAGAGGACTTCTTCGGTCATGTAACATAACCAGCCTCCAATAATTGCTTGATTTTTAGTAACCTAAAACTCATACACAATGTTGTCTTCTTGTCTTGCTGCATTTCCTATGCCAACAGTAATCTTTGGCACTGGAACATTTGTCCTTCCATCGAGGTAGTCAAAGAGCTTGTAAGTTATTATTGTAGCTATTTTTGAAGAATTTATGAGTGTCACATGATGATTGACGAACTGCAAGAGAATAGAATGAAACACCCCAGAGATCAGGCTCTAATACAAAGTTAATGAACAAGATTGAATTAGCTTAACATCTCTCGCAGGAGTATAGTGTGTGTGTGTGTATGTATATATATATATATATATATATATATATATATATATATATATATATATATATATATTGAAAAATAGGTTAAAAACCAAAACCTACACTTAAAATCCAAAATCCATCAATATACGGGTTGAACCCAAAAACTGTAAAAACTGACCCAAGAGCTAAAAACCCCGATTCCATTAGGTTCCAAAAATCGAAATTACCGCTTTGGGTTCGTTTCACCCAAAATCGATCGAAACCTACCCGTATACACTTCTAGTTCAAAAAAATATGAAATATTTTGTGTAAATTTCTTGTAATCACTTAAAAATAAAAATTGAATATGGGTGTTGCTATTCACACCCAAAAACCAATTTATGAAAACCATTTTAACTTTTGACTTGGGTTAATAACCCGTTTGGACAAGGGTTACAACCATTTTAACTTTTGGGTTGGGTTAATAACCCATTTTAACATTACTGGAGCATGTTTAGAAGTTACATAATTGACAAATTATTACTAAATATATAACTGATATTTTATATTTAATATTTATAACTTCACCTTTTATATATATATATATATATATATATATATATATATATATATATATATATATATAAAAGCCCGTTTATTTTGGTCCCTTGTACAAGAAATTCATAGGGTTCAATAAACTCCACGTACCCTATTCCTGGAACGACACAACATAATAAAATGTCGCTTACATCCTTTTGACATGTCGATTACAATTTCCAAAATGCCATTTTTTGTGGTGCTGCCTACATCTTTTCTGTACTATTGCAATGACGCCACACCATCCAACATTAGGATTACACAAAAAAATTGGAGGCAAAGGAATTGAGGTGTATCTAAACGTTTTGTTTTATATTGGTTCCAGAAAATGGTGCATCGGGTCGACATGACCTCTCGTACGCTTCTTGAACATAAAGGGTGTCTATATTACCCTCTTCTGTCTATTTAGTATATGTATTTTTTAATTGCTTTTCATTTTTCTATACGCGTTCTCTTTATCTCATTGTATTTTATCGTAGTTAGGGTCTTGGTCGAATGCTTAAAGCGGGAGCGTGCCCGAAGATGACTTTTCCTTGAATTATATGGTCTCAACTGTTTTTTTTGTTACTTATATCATTATTACATTTTCTCTTATTTGTTGAAATCACTGAAGGAATTGATTGTCATATATTCTATTCGTAATATTAACATTTCATTTTTTGGTTTTTTTAAGCCAACTTTGCTAGGCTTTTGATTTGTTTGAAACTCATTCAAATTTCAAGTATTGTGATAGAATCTGGTCTATCATCTTCAGATCTTAATTAGGCGAGGATGCTTTTTAGTTCTTGGTTTTTATGGTTGATAATCTTCTAGGGATTTTGCTAGAACTTGCATCATCATACTTTATGTCTTTTATAAAGTTGGTGCTTCTTAATTTCAATAGCAATACTTTTAATCAATATATATATATATATATATATATATATATATATATATATATATATATATATATATAGCACAAATGGATGCTTTGGATGATTCAATGAAAATCAATGAAACAAATAAAGAATGAGTTCTTTGAATATTCATAACAAAGTATCTTTTTATGTGATTTTCAAGTCTGTTAATAAATATCCATACTATTTGGTTGGTTTGGTTTCAGACTGGTATAAACTAATAACATATTTGAAATTTTGTACAATGAAATGTGTTTAAATTATTCTTAACAAAAATTTTTACCAAGAGAAGATAAAGCCATTTGTTATTTGTTGCGATTGATGTGTGTTGCTAAATATACAGTTATCATTTTATTCATTATAATGATAACTTACCAGACAAACAAGTTAATGAAACAATAAATATGCATCTTATTTAATCATGGTTTGATGAAAATTGCTTCAATTCCATGAAACAAAACAAAGTTAAAGATAGAAGTTAACTCACTTTTTTTTAAATATATAAATAGGAGCTATTGTTGGATGCCTATAACTTGTTCAACAAATTGTCAAAGAAATTTTCATTGTGGAAATCACCGATTGTTAATTTGTTTGAACAGTGACATTTGACTTTAATTTAATGTATATATGTAAGTGGCTTGGGATGGAAACAAGGAAGGATGCTAAGAAACTTAAGATATTTGTAAAACACTTGTTACTTAAAAATGCTTACTAAACATATGTCACACCCCAAAACCGAGATGACGGAAACATTCGGTGGTGGAGGACATCATATATAATATCATAGCAATGCATTATAGTAAAACCAGTAACAATATACATTGCATTAATAAAATAGTTAATACATGTGTGTTCTTTGTAAAGTAGTATGATAGCAAAAATGTATAACAAAATAAAAGACGGGTCTGAACATGCTCCGTCTTCTCAAAAAAGTTGCTCGCGTACCTGTCTACTGGTTTCCTGAGAATACAAGTTATTTTGAAATAGAGTTTACTATAAAAAATTTGTTCTTGTTTTCGTGAAATGTTTGCATTTGTTTATTTAAAATGTTTGTAACTGACTAGTGAAAATGTTTGTATCTAACCTAGAAAATCCTATATTTCATGTCTTTAAATGAAAAGTAGCATTCTACCAAGGCCCAACTGTTTGTATGATCTTATTTCTTTGAAAGTAGTGTAAAATGTATGTTTGTACTTGAAATAGTATAAATGTATGTTTTTACTTTAAATAATATAAATGTATGTTTTCCATATTTTTAAAATTATCTTTAACCAAAAATAGTATGCATTTCTCATGTGAGAATATCATTGTATGAATGTAACAGAAAAGTGAAGACTCACCGTAGTAATTGTATAAAAGACACTACTGATGTATTAACTACCTTGAAAACCAAATGCTTAAATAAGGTTAAATGTGATTTGGTTGTAACCATGCTCGATAGACTAGTATATAAAACGACGTTCTTCAGACGTCGAAAATGATATGACATTTTCCACCCGTGGACCTATAGGTCCCACTGTAGCTAGCAGTGAGGTGTGGGATGATCAATCTCGTATAGATCTATACACAAACTGACGCTCTCCCTCCAATAGACTCCGGTTAAAAAACGTGACATAGCAAATGTATTTCTATATAATGAAGTAGTGGCTCACATTTTAGTTATCTTGTTTTTTTATAGTATGTAAGTTCCTTCTTGTTCTTGTAAATGACCAGTATGTTTTGTAATGAATAGTAACATTATGTATGTACTGACGCATATATTGCTTCTCTGTTCTAGTATTAGTATGTAGTGATCCTCTAAACTATACCTATTATAGTTTACTAGTATGTTCATTTGAACTGCTATTGAAAAGACTCAATTTGTCTAATGTGTACAACTGAGTTAAGCATAATCCTTGAAAATAATGAGATTTAATATTCAGGCATATATTTAGCAAGTATAACTATGATTTAACTGACAGTCGGACTAGTGATCCTACTCTTAGCCCACAACCAAACAATGAACATGAGTTAAGGTATTTAGCAATAGTCCTAAGTCCGTTAAAGCATACTTATACATAAATATGTACCCGCATATGATTTTGATAAAAACAGAAATCTAAAATAGTTTAAAAGGGCTTTAAAAATGGTTTTAACAATATTTAAGTATAAGAAATCCTTTGGGTTTATTTGTTTCCACATGTAAATGAATAGCACAATTATATTGTTTTCTACTTGTATTTTCCCCCTAAAAGCATTTAAAAAGTAAACTGTAGGGGTATGAAGTCACCTTTCGTGAGTGATTTGATTGAATGTTCGATATAGGATGAAAAGTTCTCAAGTGAATTCCCGAAGTACAAACGAGTCCTATTTAGTATATCATGATATATACGGATACATTTAGTGTTCATAATCATAAAGGTGGATAGGAAATAGCCTATGGTGTAAGAAACACTTACCAAAGAAGTGTTAGAATAAAAAATGGAAGGCTGGAAGGAGTTCACGTCTAGAAGAAGGGTTCACGGCACAAATCTAGGTGTTCACGGACCAATGATCTTGGAGAATGATGAAGATGCAACTGTTTATGACTGAATGTTCTTGAAGGGATGCATAACACTTGAAGATCCTAACAATATCCTAAGAATATTCAAAGGTGAGTGGATGATACTTGAGAATGAATGGTGTTTTGTAATTGAAGATCTTGAGAGATAGGAGGGGTTCACGACTGGAGATGACGAAGTGGGGTGAAATTCAAGGTTCAGCCCCTAAATAGGGTCCTAATTTGATGGGACACGTTAGTTGGGAACAGCACCGAAGGGACAAGACCAGAGGTTCACGGACGTGAACCACGTACAGAGGGGTTCACGGTCCGAAGTTTTTGGCCACACTGGGGTTCTTGGTTCAACTTGTTTCACTTCTTAAACATACAACACTTATAGCACAAGGTTTTTATACCTATAAATTATTACCCTGACTATATTAAGATAATAAAAAGAAATAAGTTTGACCTTTGATTTATGTATTTGACTTTAGTTGACCAAGTTTGACTTTCACAAGAGAGAAATTACGAGTTGTCACAACATATTTGTATAACACTTGTTTCACAAGATATTTCTAATGAATCGAGTTTGTTCAATTACATATTTGATTGCAACATGTATGTTATGACGGTTGCAAGATCTAAAAAAAAGCTTTTACAGTACCAAATCCTTCTAATTCATACTTAAATTTTTAGGTCACGTTGAAAGAAAAAGTAGACAAAGAAATCAAGATCAACGGGCAACCAAGGAGCAAGTTGATAAGGCCTTGAATCAAAATCAAAGATGGTATTTCATTATTAATTCTAATATCCGTAAACTGTAGTACATATTATATTTATAGGTTTTCTATGAGTTGAAAAAGGGATATCAGGATATCACAATGAATTTTCGTTTATTTGTTGATTATAACAATATTCTATACTTTTATTTTTCTTATTAATGCATCCTACGTTGAAAATATACCATTTATAGCATTTTACTTTCACCTTTTTGTATACTAGCACAAAATACTTTAAAAATGGTAAAAGAAAAACCCAAATTACCCTCTATGGTTCGTGCTTAGCATGGGCCTCAATCTTTTATAGTGTATATATATATATATATATATATATATATATATATATATATATATATATATATATATATATATATATATATAACGAACAGAACATTCGGCAAATCATTCGACGATAACCTTTCTATATCCGTTTAAATAAACGAAAATGAACACAAATTCTTATTCGTTTAGTTAAACGGACGAACAAGAATAATGATCTGATTCGTATATTTATGTTCATAAATGTTCATTTATGTAGTTTGTTTATGTTCATCCGTTTAATATTATTTATGTTCATATATGTTCAATTGTATTTAATTACATTACTATATTATATGTTTTTATATTCATATATGCTCAATTGTGTTTGTTTAGCTTTGTTCATTTATATTCGTTTAACATGTTCACGAACATAAATTAACAAACGTGAATAGGGTAATTTGTTAAACGAATGAACATGAACACAAAAACTCATTCGTTTATCCATATATATATATATATATATATATATATATATATATATATATGTGTGTGTGTGTGTGTGTGTGTGTTTGAATGTTCTAGTTTTATTATGTGGATTTCCTTCGTTTTTAACATCAAGCCTAACAGTCGTGTCTAGGTTACGAGTTTGTTAATTTATGTTCGTATACGTTCATTCGTTTATCCATATACAAATGCGTTTTATGACATTTATGGACTCTGTTGTACGTTTTATTGTCCAATTGACATAGGCAATAACACCTAAGGACATATTTCTTCTTCATTATTGACTTCTAAATTGGGCCTAAGCATTGGTATTGTTCCCTTACAAACCCATCTCATTTTATTCTTATTATTTTTTTCAAGAACCAACTCCCTTCTAGTCTCTATGGAATGGAGTTTTACCTTATCCTTAAACTCCTTTCCTGAACCAAATTTTATAAAAATTTAGAAGGCTTCACTAAAAAGAGCTTCATTATTCCCTTTGTATTGTTCTTATTGACATCTTTCTTTGACCATTAAACACTCATCTGATGATGAATTAGATACTAAAAGGTAAGTGTTAATCACTTGTACATCCTCATCATGTGTGCCTTCATCAACCACAATGTTAGACGCACTTCCAACCCAGTCCACATCTTTGTTGATATTTATTTCAGAGTCTTGCATATCAACATTAATGTCATCTAAGTCCACAAAAAAATCACTTTCATCATTATGACTCTCTAACTCACCAAACTCACCAAATCCATAATTAGCATCATCCAGTATATTATCCAAACCATTAGCACCATTAACCAAGTCCTTCTCCATATGATTAGTGAGAGTAACATTATTACCCAAATCCTTCTCCATATGATCAATGGGTGTTGGATCATTACCCAGTTCCCTCTCCACGTGATCCATGGCATTCTCCAAGTCAACAGTAGGCGTTGCATGCCACTTTAGGAATAGTCTCATTAAACAAGATGGAGGTTTAGAAATTTCCATAATATGGACTTTACTATGGGTTGGGGACATTAAATATGTGTGCAATGTAATTTTTTCATGCTCTATATATACGTCAATTAACTTATGCTTAGCCACAAAAGTCCCTAAATAACGAACATCTCCATCACTAGCGATAATAAATAACCCAAAATCAAAATTGCCAAAAGGCCTTTCAAAATTGATAGTAAAGTGGTTTACCTACTGAAGCATTCCCTGGGTCTTCCATCATCTCATCAATGCTATGAATGGAAAAGGTATCAATGTCCAGTAAATCAATAAATGTTTGTGTGACATCCACATTTTCACGGTCAGAAAAATCGATTTGTTTATGTTTTATTTTGAAAAACATAGTTTCTTTTAAAGAAATATGTTGCGGAATTTGTTCCCATAAAATCATGATAAATATATTATCAAAGAATTTTCGAAGAAATGTATTTTATTCCTTTTTAAAACATTGAGATGTCATTCTCAATATAGAAACATAAAAATAAACAGATCTTACATTCGTTTACACTAGTGATCTACATCTCCTTAGTCTCTCAGTGTAATGTAGCTTTGTATCGACACCTCAAATACAATTAAACTGAGTGGGTCAGGTAGGGAAACCTGGTGAGTACATAGGGTTTTCAACCCACAATGATAAAGTTATTATGTTTAACCATCAAACAATAAACCCAATTAACCATCCCTGTTATCTTCTTTATTCTTAAGTACCTTCCCTAAGAATCATATATTCATCATTATTTATTCCTAAGGATTGTCCTAAGGAATAGGCATAAAGTCCATTGTTTGCCTAATGACACAGCTGTCAATGTTATCCATTAAACACAACTGGCAATATTATTATTTAGGCACAGCTGTCAGAATTATGACATTCTCTATTAAGCGCAGCTGCAGATATTGTCCTTTAGGCGCAGCTGCCAGGGTTATGACGTTCACTATTAGGTGCAGCTGCCGATACTACTCTTTGAGCGCAGCTGCTAGGATGTTTAGGGTACATCATAGATGAAAACATCTACAGGTTTTGGCACAGCTGCCAATGCTCATCTATAGGGTACTAAGTCCATTGCTACCAATGTTCACCTATAGAGAACTACATCCATAACTGCCAATGTTCCTCTATATCAACTTTCATACCTTATCATTCATATAACCATGTTTTACCCAACATATTTTGTAGATATAAAATACATATACAACTTAAAGCATTTAAAACATGTATAAGATTGTACATCTAGCATAGATATCAAGTAAACATATAATATGCACACATAAAACGTAATTTATATAAAATACTTCATATCTATGTGTAAGATGAAAATAACTATACACTCACTTGTTAAAGTGATGATTCCAAACTCCGGCAGTGCTTCGCTTTTAACGATTCTATTTTCCTTCGACGAAACCTAACATTATTATCGCTAAGTTTTAGTCTAATCTTCATTGCGA
This sequence comes from Lactuca serriola, assembly GCF_051521515.1. Classification (NCBI taxonomy): domain Eukaryota; kingdom Viridiplantae; phylum Streptophyta; class Magnoliopsida; order Asterales; family Asteraceae; genus Lactuca; species Lactuca serriola. The sequence goes on from NC_136412.1 coordinate 144,926,312, forward strand.
CTAATTATTAGTCTAGATTCATCATTAACTCAAAGTCTACTTTCATGATCCATCAAGTAAGGAACAACCAAATAGGATCATATCGGAGGTAGTGTCCGTTTGGTATACGAAGTATACTGTTTGGATATCCCAATTTAAACACCTCACTAAATCACAGCCTAGACATCATCCTCGTAAGTAGATCAATTAGTATAACGACTTGGAATCACTGATAAATCTTGTTTATAAGTTCATAATAACGATAATGAACATAAACATAAGTTATACTTAAAGTAGGGTAAGCGTAACTCACTTACCGGGGGGTTTGGCTTTGAACTGGGCTCTGCGGAGGCAGAACTTTCGAGCCGAAAAGTTCTTTTTATTGGAGCCTTCGGGAACTCCGAGGCTTTCTTCTAGCGCTAGGGGAGTTTCCTAGGGGTTTAGGGGGGTTTGGGAGGTTTAGAGAGAGTTTACAGTGTGAGAGAAAGAGTGGAAAGTGTGAGAAATGAAGGCACCTTCGCATGCTATTTATAGGCTAAAATACTGCTTAACTCATCGATTTGGAGCCTCCAAATCGTCGAGTAGGTGCCACATGTCACCATCTTGTGGCAAGACTTGGTGAGAAAGTAATGACCCATATTAAGCCACGTCACCCCGTTCGCAGCAGCACCCTAACTTTCGCATACGAGCTTCGTTTTTGATGTTCTTTATATCCACACGTAGGTGGAGACATAATATACAACTTTCCTTTAGAGTCAGTTGGCTAATTCTTGACCGATTTTATTAGAATATTACAATGTTTACGACTGTGTAAAATTCATAACTTCGACATATGGACTACGTTTTCAATTGTCTTTTTATCGTTGAGCTCCTATTAATGAGATATTTAATTCTTATTTAGGTTGTGTTGGATAAAAATCGTTCGATCTAAAATTCGAATTCCGGGTTGTATACTTCTATGCGAAATCTTAGAAAAATCATATCTTCCTTATACACAGTTAGTTTTTGACACTATTTTTAAGCACAATCTCGGTTTAACATATATTACAACTTTCATCTATATATCTAAGGCTAAATAGTAGTTTATCAAAAATTCACCTTTTATTATTCTCGGTGCCATGCCGGTTTTGCCGTAAAACATCGACTGATCATAACTTCTTCATTATAACTCGGATTTCGACGTTCTTTATATGTACGGAACCTTTGTGACATATACTACAACTTGTTTAAGATTATCTATTCAAAATAATTTTCTATCAAAAAGTCATTTTTGATGCTCATTGTCTCTAAATTGACTAGCCCGAATCTGAGGCGTTACAATTATCTCCCCGCTTAGGATGATTACGTCCTGGAATCATCAATAAAATAGGGCTTGTATAATGACACCATACATTTTCTCGTCATGCTAGGTAATAATCTTAACTGCTATGTTTCTTCAAATAAATATATATCTCTTGGACTTCTTATTACATATGGTGCTCGGTCTTGCACCAGCTCTATCTCATGTTGGACTTTCAATTGCGACCTTTAAGTCACAATCTCGATCCTTATCGGAGACTCCTTCTTTTTACCAAACTTAAGATAAGTTATTTCCTTTAATTACCATAATAGACCGAAGGGTCATGTTCTAATTGATGGGTTTTGAGCATTCTAACACTTCCTAAGTGTACATGCAACCCTAATAAACCTTGGATCTATGTTTGTCTAAGATACATGCAAATAATTATTTTTCCAAGGTTCATATCCTAACTTGCATGGCATGGGGAACATGAATCAAATAAAGCTAGTAGAAACACTTACCTTGTAGTAGTAATTGATTGCTTGGAGTTTTAGAGCCTAGCACCAATAGTGTGGATGCATCAAATGGAAATCACAAATCACCACAAACTTGGAACTTTGAGTGAATAGTCACTACTATCTTTAAATCGGCCCTCACCTCAACAAGTGTGAACTAGTGTTAACTAGTGTTAACTAGTGTGATTTCAAGAACCAAAGCCTCCTTTATATAGTGTGATGGATTAGGGTTACATCCATGTAAACCCTAATACCCATGTCTCTTCATTTCCATGAGATCCATGGGTTATAGCTCCATGGAGTATCCATGGACTTTTCCATGCAAGCCTAGCCCATTCCAAATAAGCATTAGCCCACACTATATAAATATAGAAGCCCATATTTAATTAGTAATATCTTTGATCTCTAAATTAATCCTAGATTAATTATAGATCAATACTAATTAAATAATATGATCTTATATTAATATATTAGAACTTATAATATATTAATAAATCATAACTTGTACTATTCTCAAATATTATCCATAAATTGTTCGGGTGAAGTGCAACCCAAATGGACCATGTCGGGTCGGGTCAAGTACATACCAAATATAGTTATGGACTTAGACACTATATCCAACAGTCTCCCACATGGATAAGTCTAATAATTATAGTTGCAAGTATGACTTCAGGAACCAATCAGCAATCATAGCTCTTGAAAATCTGTTGAACTAGAACGCGCCATTTAGATAAGTGATCATATAATCCTCTGTTCAAGATATCAGCCAGACAAATACATGGAACATGGTCTTACTTATTGTCCAGCATTTGTTTACCGATTTCCGATTTGTTTGACATAGAACTTAACTGAACACATCAATTTAGTTCTGACCGGGCCCGGTACATAAGTCAAAACACAATCATCGAGGGGCCCTGATATCAGCTTGTAATCCTAGAAGGAACAGATAAACTTCGACTCATATGCTTGTTCTACCACTCATTGAATTATACACAAAGGCACGTTTTATAAAACCGAGTTACCAATGCGTTTACGTACAATCAATTCATAATCAACTCGTAAGTAACAAATCATATCTATAGGTTTGAAGACTTATATGATATTACCGTCTCACGATCACTCGAGATAAAATTCCATGAAGTGATTCCAGTGAGCGTGGGTTGAGTCCAATGCTTAGAACTTATGAGCACTCATGATTGTTGTAGCCTTGTCCAACACCTTAGACCTCTACAACCAATCATGAAAGTATTGATTCATACCTACTTCCGACATATGACCGACTGTGGAGGTTTGAATAATATGATATACCAAACATAATTATTCTGGAAGTCAAAACATGCAAAAGAAATATAGTAAACGATTGACAAGAGATAGCAACACTTTACTCATAAATAAAACACCTTTTATTCATCATCTAATGTCAATTACACTTTACAAATTTCATAATTTATCTAACTACTAAAACTTATATCATCCTTCAGCCCTATGCTCCGAGCATGCTGGAGATGCTTAACCCTACTTAGTCCCTTCGTGAGGGGATCTGCTGGGTTCTCATCCGATGATACCCTCTTTGCCACAAGGATTCCTTCTTCTATTCGATGTCTGATGAAGTGATATTTTCTGTCAGAGTGTCTGGATCTCCCATGATCTCTTGGTTCCTTGGCTAAGGCAAGCACACTATTGCTGTCACAGAAAATTTCCATTGGCTCTTTTATAGCTGGTACAACTCCAAGGTCTCCGATGAAGTTTTTTAGCCATATATCCTCCTTTGTTTCCTAGCTTGCTGCTATATACTCTGATTCACAAGTGGAATCAGCCACTGTCTCCTGCTTGGAACTCTTCCAAGTGATTGCTCCTCCGTTTAAGGTAAAGACCCAGCCCGACTGAGAGCGGAAATTATTCCTATCAGTCTGGAAGCTAGCATCACTATACCCTACAACTCTCAAGTCATCACTCCCACCGAAGGTAAGGACCTAGTCCTTAGTCCTTTGCAAGTACTTGAGAATATTCTTAACCACAGTCCAGTGTTCCTTGCCAGGGTTCCCCTGATACCTGCTAACCATGCTCAAAGCATAGGCTACATCAGGTCGAGTACACGTCATAGCATACATGATCGATCCTACAGCTGAAGCATAAGGTAGTCGACTCATTTTTGCTATCTCAGCCTCAATACTAGGGCTTTGTGTCTTACTCAATCTGGCGTTACTCTGAATGGGTAACTCACCTTTCTTGGAGATATGCATGTTGAATCTTTTCAACACCTTCTCCACATAAGTGCTTTGACTAAGTCCAATTAGTCTTTTACTCCTGTTTCTCAAAATCCTAATAGCTAGGATATAGGCAGCTTCACCAAGGTCCTTCATAGCGAAACACTTCCCAAGCCAAGACTTTACTTCCTGCAGGGTTGGGATGTCATTTCCTATGAGTAGTATGTCATCCACATACAGTACCAAAAAACTGACTATGATCCCACTAGCCTTGATGTAGACACAAGATTCATCTTCACTCCTTGAAAAACCAAATTCCTTGTGATGTGATTAAAACTTAATCTTTTAGATCGATTAGATCTTAAACAGGTAAATAATGATTAAACAGTAAGAACATGAAAATAAAGAACAAGTCAAGAATGAATCAAACGTGTCGAATGATTATAAAATAACCCTTATAAGAGCTCGATTAAGAACATCAACTGTAGAGGGTTGGAGGTTTACAAGAACAATGAAAGAAATCTGTAATACTATCGTAATGCTATCAATCGATCTATCAAAAGTTCTCCAATCATTAACCTAATATTCATGCAAGCATATTCTTATATAGTAAACCTCACAAGCTCACGGTTTACTATATTCTTATATAGTAAACCTTGTGATGTGATTAAAACTTAATCTTTTAGATCGATTAGATCTTAAACAGGTAAATAATGATTAAACAGTAAGAACATGAAAATAAAGAACAAGTCAAGAATGAATCAAACGTGTCGAATGATTATAAAATAACCCTTAGAAGAGCTCGATTACGAACATCAACTGTAGAGGGTTGGAGGTTTACAAGAACAATGAAAGAAATCTGTAATACTATCGTAATGCTATCAATCGATCTATCAAAAGTTCTCCAATCATTAACCTAATATTCATGCAAGCATATTCTTATATAGTAAACCTCACAAGCTCACGGTTGGACAGGCCCAAACCGGAGCACAAAATAAATGGACTAACAGTCGAGCCCAATGACGCGACACATAGACGAATCTTCAACCCAACACCTTGACTTTCTCATCAATGCAAAGATTCCATCTGCGAGGTGCCTGTTTCAATCCATAAATGGATTTCTCGAGTTTACACACTCTATTGGGGTACTCTATACTGACAAAACCCTCTGGCTGAATCATGTAAACATCTTCAGCCAACTTTCCATTAAGGAAAGCGGTTTTGACATCCATTTGCCATATTTCATAGTCATGAAATGCAACAATGGCTAACAGAACCCTAATAGATTTTATATTGGCCACTGGTGAAAAGGTTTCATCATAAGTGTGTACGTTACCATCCATGTCGGTCTTCTTCTTGAGGATCCATTTGCACCCTACAGTCTTACAACCTAGTACATTCTCAACCAAGTTCCAAACTTGATTGTCATACATGGATTGTATCTCGCTATCCATAGCCTCTTTCCATTTAGCAGACTTGGGGCCTGCCATGGCTTCCGTGTAGCTATTAGGTTCATCCGGACCTATTAGTGTCTCATCACTAATAAGTGTCTCACCTTTCGCAGTAATATGGAAACCATAGTAATGCTCAGGTGCGTTCCTAACTCTCGTGGAACGCCTTAGAGGTACAGACTCGTCAACTGGCTCAACAGGAGTTTCCTCCTCAAGTTGAGGGCTAGTGTTTGAAGTTCCTTCACCGCTTGACTCTTGAAGTTCTTCAAGGTCAATTTGCCTCCCACTGTCTCCTTGGCTTATAAATTCTCTCTCTCTCGAAAGACTCCTCTTCTTGCTATAAAGACCACATTATCACTAGGTCTGTAGAAGAGGTAACCAAAGGATCTTTGTGGGTAGCCGATGAAAATACACCTCTCGCTTCGGGGTTCTAGCTTATCATGAGGCTCGCGCCTCACAAAAGCCTCGCAACCCCAAATCTTGATGTGGTCTAGTTTAGGTACTTTACCAGTCCACATCTCGTGAGGAGTTTTGGCAACTTTCTTTGTAGGGACTAGATTAAGGATATGGGTGGCAGTCTCTAAGGCATACCCCCAAAATGAGATTGGTAGCGAAGCTCTAATACCCATGTCTCTTCATATAGTGTGATGGATTAGGGTTACATCCATGTAAACCCTAATACCCATGTCTCTTCATTTCCATGAGATCCATGGGTTATAGCTCCATGGAGTATCCATGGACTTTTCCATGCAAGCCTAGCCCATTCCAAATAAGCATTAGCCCACACTATATAAATATAGAAGCCCATATTTAATTAGTAATATCTTTGATCTCTAAATTAATCCTAGATTAATTATAGATCAATACTAATTAAATAATATGATCTTATATTAATATATTAGAACTTATAATATATTAATAAATCATAACTTGTACTATTCTCAAATATTATCCATAAATTGTTCGGGTGAAGTGCAACCCAAATGGACCATGTCGGGTCGGGTCAAGTACATACCAAATATAGTTATGGACTTAGACACTATATCCAACAGTCTCCCACATGGATAAGTCTAATAATTATAGTTGCAAGTATGACTTCAGGAACCAATCAGCAATCATAGCTCTTGAAAATCTGTTGAACTAGAACGCGCCATTTAGATAAGTGATCATATAATCCTCTGTTCAAGATATCAGCCAGACAAATACATGGAACATGGTCTTACTTATTGTCCAGCATTTGTTTACCGATTTCCGATTTGTTTGACATAGAACTTAACTGAACACATCAATTTAGTTCTGACCGGGCCCGGTACATAAGTCAAAACACAATCATCGAGGGGCCCTGATATCAGCTTGTAATCCTAGAAGGAACAGATAAACTTCGACTCATATGCTTGTTCTACCACTCATTGAATTATACACAAAGGCACGTTTTATAAAACCGAGTTACCAATGCGTTTACGTACAATCAATTCATAATCAACTCGTAAGTAACAAATCATATCTATAGGTTTGAAGACTTATATGATATTACCGTCTCACGATCACTCGAGATAAAATTCCATGAAGTGATTCCAGTGAGCGTGGGTTGAGTCCAATGCTTAGAACTTATGAGCACTCATGATTGTTGTAGCCTTGTCCAACACCTTAGACCTCTACAACCAATCATGAAAGTATTGATTCATACCTACTTCCGACATATGACCGACTGTGGAGGTTTGAATAATATGATATACCAAACATAATTATTCTGGAAGTCAAAACATGCAAAAGAAATATAGTAAACGATTGACAAGAGATAGCAACACTTTACTCATAAATAAAACACCTTTTATTCATCATCTAATGTCAATTACACTTTACAAATTTCATAATTTATCTAACTACTAAAACTTATATCATCCTTCAGCCCTATGCTCCGAGCATGCTGGAGATGCTTAACCCTACTTAGTCCCTTCGTGAGGGGATCTGCTGGGTTCTCATCCGATGATACCCTCTTTGCCACAAGGATTCCTTCTTCTATTCGATGTCTGATGAAGTGATATTTTCTGTCAGAGTGTCTGGATCTCCCATGATCTCTTGGTTCCTTGGCTAAGGCAACCACACTATTGCTGTCACAGAAAATTTCCATTGGCTCTTTTATAGCTGGTACAACTCCAAGGTCTCCGATGAAGTTTTTTAGCCATATATCCTCCTTTGTTTCCTAGCTTGCTGCTATATACTCTGATTCACAAGTGGAATCAGCCACTGTCTCCTGCTTGGAACTCTTCCAAGTGATTGCTCCTCCGTTTAAGGTAAAGACCCAGCCCGACTGAGAGCGGAAATTATTCCTATCGGTCTGGAAGCTAGCATCACTATACCCTACAACTCTCAAGTCATCACTCCCACCGAAGGTAAGGACCTAGTCCTTAGTCCTTCGCAAGTACTTGAGAATATTCTTAACCACAGTCCAGTGTTCCTTGCCAGGGTTCCCCTGATACCTGCTAACCATGCTCAAAGCATAGGCTACATCAGGTCGAGTACACGTCATAGCATACATGATCGATCCTACAGCTGAAGCATAAGGTAGTCGACTCATTTTTGCTATCTCAGCCTCAATACTAGGGCTTTGTGTCTTACTCAATCTGGCATTACTCTGAATGGGTAACTCACCTTTCTTGGAGATATGCATGTTGAATCTTTTCAACACCTTCTCCACATAAGTGCTTTGACTAAGTCCAATTAGTCTTTTACTCCTGTTTCTCAAAATCCTAATAGCTAGGATATAGGCAGCTTCACCAAGGTCCTTCATAGCGAAACACTTCCCAAGCCAAGACTTTACTTCCTGCAGGGTTGGGATGTCATTTCCTATGAGTAGTATGTCATCCACATACAGTACCAAAAAACTGACTATGATCCCACTAGCCTTGATGTAGACACAAGATTCATCTTCACTCCTTGAAAAACCAAATTCCTTGTGATGTGATTAAAACTTAATCTTTTAGATCGATTAGATCTTAAACAGGTAAATAATGATTAAACAGTAAGAACATGAAAATAAAGAACAAGTCAAGAATGAATCAAACGTGTCGAATGATTATAAAATAACCCTTAGAAGAGCTCGATTAAGAACATCAACTGTAGAGGGTTGGAGGTTTACAAGAACAATGAAAGAAATCTGTAATACTATCGTAATGCTATCAATCGATCTATCAAAAGTTCTCCAATCATTAACCTAATATTCATGCAAGCATATTCTTATATAGTAAACCTCACAAGCTCACGGTTTACTATATTCTTATATAGTAAACCTTGTGATGTGATTAAAACTTAATCTTTTAGATCGATTAGATCTTAAACAGGTAAATAATGATTAAACAGTAAGAACATGAAAATAAAGAACAAGTCAAGAATGAATCAAACGTGTCGAATGATTATAAAATAACCCTTAGAAGAGCTCGATTAAGAACATCAACTGTAGAGGGTTGGAGGTTTACAAGAACAATGAAAGAAATCTGTAATACTATCGTAATGCTATCAATCGATCTATCAAAAGTTCTCCAATCATTAACCTAATATTCATGCAAGCATATTCTTATATAGTAAACCTCACAAGCTCACGGTTGGACAGGCCCAAACTGGAGCACAAAATAAATGGACTAACAGTCGAGCCCAATGACGCGACACATAGACGAATCTTCAACCCAACACCTTGACTTTCTCATCAATGCAAAGATTCCATCTGCGAGGTGCCTGTTTCAATCCATAAATGGATTTCTCGAGTTTACACACTCTATTGGGGTACTCTGTACTGACAAAACCCTCTGGCTGAATCATGTAAACATCTTCAGCCAACTTTCCATTAAGGAAAGCGGTTTTGACATCCATTTGCCATATTTCATAGTCATGAAATGCAACAATGGCTAACAGAACCCTAATAGATTTTATATTGGCCACTGGTGAAAAGGTTTCATCATAAGTGTGTACGTTACCATCCATGTCGGTCTTCTTCTTGAGGATCCATTTGCACCCTACAGTCTTACAACCTGGTACATTCTCAACCAAGTTCCAAACTTGATTGTCATACATGGATTGTATCTCGCTATCCATAGCCTCTTTCCATTTAGCAGACTTGGGGCCTGCCATGGCTTCCGTGTAGCTATTAGGTTCATCCGGACCTACTAGTGTCTCATCACTAATAAGTGTCTCACCTTCCGCAGTAATATGGAAACCATAGTAATGCTCAGGTGCGTTCCTAACTCTCGTGGAACGCCTTAGAGGTACAGACTCGTCAACTGGCTCAACAGGAGTTTCCTCCTCAAGTTGAGGGCTAGTGTTTGAAGTTCCTTCACCGCTTGACTCTTGAAGTTCTTCAAGGTCAATTTGCCTCCCACTGTCTCCTTGGCTTATAAATTCTCTCTCTCTCGAAAGACTCCTCTTCTTGCTATAAAGACCACATTATCACTAGGTCTGTAGAAGAGGTAACCAAAGGATCTTTGTGGGTAGCCGATGAAAATACACCTCTCGCTTCGGGGTTCTAGCTTATCATGAGGCTCGCGCCTCACAAAAGCCTCGCAACCCCAAATCTTGATGTGGTCTAGTTTAGGTACTTTACCAGTCCACATCTCGTGAGGAGTTTTGGCAACTTTCTTTGTAGGGACTAGATTAAGGATATGGGTGGCAGTCTCTAAGGCATACCCCCAAAATGAGATTGGTAGCGAAGCTCTAATACCCATGTCTCTTCATATAGTGTGATGGATTAGGGTTACATCCATGTAAACCCTAATACCCATGTCTCTTCATTTCCATGAGATCCATGGGTTATAGCTCCATGGAGTATCCATGGACTTTTCCATGCAAGCCTAGCCCATTCCAAATAAGCATTAGCCCACACTATATAAATATAGAAGCCCATATTTAATTAGTAATATCTTTGATCTCTAAATTAATCCTAGATTAATTATAGATCAATACTAATTAAATAATATGATCTTATATTAATATATTAGAACTTATAATATATTAATAAATCATAACTTGTACTATTCTCAAATATTATCCATAAATTGTTCGGGTGAAGTGCAACCCAAATGGACCATGTCGGGTCGGGTCAAGTACATACCAAATATAGTTATGGACTTAGACACTATATCCAACAGTCTCCCACATGGATAAGTCTAATAATTATAGTTGCAAGTATGACTTCAGGAACCAATCAGCAATCATAGCTCTTGAAAATCTGTTGAACTAGAACGCGCCATTTAGATAAGTGATCATATAATCCTCTGTTCAAGATATCAGCCAGACAAATACATGGAACATGGTCTTACTTATTGTCCAGCATTTGTTTACCGATTTCCGATTTGTTTGACATAGAACTTAACTGAACACATCAATTTAGTTCTGACCGGGCCCGGTACATAAGTCAAAACACAATCATCGAGGGGCCCTGATATCAGCTTGTAATCCTAGAAGGAACAGATAAACTTCGACTCATATGCTTGTTCTACCACTCATTGAATTATACACAAAGGCACGTTTTATAAAACCGAGTTACCAATGCGTTTACGTACAATCAATTCATAATCAACTCGTAAGTAACAAATCATATCTATAGGTTTGAAGACTTATATGATATTACCGTCTCACGATCACTCGAGATAAAATTCCATGAAGTGATTCCAGTGAGCGTGGGTTGAGTCCAATGCTTAGAACTTATGAGCACTCATGATTGTTGTAGCCTTGTCCAACACCTTAGACCTCTACAACCAATCATGAAAGTATTGATTCATACCTACTTCCGACATATGACCGACTGTGGAGGTTTGAATAATATGATATACCAAACATAATTATTCTGGAAGTCAAAACATGCAAAAGAAATATAGTAAACGATTGACAAGAGATAGCAACACTTTACTCATAAATAAAACACCTTTTATTCATCATCTAATGTCAATTACACTTTACAAATTTCATAATTTATCTAACTACTAAAACTTATATCATCCTTCAGCCCTATGCTCCGAGCATGCTGGAGATGCTTAACCCTACTTAGTCCCTTCGTGAGGGGATCTGCTGGGTTCTCATCCGATGATACCCTCTTTGCCACAAGGATTCCTTCTTCTATTCGATGTCTGATGAAGTGATATTTTCTGTCAGAGTGTCTGGATCTCCCATGATCTCTTGGTTCCTTGGCTAAGGCAAGCACACTATTGCTGTCACAGAAAATTTCCATTGGCTCTTTTATAGCTGGTACAACTCCAAGGTCTCCGATGAAGTTTTTTAGCCATATATCCTCCTTTGTTTCCTAGCTTGCTGCTATATACTCTGATTCACAAGTGGAATCAGCCACTGTCTCCTGCTTGGAACTCTTCCAAGTGATTGCTCCTCCGTTTAAGGTAAAGACCCAGCCCGACTGAGAGCGGAAATTATTCCTATCAGTCTGGAAGCTAGCATCACTATACCCTACAACTCTCAAGTCATCACTCCCACCGAAGGTAAGGACCTAGTCCTTAGTCCTTCGCAAGTACTTGAGAATATTCTTAACCACAGTCCAGTGTTCCTTGCCAGGGTTCCCCTGATACCTGCTAACCATGCTCAAAGCATAGGCTACATCAGGTCGAGTACACGTCATAGCATACATGATCGATCCTACAGCTGAAGCATAAGGTAGTCGACTCATTTTTGCTATCTCAGCCTCAATACTAGGGCTTTGTGTCTTACTCAATCTGGCGTTACTCTGAATGGGTAACTCACCTTTCTTGGAGATATGCATGTTGAATCTTTTCAACACCTTCTCCACATAAGTGCTTTGACTAAGTCCAATTAGTCTTTTACTCCTGTTTCTCAAAATCCTAATAGCTAGGATATAGGCAGCTTCACCAAGGTCCTTCATAGCGAAACACTTCCCAAGCCAAGACTTTACTTCCTGCAGGGTTGGGATGTCATTTCCTATGAGTAGTATGTCATCCACATACAGTACCAAAAAACTGACTATGATCCCACTAGCCTTGATGTAGACACAAGATTCATCTTCACTCCTTGAAAAACCAAATTCCTTGTGATGTGATTAAAACTTAATCTTTTAGATCGATTAGATCTTAAACAGGTAAATAATGATTAAACAGTAAGAACATGAAAATAAAGAACAAGTCAAGAATGAATCAAACGTGTCGAATGATTATAAAATAACCCTTAGAAGAGCTCGATTAAGAACATCAACTGTAGAGGGTTGGAGGTTTACAAGAACAATGAAAGAAATCTGTAATACTATCGTAATGCTATCAATCGATCTATCAAAAGTTCTCCAATCATTAACCTAATATTCATGCAAGCATATTCTTATATAGTAAACCTCACAAGCTCACGGTTTACTATATTCTTATATAGTAAACCTTGTGATGTGATTAAAACTTAATCTTTTAGATCGATTAGATCTTAAACAGGTAAATAATGATTAAACAGTAAGAACATGAAAATAAAGAACAAGTCAAGAATGAATCAAACGTGTCGAATGATTATAAAATAACCCTTAGAAGAGCTCGATTAAGAACATCAACTGTAGAGGGTTGGAGGTTTACAAGAACAATGAAAGAAATCTGTAATACTATCGTAATGCTATCAATCGATCTATCAAAAGTTCTCCAATCATTAACCTAATATTCATGCAAGCATATTCTTATATAGTAAACATCACAAGCTCACGGTTGGACAGGCCCAAACCGGAGCACAAAATAAATGGACTAACAGTCGAGCCCAATGACGCGACACATAGACGAATCTTCAACCCAACACCTTGACTTTCTCATCAATGCAAAGATTCCATCTGCGAGGTGCCTGTTTCAATCCATAAATGGATTTCTCGAGTTTACACACTCTATTGGGGTACTCTGTACTGACAAAACCCTCTGGCTGAATCATGTAAACATCTTCAGCCAACTTTCCATTAAGGAAAGCGGTTTTGACATCCATTTGCCATATTTCATAGTCATGAAATGCAACAATGGCTAACAGAACCCTAATAGATTTTATATTGGCCACTGGTGAAAAGGTTTCATCATAAGTGTGTACGTTACCATCCATGTCGGTCTTCTTCTTGAGGATCCATTTGCACCCTACAGTCTTACAACCTGGTACATTCTCAACCAAGTTCCAAACTTGATTGTCATACATGGATTGTATCTCGCTATCCATAGCCTCTTTCCATTTAGCAGACTTGGGGCCTGCCATGGCTTCCGTGTAGCTGTTAGGTTCATCCGGACCTACTAGTGTCTCATCACTAATAAGTGTCTCACCTTCCGCAGTAATATGGAAACCATAGTAATGCTCAGGTGCGTTCCTAACTCTCGTGGAACGCCTTAGAGGTACAGACTCGTCAACTGGCTCAACAGGAGTTTCCTCCTCAAGTTGAGGGCTAGTGTTTGAAGTTCCTTCACCGCTTGACTCTTGAAGTTCTTCAAGGTCAATTTGCCTCCCACTGTCTCCTTGGCTTATAAATTCTCTCTCTCTCGAAAGACTCCTCTTCTTGCTATAAAGACCACATTATCACTAGGTCTGTAGAAGAGGTAACCAAAGGATCTTTGTGGGTAGCCGATGAAAATACACCTCTCGCTTCGGGGTTCTAGCTTATCATGAGGCTCGCGCCTCACAAAAGCCTCGCAACCCCAAATCTTGATGTGGTCTAGTTTAGGTACTTTACCAGTCCACATCTCGTGAGGAGTTTTGGCAACTTTCTTTGTAGGGACTAGATTAAGGATATGGGTGGCAGTCTCTAAGGCATACCCCCAAAATGAGATTGGTAGCGAAGCTCGACTCATCATGGAACGAACCATGTCCAACAAGGTTCGATTACGCCTCTCAGCTACACCATTCAACTGTGGTGTCCTGGGAGGTGTCAATTGTGAGACAATCCTACATTCCCTAAGATAGTCGAGGAACTCGGAACTAAGATACTTACCACCTCGATCGGATCAAAGCATCTTAATGTTCCTGCCCAATTGATTCTCGACTTCCTGTTTAAATTCCTTAAACGTTTCGAAAGTCTCTGACTTATGCTTGATTAAGTAGACATATCCATATCTACTATAATCATCAGTAAAAGTAAAATAATAACGATTAGCATCCCTTGTGGCATGTTTGAATGGTCCACACACATCCGTGTGTACAAGGTCTAACAAACCTTCACCCTTCTCACAAGAACCTGTGAAGGGTGACTTTGTCATTTTTCCAAGTAAGCATGATTCGCAACTATCATCTGACTTTAGGTCAAACGACTCCAAGACTCCATGTTTTTGGAATTGGCCTATGCGTTTCTTGCTTATATGTCCAAGACGACAATGCCATAATGATGCTTTATCCAAGTTATTATTAATAATAGAATCAATACACAATATATTATTTCCTAAGTTATCAACCTCAGATACTGTTTCATACACGCCATCACAAGGTAATGCTTTAAAATAAAGAACATTATTAAAGAAAGCATTGATCGAACCAACTTCATTATCAAATGAAAAGGTGAAACCTTGTTTATACAATGCATGAAAGGAAATAATATTTCTTACCATTTCTGGCGAATAACAACACTTATTCAAATCTAAACTAAACCCACTACTTAGCGATAAAGTATAAACTCCAATCTTGATGACAGGTGAAGCTTTCCTGTTTCCCATGATCAGGTTTATTCTTCCTTGCTCCACATCCTCACTTCTTCTTAGTCCCTGTAAATCAGAACATATATGAATACCACAACTGGTATCAAGGACCCAAGAATTAGAATGGGGTGAGTTATTAGATAAGATAGTGTAAATACCTGCGTGGTTGGGTTTAACTTTCCCATCCTTCACATCTTGCTGGTACTTTGGGCAGTTTCGCTTCCAATGAGCCTTTTCATGGCAATAGAAGCATTCAGCCTCTTTTGGGTCAAAAGAAGGAGTGATGAAACCTTTCTTGGTTCCACTTGAAGAAGAGCCATCAAGGGTCCTAACCTTGGTACCCTTCGAAGAACTCTTTCTCTTCTTCCCTCGTCCTTTCCCGATTGCCAAGACAGGGGCGGAGTTGGTAGGAGTAGGAGTAGTAACAACCGCCTTACCCTTAAGACCACTTTCCACGGTCTTTAAGAGTCCTTGAAGTTTGCTGAGTGTGACCTCTTCCTTGTTCATGTGGTATGTCATGCGGAATTGATCATAACATGAAGGTAAGGAGTGCAAAATGATATCTATTGCAAGCTCCTCAGGGAAGTTCACATTTAGTTTCAGCAAACGGTCCACAAATCTTAGCATTTTCTGCATGTGGCCCGTGATGGGTTCACCATCCTTCATGCGAGTTGTTATCATGGAGGAGATAATTTCATACCTCTCTTGTCGTGCACTTTGATGGTATCTTACCATCAGATTTTGGTGCATTTCATAAGGGTAGAAATCCTCATAGGACTTTTGGAGTTCCGCTGTCATCGTGGCCATCATGATGCATGCCACTTTCGTAGCATCCCTTTCATGTGCCTGAAAGTCAGTGATCTCCTGGGGAGTTGCAGTGGTCTCATCAATCTCCTTAAGCTCCTTGTTAAGGACATATTCTTTGTCCTCGTATCGGGTAATTATCCTGATATTTCTGATCCACTCATTGAAGTTGGATCCATCAAAAGTGACTTTCCCACACAAGTTCATAAGGGTAAAGGAGCCATTAGGATTAGATCTAGAAGCAGCATTGTTTGAAGACATCTGAATGAAGAGGACAAGATTAGTTTAGATATTAAGAGAGTCCTTAATAATACACCCAAATGTAATATTAAGGCTAGGATCCAATCACAATATATTATTACTTAGAAGAGGTATGTCGTAATCCAAGCCATAACATATTTGAAAGGTAGGTGAATGACGATTCACCAATTTCCACCAAAGTCTAAATATTAAAATATTTAATTTGGTTCTAAGAAACTCCTAGATTCTTTTGAGATTCAATGAACTTTTCAAAGGCATGTTTCAATCTGGAGTGTGCCCTCCAAGTTTTGTGACTGGAATGTCGAGGATCACAAAACGAGGTGTGAAGTAACCATGCAAATTACTTGGTACCCTTAATAAATTACCCCTCAATCGATGTTCCGGTTAATCACACACGCTCCATCGATACTATGATAAATATTAAGTCACCCTTTATCTACCTTGTTAAGTCCAAGTTAGTGTGCCGGTTAACCACACACGCTCCACTAACGACTTAGACAAAGTGTAAAGTGTAATTTCATGGA
This sequence comes from Lactuca serriola, assembly GCF_051521515.1. NCBI lineage: Eukaryota > Viridiplantae > Streptophyta > Magnoliopsida > Asterales > Asteraceae > Lactuca > Lactuca serriola. Next base: position 144,942,967 of record NC_136412.1, read on the forward strand.
TTAGCACCATATTCACATTTTTCCTAAAGTAACTAAGATTGGAAATTTAATAAAACATTTAGTTACTTTATAATATTCATCATACTTTTAATGAGAATGTATAAGTCCTTGTCTTACCCGTTCGGCTAACAACCCTCCACCAGTCAAGCAAGCGGTGGGTGAGAGTGGACACCCATTAAGCTGCCATTTTATAGGCAACAACCTTATACCCACCTTATAGACTGGCTTCGTGAATGAGGCGTACTAGCGATAAGACGACTTTATTCTTATACATATATATATTATTATTAAATCATAATACTATAAGTATAAGGATTGAATTTTAACTTTTAAAATTCTAAGGGTTGGAACTAAAGTTTTTAATATGACTTTACCTGTTCCAAAACTTGAGGGCAAGTTTTGTAAACTTTCAAAACTCTTCATTTCTTGTAACTTATGAGTTTAATAGAGTAATAAAAATGAAGACTCTTCATTTTTTCTAACTCTAGTGTTCTTTTAATGGGTTTAATTCATGTTACTTTTGGTTTTCCATAACTTGAGGACAAGTTATGGACTCCATTAAAACACATAATGATCATAAATTAATCTACCACATAGGTTACAAATAATTCCCATGATCACTAAACATCATAAGATCAAGAACATGAATATGAACACTTTCATTAATCAAAAATTACACTTAAAACTTTGTAATTTTGATAAGTAGTTGTTGTAAATGGATTAGCAAAGTCATTACACCATCTAAAACAAGTTTTCAAGTACCAAAACAGTTTAGGGTAATGTTTCTAGTCCATTTCCAGCAACTAAAGTCGAAAATCTACACTCTATGGCTCCTACTCGCCGAGTGCATGAACCTACTCGGCGAGTAGGTTGAAGATACACATGAACTCGGCGAGTCCCCCCATGGACTCGGCGTGGTCATCAGGCAGACAACAAGTTTTTCGACTTTCTCAACTATTTTGCATCAAGTATCAAACAAACAAGCCTAGGCTCTGATACCACTGATGGGTTTTGAGCATTCTAACACTTCCTAAGTGTACATGCAACCCTAATAAACCTTGGATCTATGTTTGTCTAAGATACATGCAAATAATTATTTTTCCAAGGTTCATATCCTAACTAGCATGGCATGGGGAACATGAATCAAATAAAGCTAGTAGAAACACTTACCTTGTAGTAGTAGTTGATTGCTTGGAGTTTTAGAGCCTAGCACCAATAGTGTGGATGCCTCAAATGGAAATCACAAATCACCACAAACTTGGAACTTTGAGAGAATAGTCACTACTATCTTGAAATCGGCCCTCACCTCAACAAGTGTCAACTAGTGTTAACTAGTGTTAACTAGTGTGATTTCAAGAACCAAAGCCTCCTTTATATAGTGTGGTGGATTAGGGTTACATCCATGTAAACCCTAATACCCATGTCTCTTCATTTCCATGAGATCCATGGGTTATAGCTCCATGGAGTATCCATGGACTTTTCCATGCAAGCCTAGCCCATTCCAAATAAGCATTAGCCCACACTATATAAATATAGAAGCCCGTATTTAATTAGTGATATCTTTGATCTCTAAATTAATCCTAGATTAATTATAGATCAATACTAATTACATAATATGATCTTATATTAATATATTAGAACTTATAATATATTAATAAATCATAACTTGTACTATTCTCAAATATTATCCATAAATTGTTCGGGTGAAGTGCAACCCAAATGGACCATGCCGGGTCGGGTCAAGTACATACCAAATATAGTTATGGACTTAGACACTATATCCAACACTAATGACCTCTCATCGTATGATGTAATGCTTAGACTCAAGTCTTTTAGAGTCAAATTCTAGACTTGACGACAACTTCCTTCATGCTCTAATGTGACATAATCATATTCTAACATATAGCACTTCTAGCTACAATCTCTTACAATGACCGTGATACTTCTATTGATCGTTCTGATTATCTTTCACTTTAACTGTTTGGCTTAAGTTAGATGCTACATCAAACTTGTTTCTCTAAACTAGGTAACATACTTATCTTAGTCAGACTCAATTTTACAAGACCACTAGGGTGGAAATAACAATCAACTTCTTAGTTATTAACGAAACAATGGTAAAGACATACACGAACAAAAAAGAATCAATTACTAGCTTCTTGGTAACCTTGTGACTTTCCCTAATCCAATTGCGAGTCATGTGCTTCCGATTATATAGGCCTCTACTACCTTTAACACCTACTCATGCTCATCCCAAGTATTGTCTCGCAATTCTCCAAGTTATTATCACAAAAACAATTTTAACAGATACAAATGTTTCGAAACAATCATATAATTGTCCCTATACGCTACTAGGACTTCTTCCATGCATATCTTCAATTATCAATTATGCTTCAACTCGGTTGGTGATGGAAATTTCAGAAGATGGGATAACTTCATGGATTATACCAAAAATTCTTTCTTTCCACCAATCGAAAGTGTACTTCTCCCATACTAGAGGTATTACCTGTTTAGATGCATTCTAAAGGCAATATATCACTCTTACGATATCTTTTGATAGGTGTCATTGACAATCGTAAACCTTCTCATTTCCTCTATTTGCTCAGTCTGCTATGAGTACTTATCATGACATTCTATACACCAAAGTAGGCGTTTGGTGTATCGAAACGAGAATATAGATAGAGAAGGTTTAGATGTGTAATCCGCCTAATTACTTCGAAAAGTTATACGTCGGTTCTAATACCGTAATTAAACGTTTAGAAATCTGAACACATAAAATTTCTAGATCCGTTCGACAACAGACCATAGATCCAATCAAACGATAGCATAAAGCATCACAAATCATTTAACCCATAAAAGCATTATAGGCATCTTCCATAATTAAGTTGGTGCTTGTGTCTATTCAGGTCTACTTCCTAAAATATATTAGACACACTCCACACGATCATCGCTTACCATTCTAAGCTTAAGTCTAGACATATATCCTTATTCCTAGTTCGCTTAAACTAATGCTCTGATACCAACTGTGACATCCCCATTTTCATGGTCAGAAAAGACCGATTTGTTTATGCTTTAATTGGAAAATAGAGTATCTTTTAAAGAAATATGTTACGGAATTCGTTCCCAGAAAAACATGATAAAAATATTATCAATGTATTTTTAAATAAATGTATTTTATTCCTTTTAAAGACATTGGGATGTCATCGTCAATACTGAAACATAAGCATAAACAGACCTTACATTCACTTACACTAGTAATCTGCTTCCCCTTAGTCTCTTAGTGTAATGTAGCTTCGTATCGACACCTCTGATACAAATAAACTGAGTGGGTCAGGTTGGGAAACCTGGTGAGTACATTGGGTTTTCATCCTACAAAAATGAGTTATTATGTTTAATCATCAAACAATAAACCCAATTACCCATCCCTGTTATCTTCTTTATTTTAAGTATCTTCCCTTAGAATCATGTATTCATCATTATTTATTACTAAGGATTGTCCTAAGGAATAGGCACGAAGTCCATCGTTTGGCTAATGACACAGTTGTCTTTGTTATCTATTAAGCACAACAGGAAATATTATTTTTTAGGCGCAGCTGCCAGAATTATGACATTCACTATTAGGCACAGCTGCAGATATTGTCCTTTGGGCGCAGCTGCCAAGGTTATGACGTTCTCTATTAGGTGCAGCTGCCGATACTACTCTTTGAGCGCAGCTGCTAGGATGTTTAGAGTACATCATAGATGAAAACATCTACAGGTTTTGGCACAGCTGCCAATGCTCATCTATAGGGTACTAAGTCCATTGCTGCCAATGTTCACCTATAGAGAACTACGTCCATAAAATGTTCCTCTATATCAGCTTTCATACCTTATCATTCATATACCCATGTTTTACCCAACATATTTTGTAGATATAAAATACATATACAACTTAAAGCATTTAAAACATTTATAAGATTGTACATCTAGCATAGATATCAAGTAAACATATAATATGCACACATAAAACGTAATTTACATAAAATACTTCATATCTATGTGTAAGATGAAAATAACTATGCACTCACTTGTTAAAGTGATGATTCCAAACTCCGGCAGTGCTTCGCTTTTAACGATTCTATTTTCCTTCGACGAAACCTAACATTATTATCGCTAAGTTTTAGTCTAATCTTCATTGCGACTAATTATTAGTCTAGATTCATCATTAACTCAAAGGCTACTTTCATGATCTATCAAGTCAGGAACAAGCAGGTTGGATCAAATCGGAGGTAGGGTTTGTTTGTTATATGAACTATACTTTTTGGAAATCCCACTTTTAACACCTCACTAAATCATAGCATAGACATCATCCCCATAAGTAGATCAATCAATGTAACTGTTAGATTAGTGTCTAACTCCATAACTATATTTGTTATGTACTTGACCCGGTTGTAGCATGGTCCTTTTGGGTTGTCTTCACCAAAGCAAGTAGACCGGATGTTTAGTGGAGAAAGAGGTTATTATGGTTTATTAATATATTATATGAATAATATATTAAAAGAGAAATCATATTAGTTAATTAATATTGGTCAGAAATTATTTAAGAAAATAATTTTTTGATCAAAAGATATAAATTGAACTAAGGGGACTGGAATTACAGTTATATGATAATTGGATTGTGGGTTGTGGATCGTCTGGATAAAGGAGTGGAAGAAATTAGGGTGGAAGTCCACCTTGAAATCGTCCAACACCTTATTCCATAAGGTTCCAATGGCTTGTTTAAGGCCTAAGCTATCACATTAGGGTTTTGGCTAAAACCCTAGCAGCACACCTATATAAGGACCCCTAGTACATCCAAAACCAGCTACCACTTGAACCCTAGAGTCCTTAGAGCCAATTTTGAACCTCTATCATCTCTCTCCAAGATCATCCTTCTTTCCTTGGTGTTTATGATTGATTAGAGGTATTACATTTGTGATACTAGGCTCTCAAAGCTTGAAGATTCTTGCAACAATCAAAAGGTAATCATTTGAACTTCTTTAGTCATAGATTTCGATTTTGATATGCTACAATTAGGGTTTATAAGCTTTGGATAATTTGCATGTACAATACAGAAACATAGATCCAAAGCTTTAGTGTTTGCATGTACACCATAGGATTGTTGTATTGCTCAAAACCTATCAGTGGTATCAGAGCCTTGCTTGGTTTCTATTGTATTTGATGCATTACATGATTCTTCATTGCTTAAAATCGAAATTTCTGCATTCTGCCTGCCAAACTCTTCGAGTCACCTAATGAACTCGACGAATCAAATAAACTCGACGAGTCCAGATGATGACTCGGCGAGTCAGAGAGTCAGACAGAGGAAATTTCGAGATTTTGGCCTATTTGGACTTGAGATAATTACCAAAAAACATTTCCGATTGATAAAATCCGAATTTTATTAATATGATGTGATTATCCTTACCAAAATAGAAGATAATTATCAATTAATTAGATAATTATTGCCTTATATTATAAACTTTAATTATTTGAATTATTTGAAAGAATTATCTTACCATGGTATTGGAATAGGTCAAAATTAGATAATCACCAATTAATTGTTTAATTATATTATTTGAATTTTGATCTAGAAATTTTGAAAAGTTTCAAAACATGCCCTCAAGTTTTGGAATTTGAATTTTGATTAAAAACTTTAATTTTGAAATATTTAAATTCTAAATCCCAGAATTTTACAAGTTTAAAATTCAACCCTTATACTATTATAATATTTTAAGAGTAATGATTATGTATATATATATATATATATATATATATATATAAAAGAGTAATGATTATATATATATATATACAAATATATATATATATATATATATATATATATATATTTGTATATATATATATACATATATATATATATAAGATTAATGCTAGTTTTACCGTTGGTAGGCCTCATTCACGAAGCCGATCTATAAAGGGGGTATAAGGTTGTTGCTTATAAAATTGCAGTTTAATGGGTGTCCACTCTCACCCACTGCTTCCTTGATTGGTGGAGGGTCGTTATTGATGGTTTTTGAGCATTCTAACACTTCTATGGTGTACATTCAACCGTACAAACCTTGGATGTATGTTTTACTATGATACATGCAAATTTTATTTTCCAAGGTTCATAACCTATCTAGCATACATGGGGAACTTTTAACCATAAAAGCTAGTAAGAAAAACATACCTTTTGTTTCTTGAATTCCTTTGAGATCCTTGTGAGCCTAGCACCCCAAATGTGATGCCTCAAATGCTTCACATAACACCAAATACACTTGGAATAACTTAGAGAGAAATGCAACACACCTAGAAATCAGCTATGCCCTCTTGTTCTTTTTAGTGGCCGATTTTCGTAGCTAACATATCCTTTTTATAGTGTGCCAATTGTAGGGTTACACCATGCATACCCTAAATGACATGACTTTCCATTTCTTGGATCCATGGGTTCACAACAACCATGGAGCGTCCATGAAGCATCTCATGAATTTTAGCCCAACTCAATACACCATGGACTACAAGCCCACTATCAAAGAAATGGATGATTACATAATTATCCCATATATTTAATTAGTCTCCTTTTGTTCACAAAATGAATTCTAAATTAATTCTTGATCAACACTAATTAAATAATACTATTAATATATTAGAACTTATAATATATTAATAAACCATAAGTGTCTTTTCTCTCATTTTAGTGTACCTAAGTGCATGATGCCATGCAACCCAAATGGACCATGCCAAACCGGGTCAAGTACATACCAGAAATAGTTATGGACTTAGATACCTTATCTAACAGTCTCCCACTTGGATAAGTCTAATAACTATTACTGTTAGTATGACTTCAGGAACTAATCAGCAATCGTAGCTCTTTCAAGGTCTCTCGGAATTGAGATAATGATGATACCCCATTTAAGATAAGTGATCATTAAATCCTCTGCTCTCATGATATCCACTGGACAAATACATGGGACAATGTCATACTTATTGTCCAGCTGTTTGTTTCCCGATTTCCAATTTGTTTGACATAGAACTTAATCGAACACATCAATTTAGTTCTGACCAGGCCCGGTACATAGGTCAAAACAAAATCATCGAGGGGCCCAGATATCGCTTCTAATCCAAGAAGGAACAGATAAACTTCGACTCATATGCTTTTTCTACTACTTGTTGAATTATACACAAAGGCATGTTTTATAACAGCGAGTTACCAATGCGTTTTCGTACAATCAATGTATAACCAACTCATAGTCAACAACTCATATCTCTAAGTTTGAAGATTTATATGATATTAACATCTCATGATCACGCGAGATAAATTCCATGAAGTGATACAAGTGAGCGTGGGTTGAATCCAATACTCAAAACTTATGAGTACTTATGAATGTTGTAGCAATTCTTTGCTATGTCCAACTACTTGGACATCTACAAGACAATTTCATGACAGTCTTGATTCATATCTACTTACAACATATGACCAACTGTGGAGAATTTGAATAAAGTAATTATTCTGGAAGTCAAAACATGCAAATTTGAAAAAATAGTAAATAATTGACAAATATAGCAACACTTTACTCATAAATAAACAACTTTTATTCATCATCAAATGTCGATTACATTTTACAAGTTCCAGAAATACCTATCGAATCTATAAAACTAATATCATCCTTCAGCCGGATGTGCCTCGCATGTTGTAAATACTTAACCCTACTCAGTCCCTTCGTGAAGGGATCTGCTGGGTTCTCATCTGATGATGGCCTCTTTGCCATGAGGAGTCCTTCTTCTATTCGATGTATGATAAAATGGTATTTCTTGTTGATGTGTCTAGATCTCTCGTGATTCGTTGGTTCCTTCACTAAGGAAACTGCACTTTCGCTATCACAGAAAATTTTCCATAGGCTTCTTTATAGCTGATACAACTCCAAGATCTCCAATGAAGTTTTTCATCCATATTTCCTCCTTCGTTGCTTCAGTCGTTGCTATGTACTCTGAATTACAACTCGAATCAGCTACTATCTCCTACTTGGAACTTTTCCATGTAATTGCTCCTCCATTTAAGGTAAAGACCCAGCCTGACTGAGAGTGGAAATTATCTCTATCAGTCTGGAAGCTAGCATCACTATACCCAACCACTCTCAAGTCATCACTCCCACCAAAGGTAAGGACCCAATCCTTAGTCCTTCGAAGATACTTGAAAATGTTCTTTATCGTAGTCTAGTGAGCCTTGCCAAGGTTCCGCTGATACATGGTGACCATGCTCAAAGAAAAAGCCACATCAGGATGAGTACAAGTCATATCATACATGATTTAGCCTACAACGGAAGCATACGGTACTCGACTCATTTCAACTATCTCAGCCTCTGTACTTGGGCTCTAAGTCTTACTCAGCTTGGCGTTACTCTAGATCAGTAAATCTCCTTTCTTAGAGTCCTACATGCTGAACCTATTCATCATCTTATCCAAGTAAGTACTCTAACTAAGTCCAATTAGTCTTTTACTTATTTCTCTTAATATCCTTATCCCTAGGATATAGGGAGCTTCTCTAAGGTCCTTCATAGTAAAGCACTTCCCTAGCCAGGAGTTCACCTCCTGGAGATTTAGGATGTTATGTCCTATGAGCAGTATGTCATACACATACAATACCAAAAAGATAACTATACTCCCACTAGCTCTGACATATACGTAGGAGTCATCTTCGCTTCTTGTCACACCCCCAAAAACAAGAACGGCAGAAACGTTCTGGGGCAGAGGACGTCATGTATAGTATCACAATATAGAATAATAGTAAATAAGCAAACAACATCATCCATTGCATTAATAATATAATTTTAATACAAGTGTTTTCTATGGTTTATAAGACACCAAAATATGAATCAAAATAAAAGATGAGTCTTGTATGGGCTCCGTCTTCTCAAAAGTTGGCATTGGTACCTGTGTATTGATGACCTGAGAATACAAGTTATTTTGAAAGAGTTTATCAGCATTAAAGCTGGTGAGTTCATAAGTATTTAGTGTCATAATTTGTATGAAAATGTTTGTAAGTGTTTGAATGTAAAAGTATGTAAAATGTTTGTAGTAATTGTTTGTATATCTTAGAAAATCCTATATTTTCCATTAAAAGCAGCCTTCTACCAAGGCATCAAGTGTATTGTATGTTTGTTCATTATAAAAGTGAGTATTTTTCCCAAACGTGACTATCATTAGTGAAAATATAGTTTTACATTACCCTTTATGTGACGAGGTCACAAGGTAGATGTAATGGGAAAATATTGAAGTTATGTAGTATAATAATAATATAACTACTATTGTACTAACAACCTTAAGCCAATTGTTTAATTAAGGTATAATGTGATGTAATTGTAACCATACTTGATCGACCTAGTGAAACACGACACTCGAAGACGTCGAGATGTTATGACATTCGTCACCCTAAGAGCTGCAGGTCCCACTGTAGCTAGCAGCAAGGTGTAGGACGGTCAGTCCAGTATAGATCTATACACGAATTCATGCTTTCCCTTCAGGAGACTCTGGATACAAGACGAGCCATGACCGAGATGCCATGCCCCAAAGTAGTGTCTCACATTTATGTTATAGTGTGTATGTAGTGTATGTACTAGTGTAGTGTATGTCTCCCCTGATTCTCATCATAGTAAGTTCTCTAGTATAGTATATAGTGTGTATGAATAGTATGTACTAGTGTATGTTCTCTCTGTCTAGTGAGTAGTATGTTTAGTTGTATATTGTAGTGTATGTATTGTTTACAGTATGTATTGACTCATGTATGAACTGACTCTTTGTATGTTTCATTGTACTAGAAATAGTAAGTAGTATACCTCAAAACTATACCTATTATAGTTTACTAGTAATTTTGTGTGTATATCTGAGTGTATTGAAATAAGATAACAAGCTTTTATATCTATACATATGTACGTGATATATAACTAAGGATCAAACGACACTCGGACAAATAATAGGGTACCCTAAGTCCACAACCAAACAAAGAACAGGAAATAGAGTGTATTATCAGTCCTAAGTCCTTCAAACCTTACTTATATAACTATAAATGTATTGGACATGATTTGACAATATAAGAGTTTAAAGAATTGAAAGTAAAGATTTGTAAACTAAAACTAAGTTTTATAAAGGGTTTAACATGTAAAAGTGTTTGATAATCATTTGCAAGTAGTTTTGTTGACAAAACAGTTTAAAGTATAGTAAATCCATTTGTGTGCTAGTTATTAGTTACATGTGATTGATATAATAACTAGTATGATTCAACTTGTACTCCTCCCCCCCATAAAATCATTTAAAAACATTTAAAAGGTTAATTAAGGGGTATGAACTCACCTGTAGTGAGTGGATTGTATGGAAGTGTTGGACAAGGTACTTGGTGTCAAGTGAAGACTTAAACACCCTACAATGTGGAAAACACTTTGTTCTAAGTGATAGAAGGCCATTGGGTTGCATCAAAGGAGTGTAAGGTCTTGCATTGGAGTTTTCGGCCCAAGGACCAAACCTTATGGAGTGTACGACCTAGGGTTTGCGGCCCTAGTGGGTTTACGGTCGTAAACCCATGGCAAACTCCACAAACTCGAAGTTTAAGGTCCTTAGTTCAATGGTGAATGGTTCTAGTCCATGTTCTAAGCATTTGGAAGGAAGTTAGGGCACATTGCACCCCTTCATGGAGTTTACGGCCTTAGGAGATGCCTTGGCTGTAAACTCTCATCCATTCCAGATTTCATGAAGTTTGTAAGGTGTAAACATGTTCATTCAAGCACACAACAAGCTAGGACAAGAGTACTTACAATATAGAACCTTGTTTGGGTGTTTAAGGTCCAACAACACTAGTGTGTGTTCTTGGTGTTCTTGGTGTTTTGAAGAACACTTGAAGATCTATGTAAAAGTGAAGATTTCATGGATGAAATGGTGTATAACAACTAGATGAAAGGTTATAACAACAAATCAAGAGTAGAAACACTTACATTTTTGGAAGATTGGAAGAAGAGTGTGATGATACTTGAGAGAGAAAGCGGGAGTTCGTGAGTTAGGAAGTGAAGAATGAGAGAAATTGGGTGTACACTCATGCTATATGCATGATTTTGCGGCCAGAAGGAGTTCACGGCCCAAACCCCATTTGTTTGGTTGTGTACACCTAACCAAGGTGTTGGTTGATTTGTTGATGCCCCATAATCCTAGAATATACTTCCTTTTATTCGATCATTTGAAGAACAAATATTAAAAACACTCAAACGGACTTTAAACCGGATAAAAATTAGCAGAAACATATTTGACTTTTATTGAAGTGCTTGAATGTAGGGTTTGTACGAATGGAAATTCTAGGTTGTCACACTTCTCGAGAAACCAAACTCTTAGACCTTTTCATTGAAACAAAGATTCCAGCTGTGAGATGCTTTTTCTAATCCATAAATGGATTTCTCAAGTTTGCACACTCTATTTGGGTACTCCGCACTGACAAAACATCCTCATCCAGCTTTCCATTAAGGAAAGTGGTTTGGACATCCATTTGCCATATTTCATAATCATGAAATGCAGCAATGGCTAGCATGACCCTAATAGACTTTATTTCGCTACCGGTGAGAAGGTTTTCGGTGATGGCTAGCATGACCCTAATAGCCTCCTTCCATTTAGCAGACTCCGGACCTGCCATGGCTTCCTTAAAGTTGTTAGGTTCATCCAAATTTACCAGTGTACTATCACTGATAGTACACTAGTCTGTAGAAGATGTAACCAAAGGATTTCTATGGGTAGCCAATGAAAATACACCTCTCACTTCGAGGTTCGAGCTTATCTTGAGTCTCGCGTTTCATGAAAGCCTTGAAACCCCAAACCTTGATGTGGTCCAAATTGGGAACTTCCCAGTCCATATCTCATGAAGTGTTTTGGCAACCTTCTTTGACCACAAATCACAACATTCAACAACCTAATGCATGACCCTCGCATTACATTTAGCGCACCTCCTTGTATGCCCAATGTACTAGTCGGGAGTCCAAAAACCAATATTTTGCTCTTAATGGGTTTATTTAAGATGTCCAAAATATAGATCTTGCCCCAAGCCAAGGTCTTAACCAATATAGTTTCCAACTTTACTCACAAACACGACTTATTGGAACTCAAAACTTAAAGAAAAACTAAATAAGAGCTTAACACATGCATGGACCAAAATCTTACATAAAATATCCACTTTTATGAACAACGGACCTTATTGAAGCTGACATCTAACATCCACTACTTCTGGAGTAGATCAAAAGCTCACATTTTCATCAAGGGACTTAACAATGCCAAAGAAATCCATAATGCAGATCCAACCACAAAGATCATCAAGGTCAAAGCTTTTACCTTTGGAAGCTTGCAAATGGAAGGATACTTCTAGATCAAGAAGCTCAAGAGATAGCTCTAAATTATTCTCTTATTCTTCTTCTCAAGACACCCATCAAGCACGTACCAAGTTCAAAATCACTAAATTGCACTTACGGTCCGATTCTATGGTTAAAAATAGGTGGAGGCTGAAGGTATTAAGTTTTGGTAAAGAGAAAATGAGCTTAAATAGGGTCAAAATTCCTGAAATAGGGTTTGCATGAATCTAGAGTACGCCCCGCGTACTCCTGACAAGATTGTGATCCTTCTCCTTCGGATGCCCAGTGTACACCAAAGTATGCCCAACATATTTACCATCGCATCATTACACCCGACGAACTCCCTATGTATGCCCTGTGTACTAGGGTTCTACCTTACACCTTTCAACCTTCTGAAGGCCATAACTCCTTCATTATAAGCCTGATTCCGACTATCCTTATATCCACGAAGAGGTAGAGGGGAGCTCCATGCTTTTACCAACTCATACTTGCCTTAAAATATCCCAAAAAAAATCGATTTTCCATAAAACTCCAAGCTGACACTTTAACAAAATACCCCTTGGCTCCGAAACGCGAACCGAACACCCAGATCATCTAAATTACGTCACTCACACCTAAATGGGAAAAGATTAAGAAAAAAAAGCATTACTATTCTCCCCCGCTTAAATTAGATTTTGTCCTCGAAATCATTCCTTACCATCCCAGGCGCCAGATGGATTGAGCAAGAAAATCACAACCCCGAGATACAACACCCTTCCCAAGGTATTAGATCCCAATCCTAGCGGGGCTCTCCAAACCTGAAAATGAACGAATCCTTTCCTAGCCTAAAACAATCCCATGCAGAAATCCACATCCACTCATCCTGAAATCTAAAGTCTCGAATTGGCTTGACTCCCTGATAGACCACCTGTATGGAACCATTGCTAATTCCATTCCATTTATCAATCAAACTGACTACTCAACTTTTGATTACCTGAGATTCCTACTAGAAAACAGACTAGCAGACCATATGCTACTGCCGACAACCTTTCACTTGAACAGAGGGACTAGATATTCCATCGAGAGAATGTTAATCCTGATGATAACAATTCCTTGAATAATGTGAGAAAATTGGGAAACAAACCTTCTAGTGCGGAACAGGACATTGCTTCCTTTAACTGTTGAACCCTCATATAGCTATTGAGATTCTGAAACCCCATACCTTTCTAACTACCACACAGATAGAACCAATCCAAAACATAATCACAAGAGCCTGATCTACCATCATAATAGAAACTATCCTTTAACCCTAAACCCTTCAACTGATAGCCTTGGCATACATATTCCTTATTCACATCCTGTTGCAAAGAAGACCTTACACAAAAAACCCCTTGCGATTCCCAACATGAGTTCCCACCAAGAACCAACTTGGTACCCAATTCATAACCCAAGATCCAAGGATATATAATTGCATTACACCTGAACCTTCTAATTCACAACAACCTCTAACTAAACGGAGATATAGTGATTCTGTAACCATTGTTGGCGCTACCAGTCTTGCATCTGGTCCTGTCACCAGGTTCCCAAGAGTCCAAATGACAAGGATGTCCTAGCGTAATCATCCATCTACATAACTTACTGACCACACACTCAATCCTGCAAACCAGGATCCAATACTTTGACCCAACGTTCACTATCGGGTTCTACATGCATGCCATAAACATACGGACCTCTCCCTCGGGCCCCACCCAAATTATACCATGGAGTGGCCTCGCCCACGGGTCCCACCCATCTCGAACTATACAGGCCAGACTTGGCCTCGGACTGCAATGGTCCTCAACCTAAAACAGTGAAAAGCTCCCTAGCAACCCCAACCGTCGTGCCCAAGGCACCAACGATGGTCTTACCATTCTGAAACCTTCACAACCCTACTCATCATGAGTCAATACCTGCATCCAACTACATCTAATCAGGTGTTTGGGTGATGCTCTGAACCCCAGAGCCTTCATCATAAAAGAATGGAAAATGAGGCTCTAACATAACCCTTAACCTGAATCCATCCACAAGCCTGCTATACAGAAAACACTAACTAGCTGTTGGGAGTTTCTTAGACTCCCAACTCACACAACTTCAATCCCAACAGCCACTAAGGTCGTCTCTCCCCCTGAGTAGGATGCGAAACTTACCCTAGTTTCATACCCGATCCAACTTCCAAAAATTTTGATCGATACTCTCCCAGTTGGACTCATCGAATCTCTCATATCCCACGAGACTTGATGGACTCCCAACCCATCTATCTTCATATACATGGAACTATTATGATCTGCGCTTACCGATACTAGCATTCCCTTGTCAAACCCATTGATCGCCCAACTCCTGGAATCTAGAGGAATACTCTTTGAAATCTTTGCAAATCCGATACTCACAGCCACCTACCATGACACTGCTCCAATTCCTTAATTCCTTTATGTTGGTGACCTGTTACATAACCCTTTCTTGGAATTGGAGAATCTTCAAACCAACTTCCCATGCTCAAATGAATCTCTGAATTCTAAGCATCTATAATCTTTGCGATAATAAAATCCCCTTGAACTTCCAAAGGCCTAGCCACTCATGCGACTACTACCCCCATCTTCTTACTACCGCTCCTCCCCTAGCAACGGCAGTGGTTGAACTCGAAGGCTCTTTTGAGGACAACTATTGATCATACTAGAACAGATGCTAACACGATTGAACTCTGACTTCATTAGAGGACTAAGAATCTAATCTAACCATAAGCCTTCCACACAATACCCTTGAATTGAACCCACCAACACATTGGAATAACTACCAAACAAACTAAAACCTGCTCAGCAAGATATGACCCACCAACGACTCTCAGCATGCAAAATGGCATATAAAAATTCTTGATGATACAACCCAAAAAATAACTGAGAGCCAAACCAGAGATAATGCTTACCCAAATCAAGGCAAAAGATGACATACCAGTAATAGCACCTTCCGCACTTTGACCTAATACGCACATCCTTATGTGCCCCTTTATCCCTCGTGTAATCACCACGGACCTTCGGGTCTCTAACACTAGCTATGGTAACGTCCTATGGTTCCCATCTCCGAGCTAGACCATGATTCTACTTCCTCTTTCCTAGCTGCCAATCCGAACCAATCTCCTTTTCTTGGGTTACCCCTACCATCCCCTTAGCCACCTGCACAGCCACGGTACGACCCTCAAACCTAGCGACCAATCTATCCTTAACGCGCTCAATAATGTCGGGTATCTCATTGTGTATGGCTTGCAAGACGTCTGTGGCAATCCAATCATGAGGTTGACACTCCTAAAGACATGGTGCATAACCCACTTCCGATCCCAAATGACAAGAAATAACAATAGGATCGTCTTTCCTCAAGGATTCAAGGGATCCACAACCTTGGGCTCCAGATGAACCACCAACTACCCTGCTACAATCTCAGCCTAAAAGGCCCCGAGGAAACCGTCCAAGAGCTCTGAAATCCCTTCCTTAACTGAATCAAATATCACAGGTGGCCATTCCAAAATATTGTGAGTAATATCCCAGAAGATGAACTCCCACATGCGCTCATCGATCGGCTCAGCACTTATACCCGAGCCTAATTCTGAACCTGAACCTCTTTCTCAAGTTCTCAACACCTTACTAAAAACAGCATGCGGAAGATCAAAACATACTCAAGGACACTCCTTGATTCAAATATTGATCATGTGCTTTCAATAGTACAAGCCCAATACTACCTTCCACACCTATCCATACTTTCCTCAAGAATCATCCCAAATCCTCCAACTCACCTTCTCAAACCAATACTACAAGAAATCTCTAACCAACGCCGAAAAACCCACTAAAACATTCCTTTGGCTTTCCTAGGTTCCCGACCTCACCCTGCCATCAGATGCGGAAAAACTCTCCATAATGCCAGTTACCCACCTCATGATTACAAGCACATGTAACAAATCTTAGATAATCCTTCTAGTAACAGGCTCATCTCTATAACGGTTGGACTCAAACAAGAGTTGTGTAACAGGGTAAAATCCATCACTCTGTGATAATTCAACCTTTATCACATGTGACTTAACATATTCACTTAGTAGCTAACTCCCATCACCAAAAAGTTCCACTAAGCACAAAGCAAGAAACATTCGTGCAGCAGCGCTCCAATCCATAGAAAAATCCAAAGAACATTCGAACCCACATACTACAACTCATGCTAGGGACTTCCATTCTCACTGTCGGTTGCCTTATGCATGCAAATTATACACAAAACATGATCAAATAGAATGTCGAATAAAAGAATCTACCCTAGGACCACAACCAAACAAGGAACATGAAATAAGGCCAAATCAATCATTCTACGTCTATATGATCCTAACCGTATACAATTTTCGAAGCATACACTTAGAAATTATTGATACCAGTACATATCCCTAATATCTCATAGCATCCAATGTTTCCTACGTTGCAAGGCATCACATATCAGTCCAATCTATGTTGTAATTCTTTAAAGCATCCCTAGCCTCATCCTAGCATGCAATTCACATTGCATATAATTATAGCAAACATGTATGGGTATTCTTGAGATTCACTTACTTGAGCTCAGCCGATTGCACGCACCACACCCCTTCGTCTTTACAAAAATCCTTTTACTAATTCCATTCCTTTTACAAAAATATTTTTAAACCCGTTTCCTTTTTAAGTAAAATTACCAACTCCTCAGTTTGAGTTCAGTCACACTCGAGAGTGTGCCCAAATCCCTCAAACCAAGGCTCTGATACCAACTTGTAATGTCCCAAAAATAAGACCCAAAATTTTCATTTTCAAATTAATAAAACCAACATTCAAGAAACATCATCATAAAAATCCAAATGAAACAAATGTATCAATCATCACATCATATCATACTAAATCAAGAAAATGTAGAATGAGGTAGTGTGTGCTCTACAATCATCCCGAGCTCTTCCTTTTGAAAACAGATGTACCTGAAACATGAACTGAAAACTGTAAGCACCAAGCTTAGTGAGTTCCCTAAAATACCACATACCAGTCATACAAATAGGACCAGCCCTGGGATTCATTCCAACCTAAAAAGCAAGTATGGGCCCTGCTTCGGGGCCTCTCCCTAGGGTATATTTCAACCCGAACATATCACAATGGGCCCCACCCTAGGGTATATTTCAACCTGAGGATATCACACTGAGCCCTGCCCTAGGTTATATTTCAACTTGTGATGCCATATTGGGCCTCGCCCTTGGGTGTGTTTCAACCCAATTACAAAATGTATCACACAACGACTAGCATATTGCATAACCAGATAATTAGTCGGCCTTAGTGCCTTCGACCCATAATACCGAGAAAAGACTCACTCAGACAGTTGAAACCCACAGATACTCTCTGACTTCAGATCCACAAACAATCTTGTGTGATCGATTACCCAAAAATAGCATTAAATTAATAATTTAGTCTCGAATCACACTAAGAGTCGAAACTAGGTTAAAAGACCTTTTTACCCTTCCCTATGCTTGTCCCAAGGCCTAAGCCCAAACCAATAATCCAAAGGCCCAACTTCCATATAAACACCCACGGCCCAAATATGGACCAATTTTCCAAATTTTGGACCAATTTTCCAAATTGGGCCACCGAAACCCTTTATGGGCCTAAAATCCAAAGCAGCCCAAAAGGTACATCCTAGAAGCCTAAAAAGAAGTCTAATGGTCCAACAAGGCCCAAATTACGAAAACCTAACAATGGCTTAAACATCAAAATCCGAAAACAACCGTCTAGGGAGTACACCCAGTGCACTAGAGACGTACGCCTCACGTACTTTACCACAAAGCACAACATACAACAACCCGATGCACGATCCTTACATTACATTGAGTGTACCTCCTAGTATGCCCAACGTACTAGTCAGGAGACCAAAAACCCATGTTTTACTCTTAATGGGTTAAGTCAAGATGTCCAAAACATAGATCTGGTCCCAAGCTAAAGTCCTAATCAATAAAGTTTCCAACTTTCCTCATGCATGGACCAAAATATTACATAATGTTTCCAGTTTTATGAACATAGGACCTTATTGAAGCTTAGATCTACCATCCACTGCTTCCGAAGTAGATCAAAGGCTCACATTTTCACCAAGATACTTAACAATGCCAAAGAACTCCATAAAGTAAATCCAATCGCAAAGATCATCAAGGTCAAAGCTTTTTATCTTCGGAATATTGCAAATGGAAGGATGCTCTTAGATCTAGAAGCTCAAGCCACACCTCCAAATGATTCTCTTCTTCTTCTTCTCAACGTACCCATCAAGCATATACCAAGCTCAAAATCACCAAATTGCACTTAGGGTTCAATTCTAGGGTTAAAAATGGGTGGTGGTTCAACGTATTAAGGTATGGTGAAGAGAAAATGAGCTTAAATAGGGTCCAAAGCCCTAAAATAGGGTTTACATGAATCTGGATTACGACCCACGCACTCCTCACAAGATCGTGATTCTTCTCCTTCATACACCCAAAGTACACCCCAGTACACCTAGCATACTTCCCTCCGCATCAGTACATCTCGCATACTCCCTATGTACGCCCCGTGTACTAGGGTTCTGCCTTAAACCTTGAAACCTTCCAAAGGCCATAACTCCTTCGTTATATTCTCAATTCTGATGATCCTTATATCCATGAAGAGGTAACGAGGTGCTCGACGCTTTTATCAACTCATACTTGCCTTAAAATATCCCAAACGAAAATCAAATTTTCCATAAAAGCTCAAGCTGACACTTTAGCAAAATACCACTTGGCTCCAAAATACGAACGGAACACCCATATGATCTGAATTATATCACCTACACCCAAATAGGAAACAATTCAGAATAGAGTGTTACACATAAGGATCGGGAGACATTAAAGAGTCATCTGGAATACAACACTTTGATTGATCTCCAGGTTCAGAGTTATTAATGGAGCACTTATGAAAAATGTTAAGAATTTCGTTAACCAAATGAACTTCACCATTAGATATAGAAAATTTCAACAAAATATTAGTGGAGGGCACAACATACTCATGATGAGGAGGTTGGCAAGAAGGATCAAGAGCAGATAGATGAGATACACATATGGTGTTACCATTAGAGTCAGTAATGCAATGAATATCATTAAAGTTTGATTTAAAAAATATGTACTTAAAAATATACTTTTAAAGTATTTCTATAAACAATTAATGTTATGGAAGGCTTGTTTCATCTCAACCTTTTTAAATAAGGAAACAACACCTTCTATATCACCTCCAAGAATTTTCTCGCACTTATATGGAATCTGATCATTAATAATTCTCCTGATATTATAGTGACAAGAAGCCCAATTTTTTAAAATAAGTTAAACGCATCTACCATGATTAACAACTTTTTCATTTTCAAAATCAAGAAAATTATTTGTAAGAGAAATATAATTGTTTCCTTTTTTATAGAGGAAGAGATTTTTCTAAGAAGAATAATTTTTCTTTGAGATTTCTTAACTCAACTTTGAAAGAAGTTCTTTCTTCTTTTGAACCAAATAAATCGAAATTTAAGTGAACAATCGTGTCAACCTCTTCAGTATTTTCACTGGAAGAATATTTAACAAAAATTTTTACCTGATATGCTAAGGTTGAGTCCCATTTTGACTTAAGGGCTATAGAAGCTCGAGAAGGATCAGTGTCAAGAATACCAACATTGTCATTTGATGTATTATTGTGAGATTCAGCGATCTGGGCCATGAGACACTTACCTTTTGAAACTTCATCATCTGAGAGGTTTTCTTTTTCAAAAGCAAATGATCATCTCTTATACAGTTGAGTAGCTTTGAACCAAATGAGAGACAGAATAAGGGAGTGAGTTTCCAATAGCAACTCCCTCCTTTAAATTAAGATTTAGCACCCCGTTTCTCTTCTTTGTTATATCCTAGCACATATGTCATCTTTAGCTTACTATTAGATGCACCATCATTGGATAATTGATGCATAATGTCGATGGGACCTTTGTTGATGATGTCAAGCATGTCAAAGTCCATGATATTGAGAGCATCCATGGATTTTGATTTCCAAGCAGTGAAGTTGAGTTTATCAAATGGAGGGATCTTGTTGCAAGCAGTCGATTTGGTATAATAGGAAGTCAACAGGATTACTTGAGTGTATCAAAACCTACTCTGATACCAATCGAAGGTTTGTATTGATCGGATACACAACAAGTATAGTCAACAAAGAAAAAACTAACCAACTAAACCAAAATAAAGAACATGAAACAATCACAAAGATGTCTTTCAACAAGAAAGGAGTTGTTTTCAAGAATAAAATGGGTTATCAAAAAGACGGTCACAAGGAAAAGATTGCATTAGGGTTTCATCATAATGTTGAATATATACTAAAATATATATCCCTTCAATCAAGGGATTGTATCTAATCTATCCTAAGAACTGATCCTTATCACCAAGATATTAGATTTGCTATCTATTCTATACATATCCATATAATTACCTAATATACAAATATTACAATAGATCACAAAATACACGTTGACACTGATAAGGCTTGACACATTGGTGTTGGTGCTGATGTTGGCGATGGCACTAGCAGACAGCATATAACGTGTTTCACTCATCAGATCATAAGGTATGACCTTACACCAAACTAGAATATTACATTCTTAGATCCACTACTTGTGATGCATAAAAATGAGTGGGTCAGGTTTGGGAAAACCTGGAGAGATACATAGGATGTAACACCTAGAATCAGAAAGACCAAGAGAGGAAAGGAAAACCCTAAGTTAAAGGGGTCAACTCGTCGAGTCCATGGGTGAACTCGGCGAGTTGGAGCGGGACCCGTGTCAGGGTTTAAGTGACCGACTCGGCGAGTCAGGTCTGGATGGGAAAACCCTAATTTCTGGGCTTAGTGCCCTATTTAAGCATCATTTCAGGCCTTCACCCCAGCCTCCATCACTCCCTCTACCTTCACTCAAAACCCTAAGCAGCCATTGAGTGTCCTTGAGATTCTCTTTCCGTTTGGTGTGATTTAAAGCTAGAAGGAAGAAGGAAGGCCATGGGTGATTCAAGAAGTAGCAGTGGGCTCTGTGTTGGTGTGTCACTTCAGATCTTAGAAAGGTATGAAACTCATACCTTGGCTGTTATTTACTTAGATCCCCTTTCCTAGTTAGATTTTGTCATTTTGGGCCATTTCCAAAGCCAATTCATGTATTGTGCCTGTGTGAGCAAAAAGAACTTCGGATCTAGGGTTGTCTTTGCCTAGAAACCCATAAAGCAACAGTCTTTAGTGGGTTGGTGAAGCATGCTTGTCACAAAGCCAAGCCCTAGAGTGTTTTAAGCCTATAGCATCTTGGTTTCACGTAAAGTTTGCAACTTTACGTGAAAGATGGGCCTTAGAAGAGTGGATCTACAGTTTGGAGCCCCTGCATGGCTCAAAAAGCCACTGTATGGATTAAAAGCTGAAGCCACTTGGCGAGTCACTTGGGTGGAATCGGCGAGTTGGATGAAGTTGGGCAAGAACTCGATGAGTTGGAAGAACAATTCTGTGAGTCTGTTGAAGTTTTCCTTGGACTCGGCGAGTCTGTTCTTCGACTCGGAAAGTCAGGTCGCGAAACCCTGAACCCTTCAAGTTAAGACTCGAATCAGTGAGTCGATTGGAGACTCATTGAGTTGGACATGACAGGACTCGAAAATCGGTGGACTTGGCGAGTCATGGGTTGACTCGGCGAGTCGAGTCGCGAATGGAAGGAATCTGAGCATATGAACTCGGCGAGTCAGTAGCCAGACTCGGCGAGTAGGGTTGACCTAGAAGGTTGACTTTGACCAGGACTTTGACTTTGACCAGAGTTCACTTAGTTTGACTTCTAGAGTTCAGTTTGGAACTAAGTGTTATGGTGATACTAGTAGCTAATGGAGCTAGTGGAGCAGCGGTTCAGAGGGTTGTCGGTCAGCAGCCAGAGGATTATCAGCAAAGTTCAGTAGTGCAAGGTGAGTCTCCTCACTGTCTGTATGGGTCTAAGGCACCAATGCCAGCCCATTTAGATTATGTATGATAGGAAGACCCGGGGGTTAGCCCTAGGCAATATGCATGAAAGACTAGGAAACGGCTCCTGGCACACGGCATGTTATTATGTATGATAGGAAGACCCGGGGGTTAGCCCTAGGCAATATGCATGAAAGATCTGGAGGCGGCTCCTGGCACACAGTATGCTATTATGAAAGGTAGGAAGACCCGGGGGTTAGCCCTAGGCAATATGTATGAAAGACCAGGAGGTGGCTCCTGGCGCATTATATGCTATTATATATGAAAGACCAGGAGGTGGCTTCTGGCACACTGTATGATGTTTAGCTAAGTAGAGTAGTATGTACGGTTGTCTTTGTGATACTTGCATAAAAGACCAGGGGTGGCCCTAGGCACTTGTCTGTAAGACCCAGGGAGTGGCCCCAGGCTTGACCTGGAAGACTACGTGCGGCCCGTGACATAATGGCAAGACTATGTTTGGCACATAGCACCTTAGCCAGACTATGTTTGGCGCATAGCACCTTACTTGATTATGGATATGTTGGCTTTGTATGGCATGTATGGATCAGTTGGTTTGCACGGTATGTGATATTTGGGGAACTCACTAAGCTTCGTGGTTACGGTTTTCAGTTTTGGTTTCAGGTTTCCAGTTTTCAAAGAAGGAGCTCAGGAGGGTTGCAGTGCACACACCATGACAAGTTAACCTGAGGTGTTTTACTCTGATAATTATCAAGTGTTTGGAAATAATACTATGATTTGTAATATAAACCCTTTTTGTAAGTTTGAACGACTTAACTGTGAATTAGTAATGTTTTTTAAAAAGAAATTTTTGGACTGTATTTTTGGGGCGTTACAAGTTGGTATCAGAGCCTTGGTTTGAGGGATTCGGGCACACTCTCGGGTGTGTCTGAACTCAAACTGAGGAAGTGGTATAAAATTTTCAAAAAGAAAGACCATAATTATAAAAGGTTTTTTGAGGAAAGAAAAGGGTTTTAGAAAAAGCAAAAAATAAAGTTTGGAAAGAGAAAAGGGTGTAGTGCATGCAATCAGCCGAGCTCAAGTAAGTACCCCAAATACCCATACAAGTTTATGTTGTGAATATCAGTTAGTAGAACAGCATGCTAGATTAGGGCTAAGGATCTAGGGAGGATGCCTTATGTTCCTGTTATATGTGCTTTGAGCTGCATGATAGTGTTGGATAGACAGTAGTAGTAGGATAGTCTGTTTAGGTTATGCCTGAGTTTATGAGTTGTGTTGCATGCTATTACAGATTCCTGATAGGAGATTATGATTGCTTAAGTATGTTATGGTTAGATTTTCCCTTGTCTGAATGCTGCTTGCTTCGTGCATTGTAGGATTCTGAGTGATGGGAGTTAGCCATTAGGTAAACACGTCACATCACATGTAATCAGGGTTGAATAATCTCAGAGTGTTGCATTTGGCCCTATTGCGCAGCTCTAGTCTGAGTCTAATCATTGTAGGGACGAGTCTTTTACTCGAACGATTATCTGAGCCTAGTCACATGTGATGGTATTCAGGTGATGGATAATTGGCATCACAAGGAGGCCTTCAACAGTTGAGGACTGGTTTGGGTTGAGTCAGAGGTTTTCCTAGGGTAAGCCTAGGATGAGATGGTGGTAAGAGGTGTAGTAGTAGAGAAAGGGGCATGGAGGAGTCGAAGCAATTCTTGAGGAAAGTACGGATAGATGTGGAAGGTAGTACGGGCTCGTACTACTGAAAGTAGAGGATCCGTACTTGATTCGAGAAAGGCCAAGATGAGACCGGGAACCTTGGAGAGTGTGTTGGACCTCTCAGGCGTATGTATGATCTGGACATTTACGCGTGTATTTTCAGCATGGCGCCCACGCCACACGGAGTAGGAGGATCAGGATCCGGTTCAGGATCAGGTTCGGGTGCGAGATCCGAGCAAGTTGATGATGGGTTACGCGAGTTCATCACATCTGAGCTTACGAGAGGCATCCTTGAGGCGACCCCGATCATTTTCGGGTTGATCAAGGAGGGGATCATTGAGCTAGTGGAAGATCGCCTCCGAGCTTTCAGGAGTGATGTGGCATCTGGCCAGGCGAGTACGCGCACACTGTCCTTCAAGGACTTCAGAGGGTGTGGTGCGCCGGATTTTCACGGGGTGAAGGACCCCATTGCTGCCAGAAGATGGATCGCATACATTGAGTCTGCACAGTTGACGAGCTTCTGCCCGGAGGGGTCGAAGGTCCGCTTTGCGGCGGGATGTTTGAGAGACAGAGCTAGAGATTAGTGGGAGTCAGTTGGTGACTCATTGGGAGCCTCAGTCGTCGAGGCTATGACCTGGTCAGACTTTGTGACCAGGTTTAGGGCGGAGTTTGCACCGACAGTGGAGCTTCAGCAGCTGGCCAGAGAGTTCCTAGACATGAGACAGACGACAGAGTCGGTGGCGGAGATTACCCCCAAGTTTCGGGAGAGGGCCTTATTAGTGCCTCAGTATGCAGGGGATGATGAGATGTAGAGGACCCACTATCATGACATGCTGAGAGCGGATATTCGGGAGCATGTTAGCTTCTCGGCATGCCCGACCATGGGCTCTATGATTTCCAGAGCTAGGGAAAGGGAGATCGATCTGGAGCACATTGCAAAGAGGAGGTCAGATCAGACATACACTTTGGAGGGTCCCAGGAAGAGACCCAAGACTTCAGATCAACGATTAGTAGGTCAGCAGGGCTGAAGTCAGTGCAGCATGTGCGGGAAACCGCACGAGGGAGTGTGTCATTCCAGGGGTTCCAGCTGCTACAGGTATAGCAGTGATGGTCACGTCAGCAGGGACTGCCCACAGGGGGTAAGCCCATTATGTTTTCACTGCAATCAGGTGGGCCACAAGAGGACCGACTGTCCGACAATGAGGGGAGGAGCAGGGAGCGCGTCTACCCCGACGATTATGAGGATTACGGATGGGAGAGAGGGTAGGGCCTTGCAATGACAGATGAGGGAGATCTGGATTACAGCAGGGAATGTTGCAGGTACGTATCTATGGCTATTTTCACTTCTATGTGAATTAGGGAAGTTCTTACCCCGGACTCAGGGGATAGTATGAATGAGTTGTCTCTCTTCTTGTATTTGGAATCGTTATGCCAATTGCATACCAGGAGCTATTAGTAGCTAGTGTAGGTCATCCTTCACTTCGGGTTCGAAGTGTCCACTATAATCTCAGTTACGGCTGAAAACGGTTCAGGGAGTACTCAGCCACCATCATCAGGGTTTGATGGTTCTAGTCTTGGCGTTTCGGATAGCTGTTGGAAGCATCAAAGGAAGTGGCTTATCACCGAGGAGTTTGTGCCCAGTTATTCGGACCATAAGGACATTAGTCGGAGCTCAGGAGATTTTCAGTATCAGGGATGCGGGAGGTGTTCATCTAGTATTCAGTAATCATACGATATTTGGAGTGGGCTAGAGACGGATCGCTAGCAGGGATAGGGCGATGGTGGTTATCATGCCTATCGTGTAAGGAAAGAAGGAATGGAAATCTTTGGGTTTTCGCGTGCAGTAAAGACTTAGCTGAAGCGAAGTGGGGGAGAAACAATCAGGTTATGGGAGTAAAAGGGGTTTTGAAACTAGGATAAGTTTCGCTCTCCTGTTAGGAAGAAAGACGGTCTAGGTGGCTGTATGAATGGAGGACAGTGTAGATTGGAAGTTGGGAAAACTTGCCAATTGTGAGACCTCATTCTCGAAATGTCTAGTCGTAGATTATAGAGGAATCGGTTGGGAGTTCCATTTGGGACATGAGTACCACTTGGGGGTACTCGATTATGCTTTTATGATTGAGTATGGGTTAGTCGCAGCATCGACTGGTAGCTAGTTGGTGTGGAAAGGTGTTGTCAGACTACCGGATGTCCGTAGCATTCACCAGTGGTCAGATAGTGAGAGAAGTATAGTAAGACTGCAGTGTGGCCCGTAGCATTAGATTAGTAAGATTGCAGTGTGGTCCGTAGCATTAGATTAGTAAGACTGCGGTGTGGTCCGTAGCAATCGTATGTGAGTATGGTTAGGTTACTGTGTGGCCCGTAGCTTTGGTTGGTTGGTAGCGTAGAAGTGTTGTAAGACTACGGGGTGGCCCGTAGCATTCGTCGGTCCCTATTCGCTAGTGCGAATGTATCAGGTGTAGGATTCAGTGGCAGGGTTTTCAGGTAGTAAGTTTAGGACGGGGTAGCCCCCCGGATGTGAGCAGGCCACATTAGGATTGTGTCTGGAAGACGGTAGGTCATTGGAGACCAAGAGTGGCACAAGATTGCGGGTAAGTCATGGCATTGATTGATTGCTTGGTTCGTGGAGTGTGGGCAAGGGACCGTATCTACGAGGTAGCATGGGGGAAACCGGTATTCCGGGTAATGGTAGACCAGTTGGGACCAGGGCGGTCTCGGTTCATCCGGTAGGCGGATAGGAGTCAACAGGACTACAGGCAGGAATGATGGTAAAGGATTCGGTGTAAAAAGTCGTGAGCCGATCTGATGATGCTAAGCTGCTCATCGCGGGATCGAATGATCTCAGAGTAAAGGATGTGGCTCGGTGACGCCGTTCTTAGCTGAGCCCGAAACGTAGCAGAGAGGAATCTGCTACCCGCAGGATTGTCTGAATTCACACGATTAGGTGGAGCTTTCAATGTTAGAGCATTGTATAGGGATTATTCCTTGAGTACTGGTTTGACGGTTGGCACTGTGAGTGGCCGGGAGTGCGGTTTCGGCAGAGGATTGGTCCTCGGAGGAAATTAGGAGGATTGTTGTTTATGGAAGGTGCCTTAGAAAGGCCAGTGACAGTGTAGGGTGAAAGAGTAAACCCCTTGTGAATCAAGGGTAGGTGTATCAGGAGTATTGGTATATTTACCGGTTGGATAAGGTGTTGTACTCGAAGGTTGCAAGTAGCAGGTTATTCTGAAGATGGCATCTTAAAGTTTTGGATCGAAAAGGGGTGGAGTGTGTACCTTGTAGTAAATGGCGACCAGATGGTAAGGTAGTTGGTCGTGACAGACTTCGAGGACGAAGTCTAGTTTAAGTGGGGAGTATTGTAACACCCAGAATCAGAAAGACCAAGAAAGGAAAGGAAAACCCTAAGTTAAAGGGGTCAACTTGTCGAGTCCATGGGTGAACTCGGCGAGTTGGAGCGGGAACCCGTGTCGGGGTTTAAGTGACCGACTCGGCGAGTCGGAGGGTCTAACTCGACGAGTCAGGTCTGGGTGGGAAAACCCTAATTTCCGGACATAGTGCCCTATTTAAGCATCATTTTAGGCCTTCACCCCAGCCTCCATCACTCCCTCTACCTTCACTCGAAACCTTAAGCAGCCATTGAGTGTCCTTGAGCTTCTCTTGCCATTTGGTGTGATTTAAAGCTAGAAGGAAGAAGGAAGGCCTTGGGTGATTCAAGAAGTAGCAGTGGACTCTGTGTTGGTGTGTCATTTCAGATCCTAGAAATGTATGAAGCTCATACCTTGGCTGTTATTTATTTAGATCCCCTTTCCTAGTTAGATTTTGTCATTTTGGGGCATTTCCAAAGCCAATTCGTGTATTGTGCCTTTGTGAGCAAAGAAAACTTCGGATCTAGGGTTGTCTTGGCCTAGAAACCCATAAAGCAGCAGTCTTTGGTGGGTTGGTGAAGCATGCTTGTCACAAAACCAAGACCTAGAATGTTTTAAGCCTATAGGATCTTGGTTTCACGTAAAGTTTGAAAGTTTACGTGAAAGATGGGCCTTAGAAGAGTGGATCTACAGTTTGGAGCCCTTGCATGGCTCGAAAATCCACTGTATGGATTAAAAGCTGAAGCCACTCGGCGAGTCACTTGGGTGGACTCGGTGAGTTGGATAAAGTTGGGTAGGAACTCGATGAGTTGGAAGAACAAATCAGCGAGTCTGTTGAAGTTTGCCTTGGACTCGGCGAGTCCGTTCTTGGAATCGGCGAGTCAGGTCGTGAAACCCCGAACCCTTCGAGTTAACACTCGAATCAGTGAGTCGAGTGGAGACTCAGTGAGTTGGACAGGACATGACTCGGAAATCGGTGGACTCGGCGAGTCATGGGTTGACTCAGAGAGTCGAGTCGCAAATGGAAGGACTCTGAGCATATGAACTCGGCGAGTCAGTAGGCAGACTCGGCGAGTAGGGTTGACCTGGAAGGTTGACTTTGACCATGACTTTGACTTTGACTAGAGTTAACTTAGTTTGACTTTGGGAGTTCAGTTTGGAACTAAGTGTTATGTTGATACTAGTAGCTAGTGGAGCTAGTGGAGCAGTGGTTCAAAGGGTTGTCAGTCAGCAGCCAGAGGATTATCAACAAAGTTCAGCAGTGCAAGGTGAGTCTCCTCACTGTCTGTATGGGTCTAAGGCACCAATGTCGGCCCATTTAGATTATGTATGATGGGAAGACCCGGGGGTTAACCCTAGGCAATATGCATGAAAGACCAGGAGGCCGCTCCTGGCTCACAGTATGTTATTATGAAAGGTAGGAAAACCCCGGGGGTTAGCCCTAGGCAATATGTATGAAAGACCAGGAGGTAGCTCCAGGCGCATTGTATGCTATTATATATGAAAGACCAGGAGGTGGCTTCTGGCACGTTGTATGTTGTTTAGCTAAGTAGAGTAGTATGTACGGTTGTCTTTGTGATACTTGCATAAAAGACTAGGGGGTGGCCCTTAGCACTTGTTTGTAAGATCCAGCGAGTGGCCCCAAGCTTGACCAGGAAGACCACGTGCGGCCCGTGGCATAATGGCAAGACTATGTTTGGCACATAGCACCTTAGTAAGACTATGTTTGGCGCATAGCACCTTACTTGATTATGGATATGTTGGCTTTGTATGGCATGTATGGATCAGTTGGTTTGCATGGTATGTGGTATCTGGGGAACTCACTAAGCTTCGTGCTTACAATTTTCAGTTTTGGTTTCAGGTATCTAGTTTTCAGAGAAGGGGCTCGGGAGGGTTGCGGTGCACACACCATGACAAGTTAACCTGGGATGTTTTACTCTGATAATTAAACAAGTGTTTGGAAATAACACTATGATTTGTAATATAAACCTTTTTTTAAGTTTGAACGACTTAACTATGAATTAGTAATGTTTTTTAAAAAGAAATTTTTGGACTGTATTTTTGGGGCGTTACGTAGGATTTTCAAGCCCATAACAGTTTAATGATAATTAGTAATATCATTCCTACAAACAAAATTATAATATAAATTATATAAAATCTAAAATAATACCAACTATTTAACCAAGCCAATCCTAACAGATCATATAGCAAAGATTATGTGGAGGAATCACCCAAACTGATGAATTGTTTTAGCAACTATTTGACTACACAGCTAGGGGTGTCCATGGCTAGTGTAAGTCATATAAGGCAACCAATGTTCAGAGATTTGATAAATATGGTATCCCGTTTTATCTACATCCATTAGTTGTAAGTCAATATAAGCAACTTAATTCACTGGACCGCGTAGAATAGTCAAGTGTTGTCATCTACTTTGGTCGATGACCCATACATACTTACCAGTTGTCTGATCTAGACCCACCATTTCTGGCCATCCAAGAAATAAGAGAAACATTATGTTCTGGTCATACACACTCTACCCCAGTCATGAGACCTGTTCGATGTCAAGCTTAATTTGAACTAACCAACCTTTACAAGTCTTATTCTTAAACCTAAGGAAAGACTTATAACTAAGGGCAATCGAATTTTGATACAGTTTCTATTCCAATAGTATTATCCTACATAAACAAATATCATATAGCACAAATAATATAGGCAAGAACTTAATGTTTCGTATAAATAATACATTTATTATGATCTTGATAACAAATATGCACTAACCTAACAAAGTTTCTGGTGATTGGTGAATCAGGCAGAGCTTCACCTTACACCTTTTCCAAAAGACCTAGATGTACATAATGCTAATTCTTAATATAATTTCATACTTCATGGAGCTATTGTCCTAAGGGTTTATATTCCTCAATAATCCTAAAGTGTACTCAAGATCTACCAAACACGGAATGACCA
This sequence comes from Lactuca serriola, assembly GCF_051521515.1. Taxonomy (NCBI): domain Eukaryota; kingdom Viridiplantae; phylum Streptophyta; class Magnoliopsida; order Asterales; family Asteraceae; genus Lactuca; species Lactuca serriola. The sequence continues at coordinate 144,973,407 of NC_136412.1, forward strand.
GGTAGGATCATATCAGAGGTACGGTCCATTTGGTATACAGAGTATACTATTTGGAAACCAATTTTAAACACCTCACAAAATCCAGCCTAGACATCACTACCGTAAATAGATCAAGCACTAATCGTATGGTAAAGAGAAAGACTCATTTTGAGATCATTACACATGTTGACCCAGTGAGTCCATTTGTTTCTACTACCAATTAAATGTACATTGGAAGCGAAGCTACCCGAAATACTTGGAAGATCTTAGATATAGTAGTACCAATTCTTGTGGCTCTACTTTAGGTACATCATTATATAACTCCATAAGTTCCTAATCTTAGACTCTTAATAGATAATGTGATGAGCAAATTTTGATCGTATCTCAGAATCTAAAAGGATGAAGGAAACTTAAGTGAAGTGAGCTAAAACTAATAGTGAAATATGGGCTTTGGTTGCATAGTTCGATGGTTAGAATTTGGAGCTGCTACTAGGGAGTAAGGATAATTTAGTAGATTACTATTACTCTTCGGTGAAATTTAGAAATACAATTTTCATTTCATACATTATAAGGACAAGTTTCAATTTTCATTTTATTTGAACAAAGCCAAATTTTGGTTTACATAGTTGCCTCGCCATATTTCCTTGCAATGCAATTAATGAAAATTGTTAGTTATGTTTCTAATAATATTAATATTAATTTGTGGATTGATTCTTGTAATATCATTTGTGGTATTATTTGACCAAGTGAAGAGAAATCTCATCACCAACTAGACAGATAGTTGTTGTTGTGCAAGTCGTATTGTATAATGTATGAGATTCTTGTTCATTTGAAAATTATGACTTAATTCATTGTTCACATGCTTTTGTGAGGCAACTGAATGACTAATGGATCTAGTAGATGTTGATATGGACTTTTTAGATCCACCATAAGGGATGATAACTCTATTTGTCATGATTTATTGATGTTTAAGTAAATATGATTGTGTTTATAAGAATAAGCGTAATTCTGATATTTTTGAAAAGGTTCAAAGAGTACCAGAACGAATAGAAGAATCTATTAGGCAGAGAAATAAAAGATTCTCCAATATGAAAAGAAACGAGACTAGTTTAGTATCATGTCTTATGATCATCTTAATAATTTGTGGAATTATATCACAATTAATCATCCAAGAACATATTAGTGTAACTGAATTTGTGATGTTTTCATTAATAGAGAAACAAAGGATAAATTGAGACCTATTCTATGAAGTGTTTTCTTGTCGAGAATCCACATGAACTTTTGAAAATTTCTTCTAGCTTATCAAGGAATGTTCATTGAGAAAAAACTCATATGTCAAGAACTCAGTGGGATTCATATGGTATTGAATAATTCAAGAGTCAATTGACAATAAACCTTCTAGTAATCACTAGCACACAACCTGAGGATGATAACATGTTATGTTTTATTGATACACTCTTATATATATGCACTTCTAGTTGAGTTGGCAATGCTTATGAGTTTTATGTTTTCATTTAACTACAAAAGAAAAGGCATGTTAGTCAGTGAAAGTAGATTGGTCAATTTGAGTGAGCTAATAACAACATGGAATCACTGGTAGGCCCTTTAGCTGCCAGAAGGCCAGAATTTATAAATAAAAATAGAAAAGTTCAGTCCATAAAGGAAAACTTGTTTTGACTTTCGTTTGTACTAAACCTTGTCTTATGACTATAGGTTGGAAATGATGGATCCACAGAACATACATTTAAACTATAATAGGTATAGTTCGTGAAATAATACACTATTTTACAAATTCAAGAACACTATTCAAAAACAAGTATATAAATTATAAATGGTATAGTTTATGGAATACTACTCTATTACATGGATTCAAGAATACACTACTTAAAATTATTTAAGTATACTTATTTTACACTACAAAGTACACTACACGTAAACAAGTAAATACAGGGTTGTCACGCACTACTTCAATTGTACCCATCGAGGTACAGGCCTAAGTCCTACAAATTATAGCGAGAGTCTCCTAGAGGGAGAGCTTGAATTTATATATAGATCTATATGGGATTGACAACCCCACACATAAACTGTTAGCTACAGTTAGGTCAGCAGGCTTGGGGTGACGAACGTCATAACATTCCGACTCATGTAGAACATCGTAGAGGCCACTAGTCAGTTTCGCATGGTTATATGAAACTCACAACAGTATTAACTAAAACATTTGCTTACGGGATTAACACTACTTCAATGGTTTTATTTTAATTAATAAAACTACAGTACACTACTATACATTACAAGTGGTGGTATCCAGGCATACATACAAATTGTTTTCATACAGTACACTACTATACATTACAGCTGGTGGTATCCAGGCATACATACAAACGGTTTTCATCCAATACACTACTATACATGATAGTTGGTGGTATCAAGACATACATACAAAAGGTTTTCATACAATACACCACTATACATTACAGCTGGTGGTATCCAGGCATACATACAAAAGGTTTTCATACAGTACACTACTATACATTACAACTGGTGGTATCCAGGCATACATAAAAAAGGTTTTATTACATTACACTACTATACATTACAGCTGGTGGTATCCGTGCGTACATACAAAAGGTTTTCATACAGTACACTACTATACCTTACTACTGGTGATATCCAGGTTTTCATACAAAGGTTTCGTGATAACCACTACTACGATACACTACTTTTCTAGTATAGAGTACACTAGTACGCCATACAGGTTAGGGACAACATACATGATATGGTTTTATTCATTAATAAGACTACATATATTATTACAGAATATCATAACAAACATACATTTTGGTCTTAAGGCCTAAGACCACATTTCATTCACTAAAGAAAATATTGGATTTTCCGGAAGTACACTATAACATTCTCAAGGAACATGAACAAGCTTTCCAGCTCAGAAACATACTTATGAACTCACCGACTTAATTGTGGATACAATTTCAAAACCACTTGGATTCTCAGGGAACCGGTAGACAGGTCTTTTATACTTTTTTATACATTTTTCATGTCATACATATTATGCATCGAACAGATGTAAATACTTTACTTTATCAATGTAATGGTTGTGTTTGCTTTGATTACTATTATACAATTATTGTGATACTATATGTAACATCCCCCTCTGGCACGTATCACAATATTGTCCGCTTTGGGCCACTCGGCACGAGGACTTCCCAGGGGGTCACCCATCCTGGTACTACTCCCGCCCGAGCACGCTTAACTGTAGAGTTCTTATGGAATCTGCTGCCCTCACGGCTTTAAAACGCGTTGTGATAGGGAAGGTATCCACACCCCTTATAAGGAATGCTTAGTTCTCTTTCCCAGCCGATATGGGATCAGATCTAACCCACTTTCACCCCCCATTATAAGGTTCGACGTCCCCGTCGAAAACATCGACCCGTGCCCTAGCTCTTATACCATTTGTAACATCCCCCTTTAGCACGTATCACAATATTGTCCGCTTTGGGCCACTCGGCACGAAGACTTCCCAGGGGGTCACCCATCCTGGTAGTACTCCCGCCCGAGCACGCTTAACTGCAGAGTTCTTATGGGATTTGCTGCCCTCACGGCTTTAAAACGCGTTGTGATAGGGAAGGTATCCACACCCCTTATAAGGAATGCTTAGTTCTCCTTCCCAGCCGATGTGGGATCAGATCTAACCCACTTTCACCCCCCATTATAGGGTTCGACGTCCCCGTCTTACACATCGACCCGTGCCCTGGCTCTGATACCATTTGTAACATCCCCCTCTAGCACGTATCACAATATTGTCCGCTTTGGGCCACTCGGCATGAGAACTTCCCAGGGGGTCACCCATCCTGGTACTACTCCCGCCCGAGCACGCTTAACTGCAGAGTTCTTATGGGATCTGCTGCCCTCACGGATTTAAAACACGTTGTGATAGGGAAGGTATCGACACCCCTTATAAGGAATGCTTAGTTCTCCTTCCCAGCCGATATGGGATCAGATCTAACCCACTTCACCCCCCCCCCCCATTATAGGGTTCGACGTCCCCGTCGAACACATCGACCTGTGCCCTAGCTCTGATACCATTTGTAACATCCCCCTCTGGCACGTATCACAATATTGTCCGCTTTGGGCCACTCGGCACGAGGACTTCCCAGGCGGTCACCCATCTTGGTACTACTTCCGCCTAAGCACGCTTAACTGCAGAGTTCTTCTGGGATCTGCTGCCCTCACGGCTTTAAAACGCGTTGTGATAGGGAATGTATCCACACCCCTTATAAGGAATGCTTAGTTCTCCTTCCCAGCCGATGTGGGATCAGATCTAACCCACTTTCACCCCCTATTATAGGGTTCGACGTCCCCGTCGAACACATCGACCCGTGCCTTGGCTCTGATACCATTTGTAACATCCCCTTCTGGCACGTATCACAATATTGTCCGCTTTGGGCCACTCAGCAAGAGGACTTCCCAGGGGGTCACCCATCAGAACGCGTTTTAAATCCGTGAGGGCAGCAGATCCCATAAGAACTCTGCAGTTAAGCGTGCTCGGGCGGGAGTAGTACCAGGATGGGTGACCCCCTGGGAAGTTCTCATGCCGAGTGGCCCAAAGCGGACAATATTGTGATACGTGCTAGAGGGGGATGTTACAAATGGTATCAGAGCCAGGGCACGGGTCGATGTGTAAGACGGGGACGTCGAACCCTATAATGGGGGGTGAAAGTGGGTTAGATCTGATCCCACATCGGCTGGGAAGGAGAACTAAGCATTCCTTATAAGGGGTGTGGATACCTTCCCTATCACAACGCGTTTTAAAGCCGTGAGGGCAGCAAATCCCATAAGAACTCTGCAGTTAAGCGTGCTCAGGCGGGAGTACTACCAGGATGGGTGACCCCCTGGGAAGTCTTCGTGCCGAGTGGCCCAAAGCGGACAATATTGTGATACGTGCCAAAGGGGGATGTTACACTATACATGACGTCATCCAACCCCGAACGTTTTTGCCATTCCGGTTTGGGGGTGTGACAGGGTAGCCTATAGCAATGTATGTATGGTGTGTTAGGAATTTGGGGAATAAAAAAGCTAGGAAATTCTGAAAATTATGTTAAACACTTTCAGATTAAAGTATTTGGGTGGTACTTCCAATATTCTTTAATCAGATAAGACTCAGAGAGACATGCACAGAGAGTGTTTTGATGTATTTTCATATGTACCATAAAATGAGACCAACCCGATTTTAAGATCGCTGTCTGAAAACTGTCATATAACAGTTTCTAACTGTCATAAAACCATAAAAACTTACATAAAAACAGATATTTTGATAAAAGTCAAAGCATTTGTCAATTCTGTGAAAAACCCAGCCAGTGGATCTACCCCTTGGACCCTGCTCCCGGACCTATGTTCGTTCAGGGGTTTCACCTATAAATGACAGTGTATTTTGAAACTTGATCAAACATAAACAAGTATGTACTCCAAACATTCCTTACTTTTTTAATATTTATTAAGATCACTTTTGATCAACAAACTAATCACATTACACTTAAATAACATTGACGATAACAAATCACCAACATTGTGTGTACTATTTTGGGGAAGTCACTAAGTTTTATGTTTACGGTTATATAGTTTGAACATTTTTATGTATTTTCAGTTCCAAAGGGAAGGGTCCGACATGACTGCACATCATTCTCTCTGATGATGTTTCCACATTAATGATTGTTATTTTACTCTGATGATTATCATACATTTTACTATGATGGATTTTGAAACAAATACTATGTGAAATTGGTGATTTTAAAAATGAAAATTTTATTTTTATTTTTGAGATGTTTCAATGTTTTTTTAATGTTTTGTTGGAATTATAACATAATTTATACTTAATGTTTATATCAATTTATGTCATGTTAATTTTTTAATGTTTGTATTAGTTTTTCTTCATTTAATGTATCGTATCCGTTTTTAATATTTCGTGGCAGTTTATGCATATGGAATGTGCGGTTTTTTAATAAACAAAAAAAACTTATTATTGATGACACCTTTAGCGTCGACAACAGCATTAACAGTGACATAAGCATTAATGGTGACGATTCTTATTAGTGTCGACTTTTCGATCAATAGCAATGGAGCATTAGCGACAACCTTTTAGCGCCGATTTGTCGCCGCTGGTACCTTTACCAACGATATTTTACACCTAATGTGTGGCAAGAAACTTTGATTTGGTGGTAAAAATGAAGTGGTAGTGAAGTAACCTCTATGACAAAAAAAATATAGTAAAGATACACCACACCACCTAATAACAATCGTGACTTGTCAACTTGTCAACTTGTTAAGGCGGTAGAGTTTTACTAACTTAGGGTTTTTACCATCACCTATTAGTTTAAGGAGGGATTTACATTCACACATTAACTTATCTTTTCTGTTTAACAAGAAATCATGGCCTTTTCATAAATGATGATGTCAAAATTTAGAGATTTTTTTTATGCTCCCTTAAAAATGTAAATTCAAAAAATGACCAAGTCGATGCATCCAACTTGTTATTATTAGCCATCTCCACTCCTATGCTACATAAATAATGCATTACCCTAGATTTGTAAACTTCAACCAAGGGTCTAGACTATGTACGTAATTAATTACAACCTTAACCCCGTTTTTCATCCACGATCGCATCAATCATTATTCAACATTAGTAACCAACAATAATTTAGCAAGATCCAGCCACACTTCAATTATATAAGTATTATTACATAGGTCACAATGAAAAAAAAATACCAATAGAAAGAGTGTTGAAGCCACATGCTCTTATCCTCCTTAATAAATGAATGTTTTTTTTTTTTTTTGTCACTTATCAATCTCTCATGAGTATTGACACTTGTCATTTTGTGGTAATTTTGAAATAAAGATTATCTACTTGTCAAATTTTGGTTTGTTTTAATTTTTAATTAAAGTTATATATACTTATATATATAAAGTATTAAATATCATATATATGATATTAAATTGTAATAAATACGTTTCTTTCTTTCTTATTTTAAATTCGTACATTAAAAAATATTTGTTTTTTATACTTTACGTTTAATCATTTTTTAAATCAACCCGTATGATATACGGGTCTCACACCTAGTCCGTAGAATATCGAAATTCCTATCTAATGTTGGCTGTGTCTAAATATTAAATTTCAATAGTTTTTTGGATTTAACAAATATTACACTTATTAACATATTTAAGACATCATGTAATTCATGGAAGAAACCCATGAAATTGGTAATAACTAAAAAAGTATCCCCGAGAAAGGCATCATGTCCTTCGACCTTATATAATTTTATATCCATGGAACACTAAGCTCCATTATTATGCTTTATGGACATCCCGAAAAGAGGTTTGTAACTATGTATAATAGAGACCTAAATACCAGTGTTAAAGAAAATTTGTCCTCTTAATCCTGATCAAGTTTTTTTGTTTGTTGTTTATCTAGCTCTATCTACCGTTATACTCTCAATATCTAATGGCAAACAGATCAAAACAGGTATTGCCAAAATAACCAGTCACATAGTCTCAACTACCAACTAGTATATATTATGTAAAGCAATATGAAAGCACATTATGTCTCATTTGGAGGCTGCCTGCCTATTATTCTATAATTTATCCTACATATCAATAAACAATCTTCAAAAATAGCGTTTTTGTCATTGTTTAATATAGTAAAAAGACTAAACCGAATCTTTGCTATTGGACATGGGGAAACAACCTAATGTCATTATTGAACATGCTTTAATCCCGTTAGTTAGTTTATTTCTTTTTCAATTTCCACCACTTACTACAATAATACTCGAGATGAGTATTTAAATGTACTTGACAATCGACATTGTTTCAGGGTTTCATCATAGATTAGCATTCGCATAAGCTTATCCAAATATTGCAAGACCTACTCCAAAGGTATATATGATTATGATTTTGTTTCAATATAACCAGTCGCTACTGATTCTTTCTTTAATCGTATTTTGTCATATCATAGCGTTGTTTACTAGCTATAATTATGTTTCAGCAACATGAATAACGGACCGTCCTCCAATGCAAAATGGTTATATGACAGTCCAATCCATTCGGATGTAGAAGCCAAGCTGCGACATTTCTTGGTTGAATTAGGGAATGCTGATCATAGAATACTTGGAATTCAGGTGCATACCTCTTCCCTCATATAATTGGCTTATTATAAAGGAAAGGTGCTTTGCGTTCTCTCGTTCATGCAAAAGATGTTAATGCCCTTGTTATCATCTTCAGTCTTTGGTTTACCTGTGAGTTGTAACACAAAGTCTGATCGGATCTTTATGTTTCTTAGGTTTGTGCCTACAAAGATGGGAAAGTGATAATTGATACTTCAGCTGGAGTTATGGGAAAAGATGATCCTCGTCCAGTTCAGCCTGATACCTTATTTCCAGTTTTCTCTGTAACTAAAGGCGTCACCGCTGGAATGATACATTGGCTGGCTGATAAAGGGTATTTTCGTCAATTTTATAGTTTTAATACCCTTGAAAGATGGAGCTATCATGACACTCGAGTAAACATTAACATATGTGTATTCTCATCATAGGAAACTGAAGTTTGACGAAAATGTTGCAAACATTTGGCCGGAGTTTGGCACAAATGGAAAAGATCAGATAAAGGTTCATCATATACTAAATCATACATCTGGTCTACACGATGCTCTTTCTGTGATTGTTGAAGATGATCCTATATTATTCTGTGATTGGGATGAATGTGTAAAACGCATTGCGACAGTAGAACCAGAGACTGAACCCGGTTGTAAACAAATATATCATTATCTGTCGTATGGTTGGCTATGTGGTGCGATCATTGAGGTAACATTACACACATCTTCCTTTTTTCAAGATCTATAAATTTTCAATGATGAGGAGACCATTTTCATCTTTTACATCAACAAGAGATTTATTTACTCAAAAGTTCGTGTCCCGCCTTTGTTCTATCTTTTTTAGTCCTTCATGCCTCTTTGTGTTGTGCTTGCCTTGAACATGAAATGAATGGTGACGTATCTTCATTTTTTGTTTCATTATTTTCATCATTGACGTTTACATTCCTGTATCTGCAGCATGCATCCGGGAAGAAGTTTCAAGATATTCTTGAGGAAGCTTTTGTTCGCCCACTTAACGTGGAAGGCGAGTTTTACATTGGGATTCCTCCTGGTGAGATTTATAAAAAATCAAACAACAAGAACGACTTTGTACATTTTTTTATCAAATTAGACGCTCGACTATTTTTTTAGTAACTAATTCCAGTGTACTTTTTTGACCGGTAAAAGAACTTATTTTCCCTAGTTGCCAGATTTTGAAAAACGTTAAAGTACGTAAAATCACAACATGCTTTCACCATGCTATAAGTGCATCTTTGTGATGATTGTAACTAAATTGATAAAAATAATAACTGTTAAATGGTGGTGTGATGATTTTTTGTATTTTGTTTATAAGAGAAAGTAGGCAACTACGGAAATGCGGCTTTAGAAAAGTAGAATAGTTTAATCAATATAAATAAAATAACTAAGTGGTTAAATCGATGAATGACAAAAGTATAAATGTTACTTTGTAAATTGTCGTGTCAGGTAGTTTTTAAGCAATTTTGGTTTTTATGTGGAATACAGGTGTGGAATCCCGTCTGGCAACACTTACATACGATAAAGCTGAATTTAGTATGTTTGTCGCTTTAACAGCAACCCCTGAGTTCATGTCTCATGTGCCTTCGTCATTCACGCCCAAAATACTTGATGTCCTTATTACCTCATCAAACACTCTCAATGTCCGTTGTGCCATACTACCTGCGTCTAACGGACACTTCTCTGCCCGTGCATTAGCCCGCTACTATGCCGCCCTTGTGGACGGGGGTGTGGTCCCTCCCAGCCAATCCTCCTCCCTCCCACCACTTGGAAGCCACCCTCATCACCCCACTACTGACAGTCACACCACTCATCCTAATCTTGGATCTGATCTTAACATTGATCTTAACATTGAAGTGCTTGAAAGAGATGACACAAATGATGAAATAGATAGTAAAATCTTTAGCACTCAAAAATCAAAACTTCATGATTTGTTCTTGGGGAACGGAGTTAATAAAGATTTAATATTACCGAATGGAAAATTCGGGCTAGGGTTTCATAGGATTAACAACATTGATGGTTCGATGATTGGGTTTGGTCATGCAGGCTTAGGTGGTTCCACGGGATATTGTGACATAAATAACCGATTTTCTATTGCGGTGACCTTAAACAAGTTGTCTTTCGGGCCTTTGGTCGCGGAAATAATCCAATTTATTTGCTCAGAACTTGATCTTCCTGTTCCGGACGATTATGCAGGATCTTGGGAGTTCACCAAGAAACCGGTGTTCAATTAAAGGTGGCTTGATTGAAACTTCCTCATACATACTTGGACACTATTTCAAGTAAACGTTGTTAAACAATGTATTTTTGCAACAACCTCATGTTTTTTTTTGGACTCACAAATATAAATATATAATGTACTCTTAAAATGACATTTAAATTCCCTATTTATGTCTACAACGGAGGCTGAACCATCAACCTTAAAAATAATGTTGGTCTAGAAGCTTTTGGTAACAACCTCCACTTAAGTATAAGGAAGTATACCTTTGTCGTGTAAAGCAATATTTTATATATTCACTCTTTTGTGTATTAATGTTCTGATTCTTGTTGTCATGATGATTAATTCGAATGCGATGTGGAAAATTTATAAATTTTTGTTGTCGGTAGTTGATGATGTCCCTTTGAAACATTTTATGTATTTTTAACCGGATATGCATAGTATTTCAAAAAGAATTCAACACTTTATATATGTTATTCGTTTAAAATTTAATGGGTGACGAAATATTCAAAAAGCGTTGCTCCTTTGAAAAGTAAGATCCCGTTTGATAATAACTGACTTAGAAAGTGCTGACTTAGAAAGTTATGTCTGAGTAAGAAATCTTGATTGAGTAAAGAAACCATTGTGTTTGATTGTACATCTGACTGAATGTGCTGACTGATAAAAAAAATGACAATTTTACCCTATTGCTCTATACAGTGATGGATGAAGTTGCTAAAGAATTATAAAAACCTACAAATTGTCATACAAATTGCCATTCAGCAATTCAAACAATTCATTCATTTACCAGATTCACATTCATCAATCAATTTAAAAGATTGATAATCAGCCATTAATTTGAAGTTTAATAATTATGTGTTACTTATGAGACATGCAACAAACACTAGCCATAACACTTGGAGCAAAAACATCAAGTATTAAAATGAAAACAAATGATAAACTCATATGAATACAATTACATGTAATCTGAATAAAAAAACATAAAGCAAAAACATCAATACCTAAAATAATGTGATTACATCTTGAATTTACAGAATAAAAAATAGAATAAAAAGATCCAATATTATATCTACAATAGTCACACTACATCAGAGCGTGGTCAAGCTCTTGTTGAACCTATAACTTTCTTTGATAAAAATTCAATTCATAACAAACTAAAGAACAATTACACAACATAAATAGAGATTGTCAAGTCTTGTATTGTCATAAGTTATAACTCATCCAAGTGAGATATGAAAACAACATGAACTTGATTTGGTTTTAGTAAGAGACTACTAGGAGTTTGTTTTCACAACATAATTTGGTTTCAGACATCCAAGTGAGATGAAAACAACATGAATTTGATGCAGATTAAGGCATTACATTGTTGACGAAGGGTTTCACACAGGTTTTAATGGTGGAATGACCAATCACGATGTCATGACTCCAGGTTCAACCTAAATCGATCTACAAGAAAATCAATTGAATGATATTTAAATGCATAAATTCCAATATTCATTAACTCAAATAGAACAAAGCAACAAAATCAGAATAAGAAAACATAAAGTAGATGGTGATTTTAATTCATGACATATAATCCAAAATTAAAGATCAATCCCAGACCGATTGATAGAGGAAACGACATACCTATTTTCTCGATAGAAAACGGAAGTGATGACATCAATGGAAGAAGGAAGCGATGGCGATGTTTATTCAATGACAACATAACTCCATCAAAAAATCTATTCAAAAACTTCAATTGGTCAACGAAAGATTGGAAACACTAAGAATCTCAGCATAAGTCCGTTTTGGACTAGGATGTCCTTATTGTACCTAATGGACCAATAAGTTTCCAATTTGACTATTTTGGGCTTAGAACCCTCATATGGGCCCTAATTGGACACACTTTCATGAAAACTAACATTTTGAGCCATAATGGATCTAAAATGAATTTACTTAACCTTAATGGGCCTTGTTGGGCCATAACAAAACAAATTAACCCTAATGGACCATAAAACCCATTCTTTTATGCTAATTGGGTCGTGAACTATCCAAAGGAGCCCAATGGGCCGAAAACCTTCTCCATGAACCTCATAGTTTCGAACCAAGGCCAGAAGTGGGCCAAATTAATCCATATCTTCTTTCATTAGGCCCATTTCGGCCCAAGATAATAAATAAAAGAAAAAAAAAACAGAAATGAGATTAATGGGAGATTAAGGGGGTGACACCTCAAAATTGTATGTAAGATAACAATGCACCATTCTCACATCCCCATGCATCTATCATCTCACCCTCTCTCTTCTTCCTTCTTCTTTTCTACCCTCGACCGAACACACACATCCTCACCACCTTCAACTTTCATTTCAAACTCTCTCAAACCTTTCAAGAACATCTTCTTACCTCCCTCAAAATCTCGAAAATTAGTGTGGCTTCAAGAAGATCTTTCACTTATATCACCATTATTGGTAAGTTATTTTTATACATAAGTCTTGATTTTCATTCTTAAGCTAAGAACAACTCCTTATATGACTTTATTTGGTGATCATACTTCCTAGAAAACCTCTAAGTTCGAAAGTTCTCTTCAAGGAAATGTCAAAGGCCGAAAACCACACCATCTTCTTCCATTCTTCTTCAAAACCGAAACCACAAACCCAAGGTGAGTTCATACCCCCCCCCCCTTGTTTTTGGCATTTAATTTTTTTTTTGGGGGGGGGGGGGGGAGAATACAAGTGTTATGTGTTGAACTAGGTGTGCATGCATGTTATGTGTGCTTTCTTTGGTTATTGTTGTGAAAAAATGTGATAATGCTTGATATATTTCGAAATCTATAGTATAAATGAGAAAGACTCATAAACAAAAGCATATTAAACAACATACTTCAAGGATTTAAGTGTTTTTATGTATAAGAAAGGAAAAACAAAGCAAAAGATTGTATAAGTATCATTTTTGCAAAAATAACAAAGATTTGGGTAAAATATGACAGTTTTGGTTTTATAAAGGTTATAGGGTATTTATTTATATGAAATCTGATTTTTATGAAAGTAACTACCTTTCAAAGGAAAATGGTTTAGGAACCGTAAACTCCAAATAGGAGTGAAATGGTGCCCTAGTTCCTTCCTTAGTCACATACTTCAAGTAGAAAAGCCTCTAGGGACTTTTAAGGCTTCAAACAATAAATGGTCAAAAGTGTGTGAGCTTACGGCCGTAAACTCAAGGGTTTACGACCGTAAAATCTTTTGCTTGTGACCACAAAATCGTAAACTCCTTAATGGAGTTTTCCTTGAACCCCAAACACACTAGCCTTTCCGTACAACACGTAGATGCAATCCTTGGGACTTATAACACTTGTATAGGGTGTTTTGCATGTCCTATAGTGTCTTAACTTTGTTTATTTGTTGTTTAAAGACTAATTGGATACATATATGTGATATTATATGTTAACTAGGATCATAGAGTGTGTTCAAGACTTCACTTGACACCTAGCAATCCTACATCTTCAGTTCATCCGTACCACTCACTACAGGTGAGTTCATACCCCTTAATCAATGGTTTAAATGCTTTTATGGGGGGAATACAAGCTAAATACTTATAGTTATTACATCAATCACAAGTGATTAATAACTACAAAACGAGTGATTTTCTTACTGTTCGAACTGTTTACTAAACTGTTTTACTTCAAATTGTTTTACAAACTCTTATACTTGTCAAATACTTTTACTTGAACTCTTTTATACTTATTATCAAATGCATGCCTATGTATGTATAGTTATATAAGCAATGTTTAAAGGGCTTAGGAAGGCCAGCTCGCTTTATCTCCTTTTCCTCGTTGGGATGTGGCTGTAGGGCATCGGTTATCCGTCCGAAGGTCGTCTAAATATTAGTTATATATTATGTATACATATATAGACATAAAAGTTCTTTCAACCAGTTTCATACCTTCAGGTAACAAGGGTTTCACAAACATGATCATACATTACTAGTAAGCTAGCATAGGGGTAGCATAAGAAGATACTAATACTATTACTAGCACAATGAAACATACAATGAGTCAGTTCATTCATGAGTCAGTACGAGTAGTACACACAGTACATTACTATACATGCTAGATAGAGAGAACACACATTACAGCTAGTACACACTGTACATTACTATACATGCTAGATAGAGAGAGAACATACATTACAGCTAACACATTCAGAACATTACAGTACATACATGCTAGACAGAGAAAGAGTACACTTTAGAGTTAGCACATTAATTACATGTACTTTCATGCAGTTATGTGAACCATTAAACGGGTCATGGCACTTCCTGCCATGACCGTTTTTGTATCCAAAATCTCTTTTATTGGGGAGCATATGAGTTTGCGTATAGATCTATACTGGATTGACTATCCTACACCTTGCTGCTTGCTACAGTGGGACTTGCAAGTCTACGGGTGCCAAATGTCATTTCTTACGGCGTCTTACATCGTCGTTTTACTAGAGTTGGTAGCTGGATACGGGTCGATCACATGCTACTTTAAACGCCTTTTGTTTTAAGGTAGTTAGTACAGCGGTAGTCACTTATTACAAATACTACGGTACTATGATATTTTCCCATTACATTCACTTCGTGAATATTCACACGATGCACAGTAATGTAAAAACTATATTTTTGGTTAATGATATTCAGAATTGGGAAAACACACACTCTTACAAGAGACACACGCACAGACACTAGATGCCTTGGTAGAAGACTACAATTAGTAGGAAACATAGGGTTTTCTAGGAGAGTACAAAACATCTTACAAAACATTTTACAAAACATCTTACAAACATTTTACAAATGCTTTCATACAAACACAGACACTAATATACTTATGATCTCACCAGCTTTAAGCTGATACTCGTTTTCAAAATAACTTGTATTCTCAGGTCACCAGTAGACAGGTACAGGTGCCAGGTTTTGAGAATGGAGTTCGTTCAGGACTCCTCTTTTATTTTGATATGTATATTTTGGTGTCTATATAACTTGACAGAACACAATTGTATGAAATTGTATAATTAATGCAATGGATGATGTTGTTGCTTGTTTACTACTATTCATTGTTGTGATATTGTACATGACGTCCTCCGCCCCGGAAGGTTTCCGCCGTTCATGGCTTTGGGGTGTGACAGATTGGTATCAGAGCATTGTTTATAGTGAATTGAGTATATCAACCCAATAAAAGATATACTAACTATAAATACATAGGGATTAAAAATACTCTGACCAAGATTTTATACTTTAAATATTTAAATATTTAATTAAGTATATGTGCCTGCATTCATACTAAAATCAGTGTCACTAAGACAGTACAAAAGTATTACGATTGTTGGGCAACACAAGTAGACTTAGAGACATATAGTCAAAACTGGGAAGATATAGTCTGATCAACTATATTATCCGAGGGTTGACTAGCATGTGCCTAAGTGTGGTTGTGAGGTCGCAACAAGTCTAAAAAAACTTACCCACAATACCACAATGAGAACAATAGAACCTAAACTTAAAATACTATAGGAGTATTTTGCAGTACTATAAGTTACTTATGTGCTAGATTCTTATACCTCTCTTCTCGCGTAGATTAAATGGCTAGATTCCACCTTCCCGGAGACCTGTACTATCCCAACCACAGCAATGCAGGATGGCTGGAAGAAGAACCAGAAGATGATCACCCAATTCCTTTGAATGATCATGAAGTTGAAGGCTTTTCTGATGGTTCTAACTCAGCGCCAGAAGTCAACAACCTGCCCCCAGCTGATCAAAACCCAAACCCCCGTCCAACATTTCAAGGACCCATACCTCTGTGGGGCACTAACTTTAATAGATGGAGTCAGGAATAGGGTCAACCCATTCCCTACAATGGAGACAGAAGTTTCTACAACCTCACTGAGGGAGGTTCTGCTGACAGAGTCCTACCAATCATAGTTCGTAGGATTGCTCGGATCACAGAACAGGGTCGAGCAGCTATCGACTGAGTCATGGAGATTGACGCCAGCTCTGGCATTAACACTGTCCGCATTCGCCAGCTAGAGTATGCTCATGAAAGGACTCTAATCCACAATGCAGCTCTTCAGAGGGAACTCACTGAAACGCTAGCTGAAGTCAGAGAACTTCGAGCTCAGCAAGCAAGAGCTGATAGGCGTATGAGGGACATAGAACATCTCTTGTCGGGATCAAGAACTCACTCTGGTAGTTCTCGTCGCCGATAGATTCTCATCAACTTCTATCTTTTGGATATAACCTAGTTATGTAAAACTCTTGTCTAATTCTCTATCTTTGTAAATCTTACGCCTGTTAGGTATTGGTTAGGTTTTAATACTGTCAAAATTTTCCCATTTTGGTTGATGTAAGGCCTCTTTCTGTTGGCCATTTTTCCCAAACTTGTTATATAATTCAAGTAATATTGACAGATACCTAATCTTATAGGAATTATTATCCAAATGTGATCATCTATTAGTTCTAGATCTACATTCAATCATATTGTTGGGCTATGAAGAGTTAGTCCATGAGTCATTTTCATCAATTCTTCCATTAAATTCTTATCAATGTTTTCACCTTCATAAACTTATAGATCAAAGATGCCGCCTCACAGAAATCCAAGGCGTAACCCTAATAACGAAACACCACCTCCTCAGCCACTTACTCCTCAGTTCGACACGACAGCCTTAAATGCTACTGTAGCTGCAGATGTGGCTACAGCCATGGCTCAATATCATTCATCTGGTTCCACTGGAGGAGGAACCCCTGTCCTATCCACTCATGGTGAAATCCCTATGCGCTTGAAAGAGTGCTCTTACAAGGACTTCACCAACTGCAAGCCATTGTCCTTCAAGGGGACTAGCGGAGTCATTGCCCTCTCGCAATGGTTCGAGAAAACCGAATCGGTTTTCGAAATCTGCTCTTGTCCCGAGGAGAGCAAGGTGAAGTTCGTTGCTTGCACCTTTGAAACAAAAGCCCTAACATGGTGGAATAGCCATGTTAAGTCATTATCCCTTATAGTGGCTAATGCTATGGGCTGGGAAACTTTGAAAGACCTCATGATTGAGGAGTACTGCCCAAGGGGCGAGATCCAGAAGCTGGAGGAAGAACTGTGGAGCCTAACCATGAAGGGCTCCAACATAGTCGTCTACACCGCCAGATTCTGCAAGCTGGTGGCCCTCTGTCCCAAAATGATTCCTTCAAAGGGAAAGAAAATTGAGAGATACATATGGGGGCTGGTGCCACCATACCAACGAAATGTATTGGCATCACACCCCACTACATTTGATAGTGCCAAACGATTGGCACAGCGGCTCATAGACCACGGGGTTCGTACCCGGCCGCAACAACTACTCTGGCCATCTCAGAACCTGCAGGAACCGCTGATTG
Source organism: Lactuca serriola (assembly GCF_051521515.1). Classification (NCBI taxonomy): domain Eukaryota; kingdom Viridiplantae; phylum Streptophyta; class Magnoliopsida; order Asterales; family Asteraceae; genus Lactuca; species Lactuca serriola. The sequence goes on from NC_136412.1 coordinate 144,991,145, forward strand.
CAAGCGGAAATTTTGGGACGACAAGAAGAAGGCTAAGGTTGCCAAGAAGAGGCAGGTCGAGGCAGTACAGGCTACGATAGCACTTGTCGCTGCTGCTCCAGTAAAGCAGTACACTGGAAGTTTGCCTAAGTGCAACAAATGCAACTTCCATCACGTCGGTGGCTGCCGGGAGATGCAGTGTCTGAACTGCAACGGGAAGGGGCACACAACTTGTTTCTGTAAAGCTCCGGTGAAACCATTCACCCAATCCCCCGGTGCTGGAGTGGGCCAAACTTGCTATGGATGTGGCGAGGTAGGCCACTTCAAAAGAAACTGCCCGAAGGCAGGGTTCACCGGTGGAGCGGCAAGAGTTCTGGCCATAGGCCATTAGGAAGCGGTTGCCGACCCCACAGTGGTCACTGGTACGTTCCTCCTCGATAACTCTTATGCATGCATTCTATTTGATAGTGGAGAGGAGACGAGTTTCGTGAACCAAAAATTTGCTCATTTACTTAGGCAAAAATCACGAGCACTTAATGAACCGTTCACTATAGAAATGGCTAATGGAAAGACAGAGAGCACTAGCAGCATATTCATAGGGTGTACCCTAACTTTAGATAGCCATTCATTTTCTATCGACCTCATGCCGGTCTTAATTAAAAGTTTTGACGTCATTATCGGCATGGATTGGTTAAGTCTTCATCGTGCTGACATCATGTGTTACGAAAAGGTTGTTCGCCTTAATCTACCGTCTGGCGAAAACCTAGTAATTTATGGTGACAAACCCGACACAAACCTTCGTATGAGCATTCAAGCTTAGAAATTATTGTGAAAGGAATGTAGAGCATTCCTTGCTCATGTGGTCGATGTGAGCCAAGAAACGAAGGACATTCAAAACATTCCAGTAGTACGTGACTTTCCCGACATTTTTCCAGAAGAACTCCCAGGATTACCTCCGCAACGTCAAGTCGAGTTCCGAATCGACTTAGTTCGAGGGGCTACGCCATTAGCCAAATCGCCCTATCATCTAGCACCTGCAGAGATGCAAGAACTGTCTGGTCAACTTAATGAACTACTCAGCAATGGATTTATAAGACGAAGCTTCTCACCCTGGGGAGCTCCAGTCTTGTTCGTCAAAAAGAAAGACGGATTGTTTCGTATGTGCATCGACCACAGGGAGCTCAAAAAACTGACCGTCAAAAATCGTTATCCTTTGCCTAGGATCAACGATTTATTTGACCAACTTCAAAGGGAGAATTTCTTTTCAAAAATCGACTTGAGATCCGGATATCACCAACTACGAGTGCTAGGAGAGGATGTTCCAACGACAGCCTTCCGAACTCGTTATGGGCACTACGAATTCGTAGTGATGCCGTTCGGATTGACAAACGCACCCGCTGTATTCATGGATTTAATGAATAGGGTGTGCCGTCCTTACTTGGAGAGTTTGTCATCGTCTTCATCGATAACATATTTATCTACTCTAGTAGTAAGGAGGAGCATAATCAACATCTGCGACAAGTGCTCGAAACATTATGTTCGAGAAGCTCTACGTGAAGTTCTCGAAATGCGAATTTTGGATTCGACGAGTCGAATTCTTAGGGCACGTGGTTAGCGAACAGGGAATACACGTGGACCCTTCCAAAATCAAGGCCATTGAGAACTGGTCAGCACCGAAGACGCCTACAGAAATTCGTCAATTTCTAGGCCTCGCTGGCTACTATCGTAGGTTCATTCAGAACTTCTCCCGCATTGCGAAACCTCTTACAACACTGACCCAGAAGGGCGTGGCCTTTGACTGGGAAGAGAATCAGGAAAGAGCATTTCAAACGCTCAAACGAGCCTTGTGCACCGCACCAATACTATCCCTTCCCGATGGAATGAAAGACTTTGTTGTCTATTGCGATGCGTCGAATCAAGGGCTCGGATGTGTTCTGATGCAGTGAGGTAAGGTCATCGCCTATGCCTCGAGAAAACTGAAGACACATGAGGTCAACTATACGACCCACGATCTTGAACTAGGAGCAGTTGTGTTTGCTCTAAAGATCTGGAGACATTACTTGTACGGAACGAAGAGCACTATCTTTACAAACCACAAAAGCTTACAGCACATATTCGACCAGAAGGAGCTCAACATGAGACAACGACGGTGGGTCGAGCTACTCAATGATTACGAATGCGAAATTCGTTATCATCCGGGTAAAGCCAACGCAGTAGCTGATGCCCTAAGTCGGAAGGAATATTCTGTTCGTAGAGTCAAATCATTGACTATGACTATCCATTCGCATTTTTCCACACAAATTAAGGCGGCTCAGCTCGATTTTTTGAAGCCTGAAAACGTGACGGGTGAATCCCTGAGATGGATGGATAAGAACTTGGAGGTTAAGGGTGGTGGAGGTTATTATTTCATGGACCGGATCTGGACCCCGAAACTAGGTGATTTCCGAGACTTGGTCATGAATGAGGCGTAAAACACTCGTTATTCCGTGCATCCGGGTTCAGATAAGATGTATCTGGATCTTAAAAATTTATACTGGTGGCCTAACATGAAAGCAGAGATTGCTACCTTCATGAGGAAATGCCTTACTTACGCAAAGGTCAAGGTTGAATACCAAAAACCCTCCGGTCTGCTACAACAGCCTGGGATACCGAAACGGAAGTGGGAGCGGATAACTATGGATTTCATAACCAAGTTACCCAAGACAACGGGTGGACTTGATACCATATGGGTCATAGTCGATAGACTGACCAAGTCTGCACACTTCCTGCCGATCAAAGAAACAGACAAGATGGAGAAACTTACTAGAACTTACATTAGGGAGATTGTAAGACTGCACGGTGTTCCCTTATCCATTATCTCAGATAGAGATACTAGATTCACTTCAAGGTTCTGGCAGTCGTTACAAAGTTCCCTAGGAACTAGGTTGGACATGAGTACAACCTACCATCCACAGACCGACGGGCAAAGTGAGAGAACTATCCAAACCTTGGAAGATATGTTGCGAGCCTGTGTGATCGACTTCGGGAAAGCATGGGATACTTATTTACCCCTATTCGAATTTTCCTACAACAACAGTTATCACACGAGCATAAAGGTTGCTCCATTCGAGGCCCTCTATGGCCAAAAGTGCAGATCCCCTATGTGTTGGGCTGAGGTGGGTGATACCCAGTTAGCTAAAGGGCGAGTTCCTGACAGCACTCTCATAGGTCCGGAGATCATACGGGAAACGACAGAGAAGATCGTTCAGATCCGCGAACGATTGAAAGCCTCCAGAGACTGACAGAAAAGCTACGCTGATAAACGTAGGAAACCGTTGGAATTCCAGGTGGGTGATCGTGTTCTATTGAAGGTCTCACCCTGGAAGGGCTTGATATGCTTTGGAAAGCGTGGAAACGTAAATCCAAGGTACATTGGGCCTTTCGAGATTCTCGCCAGAATCGGCCCTACAGCTTACAAACTTAACTTACCGCGCGAACTCAGTAACGTACATTCTACCTTCCACGTATTGAACTTGAAAAAGTGTCTGTTCGACGAGACTCTTGTTATCCCACTCGATGAGATCGAGATCAACGAGAGCCTCAACTTCGTGGAAGAACCAGTAGATATCATGGACCGAGAGGTCAAGCAGACGAAGCAAAGTCGTATCCCGATGGTGAAGGTTCGCTGGAACGCCAAGCGAGGACAGGAATTCACTTGGGAGCATGAGGATCAGATGAAACTGAAATATCCTCGTCTTTTTACTTAGTTATTTGTAACTACTTATTTGCTTAAATTCTAATTTCGTGACGAAATTCCTTCTACGGAGGGCATGATGTGACAACCCGAAATTTCTATTCTATACAAACATATCAAGTTAATAGATGTCAGAATAGTTGCTGTTAATTTTCAGAATTTTTAGAATAAGTTTGAGTATTTCAGGATTCACACTTTAGAGATATCATGAGAGAGGATGCACTAGGGTTATTGTGCAACACTGTTATTCCAAAACTCTAAGAAATTAGAGTTTACTGCCTGAATAAAATATTTTCTGCCAAAAACCCTAAATCTGAGAGTATATATATGAGAACTTGTCATTATTTACACTTTTTCCAAAAACTCAAGATCCAAAACCCATTCTCTCTCAAGTATCATCCAAAAGATTTTCAAGATCTTCAAACTAGTAAGTTATTCTAGCTTTCTTAAGTGATTATATGGCTTAATCTATTGTTTTAACACTCTTCTAACCGTGAAATCATTCCAAAAGGTTGATTCTTCCTTTTTCACCAAGAACACCAAGAACACACACTAGTGTTCTTGGACTTTTAGCTCCTTTCAAGCTTCCATATAATAATTACTTCTATCCTAGAGTCTTATAAAGCTTGTAATACATCTTTACATCAAGGAAATGTCCCATGGACACCAAGAACAAGGTGTTCACGGTTCAAGAAGTTCTTGAACCGTAAACACCAAGTAAAGGTGCCAAAGGGTGCCCTAGGGTGCCTTAGTCCTTCACAAGCCTTAGGGACATGTCTAAATCCTTCCTTGATGTGTTTATCACATAAAAAGCACAAAAATCTCTCATTTATATGTGTTTACGGTTTGGGAATATCCCAAAACCGTAAACACCCCAAAGTATGTATAAAGGACCCATATTCCTTCCTATGCCTTCGTAACTAACATGGATCCATTCTTTGATGAGCTAAGGACTTGAAAACCCCCAAAATACCATAAACCTTATGAGTTTATGGTAGTAAACTCAAAGGAAAATGGTTTAGGAACCGTAAACTCCAAATAGGAGTGAAATGGTGCCCTAGTTCCTTCCTTAGTCACATACTTCAAGTAGAAAAGCTTCTAGGGACTTTTAAGGCTTCAAACAACAAATGGTGAAAAAGTGTGTGAGCTTACAGCCATAAACTCAAGGGTTTACGACTGTAAACTCTTTTGGTTGTGACCACAAATCGTAAACTCCCTAATGGAGTTTTCCTTGAACCCCAAACACACTAGCCTTTCCCTACAACACTTAGATGGATACATATATGTGATATTATATGTTAATTAGTCTAACATCCCCCTCTGGCACGTATCACAATATTGTCCGCTTTGAGCCACTCGGCACGAGGACTTCCCAGGGGGTCACCCATCATGGTACTACTCCCGCCCGAGCACGCTTAACTACAGAGTTCTTATGGGATCTGCTGCCCTCACAGCTTTAAAACGCGTTGTGATAGGGAAGGTATCCACACCCCTTATAAGGAATGCTTAGTTCTCCTTCTCAACCGATGTGGGATCAAATCTAACCCACTTACATTGTAACGCCCGCAAATCCGGGCTAGTCAAATTAGAGGCAATACGGGTCAAAAACGACTTTTCAACAAAAGATTATTTAGAATAAATAATATTAACCAAGTTGTAGAGTATGTCACCAGGTTTTCGTGCATATAAAGAACGCCAAAATCCGAGTTATAACGAAGAAGTTATGACCCGTTGAAGTTTCACGACGGAACCGACACAATACCGGGAAGCGTGAATAGTGAATTTACGATAGAGCGAGATTTAGCCTTAGCGATCTAAACGAAAGTCGTAGAATATGTTAAACTAAGAACATCGATAAAAAGAACGCCCAAATCTGACTTCGTATGAAGAAGTTATGATTTTTCGAAGTTTCGGACTAGTAGTATACAGCCCGAAATTCGAATATTAGATCGAGCGGTTTTTAGCCAACACGACCTAAACGAGAATCGAAGATCTCATTGAGAGTAGCGTAACGAGAAAAAGATGGGCGAAAACGGATGTCAGATGAAGAAGTTATGAAGATTTAACGGACCAATCGTGTCCCGGCCCGTTAATAATATAAAATTTGAAATCAATCCAAAATTAGCCGATGAAGTCTAAACGAAAGTTGTAGACTACGTTCTCACCTTCGCGTGGATATAAAGAACGTCGAAAACGGAGCTCGTATGCGAAGGTTATGATTTTTAGAACTCAAGAATGCAATTTGCGAAGGCTGATAAGGAGCTGATGACGTGGCGCATTATGGGCCGTCCATCGTTGATCAGATCTCGCTTCGGATGAAGAACACGTCGCCCTTCGCATACGCCCCGTGTACCCTCACCTTATCTCTTCCGATGTTGCGAGCCAGCTGGTGCGAAGCTGGCACCCTTATCCGAGTTACGCGTCGCGTCCGAGGCTACGCCCCGCGTAGTCCGAGGACCTCCGGCCTATAAATTGAATGCGAGATTTCCCGGATTTTCGCACCTTTCTTCACTCTCTCTCTAACTTCTTTCTCTCTCTAAGTGTTCTAAACACCCCCAAACCCTAGGGAACCTCCCTAGCACCCTAGGGAAGCCCCGAGGCTCCCGGAGTCCCGAGAAAAAGGAGTTTTTCGGTTTCGAAACGCTGCTCCAATTAAGTTCCGGTTTTCGATAAAATTCGCTGTAAGTATGCTACGCTTACGCAATTTTTAATATAGCTTTCAAATAATTATAGGAATGTTATTAGGTCCTTAAAATAATTATTTGGGCTATTATTATGAGTTATATTGAGCGTTATTAACGCTTAATAATAGTCAGACTAATTAATTTGTCGCGGTTATCGTTAAACTAAACCCTAGTGGTATCGGTACTAGGTTTTATCGAAGGAATATCGTTTTGAGAGTATCGAAGCGCTGTCCGAGTGCTGAGTCACCACCTACTCAGGTGAGTGCATAGTCCCTTTCATCTTACACATAGATATGAAGTATTTTAATATAAATTACGTGCTATGTGTGCATATTGTTTGAATACTTGTTGTCTACGCTGGATGAATGATTTATACATGTTTTAAATGATTTAAACTGTATATTTATTTTATATCTACAAATATGATGGGATGAAACATGGGTAGATGAAATAGTTGGTGGGTGATGAAATAAAATAATGAGAGATAGGTGATGATAGGAAGGTGATGATAGATAGGTGATTATGAATCGGTGATGTAGGATACTACAACCTTGTCCGACAATTTGGTGATGTAGTCATCTACCAGACTATAAATGGCAACCATGGACTATTATAGACAACCCCGTGGAAACACCATCAGGCTAGTAACCTGTAGGTGATGAATTACGAGTTCAGGCGATGTTGTAACTACGTATTCATGCGATGATAGTCTAACCCTTATTATGAAGTACGAGTCCAGGCGATGTTGTGGCTACGTATTCATGCGATGATAGACTAACCCTTATCATGATTTACAAGTCCAGGCGATGTTGTGGCTACGTATTCATGCGATGATAGACTAACCCTTATCATGATTTACAAGTCCAGGCGATGTTGTGGCTGCGTAATCATGCGATGATACCCTAACTCTTGCTAGGCACATATTGAGGGAGTAATCCCCGGATTAGTATTGTCTATGCAATGTAGGCGATGATCCTTAGGTAAAGTTCGTAGGAACAATCATATAAAAGGAAATACGATGTAAGGAGATGAGAAGTAAATATGATATAGGAGATGACCCTTGAGATAATATCTTTACGGAAGACTAAAAGAAGATAATGGGGATGGGTAATTGGGTTGATTGTTTGATTGTTTAAACATAATAACTATATTATTGTGGGTTGAAAACCCTATGTACTCACCAGGTTTCCCAACCTGACCCACTCAGTTTATTTACATCACAGGTGACGATATGAAGTGACATTACACTGAGAGATTTAAAGAGATGTAGATCACTAGTGTAAATAATTGTAAGTTATGTTTATGCTTATGTTTCTGTATTAACGATGACATCCCAAACGTTTTAAAATGAAATAAATACGTTTCTTCGAAAACGTTTTAATAATGTATTTACCATGTTTTTCTTGGAACAAATTCCGCAACATTTTTATAAAATGAAGTACCCTGATTTTTACAAAGCATAAACAAAAATCGGTCTTTTCTGTCCGTGATTTTGGGGATGTCAAAGTTGGTATCAGAGCATTAGTTTAAGCGAACTAGGAATATGGATTTATTTCTAGACTTAAACTTAAAATGCTAAGCGATGATTGTGAGGTGTGAGCACTAGATTATTTTAGGAATTATGCCTAAAATGCTTTTATGTGCTAAATACTTGTGCCTGATATGCTGTTAGTTGTTCGGATCTATGGTCTGTTGCCGACCGGATCTGGAAACCTTATGTGTTTAGGATTCTAAACGTACGACTACGATATTAGAACTAGCATATAAACGTTTCGGAGTGATAAGGATGATTTAACCGTCAATCCTAAGTAAAGATCTAGATTCACCTTATTCGGTGTATAGATCAAGATGGCAAGAACCCGTAGCGAAAACGTGAATGCAAATGGGAACAGAAACCAACCCCCAGTGATTGATCAAATACCGGTGATGGAAGCCGCTGCTGAGCCAGTCACAATGGCCGGAGTGCAAGCGATGATCCAAGCGATGTTGGATCGTCAAATGGAGGAAACCAGGCGTTTTCTCCAGCAAAATCGAGAGGAAGGGACCATTCAGATCGAACAGCCCGAGTTGAACGAAGGGCAGACTGAGGAGGGAAACTACAGTGGGACTATTGGTCAAGCCAACCCACCAATAGTTAGGCAAAACCACCAGGATGGAGGAAATGATGGACGTGGATGCAAATACAAGGATTTCATGGCGTCCAAACCACCGAGTCTATCTGGAAGCCCGACGCCGGTGGAAGTCATAAACTGGATCACCGAGATGGAGACGATGTTTGAGAGTTGTGAGTGTAGCAACAGGCAAAAGACCGCTCTCGCGGTTCCTCTGTTGAAATCTGGAGTACTAAGCTGGTGGAAGCTACTAGCTGATTCGATGCCCAAGGGAGAAGCGAGCAAGATGTCATGGGAGGATTTTCTGGTGCAGCTAAAAATGCAGTACTGCTCTGAACAGGATCTTCTGGAAATCAACAACGAGTTTCAGAATCTAAAGAAGGGAAAGATGAGTGTCAGCGAGTATGCTGCAAGTTTTACGGAGAAAATGAAGCTTGTTCCTTATCTAGTTCCAACTGAACTCTCCAAGGTCAATAAGTTTGCCCACGGATTACCAGCAGACTTTGGTCCAATGGTCAAACAAGCAACCACTTTGAAAGCCGCCATCTGGGCAGCCAAGAATGTTGAGACCCAAATAAGAGAAAAGGGTCTGGAGAAAGTTGAAGTTGGTGAGAAGAGGAAGTTGGAAGGATCCTCAAGACCTGATAATAAGGGAAAGTTCTCGAAGTCTAACCTGGACGACCGAAGGAATGAAGCCAAGTGGTGTGAGAAGTGCAAGAAGAAGCACTTCGGAAGATGCGATGGTGAAGTGACGTGCTATAAGTGTGGTAGGACCGGTCACTATTCCAGAGATTGTACATTCGACAACAAGAAGTGCTACGAATGTGGAAATGATGGGCATATTTCAAAGAACTGCCCAAAGAAAAATAAAGCAGCAAGACCAGAAACGCCACCAAGGCCAAGGGCATTTCACATGATCCTCGACGAAGCAGAAAACCATGCAAGGAATCAAGGATGAGGACTTCATATCCGAAGATCAAGTTATGCAGTAGCCATAGTATTGTATGATGTAGCCTATTAGAGGCATAGCCTAGGGTGAACTTGAACACCTATGTAATCGTTTCAAGAAATAATATAAAACCTTTGTTTTGTTATCTGATGTGTTAAGTTCTTGTGTGATTCGCTGCATGGTGACTTGGGAAACTGCGGGACAATACTTGGGTTGAGTATGAGTAGGTGTGAATGGTAGTAGAGGCTTATACTACCGGAAGCACAGGACTCACACTTGGATCAGGGAAAGTCACAAGGTTACCAAGAAGCTAGTAATTGATTTCGTTTTATTCAAGTGTGTTGTTACCATCGTTTCGGTAATGACTAAGAAGATTGCTGATATTCTGACCCTAGTGGTCATATCCCATTGAGTCCGACTACGATGAATAGGTTACGTGGTTTAGAGAACCAAGTTTGATGTAGCGTCCGACTTAAACCAAACGGTTGAAATCAAAGCGATCAATAGAAGTATCGCACTCGTTGTTAAAGAAGTTGGTAGCTAGAAATGCCAAATGTTAAAGTGTGATTATATTACATGAGAACATGAAGGAAGGCATAGTCTGTTTTAGAGTTTAACTCTAAGAGACCTAAGTCTAAGTGTTGCAACGTACGATGATAGGTCATTAGAATATGACACATCGATCCATAGTAGTAGTAAAAGAAATCATCTCAAGTTCGTATCCAGTAAGGATTGAGATTGTGACTTGAAGGTCATAATTAGGAGTCTAGCCTGAGGTAGAGATCAGGTGCACGATCGAGTACTCTTACAGCCAATGAGTTTAAGAGATAAACTTGAAGGAATGTAGAAGTTATAATTATTACCTAGGATGAAGAGATGACGTATGGAGTCATTATACGACCCTGTTTCGTTGATGATTTCGGGACGTAATCATCCTAAGGGGGAGATAATTGTAACGCCCGCAAATCCGGGCTAGTCAAATTAGAGGCAATAGGGGTCAAAAACGACTTTTCGACAAAAGATTATTTAGAATAAATAATCTTAACCAAGTTGTAGATTATGTCACAAGGTTTTCGTGCATATAAAGAACGCCGAAATCCGAGTTATAACGAAGAAGTTATGACCCGTTGAAGTTTCACGACGGAACCGGCACAATACCGGGAAGCGTGAATAGTGAATTTACGATAGAGCGAGATTTAGCCTTAGCGATCTAAACGAAAGTCGTAGAATATGTTAAACTAAGAACATCGATAAAAAGAACGCCCAAATCTGACTTCGTATAAAGAAGTTATGATTTTTCGAAGTTTCGGACTAGCAGTGTACAACTCGAAATTTGAATATTAGATCGAGCGGTTTTTAGCCGACACGACCTAAACGAGAATCGAAGATCTCGTTGAGAGTAGCATAACGAGAAAAAGATGGGCGAAAACGGATGTCGGATGAAGAAGTTATGAAGATTTAACGGACCAATCGTGTCCCGGCCCATTAATAATATAAAATTTGAAATTGACCCAAAAATAGCCGACGAAGTCTAAACGAAAGTTGTATAGTATAATCTCTCCTACACGTGGATATAAAGAACGTCAAAAACAGAGCTTGTACGCAAAAGATATGAATTTTTGAAGTTTTTAAATAAAAACAAATGAAAATCCAAAGCCTTATCCGAAGGGTACGCCCAACGTACTTCGTCTCGTACACCCAGCGTACTTCTCATGTATGCGACCTGTAGTTAGCCACGTCCTTCTCTCTTTGCACGAGGCATACGTATCGGATAAGACAGCCACGTCCGAGCCCGAGTTCCGATCTGATGCCACATCGCATGTACGCCCCGCGTAGATGGCCGCCTCGAAATACGCCTAGCGTACTGAGGACTTACGCCCAACATAGTCAGCACCTTCGGTCCACTGTATATTAAGACCGAGGATCTCTGGTTTTAGGTTACATTCTCTTATCTCTCTCACTCTCTAAACCCCTTTTTACCCACTTTTAACCCCCGAAGCTCCGATATCATTCCCGACACCCGAAGCAAGTCCCGACGCCCCAAAGTTCCCGAGAAAATTATATTTTCAAGTCGAAACTCTGCCCGTATAAGGTCGGTTTTCAACTAAAATCCCCGGTTTCATCGCATAAAGTCATATATAGAGCCGAAGTGCTACCCAAATTATCATTTATTCCTTCGGTTATTTCACGATGAGTTCAATATATAGGAACAATTGTATGTTATGTGTTATATGTAACATCCCAAAAATTCAGGCCAAAATTTCTTTTTAAATACGTTATTATAAAACCAACAGTATAATAAAACAGTCATATTAATATCTCATGTCAAAACCAGTGTGTCAATAATCAAACATGTGATCATAAAATAATATCAGTGTAATCCCAAAGATCTCCTGTGCGGAAAACATAGTGTGATGCGCTACGATCGGGTCGGATCCTTTCCTTTGAAAATGAAGTACCTAAAACCAAAAACTAAATATCATAAGCACGAAGCTTAGTGATTTTCCCAGAGCATACCACACATACAATCCATATACCACATATCATGTTAGCTATAAAAGCTACACACATATCATATATCTTGTTAGCTATAAATACTACACACATATCACATATCTTGTTAGCTATAAATGCTACACACATATCACATATCCTGTTAGCTATAAAAGCTACACACATATCACATAAGCCATGCATACATAAAACCTATAATAGTGCCATGGGCTACCCCACATGGTCTTTACCTAGGACTGCCATAGGCTACCCCACATGGTCTTACATCCAATGTCATGGGCTACCCCACATGGTCTTTACCTAGGACTACCAGGAGCTACCCCACATGATCTTACATCCAATGTTATGGGCTACCCCACATGGTCTTTACCTAAGACTGCCATAGGCTACCCCACATGGTCTTACATCCAATGCCATGGGCTCCACCCCCCCCCCCCCGAGGTCTTCATGCAAAACACACAATCACATATCATATCAAATCACATAATGACTAACACATATATCATAATCACATAATGGGCCTGCCTTGGTGCCTTAGACCCATAGGTATGGTGAGAAAACTCACCTAGCACTGCTGAAGTCCCGCAGATAAATCTCCAGTGCTGGTTGACAGGTTCCCGAACTGTCAATATCAAAACATCACCCAATTAATAATCGGGTTCCACTACATAACCATAAATACATACTTTGGATAATTACTACATTACCCCAAGCTTGGATTTATTCCATGTCACACCCCCGAACCGTCAGAAATAATGGTGGAAACATCCTGGGGCGGGCGACGTCATGCGTAGTATCACAACAATCATATCATAGTAATCAAAGTAAACACAACCATTACATTACATTAAGAATATTTACATCTGTTTGAAAACATAGTTTGCATACATCAAAATGTAGCAAAAGATAACGACGAGACTCCAAAATGTTCCATCTTCTCCAAAAGCTGGCGAAGGTACCTCTCTTTCGTTGCCCTGAGAATACAAGCGGTTTTGAAAACGTATCAGCATAAAGCTGGTGAGTTCATAAGCTTGTTTTTGTATTGAAAACTAGTCACTAAATTTTTACAAAAGGTTTCTTTTCATTATAAGTAAAAAGTCATTTGTATCGAAAACCATTGTTATCACGTTCTGAAATATGTATGCATGTTTTCCAAGAAAATCCAATATTTTCTAACATATTTGTTGGTTACTGTATGAAAAGTGTGTTCCATTTGAAAACCCTGTCTACCACCAGTATGTAGTGTATGTTTTGTTCGAAAGCCCTTGCTACCACCAGTATGTATATTAGTTTTATTACTCAAATAAAACCAAGAGTAGGATCCCTGGAATACCCTCCGGTAAGTAGATAGGTAGTTTCTTTAATAAAAATAAAACTATTGAAGAAAGAAATCTCGTAAACAAAGGTTAGTTTATACTTATTGTGAGTCGTATAACCATGCTAAATGACTGATGACCTCCTTGATGTTTCTTCAGGCGTCATACGATTACAAAATTTGTCACCCCAGACATGCCCGCCTAACTGTAGCTAACAGTTCAGGTGTGGGATTGTCGGTCCCGAATAGATCTATTCACAAATTTCACGCTCTCCCTCCAGGAGACTCTGGTTATACAAAAGGTGAGGATTTAGTGGTACCCCTAAGGGCATTACGAAGATAGGTCTCACAATCCTGTATTAACTAGTTTACATATGGTTCGGTTGTTCTCGAGTTCAAAATCGTTTGTAATGGTGTAGAGTATAAATAATTATATACAAAGAAATCTTTTAGCAAGATACTCTAGTTTTCTATATGTAATGGATAAACTAAACCTGTCATAATTTATGTGTTTGACTTTGTATGAAGTTGAATTTGTAAAACCGGTAATGAATTTCCCAAACTATACCTATTATAATTTGACTGGTAAGTTGTGTTCATATACTGTTCTGAAAACTATGCAATTATGTTTAGAAAACGTCCCTTATGCTCCGCATATTACATAAAGGGAATAAGGTATCTAAATTTTTGACATAAAACCGTTGTAATTGCATCAGTTTTAACTTGTGAAAACCATTATGTTTGGCTTGTATTTCCCCCTGAAAACGTTTTAAAATCTGTAAAAGCGTAGTGGTATGAACTTTCTGTTTAATGTAGGATTCGTGTGTCAACCAAATAGGAGTTGATGGGTGTCAAACAATGTCTCGGACACTAACGGATCCTATTTAACATTTAAAGGCACATATGTGTATTAGATGAGGACAACACTATTTTCTATAGAAGGAAACCTCCTTAGGGAGTAGGAAACACTTGAAACTAAGTGTTAAAATCACACGTGATTGAAGATAGGGGGTTTGCGGCTGTAATCAGGAGTGTACAGTCATGGGTTTGCGGCCCAACAGGGTTTACGGCCAAAGAGTTTACGACCCAAGTGTTTACGTCCCATGGGTTTACGGCTGTAAACACTTGGTGAGAGGTGTGATTCTCGATGTTTCAAGGTCCTTTCTAGCCTCTTTGAATTGTTCTAAGCCTTGAGCCTGGCTCAAAGTAGGGTTAAAAGACCAAAAATGGAGTTTACGGCCATTGAAGGGTGTACGGCCGTACACATGGGTTTATAGCCGTAAACCCATTTCGTGTCTATGATTTTGGTCAATTTTTAGGAGAAAAACCAATGGTTTCTAGTAGATATCAAGCATAGATGGTAGTTACTTACTGTAAGAGGCTTGGAATGAGGTTTTTAGCCACCAAACACTAGTGTGTGTGTTCTTCGTGTTCATGGTGAGAGAGAAAATCTAGAAAAGGATGAAATTAGATGGGATGAAACATGGATTCATCACTACAAAAGGGATTAAAACACAATCAAAGTGAAGAATCACTTACATTTTGAGGGTCCTTGATCAAACTCGAAATTGTAGAGAAATAGTAGAGAGAGAAAGTCCTTAGAGTGTGTAAATGATGAAATGAAGGCCACTCATCCCTTATATAGGGGTGAGTTTACGGCCAAGGGGTGGGGTGGGGGTGTACGGCCGTAAACATGAGTTTGCGGCCGTACACTCCTCTCGAAGAGGTGTTTGGCCTAGATGTTATGCTTTGACCTGGAAAAACTCGTTCTTGGACCCAAACTTTGATTGTATTAGGTTTAGAATATTTAATTAGACCCGAGAAGTTGACGGAAAATTTAATAAAAATTAAATTTTATTAACGGAGGCGGGTTAAAATAATGGAATAAATTTCGGGTTGTCATATCATCCCCCCGTTAGAGGGAATTTCGTCCCGAAATTCGAACATAGAATACAAATCATGGATTTGGAAAGAGATGTGGATACTTCTGTTTCATCTGATCTTCACGCTTCTAACTGAATTCAGACCCCCGCTTGGCGTTCCAACGAAACTTCACTATCGGGATGCGACTTTGTTTCGTTCGTTTGATTTCTTTATCCATGATTTCGACCGGTTCTTCCACGAAGTTGAGGTTCTCGTTGATTTCAATCTCATCAAGAGGAATTACAAGGGTTTTGTCGGATAAGCACTTCTTAAGATTTGAAACGTGGAAGACAGGGTGAATGTTGCTATGTTCTATAGAAGGAAACCACCTTAGGAACTAGGAAACACTTGAAAGGCACATATATGTATTAGATGAGGACATAACACTATTTAACATTTAAAGGCACATATATGTATTAGATGAGGACATAACACTATTTTCTATAGAAGGAAACCACCTTAGGAACTAGGAAACACTTGAAACTAAGTGTTAGAATCACATGTGATTGAAGATGGGGGGTTTGCGGCTGTAATCAGGAGTGTACGGTCATGGGTTTCCGGCCCAGCAGGGTTTACGGCAGCCCACAGGTTTACGGATGTAACGTCCCATTTCTGGTAAGTAATTTAAATATGTTTTTTTTTTCAGTTTTCAAGGGGAACTCGACGAGTCAGTAGCCCGACTCGTCGAGTAGAGACGAGATTTCAAGCACGTTTAAGTAGGCAACTCGACGAGTCCATATTCCTGGACTCAGCGAGTTCGCCAGTCTGGATGAAACCCTAATTTCAAGGGCTTTCACCCTATTTAAACAACTTTCTGGGCCTCAAGTCTGCCCCCATCACTTCCAGAATGCTCATCTCGAAAACCCTAGCATCCCTTTTGGCTTTTTGAGTGTATTTTGTGATTCTTTGAAGATTTGGAGAGAAGAAGGAGGGTATATCCAAAGGAGGAGAAGAAGATCCAAGATCTTGAGTCCATTTCAGAGCTTTGTGTGGTACAACTCGAACATTTACTATTTCCATGTTTGAATCTCCATTAAAACCCCAATAAAGTCATTGTTGGGACATTCCTTAGCTTGTTAGTGAATAGAGAGCCTATAGGAGCGAAAGGACATCAGATCTAGTCATAATCGAGCTCTAAAAGCTCATATCCATTGCCTTTGTTAAGTCAAATTCATATGCAAGCCTAGATCTACGCTTTTAGTCCATTTAGAGCCCTTTAAACTCTTGGATATGCATGCATGCTCGTAAAGTTGGAAAATCTACGTGAAAAAGCCACCCTGGGAACCCAGATCTAGGAGTTGCATGTGCTGGAATCGATCAAAATCGTCTGTATGGTGTTTTCATACAAGTGACTCGATGAGTTGTTCTTCAATTCGACGAGTTGTTCTTTAGAGTCGACGAGTTGTTCATCTAACTCAGCGAGTCACAGTCTGGACGTGTTCACATGTTGAAGGAGAACTTGACGAGTTGTTCATATAACTCGGCGATTCAGATGAAGTTAGACTTGAGGTTAGAATCAAAGAATAACTCGTCGAGTCTTTGCCAAACTCGACGAGTGGAAGCGGGTAGAGGACTAGATTGGATGTTAGGGACACGGCGAGTTGACGGCCTAACTCGACGAGTCCGGTCAACTGAAAATTGACTTTGACCAGGAAGTTGACTTTGACCAGGGAGCTGACTTTGACTAGGGGTAAATAGTCATTTTACCCTGAGGGCTTTTATCAGTACCTGACCTAGTGTTTGTGGGATTTGTAGCCAGACAGTTCCGGAGCAGCAGCCAACCAACGTTAGAGTTAGCATCTCAGCAGCCAGCGTAACGAGGTGAGTTTTCCTTCTAGTAGGAACGGGTCTACGGCCACAATGCCGACTCGTTTAGTTAGCAATAGTTCCAGTCTTTGGTCCGATGTACTAGTTTAGGGTGCTTGATGTCTTTGTGATTGAAACATATCTTTGTGTTATGTGTTCCGGACTTCGTCCGATGCAGTATGCAGTATATGTGCTTATGCTAGTTCATATGTCTGTGTTATGCTATGTTATGCTCAATCAGTTCCGGACTTCGATCCGATGTAGTTAGTTCCAGACTTCGGTCTGATGCAGGGGACAAGGTCCCAGTTAGTTCCGGACTTCGGTCCGATGCAGAGGGTAAAGCCCTGGTTAGTTCCGGACCTCGGTCCGATGCAGTTTCCGGACTTCAGTCCGATGCAGTTTTCGGGCTCCGGTCCGATGCAGTGGGCTAGGCCCAATAGTTGTTTATGTGCTATTGTATGGTATGTGATAGTTTGTGGGAGCTCACTAAGCTTCGTGCTTACAATTTTACTTTTGGTTTCAGGTACTTCCGCAAGGAATGGGAAGAGCTCGGGTTGATGGCATCGCCCACACCACAACTTTAGTTTATCCTGGGAGTTTATTTTGGATGTTATTATGATTGATACAGATTTGTTTGACACAGTACTATGGCATTTGAGTTGTTTATTTCGTGGTTTTATTATATATGATGTGATTTTTAGTAATATTAGAAAAAAATTTGGGTCGTATTTTCGGGCGTTTCAAGTTGGTATCAGAGCCTTGGTTTGAGGGATTCAGGCACGCTTTCGCGTGTGTCTGAACTCAAACTAAGGAGATGGTAAAAGATTTTTAAAATAGAAACATATTCGTAAAGAATTTTTGAAAAAGAACTTAGAGAGAAAAAGAGTCTTCTTAAAAAGGGGTGTGGTGCATGTGATCAGCCGAGCTCAAGTAAGTACTCCCAAATTACCCATACAAGTTTATTTTATGATTATATGTTTCAATTTCTATAGAACAACATGCTAGAATAGGACTAAGGATCTAGGAGGATGCCTTATGTGCCTGTTATATGTATTTCAGCTTTATGAGAATTGCATGCTAGTATCAAGTAGACAGCAGTAGAATAGCCTGTTTAGGTTATGCTTGATATTATGAGCTTAGCATTGTATGCTAGTACAGTTTCTTGTTATGAAAATAGAGTTGCTTGATTAGTTTCCTGTGTCCGAATGTTGCTTGCGTTGTGCTTTGTGGGACTCCGAGTGATGAGAGTTAGCCAGTAGGTGAATACGTTACATCACATGTGATCAGGGTTGAATAATCTCAAAGTGTTAGATTTGGCCCTACTGCGCAACTCTTGTTTAAGTCCAACCATTGTAGGAACGAGTCTTTTACTTGAAGGATTATGTGAGCCTCATAACATGTGATGGTATTCAGATGATGACTAATTGGCATTACAAAGAGGCCTTCAGCAGCTGAGGACTGGGTTTTGTTGAGTCAGAGATTTCCCTAGGGCAAGCCTAGGATGAGAGCAGAAGAGATCAATAGCAGTAGTAGCGACTTAGTGGAGTCGAGGCAGTTCTTGAGGAAAGTACGGATAGATGTGGAAGGTAGTATAGGCCCGTACTACTGAAAGCAGAGGATATGTAATCAAATCAAGGAAGGCCGAGGCGAGACCAGGAAACTTGTAGTAGTAGCGATCCCTCAAGATATATCAGTGTTTCTGATGTTTATCATGATGTGTTTTCAGAATGGTGGTTCTACGTCCTAGACCGGCATGCGGCAGTTCAAGCGCCGGGGAGGGATCAGGATCAGGCTCGGGGTCCGAGCATTTGGATAAGTAGACAAGGGAGTTTTTCACTTCAGAGGATACCCGTATCATACTTGAGCAGACTCCTATGATCTTCGGTTCAATCAAGGAGAGTATTTTGGAGTTGATGGAGGATAAGTTGAGCATGTTTCGTGCTGAGTTGGCGATTATGATGGGGTCGCGCACACTCACCTTCAGGGAGTTCAGAGCTTGTGGAGCTCCAGACTACCATGGGGCGCGAGACCCCATTGCGAGTACTAGGCGGTTGGCAGATGTCACCAACGCTTTCCGCACCAGCAGATGTCCCGATGGGGACAAGGTCAGATTAGCATCCTGTCTTCTGAAGGACAAGGCACGAGATTGGTGGGAGGAGGTTGGGCATGTCATCGGGGATGACGTTGCCCTTGATGCTATGACTTGGGCTGATTTTACTACGAGGTTCAGAGTCGAGTTTACATAGGTTATCGAGATGCAACAGTTAGCTAGGGAGTTTCAGGATCTTACTCAGACTACGGAGACAGTGGCGGAGATTATCGCCAACTTCAGGGAGAGGGCTCTTCTCGTTCCTCAGTACACAGCTGATGAGCAAAAATGAAGAAGGCCCGATATGATGAGATGTTGTGAAGTGATATCCGCCAGTTTGTGAGCCGGTCCAGCTGTAAAACGCTGGATGACATGATTGCTAGGGCTCGTGTGTGAGAGAGAGAGATAGAGATTGATTTAGAGATGGAGAGGAAGAGGAAACCACAGGCGGATTCCGGTACAGGGAGTTCGGGCAAGACGCCCAAGGTTTCGGATCACAGATCTAGAGGACAGCAGAGCCACATTCGGTGTGGCGAGTGTGGGAGATTGCATGGGGCGTGCAAGGCAGGGATTCCTGGTTGCTACAAGTGCGGCCGGACTGGGCATATGAGCAGAGATTGTATAGCTACTCCCACCGTTACCGTAGCATCAGATCTAATTTTCTTCCATTGCAATCAGAAGGGACATAAAAAGTCCCAGTGTCCGAGCTTGACAGCAGCAGCAGGGAAGGTCGTAGCACCTACCCCTGCAACATTGAGGATTACAGACGGCCGTTAGGGCCGAAGTGAGGCGCCAGTGGCGAAGAGTAGAGCTTTTCAGATAACAGCAGAGGAGTCGCGAGTGACCCCTAATGTGGTAACGGGTATGTATTTCCTTTCATCTCTTTATTATTGTTGATTGTTGATTGTTTCTTATAGTTATGTGTTTCAATATATAGGGTCGTTCTTAGTGAACGGCATTTCAGCTATAGTATTGTTTGACTCGGGGGCTACCCGATCGTTTGTTTCGCTCGTGCTTAGCAAGAGGTTTAGTAGAGCTCCGAGGGAGCTGCATTGTCCACTTGAGGTTGAGATAGATGATGACAGGACCGTTAGGGTCGCGAGAGTACATAGAGCTTGTTCGCTGCAGTTATTTGATGAGCAGTTTTCAGTGGATTTGGTTCCCAATCCCCTGGGAGGGAATAAGGTTATAGTGGTTATGGATTGGCTAATCTCCAATGGGGCAGTGATTGATTGTGAGCTACAACTAGTGAGGGTCCGCACCCCAAGTGGGGGAGAGTTAGTGATTCAGGGCGAGAGGCCACAGCGCGGACCGATTCTTTGCTCAGCAGTGAGAGCGATACGCTACTTCCAACAGGGTTGCGCAGGACTCATCGCCTACATCTTAGATGCCAACGAAAAGAGAAAGGCGACAATTGACGATGTACCGGTAGTGCGAGACTACCTGGACGTATTTCCTGAGAATTTGCCTGGGATACCTCCGGAGAGATAGGTTGAGTTCAGGTTTGACCTAGTCCCTGGTGCGGCTCCGATAGCCAAGGCACCGTATCAGTTGGCTCCTCCAAAGATGAAGGATTTCTCTACGCAGTTGCAGGAGCTGCTAGACAAGGGTTTCATCAGACTGAGTAGTTCACCATGGGGAGCCCCAATCCTGTTTGTGAAGAAGAAGGATGGGTCCCATCGTATGTGCATAGATTCCCGGGAGTTAAACAAGGTAACGGTGAAGAACTGTTACCCCCTCCCGAGTATTGATGACTTGTTCGATCAGCTTCAAGGAGCATCTTGGCTTTCCAAGATTGATATGCGCTCCGGTTATCATCAGATGCGGTTCAGGGGTGAGGATGTTCAGAAGACATCTTTTTTGACCCGTTATGGTCATTATGAGTTTGTGGTGATGCCGTTTGGGCTTACCAACGCTCCAGCCGCGTTCATGGATCTCATGAACCGCGTATGAAGGCCGATGTTGGATCGGTCTATGATAGTATTCATTGACGACATCTTGGTTTATTCCAAGACTCAGGAGCAGCACGAGGAGCACCTGAGAGAGTTGCTAGAGACGCTGAGGAGGGAGAGACTTTTTGCGAAGTTCTCCAAGTGCGAGTTCTGGTTGCGCGAGGTGCAGTTCCTTAGTCACCTCGTCAACTAGAAGGGTATTCTAGTAGATTTGGCCAAGATCAAGGCCATGATGCAGTGGGAGGTCCTGAGTTCTCCATCAGAGATTCGGAGCTTCCTAGGATTGGCAGGGTACTATAGGAGATTCATTCAAGACTTCTCCAAGATAGCAGTTCCACTCACCCGACTGACTAGGAAGTCGATGGTGTTTTGCTGGGGGCCCGAGCAGCCGACAGCATTTGAGATCCTCAGACAGCGATTGTGGGTGGCACCGATTATCACCCTGCTAGAGGGAGTGGATGACTTCGTAGTCTACTGTGATGCTTCAATCACATGGATGGGAGCAGTGTTGATGCGATGAGGGCATGTGATAGCTTATGCCTCTAGATAGTTGAAGCCTCACGAGGCTAACTACCTGACACACGACTTAGAGCTGGGGGCAGTGGTGTTTGCCCTCAAGATTTGGCGACATTACCTCTATAGGGTCCGTTGTACCATTTACACGAATAACAAGATTTTGAGGTACCTCATGGACCAGCCGAATTTAAACATGAGGCAGCGTCGATGGTTAGATGTACTAAAGGACTACGATTGTGAGATCCTTTATCATCCGGGCAAGGCCAACGTTGTGGCTGACGCCCTGAGCCGTAAGGCGATGGCAGCACCGATTAGAGATATATGTCTGAGGATGACAGTGATTACTCCATTGCTGGAGCAGATTAGAGAGACTCCGGTAGAGGGCCTGAAGGAAGAGAGGCAG
Organism: Lactuca serriola; assembly: GCF_051521515.1. Taxonomy (NCBI): domain Eukaryota; kingdom Viridiplantae; phylum Streptophyta; class Magnoliopsida; order Asterales; family Asteraceae; genus Lactuca; species Lactuca serriola. The sequence continues at coordinate 145,013,119 of NC_136412.1, forward strand.
AAGTGTGAAAGGATTGTGGGCCAAGTAGCTTCGTTTAACTATGACAGTCGAGGATTGTTGACCCTTCATGGACGACTCTCGGTGCCGTTTTGGGGAGGAGTACGGCAGGTGTTGATGGATGAGGCCCACAAGTCTCGGTTCTCCATCCATCTAGGGGCAACAAAGATGTATAGAGATCTTTGACCCGACTATTGGTGACCCTGCATGAAGCGGGACGTGGCTTGGTACGTAGAGAGGTGTCTGAACTGTAGAAAGGTCAAGGCGGAGCACCAGAGACCCCACGGCAAGATGCAGCTGTTAGACATTCCTGTGTGGAACTGGGGGGATATCACCATGGATTTCATCACTAAGCTTCCCAGGACCGCACGGGGGGTTGATTCGATTTGGGTCATAGTGGATCGGCTGACCAACAGCGTGCATTTCATACTGATCCAGGAGAGTATATCGGCCGAGAAGCTAGCTGATATTTATGTGCGCGAGGTAGTAGCACGGCATGGAGTGCCTGTATCAGTGGTATCAGATCGAGACGTCCGGTTTACTTCCAGGTTTTGGAAGCGGTTTCATGACAAGATGAGGACTCGTCTTCATTTTAGCACCACTTTCCACCTCAGACGGACGGCCAGAGCGAAAGGACGATTCAGACTCTCGAGAACATGCTCCGGGCATGTGTCCTAGACTTCGGTGGTAGTTGGGATACATATCTTCCACTAGTGGAATTTTTGTATAACAATAGTTACCACGCTAGTATTGACCCCCCTCCTTTCGAGATGCTCTACGGGAGGAAGTGTAGGACCCTGATTCGTTGGGGCGAGGTCGGTCAGCGAGTCATCGGGAGCACCAAGGTGGTGCTCAAGACCACAGAGTTGATCCAGCAAGTTTGTAGCAGACTTCAGACTGCGCATAGTCCGCAAAAGAGTTACGCCGATAGGAGGCATTCAGACTTGGAGTTTCAGGTGGGCGATATGGTCCTCCTGAACGTGTCACCCTAGAAGGGTGTTATCAGGTTTCGGAAGAGGGGCAAGCTGGGCCCCAGGTCCATTGGTCCTGTTAGGATTTTGGCCCGGGTGGGTCGGGTTGCGAATCGATTGGATCTTCCGGCAAAGCTCATCCAGATCCATAACATTTTTCATATTTCTCAGTTGCGGAAGTGTTTGGTGGACGAGTCAGCAGTTGTACCATTAGAGGATATCCAAGTTGATAGTACCCTGAATTATATCGAGAGACCAGTTACGATCTTAGATCAGGATATGAAGACCTTGAGGAACAAGGTGGTTCAGTTAGTGAAGGTGCAGTGGCAGCATCGAAAGGGTTCAGAGTGGACGTGGGAGACCGAGGGGGAGATGAGGGAGCATTATCCAGAATTATTTTCAGATTTAGTAGCAGCAGACTTCGAGGACGAAGTCTAAGATAAGTGGGGGAGAGTTGTAACGTCCCCTTTCTAGTAAGTAATTTAAATATGTTTTTTTTCAGTTTTCAAGGGGAACTCAATGAGTCAGTAGCCCGAATCGTCGAGTAGACACGGGATTTCAAGCATGTTTAAGTAGGCAACTCGACGAGTCCATATTCCTGGACTCGGCGAGTCCGCCAGTCTGGATGAAACCCTAATTTCAAGGGTTTTCACCCTATTTAAACAACTTTCTAGGCCTCAAGTCAGCCCCCATCACTTCCAAAATGCTCCTCTCGAAAACCCTAGCATTCCTTTTGGCTTTTTGAGTGTATTTTGTGATTCTTTGAAGATTTGGAGAGAAGAAGGAGGGTAGATCCAAAGGAGGAGAAGAAGATCCAAGATCTTGGGTCCATTTCAGAGCTTTGTGAGGTACAACTCGAACATTTACTATTTCCATGTTTGAATCTCCATTAAAACCCCAATAAAGTCATTGTTGGGACATTCCTTAGCTTGTTAGTGAATAGAGAGCCTATAGGAGCGAAAGGACATCAGATCTAGTCATAATCGAGCTCTAGAAGCTCATATCCGTTGCCTTTGTTGAGTCAAATTCATATGCAAGCCTAGATCTACGCTTTTAGTCCATTTAGAGCCCTTTAAACTCTTGGATATGCATGCATGCTCGTAAAGTTGGAAAATTTACGTGTAAAAACCACCCTGGGAACCCAGATTTAGGAGTTGCATGCGCTGGAATCGATCAAAATCGTCTGTATGGTGTTTTCATGCAAGTGACTCAATGAGTTGTTCTTCAATTCGACGAGTTGTTCTTCAGAGTCGACGAGTTGTTCATCTAACTCAGCGAGTCACAGTCTGGACGTGTTCACATGTTGAAGGAGAACTCGACGAGTTGTTCATATAACTCGGCGAGTCAGATGAAGTTAGACTTGATGTTAGCATCGAAGAATAAATCGTCGAGTCTTTGCCAAACTCGACGAGTGGAAGCGGGTAGAGGACTAGATTGGATGTTAAGGACTCAGCGAGTTGACGACCCAACTCGACGAGTCCGGTCAACTGAAAATCGACTTTGACCAGGAAGTTGACTTTGACCAGGGAGTTGACTTTGACTAGGGGTAGATAGTCATTTTACCCTGAGGGCGTTTATCAGTACCTGACCTAGTGTTTGTGGGATTTGTAGTCAGAGAGTTCCGGAGCAGCAGCCAGCCAGTGTTAGAGTTAGCATCTCAGCAGCCAGCGTAACGAGGTGAGTTTTCCTTCTAGTAGGAACGGGTCTACATCCACAATGTCGGCTTGTTTAGTCAGCAATAGTTCCAGACTTTGGTCCGATGCAGTAGTTTAGGGTGCTTGATATCTTTGTGATTGAAGCATGTCTTTGTGTTATGTGTTTCGGACTTCGGTCTGATGCAGTATGAAGTATATGTGTTTATGCTAGTTGATATGTATATGTTATGCTATGTTATGCTCAGTCAGTTCTGGACTTCGGTCCGATGCAGTTAGTTCCGGACTTCGGTCTAATTCATGGGACAAGGTCCCAGTTAGTTTCGAACTTCGGTCCGATGCAGTTTCTAGACTTCGGTCCGATGCAGAGGGAAAGGCTCTGGTTAGTTCTGGACCTCAGTCCGATGCAGTTTCCATACCTCGGTCCGATGCAGTTTTCGGACTTCGGTCCGATGCAGTTTCCGGACTCCGGTCCGATGCAGTGGGCTAGGCCCAATAGTTGTTTATGTGTATTGTATGGTATGTAGTAGTTTGGGGGAGCTTACTAAGCTTCATGCTTAGAGTTTTAATTTTGGTTTCAGGTACTTCCGCAAGAAAAGGGAAGAGCTCGGGTTGATGGCATCCCACACAACATAGCTTCAGTTTATCCTGGGAGTTTATTTTAGATGTTACTTCGATTGATACAGATTTGTTTGACACAGTACTATGACATTTGAGTTGTTTATTCCGTGGTCTTATTATATATTATGTATTTTTAGTAATATTAGAACAAAGAATTTTGGGTCGTATTTTGGGTCGTTTCAACGGCCCAAGGGTTTACGACCGTAAACACTTGGCGAGAGGTGTGATTTTCGATGTTTCAAGGTCCTTTTCTAGCCTCTTGGAATTGTTCTAAGCCTTGAGCATGGCTCAAAGTAGGGTTTAAAGGCCAATAATCGACCAAAAATTGAGTTTACGGCCATTGAAGGGTGTACGGCCATACACATGGGTTTACGGCCGTAACCCATTTCGTATTAATGATTTGGGTCGATTTTTAGGTGAAAAACCAATGGTTTCTAGTAGATATCAAGCATAGATGGTAGTTACTTACTGTAAGAGGCTTGGAATGAGGTTTTTAGTCACCAAACACTAGTGTGTGTGTTCTTGGTGAGAGAGAAAATCTAGAAAAGGATGAAATTAGATGGGATGAAACATGGATTCATCACTAGAAAAGGGATTAAAACATAATCAAAGTGAAGAATCACTTACATTTTGAGGGTCCTTGATCAAACTCGAAATTGTAAAGAGAGAGTAGAGAGAGAAAGTCCTTAGAGTGTGTAAAGGATGAAATGAAGGTCACTCATCCCTTATATAGGGGTGAGTTTACGGCCAAGGGGTAGGGCAGGGGGTGTACGGCCGTAAACCCAAGTTTGCGGCCGTACACTCCTCTCGAAGGGGTGTTTGGCCCGGATGCTATGCTTTGACTTGGAAAAACTCGTTCTTGGACCCAAACTTCGACTGTATTGGGTTTAGAGTTTTTAATTAGACCCGAGAAGTTGACGGAAAATTTAATAAAAATTAAATTTTATTAAAGGAAGCGGGTTAAAATAATGGAATAAATTTTGGGTTGTCACATTCTAGCCCAAGGTCCTATCCATAGGCCCAAAAGTCAAACCACGAATCAAAGCCCAACCATTTATTCTGGTCCAGCATTTGACACTCTAATGGCCCAATTTCATATAATCATTAACGCCCAAACTATGGCCCATCTATGGCGCAATTTTCCAAATTGGGCCCAACTCCCCACATGGGCCTTACCTCCCAACCCATTAATTATTCTAGTCCATTTGCTTGATCTTGGATAGTTCATTAATAACCCAATCATCAAGGCCCAAAAGAAAGGCCGAACAACAAACCCAAGTGAAATTATGGTTTCACATAAAATGACAATTAGGGTTAAGTGTTTCTCACTTAACCATTAAGGACTTAATCCTCTACGGACTTAATCCATTATGTCCAATATTGCATTGATTCATTTTTGCCAATGATTATTATTTAATATCTCAAGTTATTAAATAATTCTGGTATGTCCAGATTAATTCCCCAAATTAGCATTTTATTGGTATTAGGGTTCTCCCAAACAAATACTAGCCCATTTATCAATTTGTTGGACTTATAGGTCAATTAGGGATTTATTAGGCCTATTAGGCCCATTTAAAAATCATTAAGCCCATTAGGGTTTTATTGGGTCATTTAGGGTCCATTAGGCCTTACAAGGCCCATTAGGGTTTCAAGCACCCTACACGAATCGAACTCAACGAGGCAAGCACACCGCCACCCGACACGACAGCCGGTGGCGACATGAGGCGGCAGCCACCGCCTCACGGTGGTGGTTTGATTTTTCCTTTCATTATTCCAATTTGTAATTTACACTTTACAATGCTTAATATCAAAATAAACACACACACAGCCACCTTATGGTGGCCGGTGGTGGTAGAGGGTGGCAGCTACCATGGTTGGCAGCCATGGTGGTTTTTCCATGGTTCCATCCAAAAAACGTACCCCCACCTGATCAACAACACAAAAGCACGCAACCATATGGGTTGAACATGAAAGAAACACACCCCCAATGGAAATCTTGTGACGGTAGGCGGCGGTTGCGCTTACAGGCACCTCGTGGTGGCATAAGGCGGTCGGAGAAGGATGTCACCGGCTACAGCTACCCATAAAGGCGATGGTGGTGACATTGCAGCGGCAAAAAAGGAAGAGGCATGCCAAGAGTAGCGGCACACGGGCTTGACACCATCTTCAACCGCCTTGGCGTTCGTCATGTCGGTTCTTCCGTCCGTCCACATCAACTCCGGCAACTCAGGCCATGATGGCGCTTCAAGAGCAAGGTCGCAGGCGGCAAGCAGTTCACAGCTTTGCTGGCGGCTTGGAACAACATGGTGCTGGACTATTCTGGTGCTCCTCTAGCGATTTGTGACCTCGACAATGGAGTAGCGGGCGGCAACAGGTAGCGATCGGATCCTAGGATGCAACGGCAGCTGGGGGAACTCTCATATGGTGGTGGCGACTATAGAAGTGTATTAGGTTTAGGGTTGCTTAATGAAATAGTCTCCAATGGGAATGGAAGCCACGGGTTTAAGTCCCATGACCCCATTCAAAGTTTTAACGAATTTGGCAAATCTGGTCCCTCCCCTTCACAATCTTCTCAATTCAAATCCAAATTTTACCATTTAGCCCCTGCCTTCTAAAAATCCATACAAATCAAGTCCCGATAATTACCATGCAACCCCTCCCTCAACAAAACCTTTTCAATAGCAGTCCTTATGTTACCAAATGGCCCTTGACTTCTAAAAATCTTTACAAAATGCATCCTGAAATTACACTTTGACCCACGAATAATCCAAATAATAACTTTTGGCTCCCAAAACCAATGCCCTACTAAATATTATGGATTTTAGGGTCAGGATTCATTTATTAATCTTTATCTATTTATTTACATAATAAACGGGGTGTTACTTATATGTGCTATGTGCTTTTCCGTTTTATTATCTCATGTTGTTTTTCCGTGCTATTATGGTAGCGAAGTTATACCTTTAACCATGTGATCAGTGAAAGGACTTAAATTCACGGTGGTACTGGTAGCCTCTGGCCATGTAGAGCATGTCTCGTAAGAGAATGACTTCTATTCTATGGCATTGGCAGAAAGTTAGACAGTGCTGAAAGCCTGAAATATACCAAAATGTTTAATCAGAAATTGCATGTCTTCTGTGCCATTTGGGCCGAAGCGTTATTGATGTATATCAAGTATTGAAATTGTTATGTCTCATTGATTGAGTATCATTGAATCAAATCATCGATTGATATGGAAAACTTGTCGCATGATTCACATATGCTTTTGTTGTTCCTTGTTCCCTTTGCTTCTGTCATATTGAAGTATATATATATATATATATATATATATATATATATATATATATATATATATATATATATATATATGGCATAACATTATATTGTATCTATTATTGAACTCACTAAGAGTCACTGGTTACCCCTCTCAATGTTTAACAATCGCGGGCAATAAGCAACAATTATAGTTTTATACTGTTGGATGATTTAGGAGAGTTTGAAACTATTGTATTTTGTACTCATGTCTGTATAAAACTTTAATATCCTGGGTAGTTATGTAATATAAACAACACTTTGTAATAGTCGGTTTGTATCCAGTCGTTTGTAAACAAAATTATCAATGTAAATTATTATTTGTGAATATTCATGTAGCATGTTTTGGGTCTTTTAGAAATACCAAAGTTAAGAAAGTTCAGGTTCTTTCAATCATGGTATCAGAGCAATAGTTCAACTTAACTAAATTCCACGTATTGGTATTTAGACTTAAACTGTCAGAAGTTCAATATATGAATGGATTCATGAGGACTATATGGATTCAAACCATAGGAAATATTTAAGTAAAGTATTAGGTAATAATAAATCCTAATATTCTAAATACTATGTTGCTTCAAAAAAATTCAGAAGAATGGATGAACAGGAAGGTAGCCATACGCCAGAGGTAGGTGGAGATCCTCGTCCTGATGAAGGAGACACTACAGTAACTCCTCGTGAAGTGAGAATTATGGATAAACTTATTGGTGTTATTAGACAAACTCTCGAAGAACAAAAAAAGAATGGTGATAAAGGATAAGAGAAAGTCACCGGAGAACCTTCAAAAAGAGAGATGAGACATCCTTCATTCAAAACTTTCAAGAGTAGTGGTGCTACAGAGTTTTCTGGTGTTCTTAATCCCAATGTTGTTCTTACCTGGATTCAAAACACAGAGAAAGTGTTTCGTATTTCTCGTGTGGATAATGAAGATAAAGCTAATTATGCTTCTACAATGCTCATTGGAGAAGCATTGGTCTGGTGGGAAGCAACATATGAAGCTCTCAATGAGTATGACCAAGAGAATATATCTTGGGAGATGTTCAAAACTCGTTTGCTAGGGATGTAATGTCCTCTAGACATGAGGAGGAGATTGGAGAAGGAATTCCTCGAGCTTAAACAGGGAGGAATGATTGTGTATGAGTATGAAACTCAGTTTAATCAAAGAGCAAGGTTTGTTATAAAGTATATTCCAACTGAAGTCGAGAAAAATTCAGTTGTTCATGGAAGGATTACGATATGAAATCCACGATTTCGTGAGTAATTAAGATGTTCTATCATTTGATAAAGTTGTTGAGTATGCCCAAAAACGTGAGCATGACTTGGAGATACGTGGTGCCACACTTTCTGTCTCAAAGCATCCACGTATTGATCGAATAGTTCCAGTTTCCTCTATTCCACTAGCTCAACCCGTTCGAACTGAACCTAGAAAGAAAGTGAAATCTCATAATGCCTCTCGTGGCCGCGGTAGGTCACAATATTTTTCTCTTCAACCACCATCATGTCGAAATTAAGGAAAGAATCATTCGGGCGAATGTAGACTAGAAAAAGGATCAGTGGTCTTTTTTGGATGTGGAGAAATAGGCCACAAGAAGCCCGTTTTTCCAATGAAGGATGTTACATGTTTTGCTTGTGGTATTACTGGCCACAAAAAGCGCTTCTGTCCTACTCTTACTAGTCAGGTGATGGGGAGTCAAGCTTCTGTTCAACAACCAGCAAGAAGTCAAGCTCATGTTCAACAATTAAAGAGTACTCCAACTAAAAAGGAGGAGGTTCCAAAAGCTAAGGGTCGTGCATTCCATATTACCAAAGAGGAGGCACGTGAGGACCCGAATGTTGTGATGGGTACTTTTCTTGTCAACTCTAGACCTGCTCACATCTTATTTGATTCTGGTGCCTCAGATTCATTTGTGTCTCATGAATTTGCGCATTCTTTTCAAACTTCTTGCTATGCACTCACGCAACCATTTCACATAGATACTGCAGGAAGCATATCATTATTGGCTGATAAAATCTATAGGGATTGTGTCATAGAAACTGAAGGCTATAATTTTCTTGCTAACCTAATCCCTATCTACTTGCCCAACTTTTATATTATTCTCGGCATGGATTGGTTGTCAAAGAACCACGCAGAAATCTTGTGCTATGAAAAGATAGTACGCCTTCCCATTGAAGGGGAGAATCCTATTTATGTCTACGGTGAACAAAGAAACTTAAAAATAATATCTTTCCTAAAAGCTCGTAAATTCATAGCGAAGGGGTGCCATATCTATCTGGCCTACACAGTTTATATCTCAAGAGAGGAGAAGAAAATTGTAAATGATATTCCTGTTGTTAACGAATATACTGATGTTTTCCCCGAAGATTTGTCTGGACTTCCTCCTGACAGGCAAGTAGAATTCCGAATTCACCTTGTGCCTTGTGTCGCTCCAATTGCAAAGACTCCTTATCGTCATACGCCAGCTGAAATGAAAGAAATGATGATCCAACTGCAGGAATTACTTGACAAAGGCTTTATTTGACCGAGTACCTCTCCTTGGGGTGCTCCACTATTGTTTGTCAAGAAAAAGTACGAATCGATGCAAATGTGCATTGATTATCGTGAGCTAAATAAGGTGACTATCAAGAATAAGTACCCACCACCTCGCATTGATGAATTGTTCGATCAACTTCAGGGTGTTATTTATTTCTCGAAGATTGATTTGAGATCTGGCTATCATCAGTTGAAAGTACACGAGCAGGATGTACCGAAGACTGCCTTTCGTACTCGATATGGGAATTATGAATTCCTTGTTATGCCATTCAGTTTGACAAATGCCCCTATCGTATTCATGGATATGACGAATCAGGCATGCCGCCCAATGCTTGATAAATATGTCATTGTATTCATTGACGATATTCTAATCTATTCTAAGTCTGAAGTTGATCATGTTGTTCATATTCGTGCGGTATTAGAACTTCTTCGAAAGGAGAAACTATATGCTAAATTCTTGAAATGTGAATTTTGGCTTCCTTAAGTTCAATTTCTCAGCCATGTGATTTCTGGTGACAGTGTACCCGTAGATCCTACCAAAATCGAAGCCATTCAAAATTGGGAAGTGCCCCGTAATGCTTCTGAAATTCGCAGTTTCATGGGTCTCGTTGTCACAGAAGATTTCCATGGGATCGTTGATGTTAGGAATGAATCCAAGATCACCAATGAAGTTCTACGACCATATATCCTCTTTAGGAGCTTCACTAGTTGCTATATACTCGTACTCGCATGTAGAGTCTCACATTGTCTTCTACTTGGAACTTTACTAAGTTACCACTCATCCATTGATCAAGTACACTTATATTGATTGTGAACACGATAATACATTACATTCAAATATTTGAATCAATTTTAAAACTATTCTTACTATACTAATTTAATAGATTTTATGACTTTTTTTAACCATGTTAAAATCTTCAACATTTAAATAAGTCAAAACAATCTCAAGAAACATAGTATAAACATTTTGAATTATCAGACCATAGACTAAACATTTGGGGAGAACAAGTTGTCTTTTGATCCTATGAATAATAGTAGAGGCCCCTTATCCATGATCAAATTTTCTTCTCCATGTTCCAGTCGTCTTACTTCTTTTCAGCCACAGCATATTTTCACAAATTCCATTACTTTCTCCTTAGTAAAATACTTAAAGCTTAGAAGTAATATATCAATGGCATTGTGAATTCATATATTCGATTGTAGACTAAACATTTGGGAGAATGAGTTATCTTTTGATCCTAAGGAAAGTAGCAGGGGCTTGTTATTCATGATTAACTTATCTTCTTTGTGTTTAAGTCTTTTACTTCCCTTTAGATATACCAGGCATGTATGCTTTCTTAGCCATTTTCTTGTTATGGAAACTAATAGCCTATCAGAATATGCCACAAAATAAACCGTCCATTTATCCTTGGCGTTTTAGACCAAATTAGTTATACTAACACTAACCGCCTTTTACCCATGGGCAGATGGATTTCTTCTTATTGACATTTCTATTCATGATAGTGAATGTGGGAACATTTGAAGTTGGAATTTCTATAGCTTCATGGGAATTTTAAACTTGTTCATATCAAAACCATAGTGATTTGATTAAATGTACACATCAACTAATTGATAATGATAACCACAATCAACTCCAAACTTAATGAAATTCCATTTTACTTAAGTATATCAGCATACAATGTTCATTTGATAACTACTATTTTTTACAGTTTACAAGAAGTAGTTGGAGGAACCTTTGAAAGATCTTTATATAAGGAATTATCTTTATTTTCGTTTATGAGAACTATTCCTAAACTAAGAATTTACACAAGATTGGTCATCATATCAACTTATCCTTTCAGATGTTTTATAAGAGTAAATTTGTGTGGATAAAGTTATAAACATCATTAAATATTAATTTCCATTATAGTTTGTTTTAATTAGTACTTAGAAAATAATTACCCAAATTAACAAATTGTTTAAATAAGGCTAGGATTCATATTTCACTCCATGATATGAATATGGATGTCGTAATCACACCATGAAGCTATTTAGGTAGGCAACACTATTCGTCAAATTTAGTCACTATGAAATTCCTATATCTTTGAGATTCATTGACTAGGGTCAATGGCGTGTGAATCTCCATTATGATCATATTGGTCTATGATAGGGATGTTGTGGATCATAGGTGTAACGTCCCAAAAATAATAGTAAAATTTTCATTTTTGAATCATTTAATCCATACAACCAATTGTTCCAAAACCAATAAGAGTAAATTGTATTTTTCAAACATCAAAGTAAAACATTAATAATTAGTGTGGTATAAGCCATTAGAGGATGTTATGCACGCAAGTTGGACCCTTCCCACTAGAATTGGAAGTACTTGAAAATGTTTAGGCCGAAAACCATAAACACAAAGCTTAGTGAGTTCCCCAAAATACAACATATCATTCATAACATCAGGCCCCACCCATCATATTGGGCGTCGCCCTTATATTGGGCCTCTTCCATCATATCGGGCCCCACCCTTCATAACGGGCCTCACCCAGCATACAAAACGGGCCTAACCCATCATATAAAATGGGCCTCGGCCAAAATACAATGAAAGAGTTGTAAAGACGACTAGCATCCTACACAATATAGTAACAACATTCACCTGAATCACGAGATCAGCTAAACCATAAGTTAATGTCCTGCAACAGATGCTACAACACTCTTATCAAAACATACAAGGTCAAACATTAGTCTATATACTAAATCTAACAATCATGACCAAAAGTCAACCCATGTCAACAAGTCAACAACTAATAACATCAACCATTGATCCTCACGTCGTGACCAACCCTTGGTCACGTCGTGAGAAAGCACTCGGCCCAATACCAACTCAACTCCTTCCAACTCGGTCACAAACAACCCACTAAGCAAACATCATGAAGTGAACATCCCTTGGTTACATCGTGAGCATAATAAGACAACATAGTCGTGGAACCCTTCCTATGTCATGTTGTGATATCCTCATTGCCACGTCATGACTTTGGCCTGAAACATCCACATAATGATTTCATTATTTAATACATTAAGACTCCAACTCCAACATTTCTAGAACCTTAAGGGGACTCAAAAGGTCCATAAAAATGTCAACTTTGTGGACATGCATGTCCTTAATCCATTCTAGGTCAAAGGCTAATAATATAACTCCAAAATCATGCAATGATCCTAACTCACAACCAAGTCTCATATCTGAACCAAAACATATTCAAAAGGATTCAAGGATCCATAAAGTTGCCAACTTTTTGGAATCCTATCACTTTAACTTGCTCAAACATGAATATAATGGGACAAAAGACTCATATATAGCATCCTAGAAGCATAAAGGTTGAATCTTGGACACTTACAAGAGTCCATAATGAGGACAATATAATTATGATGAGGTTTCCTTGCTAGATCCACAACTATAACACCTTCTTCTTCTTCTTCTTCAAGCTACAAAATACACCAAAAAGACCAAGAATCACTAAGAGGGAGGTTCATCTGAGATTTTAGGGTGACGAAGGCTGATAATGAACCCTAAAATCTATTGGATTAAGGTGTCTAAGTCAATAACTAAACTGATATATTCTTGAATTAAAATTAAAATCCTTGTTGGGTTGTCCTCATAACTGGTGTTTGGATAGAATGACTTTTAGAGGAAGAGGCTAATTTGTTAATGTATTATATCATTAATAAATTATAAATTGAAATAAATGAGTTGTTAATATATTATGAGATTAATATATTAATTTGAAACAGTATTATTTAATTAGAAATTAATTGGACTTAATTTTGGGATTAATCAGATCAATTAAAAGTGCAAGGACTGAAGCTATAATTGTTCAAAAGTTGAACAAGAAGGTATTCCAGAACCTTCCAACCCCTTTAATGAAATTAAGGAGGGTTTTTAGGTTTTTTTGAATATTCCTTATGGGTAATTAGGAAACTAGATAATTCTGGATTTGAAAAAATATTATTTTATTTCAATTAGGATTTCTAGGGGTTTCCTCTCAACTATAAATAGGGTCCTTTGGCATCATATTTTTATCTACTCCTTCTTTCCTTAATAAAGATGGATTTTTTCTCAAGCCTCCTCTTTCCTCAAGTCTTCTTTCTACTAGGGTTTTAGGTACAAGCCATTAGAGACATCCATTTCTTTGGTGCTGGCTTTCCAAGATCTAGAAGAAGATTTTGCTTTGATTATTTGCAATAATAATCAAAAGTTATGCAACCCTAATTTTATATGAAATTATATTACATAGCCTCTCTCCTTGGGTGTCTTGATATTCATAGCTAATTGTTATCAATAGAGAAAACATAGATTCTTTTTAGGTTGTATGTGAACTTAATGGTTTAAGTGTTTTTTGCCACATGTAAAACTTTTATAACCAAGAAAACCCATAAGTGGTATCAGATTATAGGTTTTATATTTGATTGGGGACTAAAATGGATTAATCAAATTAGGGTTTATGGGAATTAAAGTCTAAACGCTTAAATTTCGACTTCGCTAGGGTTTCTGAAACTGTAGCCACCACCACCTTATTTTTGAAAATTATATGTTTATTCCTAGGATATCTACTTTCCTTAATTATTATTTTAATATGATTAAATTTTGGAATAATTAAAAACCTCATAAATCCTACCTTTTTTTGAAAATTAGAAGGATAACCGATTAGGATTAAATTTGAATTATTTAATTGCTAAATAATTATTTAGTCTGTTTAATTGGTAAATAATATGATTTAAATTTATTTAATTAATTTTTTAATTAAGATAAAAGATTAAATCATTATTTTGTTTAAAATTAATTATTATTATTATTAATTGTTTAATTCGACATATTAATTTTAAACCCTAGTATTTAAAAAAAATTAAATACACCTTATATTATATATATATATATATATATATATATATATACTATATACATACATACATATATATATATATATATATATATATATATATATATATATATATATATATGATTAAAAGTTTAATGTATTATATGTGTCAGACGAGTCAGTCAAATCACTAGTACGCCTCATTCACGAGCTATACTCTAGGGAGTATATAATATGATCATTGAATGGGTGCCCACTCTCACGTACCGTTGCCTTGTATGGTGGAGGGTCGTTAACTGAACAAAATTGATAGGACACAACCTCTTAAAAGTATGATACTATTAAGGTACTAGAACCTTTGAATATATCCTAACTCTTGTTACTTTTGTACAAAAATGTGAAGCGTATGCTAGTCCATGAAAATGCACATTACTCTTTATATGTCATTAGTAGAGTGTGTGTGTGCTTAACTGACAAACTAATTTGGGACTATAAAGTTGAGTGATGTAGAAATAGAAAATTATCATTATCAATGGAGCGTGTGTGGTTTATCTGCACATTAATTTTAGATGTTAAATGACATTGAGGTTGTCAAGTAGGTTTGCATGGTTATTCACATCTTATTTGTGATCTTTAGCATCCCAATCACAAATTTAAATAGCATAATTTGAGATTAAACATGCCATTGATAAGATTCAATAAATCTCAAACGATCTAGGAGTTTCATACTAGATTGAAATTGGTAAATTTGTATTATCTACCTTGATAAATTCACAATTAGATTATGGCACTCCTCTTCTTTATTGTGAATTGTATTCTGGATCCTAGCCTTATTTATTTTGGGATAATATAATAAGGATTTATATCACTAACTAAAAACTATTTCATTTTTTTTAGATATCTGGAAACGGTGATCTCACTATTACTCAAGTTGGCTCCTCCAACTCTAATTTCTCTCTACTCTCGATTTTATCGAAAGAGAAGCTCACTGATCCCGACTACATGGACTGGATGTGGAACTTGAAGATGACTCTTCGATATGAGAGCAATAAATATGTCCTTGAAAATCCTCTTGGCGAAATCGATGAAACAACCACTACTCTTAAGGAGATTCCCTCCTTCAAACAACACATTGATGATGCCATAATGGTTTCTCACATCATGGTGGCCACCATGGCACCCAAACTGGCCAAGTTCTATGAAGAAGATTGGCCATACGAGATGGCTCTCAACATTGATGGAAAGTTCCATAAGAAGGCAAGACAAGAGCGTTTCAAAGTGGTCAAAGCTTTCATGGCATGCAAGCTCAAGGAAGGAGAGTCTGTTTTCCCTTACGTACAAAATATGCAAAGGTACATGGAGCAAATCCTTAGGCTTAATGTTTCATTTGATGATGATTTGGCCATTTACATGGTCCTTAACTCATTATCTCCTAGTTATAATCAGTTCATTCTGACCTATCATTTGAACAACACGAAAATGACATTGACTGAGCTCCATAATTTGTTGCAAACTGTTGAATCGGGGATGAAGAAAAATCATGCCTCTACTAAAAAAAATTCTCCTGTGCTTTCCATTAGATCTAGCAAAGGGAAAAAAAAGAAATGCACATTCCCAATACATCAGGAAATGGAAATCCCGTGATGGATGGTCTAGCAGTTGCTCAAAGTAGAAGCCCAAATTTGATGTCCCTACAGTCAGTGATCTAAAGGAGGCTACTTCCTTCCATTGTGGTGAAAAAGGCCGTTGGAGAAGAAGTTTCCCTAGGTACCTGAAGGACTTAAAGGATGGCAAGATCAAGGCGTCCTCTTCAGGTATTTGCACTATTCAAGTTAACAACACACAACTTTCTCATTCTCGGGTCCTTGATATATGATGTGGTTTCCATATTTGTTCTAATTTGTAGGGGCTAAGCGAAAGTGATGAGGTGGAGCATGGAAAGCACAATCTTGTCATGGGGAATAGGCGATCTTCACATGTTACCAAGATTAGAAGATATGGGCATGTACTTAATAATGGCGTTAGGGTTAATTTGATTAATTGTTGTTATTCTTCAAATATAACATGAAACGTTATTTCATTTCACACAATATTTTGACAAGGTTTTAGATATTCATTTGATAATTGTATCACCGCGACGTTAAGGTAATTCTAATCTTGGGCTTTATGATTTCGGTACATTGTATTTTAGTCCATTAGTTGAGAAATGGTGAAAAGTGGCCCACTATGGCTTTGGTAGATTTTGGGACGGATGAGTACGCCATGCATATGTGGGTGTACGCTAAGCGTCCTAAGGCACACCTTTGTACATTGGGCATACACTTCGTACATTGGGCGTACGAGGATGGCATGCAAAACCCTATTTTTGGAGACTTGGCTCATATTTAAGCATATTTATGGACATCAACCCTATTCTTATCCAACCTTTTTCAGATCATTCAATCCTCAAGCAACCCAGAGCAAAAAGAAGCCAATTTATGAGCCTTTAAGAGAGTTTGGTGTGCTTTTAAAGAAATAAGAAGGTGGTGTGAAGACCTAGGAGGGGTGTGCATTGTAGACCCAGGATTTATAGCTTGTTTGCAACCTCAAAAAAGTATAAAGCTTGCATCTTTTACACTCCATATTTAGATCTAGTTTTTTTCTCTTTAAAGTCTCGTTTTGGTCCCAAAATGATGATCCTTGAGCAAAGCATGTTCCTGACCCATTAAGTTGTCCTTTCAGACCCTTGGAAGGGTCTTAAGTGATAAAAATGGGTTCCAAGTGGTTAGTTTTGCCCCAGGCATCATTTAGAAGCTCTTAATCGATTAAGACCTTAAGTTGAGCACTTATTGGACATGCTAAGCCGTAAAGTTGGAGAATTTATGAATCCTAAGAGTATTTTAGCAATGGATCTGAATTTTGGATTAAGAGCTTTAGCCGTTAATCTCTTAATGGATTTCTGGACTTCCGAGGGTACACCCTGCATACTCGGAGTACGCCCTACGTATGAGGTCAACCACCCCGATGGTGGTCAACATGTGAGGCTGCATGTACGCCCAACGTACCTTCAGAGTAGGCTACGCGTACACACCCTGAGTTAATTGGGCTGGGTTGACTTAGATAGGTTGACTCAGTTGACTCAATGGGTTTGACCGGTTTGACTTACAGGTATTTTGGGATTTTGATGGATAGCGGTCATTCGATTGGAGTAGGTGTTTATTTGAGAGCTAAGATTCGGAGTCGAGACCTCATCAGCTTTTTTCCGATTCGCAAGGTGAGTTTTCCTCACTATATTTACGGGTCAAAGGCACCAAGACCAGCCCATAAGATTAGATATCTTGTTATGTGATAATATGTTTGTGTTGTGGTGATCTCTTATATCGGTACCCTAGAATATGGGATGATGTTATGCTTAGTGATCTGTAAGATCTATCTTATTATCTGTTGACTGGTTATATATATGCTTATATGTTATGTATATGTTGAAATGGTTTATGTGTGGTTGAGTTGAGTTGGACCAGTATGGTTTGAAGGCCAAGAGACCCAGGGCGTTCCGGATAGACTGCAGGCCTGAGGGGCGTACCAGTTAGGCCGAAGAACCGGAGAGCGTTCCAGATAAGCTGAAGGCCCGGTGAGACATACCACTCATGCTGAAGGTTTTGTGATCGTACCAGTTAATATGTAGGTCGGTGTGGCGTATTAGTTAGAATGAAGGCTCTGAATGCATGTTGTTTGTTATTATGCTTATGTTATGTGTTGGTACTTTGGGGGAACTCAGTAAGCGTTAGCTTACAATTTTGGGTTATGTTTCAGGTACTTCGAATGACCACGGGAAGGTGAAGGCATGATCGTACACATCCTCATGTGTTTGACTTATGATTTTGGGAGACTATGATGTTGAACATGTTTTGAAAACTATGATTGTAAATAATTTGTGAAATTGGTTGGTTTTAAAAAGTTTAAATTTCTTGTGATTTTTATGAGCATTACAAGTTGGTATTAGAGCCTTGGTTTGAGTGAATTGGAAGAATACTCGTGTGAATCCAGTCTCAAACTAAGGAAAAATATGTTTTTTTTTAAATGATTTTCAAATTGTTTTCAAAATAATCAAGGAGGATGCAATGTTTGCGATCAGCGGAGCCAGTAAGTAGACCCTAAATTACCATTGTTATTTGATCTTGTGATATGTTAGAAAACGTGCTAGTGATAGGCTATGGATCTTTAGGAATTGCATGATAGAACTGCCTGATTATATGATACCTGATAACCTAGGGTTCTTCTTTATATGAAATTGACATCATTAATGTAGTTGCTTAGTGTATGCATCATCGTTGTACATAACTAAGATTTTATAGCATGAGAATGCTTAGTTTGGCGTTATTTCCTATTCTTTCTGATGAAGGGTTTAGGGTAGAATCAAGTATTCGACTGTCTATAGGATCCAGTGTTATGTATGATTAGCATACACGAGTGTTGCAGGTTAGGTGGAACTTTCATGGATGAGTTGTGTGGGGTCTAGCGACCAGTCATGTAATGTTTAGCCTTCCTCTAGATAGTGAGAATAGGATGTATGTGTATTCTAGTATGTTGGCTTAGGATTACTGTGATGATCCTCTGAGACAAATACGGGTAGGTGTGTAAGGTAGTATGGGCTTATACTACTTGAAGCACATGAACTGTACACGTGGCAAGAAAGTCACAAACCCTATGGATTTGCTGGGAGTTGGTTCTCTGGTATGTTATGTGATTTATCTGATCTCTCTCTGCTTTATTTTTAGTATGGTGACGACGAGACGATTTGAGACAGGATCCTGATCGAGATCAGGAGCTAGTAGCCAGGATAGGCCAGCTTTGTCAGAGGATCGAGTTAGGGAGATACTTCAAGAGGAGGTTTTTTCCCTCTTTTGGGCATAGATTCCAGAGGTGTTTGGGTCCACTAATATTGCTATGGTGGAGTACTTTGATGAGCGATACAATGCGTTGTCTAAGGTTGTCGCTGATGCAGCCACCGCAGCCGTTGCTACTGCGGGGATTGGGGTTGGGAGGACCATTCAGTCTCAGGAATTAGACAATACGAATCCTCTGACATTTGGTGGAGTTTAGGATCTAATCATATCCATGAGGTGGTTGTTTGACATCGAGGGATGTTTCTTCACTTGCTCTTACCCATCTGACCGGAGGGTCAAGTGCACTCTGAACCTTCTATGGCCCGGAGCGAAGGATTGGTGGAGACTTGTTACTAGCTCATATTCTTTTGATCAGAGAGATGCTATGACCTGGGAGCATTTCTCATAGATGTTCCATTATAGATACGTTCCGCTAGTGGAGCGTGAGAGGTTGGCCTAATAGTACTTAGATTTGAGACAGGGGACCGAGTCAGTGACGGAGATCACCAAGATGTTCATGGAGAGGGCCATGTTTTGACCTGAATTTGCTAATTTTTAGCAAGCTTAGATAACCCATTACTTGAGCATGCTCAAGACGGATATCATGTAGTTCGTATCTACCCAGCGATATGGTTCAGTGTTTGAGTTATAAGAGGCCACCAGACGACATGAGATTGATATGGAGCTCCAGACGAAGGAACAGAGTCTGACCGCGACGCAGTCACAGCTTGCGCCGAAGTGGTTCAAGGCCACTGATACTAGATCTAAGAGTCAGAGGTTCATGAGGGGGCCTGTCAATCAGGTGGTGTATGCAACAAATGTGGCAATAAGGGGCACTATGCAAGGGATTGTCACCAGCCGGCCATAGTTCCGAGTTCTAGGATTTATTATCACTATGATTAGGTTGGCCATGTGAAGGTTGACTGTCCATTGCTCGGCGCCAAGCCGATGCAGGTCTCGACGCTAGCTACTTTGAGGATCACCGATGGGCGTCAGGGAAGGGCAGAGCCCCCGAGGTCGTGCTTTTCAGCTCACTATCGAAGAGGCTAGAGCTCTCCAAATTTCGACACTGTTATGTTTCACTTTATTATTTTGTTGATTATGTGTTATGTTATGCTTATGTATATGCTCCTATTAGGTACATTCTTGGTGAACTCTTTTCCTGCTATTTTTTTATTTGACTCAAGCGCGAGTCGAACCTTTGTACCATGATCATTTATTGGGGAGTTTGATATGCCTATTATAGAGTTAGAGTGTTCGTTGCAGGTTTCTATCGCCAATGAACACGGGGTTTCTACATCTGCAATGTATCAGGGTTTTATATTGGAGATCTTCGGGATGCCTTATCTGGTCGATTTGATCCCTATCCCCATAGGAGATGTAAACGTGATAGTAGGTATGTACTGGTTGGGCAGGTTTGGTGCCGTGATTGACTATAAGGGCCAGTGAGTGGTAGTTCGAACCCCAAGTAAGGGAGAACCGGTTATCTATGGAGAGGGCACCAAGGTTAGTTCTAGGTTTTGTTCAGCGTCCAGGGCTCGTCAGCATATCTAGCAAAGGTATGCATGTTACTTGGATTATGTGGTTGATACTTGAGTTGCGGATCATATTTCAGTTTCGGAGATTCCAGTTTCCAGGGAGTTTGTTGATGTGTTCCCAGAAGAGTTACCCAGTGTGCCTCCTGAGAGTCAGGTTGAGTTTAGGATTGATCTTGTCTTAGGTGTGGCCCTGATTGTCAAGGTGTCGTATTGTTTGGCACCACCTGAGATGCAGGAATTGTCGTCTCAGCTTCGGGAGCTACTAGGCAATCATTTCATTAGACCGAGCAGTTCTCCATGGGGAGCATCGATACTGTTGGTCAAGAAGAATTTTGGTTCACACTCGATGTGCATTGATTACTGGGAGTTGAACAAGTTAACGGTGAAGAACTGTTATCCCTTTCTGTGGATTTATGACCTTTTTGATCAGTTGTAGGGTGCATCTTGGTTCTCCAAGATTTTTCTGAGGTCTGGGTGTCATCAAGTGAGAGTGAGAGAGGAATATGTGGAGAAGACCGCATTCCGGACTCGTTATAGGCATTACGAGTTCGTGGTGATGCCCTTTAGTCTTACCAATGCGATTGTTGTATTTATGGATCTCATGAATCGAGTATGCAGGCCGATGCTTGAGTGATATGTTATCATGTTCATTGATGATATCTTGGTGTATTCCAAGACTAGAGAGCGGGATGAGGACAACCTTTGAGAGCTTCTGGGGGTTTTGAGGTGGGAACAACTTTATGCCAAGTTCTCAAAGTGTGAGTTTTGGTTACAAAAGGTTCAGTTCCTAGGGCACCTCGTTAATCAGGATGGGATTTTGATCGATCAGGACAAGATCGAGATTGTGATGCAATGGGAGGTTCTGAAATATCCCTTAGAGATCAGGATTTTCTTGGGTTTGGCAGGGTACTATCGGAGATTTATTCGTGGCTTCTCTAAGATTGTGGTACACCTCACTAGTCTGATGAGGAAGGGGGTGGATTTTTTATAGGGCCTGGAGCAGCAATCGGCCTTTGAGACTCTTCGATAGAGGTTATGTAAGGCGTCGGTATTGACCCTCCGAGAGGGAGTTGAGGATTTTTGTTGTATTCAGTGATGCATCCATCACCGGTTTGGGAGAAGTCCTCATACAGAGAGGACGGGTAATTGCTTATGCTTTGCGGTAGCTGAAGCTACATGAGACGTGATATCCCACACATGACCTAGAGTCGGGGGAAGTGATTTTAGCCATGGATTTGAATTTTGGATGTAAGATCTTTAGCCGTTAAGCTCTTAATGGATTTTTGGACTTCCGAGGGTACGCCCTGCATACAAGGTCAACCACCCTGATGGTGATCAACATACGACGCTGAATGTACGCCCAACATACATTCGGAGTACGCCCCATGTACGCACCCTGAGTTGATTCGGCTGCGTTGACTTAGTTTGGTTGACTCGGTGGGTTTGACCATTTTGACTTTGACTTTGACCAAGTTTCACTTATGGGTATTTTGGGATTTTGATGGATATTGGTCATTCGGTTACTGTAGGTGTTGGTTTGAGAGCTGAGATTTGAAGTTCTGACCTCATCAGCTTTTGTCCAGTTTGTGAGGTGAGTTTTCTTCACTGTATTTGCAGGTCGAAGGTACCAAGGCCAGACCATTGGATTAGATATCCTATTATATGATAGTATGTTTGTGTTGTGTTGATCTGTTAGATCGGTATCCTGGTATATAGGATGATGTTATGCTTAGTGATTTATAAGATCTATCTGATTGTCTGTTGATTGGTTATATGTATACTTATATATTATGTATATATCAACATGGTTTATGTGTGGTTGGGTTGAGGAAGACAAGTGTAGTTTGAAGGACAAGAGACTCAGGGCATTCCGGATAGACATCAAGCCCGAGGGGCATACCAGTCAGTCTGAAGGCCTAGAGAACATTCTAGATAGGCCGAAGGCCTGGTGAGGCGTACCAGTCATGTTGAAGGTTCTGTAAGCGTACCATATATTCTTTAGGCCAATGCGGCATTCCAGTCATGATAAATGCTCAATATGCATGTTGTTTCATATTATGTTTATGTTATGTTTTGGTACTTTAGGGGAACTCACTAAGCATTGGCTTATAGTTTTGGGTTATGTTTCAGGTACATCGGATGACCGCGGGAAGGAGAAAATGTGACCATACACATCCTTATGTTTTTGACTAATGATTTTGGGAGACTCTAATGTTGAACATGTTTTGAAAACTATGATTGTAAACAATTTGTGAAATTGGTTGGTTTTGAAAAGTTTGAATTTCTTGTAATTTTTATGAGCGTTACAATAATGAAGTTGGTTCTATTTATGCTTATCATAATGGTGTTTTTATGCTTGAAGTTTTACCTTGTAATGGTGTGTATAAGTTGTGACTTGTGTCGATAACCTAGGAAATAGTGTGTTTCATATTGATTTGTCTAGTAGTGTGGACAAAGCATGTTTGTGGCATTGTAGTCTTGGGCACATAAATAAGAAACCCATCACCTAACCCCTAAATAATGGAGTGATGGAATCATTTCATCTTAGGACAGATGATGAATGTGAGTCTTGTCTCTTGGGAAAGATGAAAAAATCACCTTTCATTTGAACATGTGAAAGAGGTGACAGATTGTTGGACCTAATCCATACGGATGTGTGTGGTCCATTCAGATCTACCACAGAAATGCTAATCGATATTATGTAACGTTTACAGATGATTATGTCAGATTTGGTTATATCTACTTAATTAAACTGTGACAACCGTCAATTTCCGGTCAAGTCAAACCGTTCGACTCAATTTACCCGTGGGTACTAGAGTTTACGATATGTAATCTCTAAACTATTCGCTATTCTAATGAGAGATCATAAATTGAAAAGTTCATACATATAGATCTCCTTAACCTAAAACTGTGGTAAGTGACGAGCCAAACCGATAAAACAATGTTGCATACTCATCGGGAGTGTGTAAGATCCTTAAACAAGGCTTAACAGGGTTTATGGACCTTGCATTGCGAAGCCGGACACTCACATTTGTCACACACAAAACCTCTCTCAATCGTTTTCACTCTATCTAACTTTAATCGAGGATCTCTCCCAAATCTCTCCAAGTAAGTGAAATCTCTCCCAAATCTCTATAAGTATGTGAAATCTCTCCCAAAACTCTCTTTGTATGAGAAATCTCTCCAAGATTGTGAAATCTCTCCCAAATCTCTCCAAGTATGTGAAATCTCTTCCAAATCTCTCTAAGTATGTGAAATCTCTCCCAAAACTCTCTTTGTATGAGAAATCTCTCCAAGAATGTGAAATCTCTCCTAAATCTCTCTAATTATGTGAAATCTCTCCCAAAACTCTCTTTGTATGAGAAATCTCTCCAACAATGTGAAATCTCTCCAAGTATGTGAAATCTCTCCCAAATCTCTCTAATTATGTGAAATCTCTCCTAAAACTCTCTTTTTATGAGAAATCTCTCCAAGAATATGAAATCTCTCCCAAATCTCTCTAAGTATGTGAAATCTCTCCCAAATCTCTCTCAAAAGTTCCCATAACTTTTTGCAGTCATTCGGGTCATTCCGACCCTTAATCGGGTCAAAAACGGCTTGAAACGGGGTAAAAACGAGTAAAATAGACTTAGGGACCCGAAACCCCTCTTAAGGAGCCGAAACCCCTCTTAGGGCCGAAAGTCCTCTTAGGGACCGAACCCTCTTGGACCGAACCCGAAGGCTACTGAACCGAACCCGAAGCTACTGTTCATTCGGTCTATTTCGCTCCTGATGACTTCGGACCGAACCTCCCTTCGCTTCTTGCTGTCTCGCCTCAGCTCGCTTCGGACCCAGCACCAGAAGGGACCGAACCTTCGGCCCCCTTACGAGAAGCCTCGCTGGAAGACCATTTCCTTCCGGTTTTCGACTACGACTTCATTTTAGCTTCGTTTTTAATTATTTTAACGCAGGATTTTCACCCAAAACTTTATTTTAACATATAAGGCCCCATATTTATTAATTATCCACATTTTTGGGGATAAACCTTATCCAATAAGAGTGGGTGAAGTACAAGAGGTAGAGTGTTGACTTTCCTTTATTCTATGACACAAGCAACCACTCCCATGCCCACTCCATGTCACTATTCACCATCAGCCCATACCTAGTCATTTCATGGTACTTTTCCCACCATTTTTCAGCCACACACTTGGTCAACGGTAAGAAAACCCTCCTCTCTCCTCACACTTCTCTCATTTTCTCATTCTTTCACCAAGAAGACCAAACTCTTTTCCTCTCAAACTTCCTCCCTCAAATTCGAGATTCAAGGCTGATTATCAAGATTTCTCACACTCTTGGTAAGTATAATTCATCCTCCATATGATTATTTCACTTCCCTCTTTCTCAAATCAATGATTCCTTACACAAACATCATCACATTCGTGTTAGATCTTCGAATCTTCAAGTGATTCTTCAAGTGTTCTTGAGTTGGACACTTCTCTTCTTCAACACTCATCTACTGAAACTACTCAAGGTGAGTTCATACCCCTACATTTTCATGTTTTCTTAAGTTTTTAAGGGGGGGGGGGGGGGGAATACAAGTTAAAACACCAAGAATATAACTAAACTTTTCTAACACCTTTCATCAGAAAAGTTGGGCTCCATTCACGGACTGTTTTGGACAACCTAAACATTTTAGTTTTCGAAACTGTTTTAGGTGCAAGCAGTTCCTGTTCGTAGCTTTAAAATAACTACTTTCACATATCCATACGATTTTTCTACAATTTATGGTGATTTTTACAAAACTGCCTATCATTTCAAACACCAATCCGGACCAGTCTGTGATTATGGACTTTTTCACCCAAGTTGGATGTCATTAAAAATCATGATAAAAATATTGAGTAAACTAGACACATTTTAGGAACTCTCAGAATTTACGGATTTAGTTTGCGACTTCGTATTATTTTTCTATGACTTTTCTAAAATGATGCAGACAGGTTGAAAATTTGTTAACAACTTACAACTTTCATAACACTTTGTATTATGTTGAGCAAAGTGTATAACAATAAGTTCTAAATATTGAATGTGTTTCCTTGTTAGTTTATCATCATAAACTGAAACTTAGTCATTCATGATAAGATTTTTCATTCATTTAGAACGCGTATATTAAGCTATAATAAGCATGGTTCATGGATTCATAACACTAATGCATTTTTATAAAAGAATTCTTATACATTACAAACGTTTTGGATAAACTATAATAGGTATAGTTTATGACTCATCACATAACATAGTTACACAAAAAGAGTGCATTCATACAAAAAGGTTCTACACTTACGCACACTACACGTAAACTTGTTAACTCAGATTGTGAGACTTTCTCTCCCCGTACGTCCGAGTACGGGATCCAAATTCCTGTAAGTTATAACCAAAATCTCTTGTAGGGAGAGCATGATAATTGTGTATAGATCTATATTGGGGTTGACATCCCACACCTTGCTGCTAGCTACAGCCGGACCGACAGGTCTGCGGGTGACAAGAGTCATAGGATCAGGGCGTCTAAAAGACGTTGTGCAGGTTACCTCTAGTCATAGTATGGTTATAGCGACTCACATAGGGATCTAACAATACATAAAGTTTACGGGATATTTATAAAACAAAAGGGGTTTTATGTCAATTTAAAATCACTTTTTATATCAATAATTACAAATATTATGGTATATTTTCAGTCTTGGTATTTAAGACTACACGTCATTCATTACGGGATTTTTCTCAAATCAGAAAGGGTTTTACGCCAATTTGAAACCACTTTTATATCTTTAAGTATGGCAAATACTTGTTATCTCTCGGTCTTGGGATTTAGGACTACATATACATAATAAAGAAAATATTGGATTTTCTGGATACATACTCTATCGCTTTTACATGGAAAACGGTTTACTTCTCTAACAAAATCTCTTATGAACTCACCAACCTTTGTGTTGACACTTTTTCAAAACTACTTGTATTCTCAGGAATTTAGTGAAACAGGAAATCAACAGCATTTTGAGGATGGGACAATAAATCGTCAAACAGTTCATTTTGTCATCATAATGTAATTGATTTGAAATATGTAAACATATACATTGGTGTAACTTTTTCAATTATATTTATGATGGTTGTATTTACTTTGAGCACTATTATACACGTTGTTGTGATACTATATATGAAGTCCTCCACCCCCGGACGTTTCCGCCATCCTCGGTTTGGGGGTGTGACAGATTGGTATCAGAGCATTGTTTATAGTGAACTCAGTATATCGAACCACATAAGATATACAAACTATAAATGCATTGGGACTAAAGTCTCTAATTTAAAATTTTCAAAACAACTATACTTTAAGAAATAAATAGGTTCTTATTAAAAGTATACATGCATGCATACATACTAAGGTCAGCATCATTCTAGAACAAAACAAAAGTAATGATTGTTGGATATCACAGGTAAGCTCGGGGATGTATGGTCAGTCTTGGGAGTGGCATAGCCTGATGAACTATGCTGGTCCGAGGAGTGATTAGCACATGCCCAAGAATGGTTGTGATATGGCAACAAGTCTAAATACTTACCAACACTACCACAATGAGAACATTAGAACAGAACACGAGTTTAAAATACTATAGGAGTATTTTGTAATATCATAACTTATATGATAACTGAATAGATCCTTAATAATAGGTCTATAGTCCCTAAGTGGATACCCTAAGGTATTATATAACTTAGAAATCATAGACTTAGAATTTGTGGTCATTGCCTTACTTCCTTTTCCTTGTTTGGATGTGGATCTAGGGTAGGATCACTTATTCGAAGGTCTATCATATCTTGTTATATGTAATTAGTATGCACTATGTCATTATAGAAGTAACTAATAAGGATCACCCCTATAAGTAATTAATTATAGAGTTAGACGCCTAGTAATTATCTCTTCCACTCCTATTCTCGCACGTAAAACATAGTAAGCTCCTACTTACCGGACGACCCCTACTTTCCCAACCCGAACCCGAGAAATGGTGAATGGTTATAAGGAGAATCAGAAGCGGAACCGGAGGTAATCAATCCTCCATGCATAGCAAGGGTTTCCGTGAACCGTTTCGACTACATCGAACCTGTTCCCCGTTGGGCAATCGTGATCGAGGGTTGAATGTCGACAACAATGACAACAACCACCATTTGGAGATCAACGAGGGTGCTATGACCTCAACCACGGGGGACCGACTGACAGAGCCCTCCCGGTGAAGACCCAGCAGATCGCGAACATCGGGGATTAAAGCAGGTAGACTATAACTCGAGTTCGGAAACTGCGCGCTACTACAGACCCTACTGTCTCACGTACCCGAGACTCGGAAAGAGACTACTATTTCGGAGACCAACTCTCTGTTTAGGACCTTATCGCCACTCAGGCAGAGGCAAGAGAGTAACGGGGTAGACACACGGCATTCAAAGAGAGGAGGATTGCAGCCAAGCATCGATTGACAGAGCTGCAAGGTGCATCGACTTTGCCTCAGGCATCTCTAGGGACGGATCGTCGAAAGTAGAGTTCATACCGCTCACAAGACCTTGTAAATTAGGTTCGTGAGTATGCGTTGGTGCTACTCTATTCTAGTCGTAAGCACGACACTGTGATTTAAGCGGTCATACTAAACGAGAGATCTAGTTGCTATCAAAACTTTTCCATGCTCGGATGTGAGGTAAACCTACACCTAGGTCAAAAATTTTCGCTGAAACCATAATTACTAGAGTCATATTAATAAGATGGGCTTAGGATATACCTAACCGACTCGAAGGTCTATTTAGTCTTAGTTATATAACTAAGCATACTTCAATTGGTCATAATAAGGACCTAGTTGGGTCAAGTATAAGGTTTCACTTGGATACAGAACTACTGAAATACATGAGTTTACCATATAAAGAATCTTGTTATGAATCGTTTTCAGAACACCCTCAACAGCCGAATTACGTTACACATCGATATAAGATAAACATGTTAGAAACTCGCGACGTATAGCCATTGTAAAAAAAAACTCATTATCGTCTCACCTTTAAACATTTTGTTGAGAAGTTCCTTCCTCATAGACCTATTGGGTGAGATCGTTCAGGCACTAATACACCGGGTCCCATCAAAACTCCTCAGCCAATCGTGTTCGGACAGACATGATTCTAAGATGAGTAAAGCTTAACGCCCGTATGAAACCTACTCCTACCCACTGTTATAACTCCATTTCAAGAACGTTAGCGGAAACACTAGGAATAGTACAGTAATGTGCAAAAATTTATATGCGTAAATATAAATCGTAAAGATGCACTTAAGATAATCATTTCCACTAACGAAGTCGTTTTTCATCGTGAAACAGAGTTATGTCTTCACCAAGAGGCAACCAACCAACTAGCAAGGCGCCAACTCTACAGATAGACGCTGCTACTTTTTAGGCTGCAGTCACGACAGCCGTGACAGCCGTCATGGTGAAATTCAATGCTAACAACGCCAGCAACAGTGGAAGCGGTCCTGACAATACAGATTGTGGTAACAATCAGGAACACCAACGGGTGTCTGCCAGCGAAAATACCTCAGGCAACAAACCTATGAACAAGAAGCAAAAGTTCTGGGACGAAAAGAAGTGTAACCTACCTCAAAAACTCGCTGGAAGAAAGCAATTTGTAGCTGTACCTGCCATTACAACAGCAGTCACGATGAACGCCACAACACTAGCCATGGGGTCTACCACCCAAACGCCGGCCATACCATATAAGGGATCACTCACAAAGTGTAACCAATGCGGCTTCCATCACAATGGGGCTTGCCGGGAGATGCACTGTAAAAACTGCAACAGGAAAGGACATACCGTCCGTTTCTGTAAGGCCCCGACCTTGCATCTCCCTTCAATCACCAGCGCCAAGGTAGACCCAGTATGCTACTTATGCGGTGAAACGGGACACTTCAAGAGAGAGTGTCCAACCGAGAAGAATGACGGAGGAGCCGGAGGAGTGTGACAAACAAACCAGCAAGGGTAACAGGGAACCATATTAGGAATTTTGTAATGTTTCCAACGACAAAAACGTTTAAGTACCATATGTTTGTAATGAATTTAGTATGCTTGCTAAATTCATCGTCTTTCTAAAAGTAGTTAAAACACTCTCTCATTCGAATCAAACCAAAGACACTCATATATGACCTGAGGACCATTACATGTAAGATGTGATGACTATGTACATACATCAGGGTTAATTATAATCAAAATACTGAAGTCTTGAAACAAATAATTCCATCCTGACTCCTATTCCATTTCTAGTAGTAGGAATTGAGTGGGGCCACCCACTCGACGATTTCACCAACATCAACTTACATACGACGTTCATATACCGCTCGATCGTAGGGATACCTGTCAGGGATCATGATATCAAGTATCATTACTGGCTATCGAAACACACCCACTACCAGCGCTAGACACTGTGGTATGAATCTTCTATAGTAATAATAACATCAAACAAAACAGAACACCCTGAAAAGAAACACAAGATACTCTATCACTCTAGTGAGCTCTTCTTACGAATACAGCTTAACACATGTTATCTAAAAAGATATTTTTGTCATCATCCAATTTTGATTGACATAGCCCTCATCTTCCCGATTTAATGACTACAAAAGGACCCTTCACCTAACCCCTCCCCCCTCCCGAATATCGAAACCTTCGTCTCTCATAAACATCCAGCATGGACCTCCGGGTCATCTCTCGCTGTGAAACTCCAAAACACGCACCAGAGGAGTGTTATACTTCCCGAAACCTTATCACAAGTATTTACAGGAGACCTTCGAGAATGTCACGCATAACAGACAAGGTTCAAGCACAGAAGCTTGGGACGGATACGGGTAGTCTACCACTACTACATGTATACGCGAGGATAATGTATAATGTGATAATAGTCAAATTCGGGTCAAGTCTAAGCCGGACAAAGTCAACGAGTCAAACCGGTCAACTCAATTAAACCTTGTATAATAGGGTTCGTATTATGTAATTTCTGTATAACTCACTATCTTAATGAGAAAACATCACTTGGAAAGTTCGTGTGTTTATATTTCTTTAACCTTAGTGCTAAACAATGAACAAGAACAATAAAACAATGTTGCATACTCATCAGGAGTGTGTAAGATCCTAAAACATGGCATGAAGGGGTTTACGGACCTTGCATTGCGAAGCCGGACACTCAAAAAGGTCACCAATGAAACCTCTCTCAATCGTTTTCACTCCATCTCTTCTTATGAGAAATCTCTCCAAGAATGTCAAATCTCTCCCAAATCTCTCTAAGTATGTGAAATCTCTCCCAAATCTCTCTTTGTATGAGAAACCTCTCCAAGAATGTCAAATCTCTCCCAAATCTCTCTAAGTAAGTGAAATCTCTCCCAAATGTCTCTTTGTATGTGAAGCCTCTCCAAGAATGTCAAATCTCTCCCAAATCTCTCTAAGTATGTGAAATCTCTCCCAAATCTCTCTTTGTATGAGAAACCTCTCCAAGAATGTCAAATCTCTCCCAAATCTCTCTAAGTATGTGAAATCTCTCCCAAATCTCTCTTTGTATGAGAAATCTATCCAAGAATGTCAAATCTCTCCCAAATCTCTCTACGAATGTGAAATCTCTCCCAAATATCTCTTTGTATGTGAAATCTCTCCAAGAATGTCAAATCTCTCCCAAATCTCTCTAAGTATGTGAAATCTCTCCCAAATCTCTCTTTGTATGAGAAATCTCTCCAAGAATGTCAAATCTCTCCCAAGTCTCTCTACGAATGTGAAATCTCTCCCAAATATCTCTTTGTATGTGAAATCTCTCCAAGAATGTCAAATCTCTCCCAAATCTCTCTAAGTAAGTGAAATCTCTCCCAAATCTCTCTCAACTTTCTATAATCACTCGGGGCATCCCGACCCTCGAATTTGGCGAAAACAGCCCAAAAACGGAAGTCTACGCGAAAAACGGACTTAAGGAGCCGAAACCCCTCTTAGGACCCGAAAGTCCTCTTAGGACCCGAAAGCCCTCTTAGGAACCGAACCCTTCTGAGCCGAAGGCTGCTGAACCGAACCCGAAAGGTCCTCTCGGGCCCGAACCTCGCATGCCTCACCCGAACCCGAACGTTCGGCACATTTC
Source organism: Lactuca serriola (assembly GCF_051521515.1). NCBI lineage: Eukaryota > Viridiplantae > Streptophyta > Magnoliopsida > Asterales > Asteraceae > Lactuca > Lactuca serriola. The sequence goes on from NC_136412.1 coordinate 145,044,597, forward strand.
GGGTCTGACCACTTTCGCTTCTGATGACCTACCGAACCTTCGCTTCTGACCCTTCGGACTGAGCCCCTCGCCTTTGCCTTCTTCTTCTGGTTCGGACTTCGCTTCCGGCTCAGCACCAGCAAGGACCGAACCTCGGCCTAGGGACCGAACCTCGGCCTAGGACCGAGAGGTCTCGCTGGGAATGTTTTTTTTTCCCGGTTTTCGACTAAATTTGCGTTTTAGGCCCGTTTTTAATTGTTTTAACACGTGATTTTCACCCAAAACTTTATTTTAACATATAAGGACCCATAATTATTAAATTATCACGTTTTTAAAGATAAAATCTTATCCAAAAGAGTGGGTGAAGTACAAAGGTGGAGTGTTGACTTTCCTTTAAGTTATGACACAAGCAACCACTCTCATACCCACTCCATGTCACTATTCACCACCAGCCCATACCTTGTCACTTCCTTGTCCTTTTTACCTCTCTAACAAGTTGTTCCCACGTTTTTGACAGCTAGATATTTATCCTTTCTCCTCATTTTTCTTCCAATTACTCTCATTTCACCAAAGATCCAACTCCAACTTTTCCCTCAAACTTTGCTCTCCAATTCGAGATCCCAGGGTTGATCATCAAGTGTTCTTCCACTCTTGGTAAGTATAATTCATCCTCCTTGTGATTATTGCACTTCATTCTACTCAAATCATTGATTGCTTACACAAACTCCATAACTATGATGCTAGATTCTCGAAAATCTTCAAGGCATCTCCAAGTGTTCTTGAGTTAAACACTTCCATTCTTCAATAATCATCTACTGAAATCACTTAAGGTGAGTTCATACCCCTACAGTTTTATGTTTTCTTAAGTTTTTAGGGGGGGAATACAAGTTAAAACACCAAGAACATAACTAAATTTTTCTAACAACTTTCATCAGAAAAGTTGGACTCCATTCACGGACTGTTTTGGACAACTTAAACATTTTTGTTTGAAAAACTGTTTTAGGTGTAAGTAGTTCCAGTTCTTATCTTTAAAATGACTACTTGCACATCTCCATACGATTTTTCTACTATTTATGGTGATTTTTACAAAACTGCCTATCATTTCAAACACCAATCAGGACCAGTCTGTGATTATGGAATTTTTCACCCAAGTTGGAGGTCATTAAAAATCATGATAAAAATTATGAGTAAACTAGACACATTTTGGGAACTCTCAGAATTTACGGATTTAGTTTTCAACTTCGTATGATTTTTCTATGACTTTTCAAAAACAGTGTAGAAAGGTTGAAAATTTGTTAACAGCTTATAACTTTCATAACACTTTGTATTATGTTGAGCAAAGTGTATAACGATAAGTTCTAAATATTGAATGTGTTTCCTTGTTAGTTTATCATCATAAAATGAAACATAGTCATTCATGATAAGATTATTCATTCATTTAGAACACGTATATTAAGCTATAATGAGCATAGTTTATGGATTCATAGCATTAAGGCATTCATAAAAGAATTCTTATACATTACAAACGTTTTGGATAAACTATAATAGGTATAGTTTATGTATCATTTACTTCTCAAACTTATTTACCAAAGGTTTTCAGTTTAGTTCACGTAAATCTATTAATGAATAAATTTGTGAGTCATTCCCTTCGGGTTACTTCCAAAGTAACAAAGTCAAAAAGTCTTGTAAATTGTAACCAGAGTCTCTTGTAGGGAGAACGTGATAGTTGTGTATAGATCTATATTGGGTTTGACAAACCCACACCAGAGCTGCTTGCAACAGCTAGACCGGCAGGTCTGTGGTGACAAGTGTCATTTAACGGCGACGCCTGAAGAACGTCGTATTATGAGGTCGTCTATGTCAAGTATGGTTATGATAGCTCACATGTGGTATTAACAATCATAAGATTTACGGGTTCTAACTTTAAATTAGTGAGTTATGTCGATTTAGCTCTCAGAAATTACTTTAAGTATGGAATAATACTTGTGCGCTTTCATGTCAAAAAGGGGTTTTATGCTGACTTAAAACCACGTTCATATCATTAACTCTGGAAATCACTTGTTCATTCTCGGTCCTGGTATTTAGGATCACATAACTTTTATAAGGAAAATATTGGATTTTCTTGGTAGCATACAACTCATCATAAAGATCGATTTTCCAACTCTTACTGTCAAAAGCTTATGAACTCACCAACCATTGTGTTGACACTTTTTCAAACTACTTGTATTCTCAGGAAATCGCTAAACAGGTAACAAAGTACTTTTGAGGATGGGACGTTGAGGCGTCAAACTTATCATATTTTGTCAACATATTGTAATTGATTTTGAAACATGTAATTCATACAATGATGTAACTCTTTCAATTATATATATGTTGGTTGTGTTTACTTTCATCACTATTGCCATTGTTGTTATGATACTACACATGAAGTCCTCCACCCCCGCACGTTTCCGCCATCCTTGGTTTGGGTGTGTGACATATAATTAAGATTCTACGGACATTAGATGTGTGCTTCCATCCTATTTCATGTTCCATGTCTGGTTGTGGACTTGGGGAAGAGTCACCCATCCAACTGTCTTGATAATCTTAAGCACATACGATCTATATGCGCAAGTTAATGATAGATGGACCAGGTACGAGTCCTGCCATGAACTTCGGGCCAAGGTTGCCTAGGAGGGCGAGTGAATGTCCTACCATCCAAAAAGGTCTAGTCACCAAAACCAAACCCACATGCTTCCTACCGAGCTACAAGAACTGTCAGGTTAAACCTATCGAACTACTCAACAATGAAATTGAAGAACCAAGCTTCTCACCCTGGAGAGCTCCGGTCTTATTCTTCAAATAGAAAGGCAAATTGCTCGTATTTCCATCGACCTCAGAGGCCCTGACAATATCTCCAGTAGAAACCTTTACTATCTGCCTTGCATAGACGAATAGGCCGACCAACTGCAAGGAACGAGGTACCCTTCAAGAATTAGACTTAAGATCTGAATATCACTAGTCATGAGTATTGGAGAAGGATATCTGAGGACAATCCTCCAAGTTTGATACGGACGCTACAAGTTCGTAGTGATACCCCTCGGATAGGACCAACCCGCTCGCAGTCTTCATGAACTTAATGCATAGGATATGTCATTCTTACTAAGATCAGTTCGTCATTGTCATTGTAAATGACTTGCTTATCTACCCTCGTAGTAAGAAGGAAACCAAGGAGAGCAGCTATAACAAACCGCAGAAACAATACGATTAAAGAAACCTTACCTGAAGTTCTCTAGATACGAGTTTTGGAATTGGAAAGTCAAAATTCCTAAGACACACTACTATTGATGTGGAAATTCTTCAGGACCCTTTCAATTAATCAAAACCATTGAGAGATTGTCAGCACCAAAGGCGTCGACGGGAACACGCCGAAATTCTGGGTCTCGCTGACCTACCGTCTTAGTCCCTAGAGAACTTCTCGCAAATTATGGAACCCCCTTACGACTTTGACCCTGAAGGGAGCAACCCTTGACTGGGAAGAGAAGCAAGAGGGAGAAACCTTTAGAACTCCAGAATAAGAGACCAAATTCCTCTAGAAGCCTCACTCTGGGAAGGCTTAGTACGCTTCGGAAAGCGTGGAAAGCCAAAACCCCAGATAATTATGCCTTTCGAGATTCTTGTCAGAATCAGCCCTGTAACTCGCTACTTCAATCTACTCCCGCGAGCTTGGTAAAGTACATTCTACCCGACACGTCCCGAACTTGCAGAATTATCTATCCGACAAGACTCTTGTAATCCCCCTCGACGAGATCGAGTTCCACAAGAGCCTCACCATCGTGGAAGAACCGTAGTGACCATGGACCGAGAGGTCAAGCGGACGAAACAACGACGCTTCCCATTAGTGAAAGTTCACTGGAATACTAACCAAGAACCTGGATTCACTTGGGAGCGCAAGAATCAGTCGATTAGGAAGTATCCCCACTTCTTGGCTCGATTATTCATGCCTACTCCTTGCCCAAATTCAAATTTCGGGATGAAATTCCCTCTAACGGGGGGATGATGTGACAACCGTCAATTTCCGGTCAAGTCAAAGTCAACTGAAGTCAACAAGTCAAACCGTTCGACTCAATTTGCCAGCGGGTACTAGAGTTTATGATATGTATGATGGGTTTTGAGCATTCTAACACTTCCTAAGTGTACATGCAACCCTAATAACCTTGGATCTATGTTTGTCTAATTATCATGCAAAGTTGAATTCCAAGGTTATATTCCTATCTAGCATACATGGGGAACAATTTTAACTTGAATCATAGATAGAATAACTTACCTTGTTGTTGCTTGTGTTCCTTGAAACCTTGCGAGCCTAGCACCCCAAGTGTGATGCCTCAAATGCTTCACACAACACCAAATGCTCTTGGAAAGACTCTTGAGATAACACACACTTCTCAAAATCGGCCAAGCCCTCTAGTTTCTTAGTGTTCAACTTGTGTAGCCAATTTTGTGGAGAATGGGACTCTTATATAGTGTTGACACATCTAGGGTTACACCATGTAAACCCTAATGTGTCATGACTCTTCATTTCCATGACCCATGGGTTTGTAACTCCCATGGAGCATCCATGGAGCATCCTATGGGTAGAACCCAACTTGATAATCCATGGAGCCTCTTAGCCCACTATACAAGATATGGATGATTTACATAATCAACCCATATATTTAATTAGTTATCCTTTGATCACTTAATTAATTCCAAATTAATTCTTTGATCAACTAATCAAATAATATTATTTCTCTCATTTAGTCTATCCAATTGCATGGTGCCATGCAACCCAAATGGACCATGCCGGGTCGGGTCAAGTACAAGCCCGAAATAGTTATGGACTTAGACACCTTATCCAACAATGTAATCTCTAAACAACTCGCTATTCTAATGAGAGATCATAAATCAAAAAGTACATACATCTAGATCTCCTTAACCTAAAACTGTTGTAAGTGACGAGCCAAACCGATAAAACAATGTTGCATACTCATCGGGAGTGTGTAAGATCCTTAAACAAGGCTTAACAGGGTTTACGGACCTTGCATTGCGAAGTTGGACACTCACATTTGTCACACACAAAACCTCGCTCAATCGTTTTCACTCTATCTCACTTTAATCGAGGATCTCTCCCAAATCTCTCCAAGTATGTGAAATCTCTCTAAGTATGTGAAATCTCTCCCAAAACTCTCTTTGTATGAGAAATCTCTCCAAGAATGTGAAATCTCTCCCAAATCTCTCTAAGTATGCGAAATCTCTCCTAAAACTCACTTTGTATGAGAAATCTCTCCAAGAATGTGAAATCTCTCCCAAATCTCTCTAAGTACGTGAAATCTCTCCCAAAACTCTCTTTGTATGAGAAATCTCTCCAAGAATGTGAAATATCTCTCAAATCTCTCCAAGTATGTGAAATCTCTCCCAAATCTCTCTAAGTATGTGAATCTCTCCCAAAACTCTCTTTGTATGAGAAATCTCTCCAAGAATATGAAATCTCTCCCAAATCTCTCTCAAAAGCTCCCATAACTTTTTGCAGTCATTCGGGTCATTCCGACCCTTAACCGGGTCAAAAACGGCTTGAAACAGGGTAAAAACGAGTAAAATAGGCTTAGGGACCCGAAATCCCTCTTAAGAAGCCGAAACCCCTCTTAGAGCCGAAAGTCCTCTTAGGGACCGAACCCTCTTGGACCGAACCCGAAGGCTGCTGAACCGAACCCGAAGCTACTGTTCATTCGGTCTATTTCGCTCACTTCGGACCGAACCTCCCTTCGCTTCTTGCTATCTCGCCTTAGCTCGCTTCGGACCCAGCACCAGAAGGGACCGAACCTTCGACCCCCTTACGAGAAGCCTCGCTGGAAGACCATTTCCTTCCGGTTTTCGACTACGACTTCATTTTAGCTTCGTTTTTAATTATTGTAACGCGGGATTTTCACCCAAAACTTTATTTTAACATATAAGGCCCCATATTTATTAATTATCCACATTTTGGGGGATAAACCTTATCCAAGAAGAGTGGGTGAAGTACAAGAGGTGGAGTGTTGACTTTCCTTTATTCTATGACACAAGCAACCACTCCCATACCCACTCCATGTCACTATTCACCATCAGCCCATACCTAGTCATTTCATGGTACTTTTCCCACCATTTTTCAGCCACACACTTGGTCAAGGGTAAGAAAACCCTCCTCTCTCCTCACACTTCTTTCATTTTCTCATTCTTTCACCAAGAAGACCAAACTCCTTTCCTCTCAAACTTCCTCCCTCAAATTCGAGATTCAAGGCTGATTATCAAGCTTTCTCACACTCTTGGAAAGTATAATTCATCCTCCATATGATTATTTCACTTCCCTCTTTCTCAAATCAATGATTCCTTACACAAACATCATCACATTCGTGTTAGATCTTCGAATCTTCAAGTGATTCTTCAAGTGTTCTTGAGTTGGACACTTCTCTTCTTCAACACTCATCTACTGAAACTACTCAAGGTGAGTTCATACCCCTATATTTTCATGTTTTCTTAAGGTTTTAGGGGGGGGGGGGAGAATACAAGTTAAAACACCAAGAATATAACTAAACTTATCTAACAGCTTTCATCAGAAAAGTTGGGCTCCATTCACGGACTGTTTTGGACAACCTAAACATTTTAGTTTTCGAAACTGTTTTAGGTGCAAGTAGTTCCTGTTCTGTCACACCCCCGAACCAGACGGCGGAAACGTCTGACGGCTGTTGTGAGTCAATTGAATACCATCACAGTGAATATACATGAAACATAACATCATTCATCACCATGCATTGAAATATTACAACTGGTAGCGGTTACATTTAGTACATTGTTTCAAAACATTACATTCCCAAAAAGTAAATTGTTCGATACTAGTTAAACAAACAACAAGACATCACTGAGTACATTTTTCCTTCGATTTACCTGTTACCTGAGAATACAAGTATTTTGAAAAACGTCAACATATGAAATGTTGGTGAGTTCATAAGTAATGTTTGAAACATAATGTTTTGTATTATTTTGAAAAACCACCAGAAAATCCGATATTTTCTTAAAAGATTATTGTAAGTAAGAAAAAGTGTGAAGATCCGTAAGTATGCTTGTTTATTTCTATAAGTGTGAAAAATTGTTATACTTGGTATGCATCACGTAGGTGTAAGTGTTGAAATCCCTAGGAAAGCCCGATGTTTTCCTAATACTTTAAATTACGCGTTTATATAATATTATACCATTGAAACGTGTGTATTCGATGATTCCAGGTGACATCGGATTAGTTAAGGGTGGTGAGTTGTTATAATCACGCATTAATGAAAATGACTAGCTTACAACTATACAAACGATCCCTTGGGCGTCGTCTGTACTACTCACCTAATCCAACCACCCTGACTTCGCATAGCCCCACAACCTAAGAAGAAAAGAGGGTGCGAAGCCCCCGTTAATTCCATGAGTCGTTCAAGGCTATCGTGAATGCGAAAGGCCCTTGGCCCGACTCACATTTGACTTCTCGACTTTTCTAGCAGTGCCAAAGGACCCTTGGGGCCCAACAGTACAAGAGCTATTGAAAGTCCTTTTACACGGTATTAGGCCGTATAAGACCTAATATCATGTAAGCGTGTTTCCTTCGGTCCTAAAGATCATGTCATTGGGCTAGCTAGGCCCAACAAGCACGATTTGAAACTTTTGGGCCCAAAGATGGTGTATCGACGTCTGGTGAATTCCCACGTGTGTATTGACTTCCCGTAATTTTCGCGTGTGTATTGTAGTATCGTCGTGTATTGATTTGTGATTCGTTATTGATTCGAGACCGAATCAATTCGTTTGGTAACGATTTTGGTGTTGAAGGTGTATTATATTCCGTCGGTAGTCATGGTACTAGTATTTTGTCATAAAGGATTTATTGTTTAAACATTAGAATTTTTCTTTTTGAAGCCCCTTCTTGGATAAATTTACACTTTTAACCCTTTATATAAAAGAATTTCCATTTTAGTCCTTAAACCATTTTTCTTGACACTTTAGTATCAAAACTTGTTGAAAAGGTATTTTTCAGCTCAAATTTACTTGAAAAACAGTTTTAGTCCCTCAAAATGAAGTTTTCTCGGTTCAAACCTCTACTTTCGCAATTTTTACAATTTTGACCCAAAATGGAAATTTTTTGCATCTTTGGTCCCTTTTAAGTTTGAAAAGCATTTTTAACCCTTGAAATGGACTTGGTACACTAGTAGTCCCCTGTTTTACAGAAAAGTGCAGTTTCAGCCCCTCTAATTTGGAAATCTCGCAATTTGGGCTTTATTGGGCCGAAAAGTTCATTTTTGGCCCATTATGTTTAAAAATTCACATTTTAATCCTTCAAAAGGGTAAATTTCCAGGAAATACATTTTTGAAACTGTTTTGACTCATCTCATCCCTCAGAATTTGTATTTTGACATTTTGGGCCCTTTAGTTTTATATTTTTAGCATTTTGAGTCCAATAATTGGTTTTAAGCCCAAAGATGTTCATATTAACCAACTTGGTTATTTTTCTAGAAATGATTTGTGTGAAATAATATAATTTATACATATTTCTTACAACTTAATGTAGATCTCGGTTTTAAGGTCTTTTTGATTAGATCCAACACCACAATCACATAAGAACATATATATGAACATAGAAATCACACAAAGCATACATATACTCATAGATCTACACATTTGCTTGTACTCTCCCCCCACAAAACTTATAAAAACAGAAAAATAGGGGGTATGAAGCTCACCTTGAGTTGTGGTTTTGATTTGAAGAAGAAAGGAAAAAAGTGAGGTGATTTTCGGCCCTAGCAACACCTTGATGAAGATCTCGAATTTGAGGTGGTTCTAAGATGCAAGAAAATGATTTCATATGAGTTAAGAAGAGATTTTTGTATAGAACAAGGATTCTAGAGTGTGGATTCAAGCATCAACTTACCTAGATGATGATTTTTGTGAAGAATCCTCCTTGCACAGTCCTTGAATCTCGAAAATATGGAGGAGGTATGGGAGAGTTTTCTTGAGAGAAGAGTGAGTGAAATGTGTGTGTGTGTGTGTGTGCGCGCTTGAACTCGGACGAGAGAAAGAGAGAGAGAGAAAGAGATAGATCTTGAAGTGATATGTGCATGGAAATATGAGATAAGATGCATGGAAACCCAATATGTAAAAATGAGGTGGCCATGAAAGTCAACTCTCCCTTTTTACATGGGCTTGGGCCGAGAATTAGAGAGGGAGAGAAAAGAATTTGGGCCTTGCATGCTTAAGCCTTTTTTCATGTTTATGTTAAGTGGTGCTTGGTCCAAATAACCATAAATATGATTCTTATGACCTATTAGGGCTACATTAGGTTAAATATGGCCCAAAATGGTTCATATAATTGATTTATTTCATTCTAGGCCTAATATGGCCCAAAATGTTGAAATAAATGGAAGTGGGTCCAATTAGAGCCCATTTAAGAGTTTTAAGCCCAAGATAGTCAAATTGGAAGCTTATTGGTCCATTGGGCCCAATAAGGAAGTCCTAGTCCAAAATGGACCTAAACAAGAACTTCTAGGGTTTCCATTTGCTTGTTGACTATTTGTAATGCTTGTATGGTGTATTTGATTGAATTTTCGGTGTCATAAAGTAAGCATCATACATGTTCTTAAGTTTTTGATTCATAATTTTACTGAAGTGTTGTAGTTACAAGGCACAAAAATTCCTGATTGTGACATCATCCCCCCGTTAGAGGGAATTTCGTCCCGAAATTCTTTTGAAAGCTAGATTTGAGAATGCTAGAATAGGTGAGGGTACTTTCGCTTCATTTGATCTTCGCGTTCCCACGTGAATTCTGGCCCACGCTTCGCGTTCCACCGTACTTTCACGATCGGGATGCGACTTTGCTTAGTACGCTTCACCTCCCTTTCCATAATTTCGACCGGTTCTTCAACGAACAGGAGATTCTCGTTGATTTCAATCTCGTCAAGGGGAATGACGAGTGTTTCATCCGATAGACACTTCTTTAGATTAGAGACATTGAACATGGGGTGTACATTGTTTAGCTCTGCAGGTAGTTGCAGTTTATACGCCACTGGACCTATTCGGGCGACGATCTCGAAAGGTCCAATGTATCGTGGGTTCAGTTTTCCCCGTTTTCCGAAACGTATGACTCCTTTCCAAGGTGAGACTTTTAACAGTACTCGATCCCCGACCTGAAACTCTAAGGGCTTTCGCCATTTATCGGCGTAGCTCTTTTGTCGATCGTGCGATGCTTGTAATCGAGCTCTGATTTGAGCTATCTTTTCCGTGGTTTCACGAATGATCTCTGGTCCCATTAGCGCCTTGTGCGATGTGAGTGCTTTTGCTAGCTGGATGTCGCCCACCTTAGCCCAACATAACGGTGATCTACACTTACGCCCGTATAGTGCTTCGAAAGGAGCGACCTTGATGCTCGAATGGTAACTGTTGTTATACGAGAATTCGACTAAAGGTAAGTGGGTATCCCAAGACTTCCCAAAGTCTATAACACATGCGCGAAGCATGTCTTCGAGCGTTAGAATGGTTCGTTCGCTTTGACCGTCCGTTTGTGGGTGATAAGTGGTGCTCATGTCGAGATGGGTTCCGAGTGCTTTTTAGAGTGATTGCCAAAAACATGAAGTGAACCTACTGTCTCTATCTGAAATAATAGACGTTGGTATTCCATGAAATCTCACGATTTCTCGAATGTATAAACGTGTCAGTCTCTCCATCTTATAGGATTCTTTTATTGGCAGGAAATGAGCAGATTTCATCAGTCAGTCGACTATTACCCATATGGTGTCTAGTCCATCCGGCGTCTTGGGTAGCTTGGTCACAAAATCCATAGAAATCCCTTCCCATTTCCACTTAGGGATCACCGGTTGCTGTAATAATCCTGAGGGCTTCTGGTACTCCACCTTTACCTTGGCACAAGTAAGGCACTTACCAACATAGGTGGCAATTTCTGCCTTCATGTTAGGCCACCAATAGTGTTGTTTAATATCCAAATACATCTTGTCCGAGCCGGGATGGATGGAGTATCGCGTCTTGTGAGCTTCCTTCATGACTACCTCCCTAAATCCTCCGAGTTTAGGGACCCAAATACGGTTCATGAAATAGTATACTCCGTCCTCTTTTACCTCTAGATTTTTCTCCATTCCGCGTAATGCTTCGCTTGCTCTGTTTTCCGACTTCATGGCCTCTGACTGGGCTACCCCAATCTGAGTGGTTAGGTGGGATTGGATGGTTATTGAGAGTGTTTTCGCACGACGATTAGAGTACTCCTTCCGGCTCAATGCGTCAACTACCACGTTGGCCTTGCCCGGGTGGTACTTGATTCCACACTTATAATCGTTTAATAATTCGACCCATCTTCGTTGCCTCATATTTAGCTCTTTTTGATTCAAGATATGTTGGAGACTTTTGTGGTCCATGAAGATAGTGCACTTTGTACCATAAAGGTAATTTCTCCAAATCTTCAGAGCAAAGACCACGGCTCCCAATTCCAGATCGTGGGTTGTATAATTCACTTCGTGTGTCTTTAGTTGACGAGATGCGTAAGCTATCACTCTTCCACAATGCATGAGAAAGCAACCTCAGCCCTGATTCGACGCATCACAGTAGACCACGAAATCTTCCATTCCCTCCGGTAGAGATAGTACTGGGGCACTACAGAGGGCTTGCTTCAGGGTTCGGAACGCAACCTCTTGTTTGCCCGTCCATTTGAATGGTGCGCCCTTTTATGTAAGTGAGGTAAGTGGCTTGGCGATCTTAGAGAAGTTTTGAATGAACCTCCTATAGTAGCCTGCTAGACCTAAGAATTGACAAATTTTCGTGGGTGTTGTCGGGACGGCCCATCCTTCGACGGCTTTGACCTTGGAAGGATCCACATGAATTCCTTCTTGACTAACAACATGACCTAGGAAGTTCACGCTACAGAGCCAGAACTCACACTTGGAGAGTTTTGCGTATAGCTTTTCTGATCGCAGAGTTTCTAGAATTTGTCGGAGATGTTGACCATGCTCTTCCTCGCTTCAGGAATAGACGAGAATGTCATCAATGAAGACAATGACAAAGTTGTCGAGGAATGGTCGACATATTCGGTTCATCAGATCCATAAATGCGGCAGGGGCATTTGTTAAACCGAAGGGCATTACGACAAATTCATAATGTCCGTAACGAGTTCGGAAAGCGGTTTTAGGAATATCCTCTTCCCGGACTTTGAGTTGATGGTATCCGGACCGTAGATCTATCTTAGAGAAGTAACTAGCTCCTTGGAGCTGGTCAAATAGATCGTCGATTCGTGGGAGTGGATAGCAATTTTTGATAGTGAGTTTATTTAACTCTCTGTAATCGATGCACATCCTAAAAGATCCATCCTTCTTTTTGACAAACAGGACCGGAGCTCCCCATGGCGAGTAACTAGGTCGGATGAATCCCTTGTCCAGGAGTTCGCTGAGTTAACTGGACAATTCCTACATTTCAGCAGGAGCTAGCCGGTAAGGCGATTTAGCGAGAGGGGTTGCTCCTGGAACGAGGTCAATTTGGAATTCAACTTGCCTCTCTGGGGGTACTCCAGGAAGATCTTCAGGAAATACGTCTGGAGATTCACGTGTTATTGGAATATCTTGAATGTTAGTCTCTTCCTTGGTTTTATCCACTATGTGAGCCAGAAATGTCAAATCTTTCTTTCGTAGATGTTTTTGTGCCTGGATGCAAGAGATGAGGCGAAGGTTCGTGCTAGGTTTGTCTCCGTAAATAACTAGGGTTTCGTGATTGGGAAGGCGAAGACGAACGGCCTTCTTGTGACACATAATTTCAGCATGGTAGAGGCTTAACTAGCCCATGCCAATAATCACATCGAAACTCCTAATGGACATAGGCATTAAGTCTATTCAAAAGACGTGTTGGTTCAGGGTTAGAGTACATCCGATGTAGATTTCCCCCATGGATTATGTTTTCCCATAAGCCATTTCCACCGTAAAGGTTTCTTTGAGCTTCTAGGGTCGTTGTTCTAGATAGTGTTTAAACTTATTGCTCACAAAGCTTTTCTCCGCTCCGGTATCAAATAGGATGCATGCATAAGTGTTGTTTAGGGGAAACGTATCGGTAACAACTGCGGGATCCTGAATTGCCTCCCCCTGACCCATGGCCAGCACCCTTCTCGTTCCTCCATTTCCGGGATTGTTGTTGTTGGGGCAGTTTCGACGGAAATGCCCAGTCCTTCCACATCTATAGCAAACGTAGCTGGGTCCTACATTGTTGCCGCCATTTTTGGTGTTGTTGTTGTTGCGGTTATTGTTTTTGTTGTTATCTTGTTGTTGATTCTGAGAGGGATAGGCTCTGCAATATTCTGCCGTATGACCCTTTCTATTGCAACCGGTACAATGCATCTCCCTGCATTCACCATGATGTTGGAAACTGCATTTGTTGCATCTTGGAAGACTTCCAGCATATGTTCTCCCTTGTGCTTGTGTAGTAACTATCATGGGAGCATCGACAGCAATAACATGTTGTTTCTTCAAGGATCCTTGAGTTGGCTGTCCTTTCCTCTTATTCCCTGACGCTCGCTTACTGCTCTGACGCTTGGGGTTTGGAGTGTCTTGATATACGACCACTTGTTGGTTTCTGTGGTTATTACTCCGACTGGTGTTATCGACGTTATTTCCTCCTCTGTTGGTGTTGTTGGCGTTAAGTTGTGCCATAGCAGCAGTTACTGCAGTGGCGACAACAACTTGGAATGTAGTAAGGTCCACTTGCAAGAGTGGTGCTTCACGGGTGTGCTCATTATTTCTATGGAACGACATCTTCTACTGCATGTTGATAAGCGGGATCGTGAGTAACGACGACTATTTCTGGTGGTGCTCTGTAATTTTTCGCGTTTTGTCGTATGGTTCACAATGTTTCGATCTATATCCCTATGGTGTATTTATGTTCGTTTGAGCACATAAGCGAATCCTCATATTAAAACACATAGCATTTCTACTAGAAATAGCCATTTTTCTTTTATGCAGGAAAATTTGCCTAAATTACAAACATTCCGTAAGAAAACGTACCATCCGGCAGTATTATGACATAACATCCATAGAAACATAATACTAGTAGGAAGTACGGTTGGTTCTACATATTGTAGAATCTATAATAGCAAGTAGTGGGGCTAGTCCTATCGGTAAAGATGACGACGATGCTCAAACGTCGAGTTGACGTACCAAAAGTTCAGCCAGTTCATCCGCCTCTTGGGTGATTTCCTCCACTTTTCGCTTGGCTCGCGTAGCCCTTGCCTTGGCCATGATGAGTTGAAGCTTCAGGCTGATAACTGTCTCCTCGAGAGCGCGTAGGTAGTCCGTATCCACCCCTTGAAACATGCGGAATTCTGGCGGGACTTCCAACTGGTGAGGTCCACTACACGCCTCCTCTACGCTCTTTTCCTCGCTTGCCTCCTGGTCCAACTCATCATAGTTGAAATCAACCATCACGTATTCGTCTTGTTCCTCTTCAGGTCCATTGGCGTGCACCTTTCCTTGATCTACCTCTGGCTCATCCTTGATCTTCTCGTGGGCTACTAGGACCTGATGTAACTGAATACCCTGCTGCTCTCCCTCCATGAAGACTGGGGGAAGGTATAAACTATCGTTACACCTATGATTCTACAACTATGGTATAGACTAAATAGATGTTCTCTTTTTTTGTGATAAAGGGGTATGTTTTTAGGTTCCCTAGCTATCACGATCTCCTCAGAACGTGTGATAGTTATATCTCAGAGGGAATGTAGTTGATCAGGCTACATCCGCTCCTTGATACAACTAAGAACAGTCCTGGATTAACCGAGATACTAGCATTATCTTGTTTGGTTCGGCGTTATGTTCTTATTCCTAATGCAAGCAAGGGTGTTTTATTGTTGTGTTTTACTTATTTTGTTCAGAGTTCTGTTAGTCCCTCTTTTGGTTTATAGTTGCATATCAATGTGTGGCTAGATATGCTAGTTCACTATAAACAAAGCTCTGATACCAACCTGTCACACCCCCGAACCGGTGGAAACGTCCGAGGGCTGTTGTGACTCAATTGAATACCATCACAGTGAATATACATGAAACATAACATCATTCATCACCATGCATTGAAATATTACAACTGGTAGCGTTTACATTTAGTACATTGTTTCAAAACATTACATTCCCAAAAAGTAAATTGTTTGATACTAGTTAAACAAACAACAAGACATCACTGAGTACATTTTTCCTTCGATTTATCTGTTACCTGAAAATACAAGTATTTTGAAAAACGTCAACATATGAAATGTTGGTGAGTTCATACGTAATGTTTGAAACATAATGTTCTGTATTATTTTGAAAAACCACCATAAAATCCGATATTTTCTGAAAAGATTATTGTAAGTAAGAAAAAGTGTGAAGATCCGTAAGTATGCTTGTTTTTTTATATAAGTGTGAAAAATTGTTATACTTGATATGCATCACGTAGGTGTAAGTGTTGAAATCCCTAGGAAAACCCGATGTTTTCCTAATACTTTAAATTACACGTTTATATATTATTATACCATTGCAACGTGTGTATTCGATGATTCCAGGTGACATCGGATTAGTTAAGGGTGGTGAGTTGTTATAATCACGCATTAATGAAAATGACTAGCTTACAACTATACAAACGATCCCTTGGGCGTCGTCTGTACTACTCACCTAATCCAACCACCCTGACTTCGCATAGCCCCACAACCTAAGAAGAAAAGAGGGTGCGAAGCCCCCGTTAATTCCATGAGTCGTTCAAGGCTATCGTGAATGCGAAAGGCCCTTGGCCCGACTCGCATTTGACTTCTCGACTTTACTAGCAGTGCCAAAGGACCCTTGGGGCCCAACAGTACAAGAGCTATTGAAAGTCCTTTTACACGGTATTTGGTCGTATAAGACCCAATATCATGTAAGCGTGTTTCCTTCGGGCCTAAAGATCATGTCATTGGGCTAGCTAGGCCCAACAAGCACGATTTGAAACTTTCGGGCCCAATGATGGTGTATCGACGTCTGGTGTATTCCCACGTATGTATTGACTTCCCGTAATTTTTTCATGTGTATTGAAGTATCGTCGTGTATTGATTTGTGATTCGTTATTGATTCGAGACCGAATCAATTCGTTTGGTAACGATTTTGGTGTTGAAGGTGTATTATATTCCGTCGGTAGTCATGGTACTAGTATTTTGTCATAAAGGATTTATTGTTTAAACATTAGAATTTTTCTTTTTGAAGCCCCTTCTTGGATAAATTTACACTTTTAACCCTTTATATAAAAGAATTTCCATTTTAGTCCTTAAACCATTTTTCTTGACACTTTAGTATCAAAACTTGTTGAAAAGGTATTTTTCAGCTCAAATTTACTTGAAAAACAGTTTTAGTCCCTCAAAATGAAGTTTTCTCGGTTCAAACCTCTACTTTCGCAATTTTTACAATTTTGACCCAAAATGGAAATTTTTTGCATCTTTGGTCCCTTTTAAGTTTGAAAAGCATTTTTAACCCTTGAAATGGACTTGGTACACTAGTAGTCCCCTGTTTTACAGAAAAGTGCAGTTTCAGCCCCTCTAATTTGGAAATCTCGCAATTTGGGCTTTATTGGGCCGAAAAGTTCATTTTTGGCCCATTATGTTTAAAAATTCACATTTTAATCCTTCAAAAGGGTAAATTTCCAGGAAATGCATTTTTGAAACTGTTTTGACTCATCTCATCCCTCAGAATTTGTATTTTGACATTTTGGGCCCTTTAGTTTTATATTTTTATCATTTTGAGTCCAAAAATGGGTTTTAAGCCCAAAGATGTTCATATTAACCAACTTGGTTATTTTTCTAGAAATGATTTGTGTGAAATAATATAATTTATACATATTTCATACAACTTAATGTAGATATCGGTTTTAAGGTCTTTTTGACTAGATTCTACACCACAATCACATAAGAACATATATATGAACATAGAAATCACACAAAGCATACATATACTAATAGATCTACACATTTTCTTGTATTATCCCCCAACAAAACTTATAAAAACTGAAAAATAGGGAGTATGAAGCTCACCTTGAGTTGTGGTTTTGATTTGAAGAAGAAAGGAAGAAAGTGAGGTGATTTTCGGCCCTAGCAACACCTTGATGAAGATCTCGAATTTGAGGTGGTTCTAAGATGCAAGATCATGATTTCATATGAGTTAAGAAGAGATTTTTGTATAGAACAAGGAGTCTAGAGTGTGGATTCAAGCATCAACTTACCTAGATGATGATTTTTGTGAAGAATCCTCCTTGCAAAGTCCTTGAATCTCGAAAATATGGAGGAGGTATGGGAGAGTTTTCTTGAGAGAAGAGTGAGTGAAATGTGTGTGTATGTGTGTGCTTGAACTCAGCCGAGAGCAAGAGAGAGAGAGAGAAAGAGATAGATCTTGAAGTGATATGTGCATGGAAATATGTGATAAGATGCATGGAAACCCAATATGTAAAAATGAGGTGGCCATGAAAGTCAACTCTCCCTTTTTACATGGCTTGGGCCGAGAATTAGAGAGGGAGAGAAAAGAATTTGGGCCTTGCATGCTTAAGCCTTTTTTTTCATGTTTATGTTAAGTGGTGCTTGGTCCAAATAACCATAAATATGATTCTTATGACCTATTAGGGCTACATTAGGTTAAATATGGCCCAAAATGGTTCATATAATTGATTTATTTCATTATAGGCCCAATATGGCCCAATATGTTGAAATAAATGGAAGTGGGTCCAATTAGAGCCCATTTAAGAGTTCTAAGCCCAAGATAGTCAAATTGGAAGCTTATTGGTCCATTGGGCCCAATAAGGAAGTCCTAGTCCAAAATGGACCTAAACAAGAACTTCTAGGGTTTCCAATTGCTTGTTGACTATTTGTAATGCTTGTATGGTGTATTTGATTGAATTTTCGTTGTCATAAAGTAAGCATCATACATGTTCTTAAGTTTTTGATTCATAATTTTACTTAAGTGTTGTAGTTACAAGGCACAAAAATTCCTGATTGTGACATGTTCTTAGCTGTAAAATAACTACTCTCACATATCCATACGATTTTTCTTCAATTTATGGTGATTTTTACAAAACTGTCTATCATTTCAAACACCAATCCGGACCAGTTTGTCATTATGGACTTTTTCACCCAAGTTGGATGTCATTAAAAATCATGAGTAAACTAGACACATTTTAGGAACTCTCAGAATTTACAGATTTAGTTTTTGACTTCGTATTATTTTTCTATGACTTTTCTAAAACGATGCAGAAAGGTTGAAAATTTGTTAACAACTTACAACTTTCATAACACTTTGTATTATGTTGAGCAAAGTGTATAACAATAAGTTCTAAATATTGAATGTGTTTCCTTGTTAGTTTATCATCATAAACTGAAACTTAGTCATTCATGATAAGATTTTTCATTCATTTAGAACGCGTATATTAAGCTATAATAAGCATGGTTCATGGATTCATAACACTAATGCATTTTTATAAAAGAGTTCTTATACATTACAAACATTTTGGATAAACTATAATAGGTATAGTTTATGACTCATCACATAACATAGTTACACAAAAAGAGTACATTCATACAAAAAGGTTCTATACTTACGCACACTACACGTAAACTTGTTAACTCAGATTGTGAGACTTTCTCTCCCCGTACGTCCGAGTACGGGATCCAAATTCCTGTAAGTTATAACCAAAATCTCTTGTAGGGAGAGCATGATAATTGTGTATAGATCTATATTGGGGTTGACATTCCACACCTCGCTGCTAGCTACAGCCGGACCGACAGGTCTGCGGGTGACAAGAGTCATAGGATCAGGGCATCTAAAAGACGTTGTGCAGGTTACCTCTTGTCATAGTATGGTTATAGCGACTCACATAGGGAGCTAACAATACATAAAGTTTACGGGATATTTATAAAACAAAAGGGGTTTTATGTCAATTTAAAATCACTTTTTTATATCAATAACTACAGATATTATGGTATATTTTCAGTCTTGGTATTTAATACTACACATCATTCATTACGGGATTTTTCTAAAATCAGAAAGGGTTTTACGCCAATTTGAAACCACTTTTATATCTTTAAGTATGGCAAATACTTGTTATCTCTCGGTCTTCAGATTTAGGACTACATATACATAATAAAGAAAATATTGGATTTTCTAGATACATACTCTATCGCTTTTACATGGAAAACGGTTTACTTCTCTAACAAAATCTCTTATGAACTCACCAACCTTTGTATTGACACTTTTTCAAAACTACTTGTATTCTCAGGAATTCAGTGAAACAGGAAATCAACAGCATTTTGAGGATGGGACGATAAATCGTCAAACAGTTCATTTTGTCATCATAATGTAATTGATTTGAAATATGTAAACATATACATTGGTGTAACTTTTTCAATTATATTTATGATGGCTGTATTTACTTTGAACACTATTATACACATTGTTGTGATACTATATATGAAGTCCTCCACCCCCGGACGTTTCCGCCATCCTTGGTTTGGGAGTGTGACACAAACATAAATCGGAAACCTTTGAAAAGTTCAAAGAGTTAAAGGACGAGGTCGAGAATCAATTAGGCAGGAAGATAAAGATGTTCAGATCTGATAGAGGTGGTGAGTATCTTAGTATCGAGTTCCATGACTATCTTAAAGAATGTGGAATTGTTTCACGATTGACTCCTCCCATAACACTACAACTTAATGGTGTGGTTGTGAGGTAAAATTAAACCTTACTAGATATGGTGCATTCCATGATGAGTTGATCTTCTCTTCCTACTCATTGATGAGGGTATGCCTTAAATACAGTCGTTCATATCATGAATCTTGTTCCAACAAAGAAGGTTACCAAAACACCTCATGAGATGCGGATAGGGAAAGCTCCCTTTCTCACACATGTAGATGTCTAGGGTTGTGAAGTAATCGTAAGATGAGAGACTCATGAAAAACTTGAACCCACAGTCAAGAAGTGTTATTTCATTGGCTACTCACAGAAGTCATTTGGATACTTGTTCTATAGACCTAGTGATAACATGGTCTTTGTCGCTCGAAGGGGAGTCTTTCACGAGCAAGAGATCATATTCAAAGAGGACATTGGGTGTGTTATTTACCTTGAAGAAATTTAGGAGTCATCCAATGAAGGAAACTCAGACAACAATAGCACTCAACATGAGGAAGAGGTTCCAATTGATCCAATTTACAAGTCAATAGCCCTTCAGCGTTCCGGTGGGGTTAGCATGCCACCTGAGTTCTATAGTTTCCATATTACTACAGATTGCGACACATTTGACAGTGATCATGCACTAGTAAATTTGGATGAACCTACTAACTACAAGGAAGCAATGGCATGCCATGAAGCTGTTAAATGGAAGGACGCAATGGACAATGAGATTCAGTCCATGTATGATAACCAAGTATGGAACTTGCTTGATCATGTGCATGGTCGAAAGACAATCGGGTACAAATGGATCTTCAAGAAGAAGATCGACATGGATGAGAAAGTACACACCTATAAAGTTAGGATGTGTCACAACTAGGAATTCTGATGCTTTGTAAACACTTAACAAGGATAACATTATGATTAAAACCTGAAAGCATGTATGATGTTTATTTAATGACAACAAAATTTCCATCAAATGCTCTGTACAAACATTCAAATAGTCAACAAAAGGTTAGAAACCCTAGAAATCTCGGTTTAAGTCCATTATGGACTAGGATTTCCTTATTGGGCCTAATGGACCAATAAGCTTCCAATTTGACTATTTTGGGCCTAAAACCCTTAAATGGGCTCTAATCGGCCATAATGGGCCTAAAATGAAATAAATTACCCTAATGGGCCTTAACTAAACTAATAAGCTTTATTGGGCTGTAAAACTCACTCTTTTAAAAATTATTGGGCCATAAGATATCTTAAAAGCCCAATGGGCTGAAAAATAACAAATTGGGCCTATGATTTCGAACTAGCGCAACTAATGGCCCAAATTACTCAACTCTTTCCTTCTAGCCCAAGTTCTCGGCCCAACAAAAAAAAGAGAGAGAGAAGAGATTAAGAGAGTTGACTTGTGTGGTGTCACCTCATTTTTATTTGGTGGATAATTAGGCATATTACACTCCAAACATCCAAGCCCTCTCATGTTCCCATGCAACCTCATCTCTCTTCTTCTTCTCTCTTACTCTCGGCCGAAAGTAGACACACACACATAATTCATTTCCAACTCTTTCCAAATTCTCTCAAGAACACCTTCCTTTCCTCCATCAAAATTTCGAGATCTAGGGCATTTCAAGGAGGTTCTTCCATAAGAAATCATCATCCTTGGTAAGTTGTACTTAGATACATGGATTAGTTTCTTAATTCTTTTATAAATCCCCTCCTAACTCATGAAAGTTCATGATCATGCTTCTTAGAATCTATCTAAGCCAAAGTCTTCTCAGTAAGCTTTCTAGGGCCGAAATAACATCAAACTCTTCCATTCTTTCTTCAAAACTAAAAACAACAAGCAAAGGTGAGTTCATACCCCTCTATTCTCAGTTTTCACATGTTTTATGGGGGAGAATACAATTAAAATGTGTAGATCTATGTGTATTTGTATGTTATGTGTGATTTCTTGTGTTTATGTGGAAAATATGTGCCAAAAATGTAATATATTCGAGATGTATAGTTCAAGAAGGAGAAATATGTGATCTAGATTATATATCACTTAACATGTCAAGATAAACTACCATACAATCTTTATAATAAGTACACAACAACATAGAATTTGTTATTGGACTATTTTTGAAAAATAAACAAAAGTTGGGGAAAAAGATGTCATTCGCGGTTTCTACAAGGATCAAAAGGTCAAAACAGTTAAAATAGAAGTTTTTATGAACATTATGCTTTCCAAAGGATTAAAAATGTAAATTGTAGCCTATTGGGCTAAAATTTTGGGCTTTTCGGCCCATAGGCCCAAATTTGAGAAAAATATGATTTTTAAGGGGATGAAATGACCCTTTTTGCCAAAAAGGATTAAAAATGTAAAGTTTTTAGATTTTAGGTCAAATTTGTAAAAGTTGCGAAAATTTTGGACTATAAATGAAAATCTTTTTACTAAAGGGGCTGAAACTGCCAAAAAGTAAACATTGGGTTGAAAACCTTATCTAAATAAGTCTTTGGGCCAAATGACAAGAAAAATAGTTTAAGGACCTAAAATGTCTTTTTTTAGGGACTAAAATTGTCATTTTTATTAAAGAAGGGTTGTATAGGTCAAACCAATATTTTTGAGTCAATTATTTTATTATTAAGATATTTGGGTCAAAAATACCACATTATAACTTACGAATTTAGAAGGAAAAATATACATATATTTTCAGAAATCTAAATATCGTTATAAAACAATCGACAAACTTGTGCCTTTGCGATTCAACAATTGTCAAACAAAATTCCCGACATTTATACTATAAAAAAACAAGTAAACATTCAAATTTTTAGGCTTGAATCTAATCATGCTTATTGGGCCTTCATGACCCATTAACATGACTTTTGGGCCTAACATAAATAATACATGTTTATTGGGCCTCCTGTGACCCAATTACATGCTTAAGGGACCCTAAATGGCTTTCACATGCTATTGGGCCTTAGTGGCCCATTAGCATTGCTAGTAAGGTCCAAATAAATCATATGCGAAAAAGGCCAACGCGCCATTCGTGTACTCGACAGCCTTAAATAACATTTGTGATTAGTAGGACCGAGTGGCCCTCTTCTCCTCGTCTGTTAGGCTTACCTTATATTCAACTAAACAAAAAGTCGTTAATCAAGGTTAATAAAATTCATTTGGATTAAGTGAGTAATAACGGGCCACACCAATAAGTGTCGGTCGTAGTCTGTAGTTATAATCAAAGTCTCCTGGAGGGAGAGCGAGAGTTTGTGTATAGATCTATACGGGGGTGACTCCCCCACTCCTAAGTTGTTTGCTACAGTTAGACTCGGCCAGTCTAGGGTTACAAAATCTTAAGATCAATCCCGGCGTTCACTAAAATGCCAAGACAGACGAACTAGTCATTATCATGCATGGTTATAACGACTCACATAAAAATCCAATACCATCTAAGTAATCAGGGGAAATCATATTCATTCGATGCGACGATATAATAATACAAAACGATTATACTGTTTTATCGGAAAACATCGGGTTTTCCGGGGAAATCAACATCATTCACTTGTACTTTCAATAACTATAATGCAAAACTTCTGATTTATACATGATTTGAAATCATTCACGCATATACCTATGGATCTTCACACTTTTTGTATAAACAATTTCCGCTTCTGAAAATATCAGATTTTCTGGGTTTTATAAACTACACAAAACATTTTCGTATCAAATTTGCTTATGAACTCGCCAACATTCTATATGTTGACGTTTTCAAAATAACTTGTATTCTCAGGTAACAGATAAGCTGAAGAACAATACCAAGTGTGTTAGGAAGTTATGTTTTGAAAACTCTCAAACAATTTACGCTATGGATATGTAATATTTAGACAATCTACTTGATGTGAACAATGTCAGTTGTAATGTATTAATGCATGGTGATGTTTATTTTATGTTTCATGTATATTCATTGTGATGATATTTCAATTTAAGCCACGCGGGCCCTCGGACGTTTCCGCCGTCCGGTTCGGGGGTGTGACAGGTTGGTTGCAAAGGGCTTTACTTAAACCTAAGGGATTGACTATTATGAAACCTTTTCACCAATAGCTAAGATAAATTCTATCAGGATCATGCTTGCCATAGCTGCATTTCATGATTAAGAAATTTGGCAGATGGATGTTAAAACCGCTTTACATAATGGGAAACTATCTGAGGACGTCTACATGATTCAGCAAGAGGGTTTTGGGCATGCGAAGTTTCTTAATAGGGTGTGTAAGCTGGAGAAATCCATTTATGGATTAAAACAAGCATCTCGTAGTTGGAGTCTTTGATTCCATGATAAGTCAAAGAGTTTGGGTTCTCTATAAGTGAAGATGAGTCATGTGTATATGTCAAAGCTAGTGGGAGTATAGTGGCTTTCCTAGTCTTTTATGTTGATGACATACTTCTTATAGGAAGCAACATTCCAACCTTCGAATAAGTTAAGTCTTGGTTTGGGAAGTGTTTTGCTATGAAGGATCTAGAGTAAGCGTCCTATATTCTAGGAATAAGGATTCACCAGGAAATAAATTATCATCTTATTGGTCTAAGCCAGAGTACGTATTTGGATAAAATACTAAAGCGTTTCAGTATGGAGAATTCAAAGAAATGGAAATTGCCCATTCATAGTACTATCAAGTTGAGTAAGACTCAAAGTCCAAGTATTGATAAAGATAACTAACATGAGTCGAGTCCCATATGCTTCGGTTGTAGGATCGATCATGTATGCAATGACCTATACTCGCCCTAATCTGTCTTATGATTTGAGCATGATTAGTCAATTTTAGGGAAACCATGACAGGCCCCATTGGATTATGGGGAAGAATATTCTTAATGTGAAGAACGAAAGACATGTTTCTAGTTCTTGGCGGCAATGATACGCTAAGAGTGAGTGGTTACAATGATGCCGGTTTTTAAATAGACCAGGACAAATTTTCTTCGCAGTTTGGTTAGGTGTTCTTGTTGAATGGAGGAGCGGTTACTTTGAAAAGTTCCAAAAAAGACACAGTGGTCGATTCTATGTGTGAGTCGGAGTACATTGAAACGAGTGAAGCATCGAAGGAAGCGACTTGGTTGAAGAACTTTATTGGATTTCTTGGAGTTGTTCCAACTACTAAGGAACCCATGGAATTGTTCTATGACAATGAAGGTGTGGTTGCTTTGACAAAAGAACCAAAGGATCATGGTAGATCCAAGTATATCGACAGGAATTACCATTACATTCGACATCGGGTAGAACAAGTACACCTTCTAGTTCTGACAACCCAAAAAATTTCCATTTTGTACAACCATCCACTTTAATTGAAGTCAAAACTGTTTCTGCTAACTTTCAAGCTTTTTGAAATAAGTTTGAGTGGTTTAAAGTTAGTGCTTCAAGAGATAACTGGAGAGAGGATGCCCTAGTGTTTATTGTACATCAATTAGGTTCCAAAAACCCCTAGAGTTTGGAGTTTACGGCCCAAATGGTATTAGGGCCATAAACCCTAATGGCTATATAAGTGACACTTAGTTATTTTTATCACTTTTTCACAATTCCAAGATCCAAACTCAAATCCTCTCAAGTAGCATCCGAATTTTCCTTCTTGATCTTCAACTTGTAAGTGTTTCAAACCCTAATTAGTTTATATCTACCTTAATCTAGTGATCTAACACACTTTCATCCGTGAAATCATTCCAAAAGTGTAGATCTTCAAGTTCACCAAGAGCACACACTAGTGTTCTTGGACTTTTAGCACCTTTTCAAGCTTCTACCTTGTAATTGCTTCCATCTTAGAGTCTTATAAGCTTTGTTACACTTCTAAGCACCAAGAAAGCACCCAAGAAACCAAGGATCAAGGGTGTTTACGGTCCAAGAACATCTTGGGCCGTAAACCCTAATTTTGGTGCCAAAGTGTGCCTTATCCTTTCATAAGCCTTGGAAACTAACCTAGAACCTTACCTTGATGTGTTTAGCACATAAAAATCACCAAAATACCCCATTTAGATGTGTGTTACGGTTTGGGGATCTCCCAAAACCGTAAACACCCCAAAGTGTGTTATGATGACCCATATTCATTCCTTATGCCTAGAAACTAGCCTAGACTTTTACCTTGAAGTGTTTAGGACTTGAAAACATCAAAATACCATGGTCCATAGGAGTTTACGGCAGCAAACACATGGAGAAATGGTCCATGGGCAGTAAACTCCATTTAGGAGTGAATTGTTGCCCTAGTCACTTCCTAAGGCTTAGACTTGGAGTTAGAATGCTTCAAAATGACTTCTAGGACTTCAAATCAACAAATGGTCAAAGGATTATGAGCTTACGGCCGTAAAATTAAGGGTTTACGACCGTAAAATCAATGAGTTATGGTCATTAAAGTGTAAACTCATGAAAGGGGTTCTATTGAACCCTAAACTCAATGGCTTTGTCCTACAACTCTTAGATGCACTCCTTAGCACTTATGACACTCATATAAAGTGTTTATCATGTCCTAGGATGTCTTAACTTTGTTAATTAGTTGTTTAAAGACTAATTGGATACATATATGTACTACTATATGTTAACTAGGATCCTTGTGTGTGTACAAGTCTTCACTTGACACTTAGCATCCTACGCCAGTCAATACATCCAAACCATCAACTACAGGTGAGTTCATACCCCTTAATCAATGTTTTAAATGTTTTTAAATGCTTTTATGGGGGGGAATACAAGTTAAATCATGCTAGTTATTATATCAATCACATGTGATTAATAACCAGCATTACAAATGGATTTACTACACTTTTAGCTATTTTATCAAACTGTTTACTTCAAATGGCTTTCCAAAATGTTTTACTTGTTTAACAACTTTTTTATTAAAGTGTACTACGTTCTGTATGTTTTCTTCCAAACTCTGTTATACTTTGTTATCAAAGGAATTACTTTTGAAATACTTTATAGAATGACATCAAGTCATTAATATTTATTTATTGTTCAAAACCCTTAAATGTTTTACAAAACTTATTTTATACTTTTAAATTGTTAAAAGCATGCCTATATACGTATAGTTATATAAGTAATGTTTGAAGGACTTAGGAAGGCTAACTCGCCTTATTTCCTTTTCCTCGTTGGGATGTGGCTTTAGGGTATCAATTATCCGTCCGAAGGTCGTTCAACTATCAGTTATATATCATGTATACATATATAGACATAAAAGTGCCCTCAGTCAATTCAGTACCTTTGGCTAGCAAAGGTATACCTTCGTTGATACTTGTACATTACTAGTAACTATTATAGGCATAGTTAGGAGATACTACTTGCTATTCCTATTACAAGGAATTACACCAGAGTCAGTTCATACATAAGTCTATACTAAATGCTAAATGAAGAGATACATTTACTTGGATACACTTACATGGATACCTTTACATAGATACCTTGTTAAAAGCGTGCCTATATATGTATAGTTATATAAGTAATGTTTAAAGGACTTAGGAAGGCTAACCCGCTTTATTTCCTTTTCCTCGTTGGGATGTGGTCTAGTGGGTATTGGGTATCTGTCCGAAGGTAGTTTAAATATTTAGTTATATATCATGTGTACATATACGGACATAATAGTTCTGATCAGTCAGTTCAGTACCTTTGGGTAGCAAAGGTATACGTTCATATATCCCTAGTAAGCTATTATAGGTATAATTTGGGCTTATATATGATTTGGTAATAAATATGGATTTCGACTGATTCGTTGCGGAAGTCACCTTTAGTTCCAAACGTAGAATAGGGACTACCAATCATATTATTACTTACTTACAGCGGGTCTCGTGAGAAGACTACCTACTTACAGCGGGTCTCGTGAGAAGACTACCTACTTTCAGCGGGTCTCGTGAGAAGACTACTTACTTACTTACTTTCACTTAAAGTCTTGGTAGAAGACTACTTTCAAAACAGTCTAGTTTTGGTAGAAGACTACCTTTTTATACTAGTAGGAAATATGGGATTTTCTAGGAAATTCAAATGTTTACACTTTTACTTATAAGACTTTTCATTAATACTTATTTAGATAACGACATTAAATACTTATGAATTCACTAGCTTTAAAGCTGATACTCGCTTTCAAAATAACTTGTATTCTCAGGTCACAAATAGACAGGTACCGATGCAAGGTTTAGAGAAGACGGAGCAGTCAAGACTCGTCTTTGATTTTGAGTATTCATTATGTTGTTATTGCTATGAAAGAATACACTTGTAAGTAAAATTATACTAATAATGCAATGGATGATGTTGTTTCTTGTTTACTACTTTGCATTGTTGTGATACTTTACATGACGTCCTCCGCCCCCGAACGTTTCTGCCGTTCCGGTTTTGGGGTGTGACACTAGTGAAGAGAGTATCATCAGAAGATAATGTTGTAGGTTCTTTCACAAAGGCTCTAAGCAGAGTCAAACACTACCAGCATGCTAGGAGCATAGGCCTGAGAGACGATATTAGTTTTAGTAGTTTGGTGATATGTTTGAAACTTGTAACAAAAATAAATGCATTTGATTGGTGAATGAATAATAGAGAATTATTTATGACTATGGTACTACCTTATTCTATTATTTATTGTTGTGTTTCTTTTTTGAATGTTTGTAGTTCCCAAGTAATTTGAATTATTCAAACTTCCACAGTCATTCATACTTCTAGAAGTAAGTAGTGAATTAACACTATCATGAATTGATTTTAGATTGTCGATTGAGGTTAATACATTGCAACTTCAATTGATATAATATTCACGAGTACTTTGAAAATAGGGATTTTAAGTATTGGATAAACCCACGCTTAGAGATTACTTCATGGATCTTGTGATAAGTAATTCAAAGACGATAATATATTCTATTCTTAAAGCAGAGACATATAATTTATTTTTTACATATTATTTATGCATTGGTTTACTCAAATGCATCTCATAACTGGATGTTATTAAGGGTTATTCTATGTGTGATTTGATGTGTGAATTGTATGACTATATAGTCAAAGTAATTCATTCCTTTTTCCCTAACAGGAAAAGCGATATCATTGGGCCCCTCAATGATTTGATGTTGACTAAATAGTGTTAGGGCCGGCCAGGACTAATTGATATGTTCAATTTGAAGTCCAATAAAGTCTTTACAAATCAGGAAATCGGAAAAAAAAATTGGACGATGAGATTGATTCTAATTCATGTCTCATGTTTATATGATATCTTGAAGAATGAAGGAATACCTGATCACTTATCTTAGGGCCAATAGTTGATTTGAATCAGATTTTGGTAGTGGCATTGGAAAGAATTATTTGTTGTTTATTACAAGGTCTATACTTGTAATTCTAGCTACAGACTTATACAAGTGGGAGATTGTTGGACTAAGGTGTCTAAGCCAATAAATAAAGTGATATATTCTTGAGTTAAAAGAAAAGTCCTTTTTAGGATGCCCTTAAAACTAGTATTTGGATAGAATGACTTTTAGAGGAAGATGTTGATTTGTTAGTTTATTATATGATTAATAAATTAATTAGAAATTGAAATAAATGATTTGTTAATATATTATGAGATTAATATATTGATTAGAAACAATATTATTTAATAAATAATTAATCATAAATTAATTGAAATTAATTTTAGGATTAATTGGATTAATTAAAATTGCAAGTATTTAAGCTGTTATTGTTTAATAGTTGAACAATAAGGTATTCCAGAACCTTCCAACTCCTTGAACGAAATTAAGGAGGGTTTTTAAGATTTTTGGAATATTCCTTATGGATAATTAGGAAACTAGATAATTCTTGATTTGAAATAATATTATTTTATGTCAAATTAGGGTTTCATGGTTTTCCTATCAACTATAAATAGGGTCCTTTGGCATCATATTTTCGTCCACTCCTTCTTGCCTTCATAGATCCGGAATTTTGTTCAAGCCTCCGCTCTCCTCAAGTCTTCTTGCTACTAGGGTTTTGGGCACAAGCGATTAGAGACATCTATTCCTTTAGTGCTAGCTTTCCAATATCTAAAAGAAGGATTTTGCTTTAATTATTTGCAATAATAACCAAAAGGTATATAACCCTAATTTTATATGAATTTTGATTTCATAGCCTTTTTCCTAGGGTTTCTTAATACTCATAGTTATTTGCTATAAATAGAGAAAACATAGATTCTTTCTAGGTTACATCTGAACTTAAGGGTTTAAGTGTTTTTTTGCCACATGTAATAATTTTATAACCTAGAAAACCCATCAGGACTTATTGAGGCTCAAATACGAAGGAAACCCTAAAAAAATCATGGGCTTGGGCCACAGCCTGCTTCACGTCAAGTCTACCTTTGTGTCACATCATGACCATAACTCGAATATGTATTTCTCATATAGGCTTTTCACGTCGTGACCAACCTATTGTCACATCGTGACACTTGGTTTTCCCCAAAAACCAAGTGTTTGACTCCATAATGCTCTAAACCAAAACATTTTAGAAAACAAGTGTTACAACTCCCTGCCAATTAAATTAGATTTTGTCCTCGAAATCATTCCTTGCAACTTACTCTATTTCTCCGGCCAACCCTGGCTGAACTTCCTTGCAACCAAAATAGAATTGAGAAATCATCTCACACAGACGACCACCTTTCACTAATACTACTACCGAACCAATCTTTGCAGGAAACACATACCCTAATAGAGAAATGAATCTTAACATAATGCCCTTAACCAACAAATAGAAAATCCAACTACTCTGACCAAAATCTGAAAACCCTATACCATACCTTACTTCCAGATAGATTGAACCATCCCAACCACATCCATGACGACTCCAATCCATAACCCGAATCGAACGAATCCCTCTGACACTGAATTACCATGTTGATAACTGGAAAATAGATACCATGACCATTCACCAATGCATATATCTTTGAACCTTAACACAAAGGCAAATCCCACCATAAGTATCAACCATTGGTGCCAAACCAATACATAACTCACATCCTAATAACCAAAAAATAGCATATTTAATTTATCTGAGATCCCCTAATTCCAAGTTGACCTTTTTATAAACTAGGATGAATAATCTTTAATCCTTCACTTAGACTGACAATCTCACGTACAGTCACACCACAAGACTCTACCCAGGAGTCTAACTGATAAAAGGATACCCTGACATATCTTCCATACAGATCTACTTCGCTAATCACTATGCTTCGCTACTCCAAACATGCTCTAATGCCCCAGCCATGCCAGACACTACTGGGTCCCACCCTCACGAATCATACACTACTGATTCATGATACACCATGACACCATTTAATCCACTTGAACGTTAAGATAATAGAACACCCTTATCTTGCCAATGTTCCATCACTTTCCTGGGGACTTACCACCAATACCACATGACCTGAACATGACCTCAAATGACTAAATGGTCTGCTTACCCAAGATAACATAACCAATCAGACCTCGCTCACAGGTTTCACCCCATATAGCGTAAACAAATAGGCCTTGCCCATGGGTCTCACCAAAGCTAGTATAACTAAACATACCTCACCTACGGGTCTCACCCAAGCTAGCATACCCAAATAGGCCTCGCCCTCAATCGGGAGCTACACTAGTCTAACCACCGATATGGATCTAACAGTCCTCCTGCCCGAACACGGGGCAACTAACTAATAATAACAAGCTTGACTTAACCCGAACGAAGGCTATGATCCTCTCACAGTCTTACAAGCATTGCCAAAATGGCCAAAATCATCTTAGCAGATACTACGGGCCATTTCATAGTGTAAAAAACCGTTATTTCAAACTTATGTAATAGTGTAGGTCAGTTTTGTACTTCTTTTTAAATAAATAAAGAGATATTTTGGCATATTATGTATATTTACATAATTGACCCTCAAAAATAAATTATTAAATAATCTCGATTGGGTTGAACCAAGTGATAGAGATTGTAACAAGGTTTCCAAAAATATAAAGAACACTAAAATCCAAGTTATAACGAAGAAGTTATGACCAATCGAAAATCCGCGACAAAACCGGCAAAACACTATTCAGTGTAAAAACTGAATTTTTAATAAAAGGCTTTCTAGCCTTAACAATCTAAATGAAAGTTATAGTCTATGTTAAACCGAGAACTTTCATAAAAAGAACGCCAAAATCTGACTTCGTATGAGGAAGTTATGATTTTTCTAAGTTTCGGTAGAGAAGTGTACAGCTAAAAACTCGAAATAAAGATCGAGTGGTTTTTAGCCGACACAACCTAAACAAGAATTGAAGGTCTCGTCATTAGTAGTACAACGGTAAAAAGACAGACAAAAACGGACGTCGTATGAAGAAGTTATGAATTTATAACGGATTCACATCCCGGTCTGTTTAAAATAATAATATTAAAAATAATGTCAAAATTAGCCAACGAAGTCAAAATGAAAGTCATAGAGTATAATTTTACCTACGCGTGCATATAAAGAACGTCAAAAACGGAGTTCGTATGCAAAAGTTATGAATTTTACAAGTTTTCGCAAAAAAATAAAGAAAAATAGCAAAAACCGGGAATATTCGCATGAACAGTAACTGCCACGTCACCCTCGCATGCGAGCCTCCACGTGGCATCTTCTGATTGGACTGCAGCCTCGCGTGTCACCTCCTGATTCGACCAAGTCTGTGACAACCCGAAATTTCTATTCTGAACAAACCATATCAAGCCAATAGATGTAGATCAGTTACAATGTAAACTCAGATTTTGAGTATAAGTTTGGCAGTTTTCAGGATTTTACACTTAAGGAGATATTAGGAGAGTGGATGCACTAGGGTTTTGTGCAACACTGTAATTACAATACTCTAGGACATTAGAATTCATTCCGAGAATAGAAATATTTTCTGCCAAAAATCTCAGGACTATAAATAGAATTCTGAACCAAATTGGTTCATTAGTTGAATTCCAAATAGAGAAAAGCCAAATTCTCTCTCACGGATCTTCGGGTTTTCATCCCAAATCGTGAGTACACTTCTCTAGTTGTGTTTTAATGCTTTTTTTATGCTTATTAACATAGATTGTATGTCAAATACATGAGATCCGGGAGTTTACCGCCCAAGAACGTTCTTGGGGAGTAAACTCCAAAATCAAGCTTAAAGGCCACCTAGTCCCATTTCCTTGTTAGGAAACTAGTTAAGGATAATTCATATGTACATTTGAGACTAGAAATCAATGAAGAACACTTAGCCTTAGGAGTTTACGGCCCAAGAGATTCTTGGACCGTAAACACCAATTTCAAGGGCTTAAATGTGCCCTAATTCCCCCAAAGGCTTAGGCTTCATTATAGACATGTACACTAATTTGTTTAGAACCTAGAAAACATAAGAAAAGCACAAGTATTGAAGATTTTACGGCCAAGAGTGGTTCTTGGGCCGTAAACTCCTATTAAGGGGTCAAAGGACACCCTAAATCCTTCCTTGAGCCAAGAAACAATTTGGGCATGTACCTAAATGTATTATGGACTAGCTAAAACACTTAGAACCCCATGAGTGAGGGAGTTTACGGCCCAAAAGGTTCCAGGGCCGTAAACTCCATAAAATGGTACCATTTGGTGCCATAAACCCTCCTAAAGCCAAGTACT
Source organism: Lactuca serriola (assembly GCF_051521515.1). Lineage (NCBI taxonomy): Eukaryota > Viridiplantae > Streptophyta > Magnoliopsida > Asterales > Asteraceae > Lactuca > Lactuca serriola. Next base: position 145,077,848 of record NC_136412.1, read on the forward strand.
AAAGTCTAGATTTGATCCTAGAAATGTTTGAGACTTGAAAGCACCATAATAACCCTCCCAAGGGAGTTTACGGCCGTAAACTCCAAGGGAATATGGTCTATGGGCCGTAAACTCCCCAAAGGAGTCAATATGGCACCCTAAACACTTGTGTAGCCTTGAAACAATTCCCCACTAGAGTTGTAATAATTCTAAGCACCATTTCAAGCCTTGGTTGAGAGTTTACGGCCAGGAGCTTACTTCCCTGGGCCGTAAACTCCAATGATTATGGTCATTAGACCTTAAACTCACATTAGGGGCATTGCACTCCTTTGTTGCAACCCATTAGCCTCCTAGGACTTGACCAAAAGTGTTTTCCTCGCGTTTAAATGTTTATACTTGTATAATTAGTGATTTAATCTCTAATTATTTATATACATATGTCTTCATATGTAATTAGGATCATTGTGTGTGTCTAAGTCTTCACTTGACACCAAGCACTTGTCCGATCCTTCCATATGATAACAGTCCGTTCAATTCCAGTCACTTACTGCAGGTGAGTTCATACCCCTTAACTAATGTTTTAAACTACTTTTAAATGTTTTATGGGGGGATACAAGTAGAATCATGCTAGTTATTATATCAATCACATGCGATTAATAAGTAGAATTACGCTAGTTATTATATCAATCACATGTGATTAATATACAGCATTCAAAAGATTTGGCTACTCATTAGCCATTTTACCAAACGGTTTCCTTCAAATGATTTTTATAAACATTTTATATGTTTTAAACTACTTATTACACTGTACATCTTACTCTGTACATTACCTTTCAAACTTATTTACAACTGTGTTTCAAACAAATGTTTCCTTATACTAAAACTGTTTTATCATACTTATGCCTTCAAATTGTTTTGTAGATTGACATCAAGTCGATCTTTTCTTAAAATAATATTTATGTTACAAATGTCTTACAAATCTTAGTTATGCTTTTATATTATTATAAATTGTATGCCTCTATATGTATAGTTATACAAGAAATGTTTAAAAGACTTAGGAAGGCTATCCACCCTATTTCCTTTTCGCGCTTGAGATGTGGTCTGGTGGGATATCGGGTACTCGTCCGAAGGTCGTTTAAATATTAGTTATATATCATATGTACATATATAGTCATAAAAGGTCCTTCCAGTTCATCCCATGCCCTTGGGTAGCAAGGGTATACATCCATGATCATACATACCAGATAGCTTACTAGTAAACTACCATGCGGGTAGTTTAGGAAGATACTAGAACCATTACTAGAACGCGATATCATACAATGAGTCAGTTCATTCATGAGTCAATACTTTCTAGAACATTACTGTACATTACATATACGACTATACTAGGACGAGAACATATACAACTATACTAGAACGCTTACATTACTATACTTGCTAGGTAGAGAGCACGTACATTACAGCTAGAACAGTTCATTACATTACATATATAGGAATACGTTAATTACGGTGATTTAAATCGGAGCATGACTTAAATGGCATGGCCCGAGTTGTAGCCAGAGTCTCTTGAAGGGAGAGTGTGAGTTTGCGTATAGGTTCTATAATGGATTGACTATCCTACACCTTGCTGCTAGCTACAGCGGGACCTGCAGGTCTGCGGGTGCCAAATGTCATACATTAATTTCGACCATTCTTATGTCGATGTAACCAGTCTATAGTATGAGTTTGTGTATAGATCTATACTGGATTGACTATCCTACACCTTACTGCTAGCTACAGTGGGATCTGCAGATCTGCGGGTGCCAAACGTCATTCCTTATTACGACCATTCTTATGTCGTTGTTACCAGTCGATAGTATGGTACAATTTATCACATAATGCCTTAGCCTAAAATCCGGTTTAAGGTACTTAGTACGTTAGTAGTCCTTTTAGAGCTACGTTTTAGTACTACATTAATTTTCCCCATTTCATATTTTTAGTGATGACCTCACTTAAACATTAATGTACAAACTATATTTTGTTAATAATAGTTACACTTGGGAAAATTACACACTCTTACAAGAAACGACCATTCAGAATAGTTAGGTCTTGGTAGAAGACACCTTCATATACTAGAAGGAATCATAGGGATTCTAGGGTTTTTCAAACACTTACAGTTCATATACACTTTCAATACTTACAATACATACACTTACAAATTCTTACATACAAATTAAGACACTAAATACTTATGATCTCACCAGCTTCAAAGCTGATACTCGCTTTCAAAATTACTTGTATCCTCAGGTCATCATAGACAGGTACCGATGCAAGGAGAAAGGAAGATGGAGCTTGTTCAAGACTTATCTTGCATTTTGATTTATGCTTTAGTGTTTATCAAAATTTGACAGAATACAATTGTATAATAATTATTTTATTAATGCAATGGATGATGTTGTTGCTTGTTTACTACTTTACATTGTTGTTGATATTCTACATGACGTCCTCCGCCCCAGAACGTTTTCGTCGTTCTTGGTTTTGGGGTGTGACAAAGTCCGAGGTCCACTTAGAACCGGACAGCCTCGCATGAGACACACCGAAGACACCCCTCGCACGCCCCTCGCACGCTCCTTGGACACCCCCTTTACACGTGTCTTCTTTCCATTGGACAGAGGGTTAGACCAATCCAAGCCAGCCAGCAGCGAGCCTCCGGTCCGAAGAGTCCCCCTCGCCTCGCCATCTGTCAAACGCGTGTCACCCTCGCGTAGCTTCAGGTCCGAACCTTCGGGCTATATATAGCATGTGAGGGTTCCGAATAATTTTCACTTTTTCACCCCAAAAATCATTCTCTTTCACATTCTCCACTCCCCTAAGCTCATATACAACCCCTAAAGCCCCGGTATCAAGACTCGAGCCCGAAGTAAGCCGTGAAGCCCCGAAATTCTCGAGAAGTAACCTCTCTTCTGTCAAAACTCTGCCCGATTTGTGCCGGTTTCTCGACAAATAAACTCCTTTTCGTGAAACGAAACTCTGTCCGAATTACCACCTATCAAGTGAGTTCATACCCCCATATTTTCATAATTTCTACTGTTTTAAGGGGGGGGGGGGAAATACAAGTATAACACAACAACTTTGTGTTATAAATAAATGATTTCAAATCGCGATAAAATGATTTTAAAGCATCAAAAATACTTTAAATATTGAACTCTTTTATAAACTTATATTTTTCCCAAATATACATCTTTGTATATATAATTTAATATAAATAAGATTTAAAAGGCTTAGGACTAATAATTCAGTCTAGGTCCTTTTCCTTGTTTGGATGTGGACTTATAGTACCAGTTATTTGTCCGAAGGTCGTTCAAATTTTACTTATATATAAAATTGTATATGTATATAAAAATAAAAGTTATTTCATCAGTTTAATCACCCTTTGTAACATGTTGAGCAAAGGATTACATGCAAAAATAGTTATTTACCAATTCAAAAAGTACATATAAATTATAATAGGTATAATTTATGATACATAGAGCAATAATTCATATGAATACACTGTTTTACATGCAACAAGGGTTTTAATTCAAAACAAATCAAGGGTTTACACTTATCAAATACATGTTCGGGATACTAAGTCAAGAACATACTGTCAATCATTTATTTCAGAATGATTGGGTTTTCATAACTAATATACATGTAACGTTTATATGCTTTTTATGAGACATTCAATTCAGGTTGTTTAATTCATTTTAGACAACCAAAGTAAAGCCCTGACATTATAACCAAAATCTCCAGTCCGGGGATCGAAACAAGTTGTTTGTAGATCTATATCGGGATTGACAACCCCGCACTCAGGCTGCTAGCTACAGTCAGGCATACACGCCAATGAGTGGCAATTGTTATCAACAGTTTAAGCGCTCATCAGGCGTTTGTTTCAGGCGTTCATGTCTTAGTATGGTTATAATAACTCATTAAAAAGATATTAACAACACGTTAGTGTATAAACAACTAAACGTAAGTACATCTTCAAAGTACCAGTTTACAAAATGCAAAGTACAATGGTATACTATACTTCTCAATAACAACTGGTGAAGCCAGGCACACTCTTAAATACAAGTTTTACAAATACATTGGTTTACAAATAGGACGGTTTTATGGGAATAAAACTACTTTTCACATACCACAGAAAATATGGGATTTTCTAGAAGTGTTTTCATATTCAAAATACAAAGACACCCGTTCAAACATAAAGACTTATGTACTCACTCAAATTATTATTGATACTCTCTTTTCAAATCACTTGTATTATCAGGGAAATAATAACAGGTACTCCCCGAGCTTTTTGAGAAGATGGAGCCATTAGGAGTCTTATCTTCTTCTTTTATATAACTATTTTGGTTTCAATATACAATGATTGAACACATGTAAATATTATACTTTTAAATACAATGGTTGTTTGTGCTTTGATTACTATGATACATGTGTTGTGATACTACAAATGAAGTCCTCCACCACCGGACGTTTCCGTCGTCTGGTTTGGGGGTGTGACAGATTGGTATCAAAGCATTGTTTATAGTGAACTCAGTATATCAATCCATAAAAGATATACATACTATAAATACATTGGGGCTGAGAGCTCTGACTACAAGTATACTTTTAAGAATTCTAAGTATTTTTACAAGAAGTATACTAACTCTCATACCTACAAGTACATAGTCATAAGAACATAAAAGTATTTGGATGTTGAACATTACAGTTAAACCCGGGCAGTTATGTAATCATATCTAGAATTAATATAGCCTGATCAACTATATTGATTTCAGACATGACCAACATGTGTTTGGGAGTGATAGTAGTGTTGTGACATGTCTAAAACTTACCAACTACCGAAGAAACTCTAAGAACATAACATAAAATACTATAAGAATATTATAAACATCGATGCACTTTAGTTTTTTTTCCAGCATTTCTCATAACCTTATTCTCGTACAGACACAATGGCAGGACATCATCTACCAGGGGACCCTTATTTTCCAAATCATGGCAATCAAGGATGGATAGTGGAGGACCCGGAGGAAGATCCGGAGGAGGATCCAGAAGAAGACTCAGATGAAGAACCATTTGAGGACAGCAAATCAAGCGGTACAGATACAGAGCCACAAGTCTGCAACCCGGGGATACGTCCCCCGAGACAAGAGGAAGCAATACCCATACCCGAGTGGGGCCAATACATAAACCATTGGAGTCGACAAGACGGCCAACGCCCTCCCTACGGAATGGCATGGGGTTTTTATAACGTCTCAGAAGGAGGAACAGCCGACAGAGCTCTTCCAGTAATAGTAAACCGAATTGCCCGACAATTCGATCAATCAAGGATGTCAATCAATCGTATCCTAGAAGTGAATGCGGCTGCGCAGGCTAACGCTGCTGATATCCTTCGTCTTGACGAGATGCAAGATGATACCCAACACCATACTAAAGCCCTTCAAAGGCAACTTAATGTTGCCGAATCAGAGATCAGAGGACTGAGGGAGCATCAAGCTGCCCAAGAAAGGCGTTGGAAATCGCAAGACGAAGCGGAACCCAGTAACCGTCGTAGCAACCGCCGCAAGTAGTGTTACACTACTTTCTAGTTTAATATACTTAATGTATAGACTACTTTCAGGATATGTATAAATCAAGTATCAATAAAATAATAAGCACTTTACTTCAACAAGATTTATTACAATTTACATAAACATTCCATTCCAAAGTTTTGGGATTTTGGATATGTTCCAGTGTTATTTTTCATACTTTTCATATACGACCGCGAAAAATTTTATTTTCGGTAGGCCAGTTTGATGTCGATACTTTTGCAATATTGTGGTTTATAAAAGACCTACTTTAGGGTTAAGTATCCAAATTACATATACTTAATATACCAATACCATCGACATGTACTTTCATACTCTTTGAAAAATAACCACTTCATTTTAATCTATCCAGTTGCAAGTTGTACTTGCCATGGACATCCATTTTCAATTCTTTACAAGATTCTTGTTGAATTAAGTGTTTAAGTTCAGAGATATCAAATTCATATTCTGTAGCACCCGGTTCCTGGTACGTAAATCTTATTTGGGTATTTCCCTTCTTTTAGCCTTGGACTCAGCGAGTCATTGGTCCGACTCGCCGAGTGGATGCGGGACCCAGGACACGTTAAGTTGGCGACTCGGCGAGTCCATATCCTGGACTCGGCGAGTCACAGCTGTTGGATGAAACCCTAAGTTTCAGGGGTTTGCACCCTATTTAAACGACTTAACTGCCCCCAAGCCAGCCCCCATTCACCCTCAGAGCCCTGTATTTCTCTCTAGTCTTGCTTTCTTGTGAGTTTGAAGTGTTTTGTGGTGTATTGAAGTTTCTTTGAAGGAAAAGAAGAGGGAATCAAGAAGAGGAGAAGGAGGCCAAGCATCTCTGTGTCATTCCAACGTTTCCCCTAAGGTATAGCTCGTTTCCCCTCCGTTTTTAAGCTTATAGCTCCATAAAAGTCCTTTTTGAGCCATTTCCAAGATTGTGTATGCTTGAGGGTTAGTAATAAATCGATTGGCCTTTGGATCTAGGCAAGATTGAGCTCCAGGAGCTCAGATCTGTTAGCTTTATGGCCCCATGTTGCTTATTCACCCTAGATCTACCCTTTTGAGGCATTTTGAGCCCTAAAATCCATATTGGTGAATATCCACACGTAAAGTTGGAAACTTTACGTGTGATTCGTGTCCTAGAAGTCCAGATCTGTGAATTGCATGGACTGGAATCGAGCAAATCTGTGTATTTAGTGGGTGCATGGCAACGACTCGGCGAGTCGTTCATGTGACTCGGCGAGTCTGTTCGCGAGTCTCCGAGTTTGTCCACTTTTCGTAGTGTCGAGTGAGCAGTGAGTCACGAGGTGTGACTCAGTGAGTCGGAAGCTGAACTCATCTATGGAGGTACTCGGTGAGTCAATGCCCTGACTCGGCGAGTTCAAGTCAATTTCCTTAGATCAAGAACAGACTCGGCGAGTTGTTCATACAACTCGGCGAGTCGCAGCATAAGTGTTCTTCGGATGAAGATGGACTCGACGAGTTGTTCATACAAATCGGCGAGTCTTAGCATAAGTGTTCATCGGATGAAGATGAACTCGACGAGTTGTTCATACAACTCGGCGAGTAGGATGAAGGACTTGAATATCAGTTTAGAAGGAGAACTCGTCGAGTCGTCGCCTAACTCGACGAGTAGGAACGGGGTCCAGGACAATCGTTTGGGTGGTGACTCGGCGAGTTGGAAAGCCAACTCGGCGAGTCGGGTCAACTGAAAGTTGACTCTAACTTTGACTTGGGGCATGGTCAGGGGTAAAATGGTCATTTTACCCAAAGGTCAGTGAGCAGTGTTTGATTAAGTATGTTGTGGGAATTGCAGCCGGAGGATTTCCGGAGCAGCAGCAACAGCAGTAGGCAGTCAGTTCCCGATCAGATCAACAGCTACTTCGAGGTGAGTTACCTTCCAGTAGCGGTGGGTCTACGGCCACAATGCCGGCCCACCAGTAGGAGTTGTATGTTAGATTATTGTCTTTGTGATATCATCTAGGTTTGCTACTACCTGATATGTTGTATGCTGGCATGATATGTATATGTGATAGTTGTAGAGTTCGGTTGTTAGGACCGAAGGGTAGGTCGGACACCCCAGATATGTCTGATAGTACGTGATGATATGATTGCATGCTGGCTTGTTATGTTATATGAGATAAAGGTAGTAAGAGGGGACTAGTCCCCGAGGATCGGTTATTAGGACCGATGGGTAGTCAGCACCCCAGAATGGCTTGACATGGGTAGTCAGCACCCCAAAATGGCTTGACACGGGTAGTCAGCACCCCAGAATGGCTTGACACGGGTAGGACGGCACCCCAGAACGGCCGTACCGGGTAGTCAGGCACCCCAGAATAGCCTGGCAGTATGTAAGTTATGTGTTTGTATGGTATGTGGTACGATGGGGGAACTCGCTAAGCTTTATGCTTACGGTTTTCAGTTTTGGTTTCAGGTACCTCCTCAGCTAGGGGAAAGGAGTCGGCGCGGTAGCAGCATGTCACACACACACTCTCCGGTTTCCTCATTTACGAGCTTCACTGGGATTTGTACTCTGATATTTTGGATTGGGTGTATGAATTTGCTTTTAGACATGGTTCACTTTGTGTTATGGTTTGATCAAACAATGTTTTTAGTTATTAATATTTTCTAAAGTAATGTTTTAAAACAAAATTTTTGGTCGTGAAAATTGGGTCGTTACAAGTTGGTATCAGAGCCCTGATTTGAGGGATTCGGACACACCTTCGGGAGTGTCTGAACTCAAATCGAGGGATTAAAAGATTTTCTAAAAGAAAATGTTTTCTAAAATTGAGAAAAGAGTTTTGAGAAAGAACGAAGTGTGTGATGTGCGCGACCGGCCGAGCTCAAGTAACTATTCCCCAAAGTACCCATACAAGTTTATGTTATGTTTATCAGCTTTTGTAGAACAGCATGCTAGAATAGGACTAACGATCTAGGAGTGATGCCTTATGTGCCTGCTTTATGTGTTTCAGTTGTATGAGAATTTCATGCTAGATATTGAGTAGACAGTAAGTAGGATAGCCTGATTAGGTTATGCCTGGTAGTATGAGCTTAGCACTAAATGCTAGCTCAGTTCCTGAAAGTAGATAGAGTTAATTGAGATTGTTACCCTTATCTGAATGCTGCTTACTTCGTGCTACGTAGGACTCTGAATAATGGGTGTTAGCCATTAGGCGAATGCGTCACGTCACATGTGATCAGGGTTGAATAATCTTAGAGTGTCGGATTCGATCCTACTGTGCAACTCTTGTTTGAGTCCAACCGTTATAGGGATGAGTCGGGTACTCGAAGGATTATCTGAGCCTTGTCACATGTGATGGTATTCGGGTAATGGCTAATTGGCATTACAAGGAGGCCTGTAGCAACTGAGGACTGGTTAGAGTAGAGATTTCCCTAGGATGAGTATGGCAGTGATCAGCAGTAGTGAAAGGGATCTGGTGGAGTCGAGGCATTCCTTGAAGAAGGTACGGATAGATGTGGAAGGTAGTATGGGCCCGTACTACTGAAAGCAGAGGATCCGTACCCGAACCAAGGAAGGCCAAGATAAGACCAGGGAACTTGTAAGTAGTTATGATCCCTCAGGAAGTATCAGTATCACTAATGATTGTTGTGATGTATTGCAGAATGGTGGTACTTCGATCGAGGCCGGTAGATGGCGGTTCAGGAGAGGGGTCAGGTTCGGGATCAGGTTCCGAGCCGGTTGATAAGGGACTACGCGAGTTCATCGCGTCAGAGATCACCAGAGGCATCCTTGAGTCGACCCCCATTCTCTTTGGGTCGATCAAGGAAGGGATCATGGAGTTGATGGAGGATCGCCTTCGGGCATTCATGAGTGATATGGCATCTAGCCAGTCAGGATCTCGCACACTGTCCTTCAAGGACTTCAGGGGAAATGGTGCGCCGGATTTCCATGGGGTGAAAGACCCCATTGCTGCCAGGCGATGGATTGCAGACATCGAGTCTGCCCAGTTGACTAGCTTCTGCCCCAAGGGGTCGAAGGTGAGGTATGCAGCAGGGTGTTTACGGGACCTAGCCTGGGATTGGTGGGAGTCAGTGGGTGACTCGTTGGGAGCCTCAGCTATCGAGGCTATGACCTGGTCGGACTTTGTGACCAGGTTCAGGGCAGAGTTTGCGCCGGCTGTCAAGCTTCAGCAGCTGGCCAGGGAGTTTCTAGACATGAGGCAGACGACGGAGACTGTGGCGGAGATCACCGCCAAGTTCCGGGAGAGGGCTTTGTTGGTGCCCCAGTATGCTGGCGATGAGGACATGAGGAGGACTCGTTATCATGATATGCTACGAGCTGACATCCGGGAGCATGTTAGCTTTTCGGCTTGCCCTACCTTGGACTCTATGATTGCCAGGGCAAGGGAGAGGAAGATAGATTTGGAGCACATCCAGAAACGGAAATTAGAGGAGGGTTAGGCAAGAGGGGCTTCGGGGAAGAAGCCCAAGGGATCAGATGGTAGGCCAAAAGGCCAGTCAGGACTGAGCTGCTGCAGGAAATGCGGCAGGCCGCACGAGGGGGCGTGCAGGATGGGATCATCAGGCTGCTACAAGTGCGGCAAGACTGGGCACATCAGCAGGGATTGCACTGCTCCGGCAACAGTCATTCAGACATCAGAGTTGTTGTGTTTCCACTGCAACTAGAGGGGCCACAAGAAGGCCAATTACCCCTAGTTGGCAGTCTCAGCGCCGGTGAAGGCACCAGCTCCAGCGACCCTGCGGATCACGGATGGCCGACAGGGCAAGGCAGAGGCTCCAGTGGTGAGGAGCCGAGCATTTCAGCTGACTACCGAGGAGGCACGCGCCGCACCCGATGTGGTGACGGGTATGATTCTTTCCCTCTATCTTATTTTTATGATGTTATGCTATTGATATGTGCTCTGTATGTATATGTATGCATTAGGATCGTTCCATGTGAACGGCCTCCCAGTTCAGGTGTTATTTGATTCGGGTGCATCCCGATCATTAGTTTCCCTTGCGCTTAGCAAGAAGTTTCATGAGTCATCAGGCGAGTTAGATTTCCCTTTGGAGGTGGAGATTGCTGATGATCGATCGGTGCGAGCATCGATGGTATTTCGAGATTGCGTTCTGCGTTTGTTCGAGGAGCGCTATTTGGTAGATTTGGTTCCCATTCCGTTGCGTGGGAACAAGGTGATTATAGGCATGGATTGGCTGAGCCCTAATGGGGCGGTGATAGATTGCGCGCAGCAGCTAGTGCGGGTTAGGACCCCAAGCGGGGGAGAGTTAGTGATTCATGGTGAGAGGACTCAGTATGGACCCGCTGTATGTTCAGCAGCGCGGGCTAGGCGCTACCTTCAGCAGGGATGCGCAAGATATGTCGCGTATGTGATGGATACCCGGGAGGCGGGTAAGACGACAGTGAGCGAGGTTCCTGTGGTCCGAGACTTTGCAGATGTTTTACCAGAGGAGCTTCCTGGGATACCTCCGGAGCGACAGGTTGAGTTTAGGATTGACCTTGTTCCTGGTGCGGCTCCGATAGCCAAGGCACCTTATCGGTTGGCTCCTCCCGAGATGCAGGAGTTGTCTACGCAGCTGCAGGAGCTGCTAGACAAGGGATTTATTCATCCGAGCAGTTCGCCCTGGGGAGCCCCGATTCTGTTTGTGCAGAAGAAGGACGGGTCGCATCGGATGTGTATAGATTATCGGGAGCTGAACAAGGTAACGGTGAAGAACCGTTACCCGCTTCCGAGGATTGATGACCTCTTTGACCAGCTTCAGGGAGCATCTTGGTTCTCCAAGATTGATTTGCCTTCGGGTTATCATCAGATGAGGGTCAGCGAGGAGGATATGCAGAAGACCGCGTTTCGGACGCGCTATGGCCATTATGAGTTCGTGGTGATGCCGTTTGGGCTCACCAATGCTCCTGCCGCGTTCATGGACCTCATGAACCGCGTGTGCAGACCGATGCTGGATCGGTCTGTGATAGTCTTTATCGATGACAGCTTGGTTTATTCCAAGACTCGGGAGGAACATGAGGAGCATCTGAGGGAGGTGTTGGAGACCCTGAGGAGGGAGAGCTTGTATGCCAAGTTCTCCAAGTGTGAGTTTTGGTTGTGCGAGGTGCAATTTCTTGGACACCTCGTCAACCAGAACGGGATTTTGGTCGATCCGGCCAAGGTCGGGGCCGTGATGAGATGGGAGGTTCCGAAGTCTCCATCTGAGATTCGGAGTTTCCTGGGATTGGCAGGCTATTATCGGAGATTTATCCAGGATTTCTCCAAGATAGTCGTGCCCCTGACGCGGCTGACGAAGAAAGTCATGGTCTTTCGGTGGGGACCCGAGCAGCAGGCTGCATTTGAGACGCTGACACAGAAATTGTGTGAGGCGCCGATCTTAGCCCTGCCAAAGGGCGTAGAGGATTTTGTGGTTTATTGTGATGCGTCCATTTCTGGGTTAGGCGCGGTACTGATGCAGAGGGGGCATGTGATTGCCTATGCTTCGAGGCAGCTCAAGCCTCACGAGGCGAACTACCCGACGCACGATTTGGAGTTGGGGGCGGTGGTTTTTGCCCTCAAGATTTGGCAGCATTACCTCTACGGGGTTCGATGTACCATCTACACGGACCACAAGAGTTTGAGGTACCTCATGGATCAGCCGAATCTGAACATGAGGCAGCGTCGATGGTTGGACGTGGTGAAGGATTATGATTGTGAGATCCTTTACCACCCGGGGAAGGCCAATGTGGTGGCCGATGCGCTTAGCCGCAGGGCGGCGCCGATCAGGGACGTTTGCATGAGGATGACCGTGGTGACTCCCCTAATGGAGTAGATTCGGGAGGCTCAACAGGAGGCTATCAAGGAGGAGCATCGGAAGAGCGAGCATGTGGTGGGTCAGGTTTCCTCCTTTGATTATGATAGTCGAGGACTATTGACACTACACCGTAGGGTGTGGGTGCCGTATCACGGAGGCGTGCGCCAGATTTTGATGGAGGAGGCGCACAAGTCCCGATTCTCTATTCATCCCGGGGCAACGAAGATGTATAGGGATCTTCGTCTAGACTATTGGTGGCCCTGCATGAAGCGGGATGTGGCATGGTACGTCGAGCGATGTTTGACCTGCGGGAAGGTCAAGGCCGAACATCAGAGACCGCATGGCAAGATGCAGCCGTTGGATATTCCACTGTGGAAATGGGAAGATATCACGATGGATTTTATCACGAAGCTTCCCACGACCGCACGTGGAGTGGATTCGATTTGGGTCATCGTGGATAGATTGACCAAGAGTGCTCACTTTATTCCGATTCAGGAGAGCATATCGGCCGAGAAATTGGCCGACATCTATATCAGGGAGATTGTGGCACGGCATGGGGTGCCAGTATCGGTGATCTCGGACAGGGATGTGCGTTTTACTTCCAGATTTTGGAAGAGATTCCATGACGAGTTGGGCACTCGTCTGCATTTTAGCACTGCCTTTCACGCACAGACGGATGGTCAGAGCGAGCGGACCATCCAGACTCTGGAGGATATGCTGCGGGCGTGCGTGCTAGACTTTGGTGGTAGTTGGGATACCTATCTTCCCCTGGCCGAGTTCTCCTACAACAACAGCTATCACGCGAGTATCGACCGCCCTCCCTTCGAGATGTTGTACGGACGGAGGTGCAGGACCCCGATATGCTGGGGTGAAGTTGGCCAGAGGGTCATGGGGAGCACCGAAGTGGTGCTCAAGACGACCGAGAGGATCCAGCAGGTCCAGAGCAGGCTTTAGACTGCTCAGAGTCGACAGAGAAGTTATGCCGACAAGCGTCGGTCCGACTTGGAGTTCCAAGTCGGGGATATGGTTCTCCTGAAGGTGTCGCCTTGGAAATGCGTCATTCGATTCAGGAAGCGAGGCAAGTTGGGCCCGCGATTCATCGGACCGTTTAGGGTTGTAGCCCGGGTGGGCAAGGTAGCGTATAGGTTGGATCTGCCAGCCAAGCTCAGCCAGATCCACAGCACTTTCCATGTTTCTCAGTTGCGGAAGTGCTTAGTGGACGATTCAGCGGTAGTGCCTTTGGAGGATATTCAGGTTGATGACAGCCTGAATTACATTGAGCGCCCAGTTGCAATCCTCGATAGGAAGTCGAAGGATTTGAGGAACAAGAGAGTGGAGCTAGTGAAGGTGCAATGGCAGCACCGCAAGTGTTCAGAATGGACTTGGGAGCCGGTGAACGAGATGATGGAGCATTATCCCGAGCTGTTTCAGGATCGAGCAGCAGACTTCGAGGACGAAGTCTAAAATAAGCGGGCGAGATTTGTAGCACCCGTTTCCTGGTACATAAATCTTATTTGAGTATTTCCCTTCTTTTAGCCTTGGACTCGGCGAGTCATAGGTCCGACTCGCCGAGTGGATGCGGGACCCAGGACACGTTAAGTTGGCAACTCGGCGAGTCCATATCCTGGACTCGGTGAGTCACAACTGTTGGATGAAACCCTAAGTTTCAGGGGTTTGCACCCTATTTAAACGACTTAACTGCCCCAAGCCAGCCCCCATTCACCCTCAGAGCCCTGTATCTCTCTCTAGTCTTGCTTTCTTGTGAGTTTGAAGTGTTTTGTGGTGTATTGAAGTTTCTTTGAAGGAAAAGAAGAGGGAATCAAGAAGAGGAGAAGGAGGCCAAGCATCTCTGTGTCATTCCAACGTTTCCCCTAAGGTATAGCTCGTTTCCCCTCCGTTTTTAAGCTTATAGCTCCATAAAAGTCCTTTTTTAGCCATTTCCAAGATTGTGTATGCTTGAGGGTTAGTAATAAATCGATTGGCCTTTGGATCTAGGCAAGATTGAGCTCCAGGAGCTCAGATCTGTTAGCTTTATGGCCCCATGTTGCTTGTTCACCCTAGATCTACGCTTTTGAGGCATTTTGAGCCCTAAAATCCATATTGGTGAATATCCACACGTAAAGTTGGAAACTTTACGTGTGATTCGTGTCCTAGAAGTCCAGATTTGTGAATGGCATGGACTAGAATCGAGCAAATCTGTGTATTTAGTGGGTGCATGGCAACGACTCGGCGAGTCGTTCATGTGACTCGGCGAGTCTGTTCGCGAGTCTCCGAGTTTGTCCACTTTTCGTAGTGTCGAGTGAGCAGTGAGTCACGGGGTGTGACTCAGTGAGTCGGAAGCTGAACTCATCTATGGAGGTACTCGGCGAGTCAATGCCCTGACTCGGCGAGTTCAAGGCAATCTCCTTAGATCAAGAACAGACTCGGCGAGTTGTTCATACAACTCGGCGAGTCGCAGCATAAGTGTTCTTCGGATGAAGATGGACTCGACGAGTTGTTCATACAACTCGGCGAGTCTTAGCATAAGTGTTCATCGGATGAAGATGAACTCGACGAGTTGTTCATACAACTCGGCGAGTAGGACGAAGGACTTGAATATCAGTTTAGAAGGAGAACTCGTCGAGTCGTCGCCTAACTCGACGAGTAGGAACGGGATCCAGGACAATCGTTTGGGTGGTGACTCGACGAGTTGGAAAGCCAACTCGGTGAGTCGGGTCAACTGAAATTTGACTCTAACTTTGACTTGGGGCATGGTCAGGGGTAAAATGGTCATTTTACCCAAAGGTCAGTGAGCAGTGTTTGATTGAGTATGTTGTGGGAATTGCAGCCAGAGGATTTCCGGAGCAGCAGCAGCAGCACTAGGCAGTCAGTTCCCGATCAGATCAGCAGCTACTTCGAGGTGAGTTACCTTCCAGTAGCGGTGGGTCTACGGCCACAATGCCGGCCCACCAGTAGGAGTTGTATGTTAGATGATTGTCTTTGTGATATCATCTAGGTTTGCTACTACCTGATATGTTGTATGCTGGCATGATATGTATATGTGATAGTTGTAGAGTTCGGTTGTTAGGACCGAAGGGTAGGTCGGACACCCCAGATATGTCTGATAGTACGTGATGATATGATTGCATGTTGGCTTGTTATGTTATATGAGATAAAGGTAGTAAGAGGGGACTAGTCCCCGAGGATCGGTTATTAGGACCGATGGGTAGTCAGCACCCCAGAATGGCTTGACATGGGTAGTCAGCACCCCAAAATGGCTTGACACGGGTAGTCAGCACCCCATAATGGCTTGACACGGGTAGGACGGCACCCCAGAACGGCCGTACCGGGTAGTCAGGCACCCCAGAATAGCCTGGCAGTATGTATGTTATGTGTTTGTATGGTATGTGGTACGATGGGGGAACTCACTAAGCTTTGTGCTTACGGTTTTCAGTTTTGGTTTCTGGTACCTCCTCAGCTAGGGGAAAGGAGCCGGCACGGTAGCATCATGTCACACACACACTCTCCGGTTTCCGCATTTACGAGCTTCACTGGGATTTGTACTCTGATATTTTGGATTGGGTGTATGAATTGGCTTTTAGACATGGCTCACTTTGTGTTATGGTTTGATCAAACAATGTTTTTAGTTATTAATATTTTCTAAAGTAATGTTTTAAAACAAAATTTTTGGTCGTGAAAATTGGTTCGTTACATATTCATTCTTGATATCTCACTATCTTTTTATGTATTGACTTTTATAGAAAACGATGCCTCCTCGTAGGAATCCAAGACGTAACAATGAAACGGAAGCACCGACGCCACCTCCACCACCACCCCCTCAATTAGATGCTGCCATGTTCCAAGCGACAGTCACGGCAGCTGTAGCGGCTGCCTTATCTCATATCAATACTCCTGGTGCTAGTGGGTCGGGAGCTGGTCCACGTCCTTCTAACCTTACCGAGGGTCATGAGCACTAAAGAGAGTGCACTTATAAAGACTTCTCGAATGCCAAACCCATGACCTTTAATGGAACTGGAGGAGTGATGGTTTTAAGGCAGTGGATTGAGAAGATAGAAGCAGTCTTTGAAATTTGCTCCTGTCCAGAGGGTAGCAAAGTTAAATTTGTTGCCTTTACTTTCTTAGATAGGGCCCTAACATGGTGGAATGGCCATGTTAAGTCACTAACTTTGGTAGTGGCTAATACTATAAGCTGGGAGAACCTAAAAACCATGTGGATGTGGGAATACTGCCCGCGAGGGGAAATTCAGAAACCAGAACAAGAACTCTGGGGTATTACTATGGCCGGTGCCGACATAATGACTTACACGAATCGATTCTGTGACTTGGCGATTCTGTAACACCGTAAATTTCAAAACAATTTTTCATTTAAAAATAATCGTTTAATTCTTAAAAACACTTTTCTTAAAATCTCATTCATAATCGAATCACAAGAACACAACTCCATTTTCACTTGCATAATAAACCAGGATCCTCAAAACATGACTCTTTCTCTGGTGTGTACAATCGAGCCGGTGCCGTCCCGTGATCCTGAGAGAAACCTGAAACACATAACACAAAACACTGTAAGCACGAAGCTTAGTGAGTTCCCCAAAATACCAGACATAACACATATTAGCGACTCGAGGCTATAACTCTGTGGGTTCGTGGACCCTGCTCTGTGAACCTTCCGGTTCTAATTCTGTGAACCCTCCGGTTCTAACTCTGGGAACCTTCCGGTTCTAACTCTGTAAACATGCACAGCATAAATCACATAGAAATAATGCAGTACAACACATAACATACATAGCATACAAATACTCTGTCTCATAACTCTGGTTACCTACTCAAGGTAAAGTATAGTGAGAAGACTCACCTGGCAAGTAGGAAGCAGATATCCTCACGCTTGCATCTCGAACTCACCACCATCTATCACATAAGGCAAATGCTCTCTTGAACATAACTCTCGAGACTAGACTCAATCCTCTCTTTGCACCCTCTTAAGGGTAAAAGACCATTTTACCCCCTTCTTGGCCCAAAGGCCACATTGCTAACCAAACCCTAAAAGTCAACAAAAGTTAACGGTCAAACTTTGACCCAACTCGCCGAGTGCACTCCAGTGACTTGGCGAGTACACACATGTCCACTAACTCTTTGTCCCGCTTGGTACGCCGAGTCCCTCCCTATGCTCGACGAGTCATACCAGACAGGAATCGCGGGGCCACCCCAACTCAACTCGCCGAGTCTCAAGAACAACTCGGCGAGTACCGCCTTGAACTCCAGTCCTCTAACCCCCTCCTGACTCATTGAGTCATCCCCCAACTCGGAAAGTCTATTCACTGAGCAATTTACGTGAAACCCTAACCCTACTCGCCGAGTCTCAAGAACAACTCGGCGAGTTCATGCCATGCACAAACTCTACTGACCTCCTGAGGTCAGATCTGTTTCCCCAAACCATAGATCTGGCCTCCCCAAGCATGAATGTCACGTAAAGTTCGAAACTTGATGCTTATATAACCACAACAAGGCATCAAAAGGAGATTTAGTCCCAAAAATGGCAACCTAAGGCCAATAACCCCAAACTGGTCCATAAAGCTCCAAGGGTCAACGTCTCTGGACCTCTTTGAGTCCAGATCCAAGGCACAAACTCGAAGAGGGGCCATTTGCTTCACATAATCACTCTCCAAAGGGGTTAGAAAACCCTAAATCTAATGATCAACACCAAAACTGAAGGAGGTTCGAACCATTACCTCAAAATGATGTCTCTGAACTCTGGAACTGCTTGAATCGCACCTCCTCTTTGCTCTTGTCACCTTCTTCTTGCTAAACCAAGGGTTCAAGGATCAAAAGCGATTTCTTCTCCCTCACAACGATTTGGCTCACTTAGGGATCTCTCAAGAGACTAGTAGCCAAAATGGGAGGCTATAAGTGCCCTTAAATAGGCTCCAAACCCGGGGGATTAGGGTTTCATTAAACAGCGTGGACTCACCGAGTCCGGACGTGAACCCGGATGTACATCCGCGACCCTACTCGGTGAGTCTTGGCTCTAACTCGCCGAGTTCCTCCTCAAACTCCAAAATAATTAAATAAAACAATATACCTGGGAAATCAGGATGTTACAATTCTCCCCTACTAGAATCAGACTTCGCCCTCGAAGTCTCAGTCTGGAAACAACTCCGGATGCTGCTCACGCACCTCGCGCTCCGGCTCCCAAGTAAGCTCTGACCCCTTCCGGTGTTGCCACTGGACCTGCACCAGAGGCACCTCTTTGTTCCTCAGAACCTTGATCTTTCGATCCCGAATAGCCACCGGTCTCTCAACGTAGTTCAGGCCCACATCCCCCTGAATATCCTCTAATAGCACTACTGCCGACTCATCGGCTATACACTTTCGCAGCTGCGACACATGGAAAGTGTCATGGATCTAACCTAGCTCTGCAGGTAGCTCCAACCGGTAAGCTACCCTACCTACCCTCGTGATCACCCGAAAAGGACCGATATATCGGCGCCCCAACCTACCCCTTTTCCTGAATTGGATCACTCCTTCCCAAGGAGAGACCTTCAGGAGTACTAAGTCACCGACCAAAAATTCGAGCTCGGACCGACGCCTGTCCGCATAACTCTTCTGGCGACTCTGAGCGATCAACAACCTCTGCCTGACCTGATGTATCTGCTCTGACGTCTGAAGCACGATCTCTGTACTTCCCATCACACGTTGCCCTACCTCTCCCCAGCAAATCGGGTCCGATACCTCCTTCCCTACAACAGCTCAAAGGGTGGCATACTGATGCACTAATGATGGCTGTTGTTGTAGGAAAACTCTGCCAAGGGTAAACACGGGCCACAATTTCCCCCCCGAAATCTAATACACAAGCCCGAAGCATATCCTCGAGCGTCTGAATCGTTCGCTCTCTCTGAAGTGTCCACAGACATCACCATGGTAAACTCTAGCTCATTTCTCATATTCATCTTCGATACCGAGCACCAGGTCAGCTTTTGGCCCCACAGCTGAACCCCCAAAGGTCACACATAACATGATCCAAAATATCTCACTAACTTCCTCCCCGTGACCACTATCACGGCCCAGTGACATGCAAGTCACGAAATCCCCTTTTCCTCAAAAAAAAACAATCCAATCGAAGATCGACTCAGCTCTAACCTCTGGCGTCTATTGCGCATATTCTCCCGCGTGCCTCGCTGACCCTCCCGACTGAGACAGAGACCCCAGTCTCGCCCCGGTTTAACCACTAGGCTCCATAAACTCAACACTAGGGCTACTCAAGCCTAAAACTCTTCTGCATCATGCACTTATCGGAGAACACTCCCTCATCATACTCTCTTGTCGTCTAGTGGTTACTATGGCTTCCCGCAACATTACGACAACCTCTGACTAGTGAGTACTACGGCTTCCTCCCTCTGACTTGTGAGTACTACGGCTCCCCGTAGCATCACAACACCCTCTGACTGGTGAATACTACGGCTCCTCGTAGTATCACGACTCTCTCTCTCTCTCTCTCTGGCTTGTGAGTACTACGGCTCCCCGTAGCATCACAACACCCTTTGACTGGTGAATACTGCGGCTCCCCGTAGCTTCACCCTATACTCTCATTCTCATTACAATGCCACATTAGGTTCACTAACTCATGCACCAAAGACTATCACAGATAGTTACACACACACTTGCCCCGATATGCATTACAGACTCTGGCGGCAACTGCCATAACACAGAACCTACCTCTGCGGAGATCCACATCCTTAAATAATCCCTCTTGATGACAATACACGAAGGGCTCCCACTGGAACCATAGATACATGATACATCACTAGTCGTCTTAAACCCAAGACTCTAAATAACTCCGAAATCGGGATGCTATATGCGGAAACCACGGAACACCATAACAGAGCATCACAATGTCCTGCCTCTACCACTGATTCCCTTACTCCCAGCACCATACACATACAACAATACATTTCCTCTGAATCCCATAATAATTTCCTATTTCACTCAATGCGCAACTTCAGTGCATCCAAACACTCAATTGGAATACAAGGAAGGCGCTAACTCTTCAAAACACACTGATGATCCTCCGAAACCCTTTCCACTACTGCTCAAAATCCAAGCAAAAACACACATCCCAGCCCGTACTTGACAATCTTCAACCCATATTTCAACCCAGAGGTTCTCAACTGCCCATACCATCATTATGAGTCTTCCACTTGAAACGACTCTGACCACCACCAGATTCCTGACAATTGACCACCCGTCGTGGAGACACCGATCCTTCTCTCAGACATATACCACATGCATTATCTCGCCCTGCACCTTTCCTTGATCACCAATGACCGTGATCTCATAAATTCAAGCCGCAGGTTTCTGTATCCAACCCCTAACTGCTCTTGCACAAATCTCTGGTTCTCTCAATAAACCACCCGGTTCTCCCCCACTTAGGGTTTGAACCATCACTATCTGACACATCAACAATCTCACAAACTATTTTCACCAACAATAACACACCTGCCCCTGGAAAGTGCTACGCAACGCCCGATCATCCCCTTTAAGGAAATCAATCGATCTTATATACTCTGAACCTCAGATGAAATCCTCAAGAACTTCTCGTCACGACTACCTCTAGTCGTTCCAAGTCTCGTACCAATCCAATACCAAACAACTCAACTGTCCAATAACATCAGTGACTCATAGACTGGACCACGAAATCATCATACTCCCCCACCTCGACTCATCAACCGACGTTCCAACACATGGATCATCCCAAGAACAGGGACCCACTCCCATATTCAATACCCAACATAGATAGAAAAACCACTGCACTGATAAACTCGACTGGACTCCCCACTGATACCTCTACAATACGCCCTACTATACTCAAATAGGTGTAACGTGGTCCTCGACTATCTCAGTCCCAACTGACTATTTGCTCATGGTAAATCACTGCCTCGCGGCACACATGCTACCTGATACTCTGATGGTAAATCATCATCAAATACAACCTGCAGGGTTTACCCCCAAACCCAAAACTTAAACATCATGCCTCTCATGTTTTGCACACAAACATAAATAGCACCACCCAGGTCATAGAAGGTGACATCTCCTCTATCGACTGATTGCTCAACTCAGACCGAAATTCTCCCCTCCTTACCAAAATACTCTGAAAGGCTCTCGACCTCCCTCTCAAGGGACGCCTCTTCGAACTCAATCATGGCCCACTGGCCTAAAACCCATAGCGTCCAATCTCTACCTCATCAATCATGACCGGATAACCGGAGAACTACAAGCATCATTCACTATGAACCATGGTACTCATCCCATGACATCTCTTCTCAATATGCTCCGGTGTATGGTACCCGAACCATAACATCACTCCTCCATCCACTCCGATGTATGGTACTTGAACCATAACGTCACTCCTCCATCTGCTCCAATGTATGGTACTCGAACCATAACTTCACTCCTCGATCCGCTCCGATGTATGGTACTCGAACCATAACATCACTCCTCAATCCGCTCCGATGTATGGTACTCAAACCAAAACATCACTCCTCAATCCACTCCGATGTATGGTACTTGAACCATAACTTCACTCCTCGATCCGCTCCGATGTATGGTACTCGAACCATAACATCACTCCTCCATCTGCTCCAATGTATGGTACTCGAACCTTAACATCACTCCTCCATCTGCTCCGATGTATGGTACTCGAACCATAACTTCACTCCTCGATCCACTCCGATGTATGGTACTCGAACCATAACATCACTCCTCCATCTGCTCCGATGTATGGTACTCGAACCATAACATCACTCCTCCATCTTCTCTGATGTATGGTACTCGAACCATAACATCACTCCTCAATCCGCTCATTAGAACCTTTAGAATACTCCCTGTATCAAGTATGGGTCCTCTGCTTTCAGTAGTACGGGCCCATACTACCTGCCACATCTACCCATACTTTCCACACGGACTATCCCGGAGCTCCTAAGTAGCTGCTCGACCTTCTCGTTCACCAATTCCGTCGCGCGTGCTCGCTTCCCAGCGAAATTCTCTACTCTGCCAGTGCACTCATCTGGCTAAGGTTACTCCCTAGGCTCTTCCTAGATTCCCACACTTCTCTGTCATCAGCTGCTGAAGAGCTCCTAATGATGCCAGCCATCTACCTCCTGAATATCTTCATATTCGCTTGGTAGCTAACTCCCATCATCGAGAGTTCCACAAAGCACGAAGCAAGCAGCATTCGAGCATCGAAGAATACATAGGACTCACTCTGGGTTATAACTCCGCTTGCTCTGCTCATCCTCGAAAGTACCACCGAACTCTGCAACTCTTCCACTCGCGGGTTCTAACTATTCTTTCGCTAAGTACCACGGTACTCATCTAGGTATCTCCCCTAGATTACTCCTCTACTCAAATCCCCTAAAGGATTCCAACTAAATATTCTCACTCATCAGATACTCAAAAGCACATCGCATATAACAGCAATTCCTAGGCTAAGGCATCACAAATCAGGCCACTCTAGTCCTAAGATATGAAATACCTAGCATGTCTCTAGCATGCAATAATATCTCATAAAGTGCATCATAAATATCTCACAACACAAAAGTAAGGGTATTTTGGGAAATCACTGTTCGGGCTCTGGCTGATTGTACACACTACTCTTTCTCGCTTTCTCTTTGAACTCTTATTCTCTTTAGAAAATTATTTCTTTGAAAACTTTTCTTACTTCCTCAGTTTGAGTCCAGATTTACCCGAAGGTGCATCCGAATCCCTCAAACCAAGGCTCTGATTCCAACTTGTAACACCGTAAATTTCAAAACAATTTTTCATTTAAAAATAATCGTTTAGTTCTTAAAAACACTTTTCTTAAAATCTCATTCATAATCGAATCACAAGAACATAACTCCATTTTCACTTGCATAATAAACCAGGATCCTAAAAACATGACTCTTTCTCTGGTGTGTACAATCGAGCCGGTGCCGTCCCATGATCCTGAGAGAAACCTGAAACACATAACACAAAACACTGTAAGCACGAAGCTTAGTGAGTTCCCCAAAATACCACACATAACACATATTAGCCACTCGAGGCTATACCTTTGTGGGTTCGTGGACCCTACACTATGAACCTTCTGGTTCTAATTCTATGAACCCTCCGGTTCTAACTCTGGGAACCTTCCGGTTCTAACTCTGTAAACATGCACAGCATAAATCACATAGAAATAATGCAGTACAACACATAACATACATAGCATACAAATACTCTGTCTCATAACTCTGGTTACCTACTCAAGGTAAAGTATAGTGAGAAGACTCACCTGGCAAGTAGGAAGCAGATATCCTCACGCTTGCATCTCGAACTCACCACCATCTATCACATAAGGCAAATGCTCTCTTGAACATAACTCTCGAGACTAGACTCAATCCTCTCTTTGCACCCTCTTAAGGGTAAAAGACCATTTTACCCCCTTCTTGGCCCAAAGGCCACATTGCTAACCAAACCCTAAAAGTCAACAAAAGTTAACGGTCAAACTTTGACCCAACTCGCCGAGTGCACTCCAGTGACTTGGCGAGTACACACATGTCCACTAACTCTTTGTCCCGCTTGGTACGCCGAGTCCCTCCCTATGCTCGACGAGTCATACCAGACAGGAATCGCGGGGCCACCCCAACTCAACTCGCCGAGTCTCAAGAACAACTCGGCGAGTACCGCCTTGAACTCCAGTCCTCTAACCCCCTCCTGACTCATTGAGTCATCCCCCAACTCGGAAAGTCTATTCACTGAGCAATTTACGTGAAACCCTAACCCTACTCGCCGAGTCTCAAGAACAACTCGGCGAGTTCATGCCATGCACAAACTCTACTGACCTCCTGAGGTCAGATCTGTTTCCCCAAACCATAGATCTGGCCTCCCCAAGCATGAATGTCACGTAAAGTTCGAAACTTGATGCTTGTATAACCACAACAAGGCATCAAAAGGAGATTTAGTCCCAAAAATGGCAACCTAAGGCCAATAACCCCAAACTGGTCCATAAAGCTCCAAGGTTCAAGGTCTCTGGACCTCTTTGAGTCCAGATCCAAGGCACAAACTCGAAGAGGGACCATTTGCTTCACATAATCACTCTCCAAAGGGGTTAGAAAACCCTAAATCTAATGATCAACACCAAAACTGAAGGAGGTTCGAACCATTACCTCAAAATGATGTCTCTGAACTCCGGAACTGCTTGAATCGCACCTCCTTTTTGCTCTTGTCACCTTCTTCTTGCTAAACCAAGGGTTCAAGGATCAAAAGCGACTTCTTCTCCCTCACAACGATTTGGCTCAGTTAGGGTTCTCTCAAGGGACTAGTAGCCGAAATGGGAGGCTATAAGTGCCCTTAAATAGGCTCCAAACCCGGGGGATTAGGGTTTCATTAAACAGCATGGACTCGCCGAGTCCGGACGTGAACCCGGATGAACATCCGCGACCCTACTCGGCGAGTCTTGGCTCCAACTCGCCGAGTTCCTCCTCAAACTCCAAAATAATTAAATAAAATAATATACCTGGGAAATCAGGATGTTACAGATTCTGTGTCCGGAGATGGTTGCTCCAGAGAGCAAAAAGATTGAAAGGTATATTTCGGGACTGTCGCCCCAGATACAAGCAAGTGTCATTGCATCTAAACCTGTCACTTTTGACAGTGCCAAGGAACTGGCACAGTCACTTATTGACCACGGAAACCGTCAAAACTCTGTGGTTACTGCCCCAGAACAACCTAGGGAGAACAACAAGAAGAAGAAGAAGAAGGGTTGGAACAAAAGGAAGGGAAAATCTCCTCTGGAACCTTCAAAGAAGCAACAAATAGTGGCAATCCATGCTACTACTGTGCCTGCTAGCATACCTACTATTGCACCTGTTGTTGCCCCTAACTAACCAGCACCAACTAAACCCTATGCCGGTAGCCTCCCTAAATGCAACAAGTGCAATTTTCACCACACCAAAAATTGCCCTGAAATGCAGTGCCGTAACTGCAACAGGAAAGGGCATACTGGCCAATTCTGTAGAACACCACCTCAACCCCTTAACCAAGTACCGGACGCTGGAGTAAGTCAAGCATGCTACCAATGCGGTGATGTGGGGCATTTCAAGAAAGATTGTCCAAAAGCTAGAAATGCCGGTAGGGTTGGGAGAATTCTAGCACTAGGTCACGAAGAAGTGGTGGCAGACCCTGTTGTGGTCACGGGTACGTTCCTTCTCAACAATACTTATGCATGCATTCTTTTTGATTGTGGTGCCGAGAGGAGCTTCGTGAGCCATAACTTTAAACATCTACTAAATCAGAACTCCCAACCACTAAATAAAGCCTTCACAGTAGAAATGGATAACGGGAAATCCGAATCCACCAATGATATATACATAGGATGTACCCCTACCTTAAATGACTTGTCTTTCCCAATAGACCTTATGCCGGTCTCTATCAAAAGTTTTGACATCATAATAGGTATGGATTGGTTGTGCCCCAACCATGCCGACATCCTATGCTATGAAAGAGCTATTCGTTTGAACTTGCCAACTAACGAAACTCTTATTATCTATGGCGATAAACCTGGAACGAACCTTCAGATCATTTCATGCATCAAGGCACAGAAATACCTTCGCAAGGAGTATTGTGCATTCCTAGCTCATGTGGTAGACAAAAAGCAAGAAGTGAAAGACATCGCAAGCATTCCTGAGGTCTGCAACTTTCCCGATGTATTTCCCGATGATCTTCCAGGGGTGCCTCCCGAACGACAAGTCGAATTCCGTATCGACTTAATCCCTGGAGCTACCCCTGTAGCCAAATCCCCCTATCGTATTGCACCTTCTGAAATGCAGGAATTATCCAGCCAACTTAACAAACTCCTAAACAAAGGTTTCATAAGACCAAGCTTCTCACCTTGGGGATCACCGTTTTTGTTCGTAAAGAAGAAGGATGGATCATTCAGCATGTGTATAGACTACCGCGAGCTGAATAAACTTACCATCAAGAATCGATACCCTCTGCCTTGCATTGACGACCTGTTCGACCAACTTCAAGGGGCGAACTACTTTTCGAAGATAGACTTAAGATCCGGGTATCACCAGTTACGAATTTTGGAGGAAGACGTTCCCAAAACCACGTTCAGAACTCGTTATGGTCATTACGAGTTTATAGTGATGCCATTCAGATTGACGAATGCACCTGCAGTGTTCATGGACCTAATGAACAAAGTGTGTCGTCCATTCTTGGACAAATTCGTTATAGTCATCATTGACGATATCCTTATCTACTAAAAGAGCAAAGAGGAACATGGCCAACATCTTCGTCAAATATTACAAACTCTTAGATCGTAGAAGCTCTATGCGAAGTTTTCAAAGTGTGAATTTTGGATCAGGAAGGTAGATTTCCTAGATCACGTGGTCAGTTCAGAAGGAATACACGTCGACCCTTCCAAAATAAAGGCAATTGAAAACTGGTCAGCACCTAAAACACCTACAAAAATCCGTCAATTCTTAGGTCTTGCAGGCTATTATCGCAGATTCATTCAAAATTTCTCTCGAATAGCTAAGCCTCTTACTACTCTGACCCAAAAGGGTGTAACTTTTAGCTGGGGAGAAAAGCAAGAAACAACGTTTCAAATGCTGGAGCGAGCCTTATGCAGTGCACGGATCCTGTCTCTCCCTGAAGGGACAGAGGATTTCGTAATGTACTGTTATGCTTCTAATCAAGGGCTTGGATGTGTTCTTATGCAAAGAGGAAAGGTTATATCCCATGCCTCAAGACAGCTAAAGACACATGAAGTCAATTATACAACACATGACCTTGAACTAGGAGCAGTGGTGTTTGCTCTGAAGATCTGGAGACATTACTTATATGGCACGAAATGCACAATATTCACGGACCATAAAAGTCTCCAACACATCTTCGATCAGAAAGAGCTTAATATGAGACAACGACAATGGGTGGAGCTACTGAACGATTACGAGTGTGAAATTCTTTATCACCC
Source organism: Lactuca serriola (assembly GCF_051521515.1). Taxonomy (NCBI): domain Eukaryota; kingdom Viridiplantae; phylum Streptophyta; class Magnoliopsida; order Asterales; family Asteraceae; genus Lactuca; species Lactuca serriola. Next base: position 145,105,178 of record NC_136412.1, read on the forward strand.
TGGTAAAGCAAACGTAGTAGTTGATGCCCTTAGTAGAAAAGAATACTCGGGACGCCGGGTAAAGTCGTTGACCATGACAATCCATTCGCATCTGTCCACGCAGATCAAGGAAGCTCAACTTGAAGCCTTGAAACCCGAAAACGTAGCAGGTGAAACTCTTAGAGGAATGGATAAGAACTTCCAAGTCAGGGATGATGGAGTCTATTATTTCATGAACCGGATCTGTACACCAAAGTTCGGTGGTTATAGAGATGTGGTTATGAATGAAGCACACAAAACCCGATACTCCATCCACCCAGGTTCAGACAAGATGTATCTGGACCTTAAGAAGCTATATTGGTGGCCTAACATGAAGGCCAAAATCACTACCTTTGTGAGCAAGTGCCTTACTTGCGCCAAAATAAAGGTAGAGTACCAGAAACCTTCAGGCTTATTACAACAACCTGAAATCCCTGAATAGAAGTGGAGGCGGATTACAATGGATTTCATAACCAAGTTACCCAAGACATCAAGTGGTTATGATACTATTTGGGTAATCGTCGATAGATTAACCAAATCCGCACACTTCTTACCAATCAAGGAGACTGACAAGATGGAAAAGCTAACCAGAACATACCTCAAGGAGATTGTTAGACTACATGGTGTACCAATATCTATTATTTTAGACCGAGATAGTAGATTCACCTCTCGTTTTTGGCAGTCTTTACAAAAATCTCTGGGACCTAGGCTAGACATGAGTACAGCCTACCATCCACAAACCGATGGACAAAGTGAGAGGACGATTCAAACGTTAGAAGATATGTTACGAGCTTGCGTGATAGACTTTGGAAAGGCATGGGATATTCATTTACCCCTTGTTGAGTTCTCTTATAACAACAGTTATCACACTAGCATAAAAGCTGCTCCATTCGAAGCCCTTTATGGCCGCAAGTGCAGATCCCCTCTATGCTGGGCTGAAGTGGGTGACACGCAGCTAGCTAGAGGTCAAACTCCTGACAATGCTCTAACTGGTCCATAAATTATTCGAGAAACTACCGAAAAGATCGTACAAATTCGGGAATGACTTAAAGCTTCCAGAGATAGACAAAAAAGCTACGCAGACAAAAGGAGAAAACCCTTGGAATTCCAGGTTGGCGACCGAGTTTTGCTAAAGGTCTCACCCTGGAAAGGCATGATACGCTTTGGAAAGCGTGAAAAACTGAAACCAAGGTATATAGGACCATTCGAGATTCTTGCCCGAATCGGCCCTGTAGCTTACAAACTGCGATTACCCCAAGAACTAAGTAACATTCATCCTACCTTCCACGTTTCGAACTTGAAAAAGTGTCTTTCCGACGAGACTCTTGTGATACCACTCGAGGAAATCGAGTTAAATGAGAGCCTCAATTTTGTGGAAGAACCCGTAGAGATACTAGACAGGGAAGTTAAGAAAACCAAACAAAGCTGCATCCCGATAGTGAAGGTTCGCTGGAATGCAAAGCGGGGACCTGAATTCACATTGGAGCGGGAGGATCAAATGCAACAAAAATACCCACATCTTTTTCCCTAGTCTATCTGTAAAGTAAATTTCGGGACGAAATTCTCTCTAACAGGAGGATAATGTAACAAACCGTTATTTCAAACTTATGTAATAGTATAGGTCAATTTGTACTTTTTAAATAAATAAAGAGAAATTTTGGCATACTATGTATATTTACATAATTGACCCTCAAAAATAAATTATTAAATAATCTCAATTGGGTTGAACCAAGTGATATAGATTGTAACAAGGTTTCCAAAAATATAAAGAACACTAAAATCCGAGTTATAACGAAGAAGTTATGACCAATCGAAAATCCGCGACAAAACCGGCAAAACACTGTTCAGTGTAAAAACTGAATTTTTAATAAAAGTCTTTCTACCCTTAACATTCTAAATGAAAGTTATAGTTTATGTTAAACCGAGAACTTTCATAAAAAGAACGCCAAAATCTGACTTCGTATGAGGAAGTTATGATTTTTCTAAGTTTCTATAGAGCAGTGTACAGCTAAAAACTCGAAATAAAGATCGAGTGATTTTTAGCCGACACAACCTAAACAAGAATTGAAGCTCTTGTCATTAGTAGTACAACGGTAAAAAGACAGAAAAAAACGGACGTTGTATGAAGAAGTTATGACTTTATAACGGATTCACATCCCGGTCTGTTTAAAATAATAATATTAAAAATAAAATCAAAATTAGCCAACGAAGTCTAAACGAAAGTCATAGAGTATAATTTTACCTACGCATGCATATAAAGAACGTCAAAAACGGAGTTCGTATGCAAAAGTTATGAATTTTACAAGTTTTGGCAAAAAAATAAAGAAAAATAGCAAAAACCAGGAATATTCGCATGAACAGTAATTGCCACGTCACCCTCGCATGCGAGCCTCCACGTGGCATCTTCTGATTGGACAGCAGCCTCGCGTGTCACCTCCTGATTCGACCAAGTCCAAGGTCCACTTAGAACCGGACAGCCTCGCATGAGACACACTGGAGACACCCCTCGCACGCCCCTCGCACGCTCCTCGAACACCCCCTTCGCACGTGTCTTCTTTCCACTGGACAGAGGGTTAGACCAATCCGAGCCAGCCAGTAGCGAGCCTCCGGTCCGAAGAGTCCCCCTCGCCTCGCCATCTGTCAAACGCGTGTCACCCTCACGCAGCTTCGGGTCCGAACCTTCGGGCTATATATAGCATGCGAGGGTTCCGAAGAATTTTCACTTTTTCACCCCAAAAATCATTCTCTTTCACATTCTCTACTCCCCTAAGCTCATATACAACCCCTAAAGCCCCGATATCAAGACTCGAGCCCGAAGTAAGCCGTGAAGCCCCAAAATTCTCGAGAAGTAACCTCTCTCCTGTCAAAACTCTGCCCGATTTGAACCGGTTTCTCAACAAATAAACTCCTTTTCTTGAAACGAAACTCAGTCCGAATTACCACCTATCAAGTGAGTTCATATCCCCGTATTTTCATAATTTCTACTGTTTTAAGGGGGGAAAATACAAGTATAACACAACAACTTTGTGTTATAAATAAATGATTTCAAATCATGATAAAATGATTTTAAAGCATCAAAAATACTTTAAATATTGAACTCTTTTATAAACTTATATTTTTCCCAAATATACATCTTTGTATATATAATTTAATATAAATAAGATTTAAAAGGCTTAGGACTAATAATTCATTCTAGGTCATTTTCCTTGTTTGGATGTGGACTTATAGTACCAGTTATTTGTCTGAAGGTCGTTCAAATTTTACTTATATATAAAATTGTATATGTATATAAAAATAAAAGTTATTTCATCAGTTTAATCACCCTTTGTAACATGTTGAGCAAAGGATTACATGCAAAAATAGTTATTTACCAATTCAAAAAGTACATATAAATTATAATAGGTATAATTTATGATACATAGAGCAATAATTCATATGAATACACTGTTTTACATGCAACAAGGGTTTTAATTCAAAACAAATCAAGGGTTTACACTTATCAAATACATGTTCGGGATACTAAGTCAAGAACATACTGTCAATCATTTATTTCAGAATGATTGGGTTTTCATAACTAATATACATGTAACGTTTATATGCTTTTTATGAGACATTCAATTCAGGTTGTTTAATTCATTTTAGACAACCAAAGTAAAGCCCTGACATTATAACTAGAGTCTCCAGTCCGGGGATCGAAACAAGTTGTTTGTAGATCTATATCGGGGTTGACAACCCCGCACTCAGGCTGCTAGCTACAGTCAGGCATACACGCCAATGAGTGGCAATTGTTATCAACAGTTTAAGCGCTCATCAGGCGTTTGTTTCAGGCGTTCATGTCTTAGTATGGTTATAATAACTCATTAAAAAGATATTAACAACACGTTAGTGTATAAACAACTAAACGTAAGTACATCTTCAAAGTACTAGTTTACAAAATGCAAAGTACAATGGTATACTATACTTTTCAATAACAGCTGGTGAAGTCAGGCACACTCTCAAATACAAGTTTTACAAATACATTGGTTTACAAATAGGACGGTTTTATGGGAATAAAACTACTTTTCACATACCACAGAAAATATGGGATTTTCTAGAAGTGTTTTCATATTCAAAATACGAAGACACCCGTTCAAACATCAAGACTTATGTACTCACTCAACTTATTGTTGATACTCTCTTTTCAAATTACTTGTATTATCAGGGAAATAATAACAAGTACTCCCCGAGCTTTTTGAGAAGATGGAGCCATTAGGAGTCTTATCTTCTTCTTTTGTATAACTATTTTGGTTTCAATATACAATGATTGAACACATGTAAATTTTATACTTTTAAATACAATGGTTGTTTGTGCTTTGATTACTATGATACACGTGTTGTGATACTACTAATGAAGTCCTCCACCCCTGGACGTTTCCACCATCTGGTTTGGGGGTGTGACACATAGTCCTACCATTCATGCATTAAAGCCATGGGCCTAGACCATGGTCCTGTTACTATTCACAAAACCAAGCAAAAATCATCATTAGCCTGAACCTCAACATGTTGAACCCCAAATAGGCATCCAGGTCCTATTTCAAACCCAAATGCCTCTCAGATAAGAACATGCAGAGAGGCTCCATAACAATCCTCAAACTGAACCTAGCCATGAATCCACAAAGCACCACAATCGACGCATCACGACCTCAGACAAGATAACCCGAATCCTCAACATATGTCTCTCTACTTACAATTGAACAATGAACATTATTCCTGGCATAAACCCCGACTCAAACCATAACCAAAACTAGCTCTCCACTTACCCCATGATATGAAACTCCTCCTTGCTTCATACTTGGAGATATTCCTATCAATCCAAATTGTCCCCCCACCCCCCTACTGGGATTCAATTGCATTCTGCCAACCTCATAACCATTGGGTCCAAATCACCTCCCAACCTCTCCACTACACAACTAACATCCAAAGCTTACAAGAACTAAGATTCCATGACCAAACAACCTAGGGTACCCACACCCCAAACCAAATAAAACACTTTGCTACTCTTGACTGAAGATTGTTGAATCCATGGGACTTTTCCTGATGAAATTCCAAGCTCTTGAATAAACTCAACTGACAACAAAGAACAAATAAAGCCATTACCGGAACAACTACATAGCCAAGCCAACATTCACTTGCTACCGGGAAAAACCCATGTGAATATGCATCAACCACACCCAAAACTTGATATATCACAATAGATCTTATCCTACTAGCGATAAAAATAGATCCAACGAGCAAACCAGCACTACTACTGGCATCCAACCTGAGTTGAATAAGAACCTCTGAACTGTATCTTTGTTGTCCCATAAGTGAAAATCGACAATAATGGGATTTTTTCCTAGAAGCTTCCGATGCGGGAACCACATACATAACCCCTGAAAGCATGAATGATATCTCTGCCCTGCCCTCATGGCCATCAATAATCCTCAATATAGATGGAGCAGGTGCCTCATCAATACACTCATAAACCATGGACAATGGGCATTTTGTGGCCCACCTGATTGTAGTGAAAACACATCAGACTCGAACCGCGAGGACAATCCATGCTAAAATGACCAGCCTGGCCACAACTGAAACATCCACATCCTTTCTCACGATGGCTCCCCTTTTGAGTCCTCTCGTACTTGGCACAACGACCCTAGCCCTGAAGGCTCCTGATCCCGAATCTTGAGTCGCAATTTGAACCAGCTCCAGCCCGACCGAAACTGCAATTCAATTTCCCGCTCCTTGGCTCTAGCAATCATATCTTCCAAAGTCCTAAATATTGACAGTCTCACAAACTCCCAAATATCATACCACAGCATGTCATGGTACCTCGTCTTCTTAATCTCCTCATCCGAAGCATATTGCAAAACCAACAGAGCTATCTCCCAGAACTTCGCGGTGATCTCCGCCACATTCTTCATCATCTGGAAAAAGCTCCTGAAACTCCCTCGCTAATTGTTTCACCTTAATAGCAGGTGCAAACTCTTCCCCTGAATCTCATCACCAAAATATTTCCAAGACAAAGCCGCCACGACCTCTGCTCCCAAAGAGTGACCAACCTGATCCCACCAGTCGCAGGCTCTATCCCTTAGAAGGATAGAAGAAAATCCTATTTCCAATCCCTCATATCAAAAATTAGTTTGTTGGGCATTCTCCATGTCAACAACCCATCGTCTACTAGCACTAGGTTACTTCTTCCTGAATAACTTTGGGGCTCTGCAAGCATTGAACTCCTGAAAAGAGAGAGTTTAACCCCCAATTGACCTACCTCAATCTCAACACAAAAAGAACCAAGCCAGTTATCCAACAGCTCCATGATCCCCTCCTTGATGGTACCAAACATCACAAGAGTCGCATCCAAAATACCGCAAACGATCTCAGATGAAACAAACTCATGAATCCTCTCATCAGTCGACTCAACACCAAAGCCTAAACCAAAACCAGAACAAGAACCTCCTCCATGAGTGTTCATCATCATACTGCAAAGCACACTACAAGAAAAAAGGCCTTTTACGACGCTCATTGTGCGTCGTAAAACACTCAGACGACGCGCAAATGCGCGTCAAGGAAGGCCCTGTCATAAAGAGAGACGACGCGCCTTTGTGCGTCATCTATAGACGACGCGCATTTACGACGCTCATTTATGACGCGCATTTACGACGCGCGGTTATGACACGCAATGCGTATCAAGGAAGGCCCTGTCATAAATGAAGACGACATGCATTTGCGTGTCGTAACCTTACGACGCGCGTGTTTATGACACGCAATGCGTATCAAGGAAGCCCTTGTCAAGAAAGGCCATGTCATAAATGAAGATGACACACATTTTTGCGTATCATAATTTTAAATGTTCTAAAAAAATATATTTATATATTTATTAATTTTTAAATTAAATTTGCATTTAATGTCTCATAACAAGAAAATAAAATACCATATATAAAAAATACTATCCATTACATAAAATTTTTTGTCATACAAATAACAAACTGTATTTTATATTCATACATATGATTACATTATTCATTAAAAAAAACATATACATACATCTTCCCCTAAAATGTTATTACATGATGTTGGCCACTTCATTGATGGATCACCAAGAGGAAAAACAACAACTAACCTAAATGTTCCATGATGTGCCGATACTCATGTCCTGTAACTTTAAATAATAATAAATATTAATTGGAAGTAGTGATAAGTTATTAAATCAAACATACCACACCAACACTGTTTTTGACAAGATTGCCTCTGTTTTCTGCACTTGCTTGATGTAGCATCTGTTTCACAACCAATCCCCCCATGCTGCAATACAATATAATAATATATTAACAAGAATACCAAAATGGCTAAAAGAGAAATTCTTCTGTTTTTTCTCTTTCATTCTTAATTAAATATTTCAACCTATGAGTTACAAATACAACAGGTCGATCTCCAATACGTGCTGCAATAAGCTTTTCCAACAGCATCGAGCTAACTTCCTACAAAATTTCACATTCCAATTTATTTACATTTCCAATAACCAAACATCTCCAAATCTCATTTATTTTTTAAATATATTTCTAATAATACACCACAAACCTGAAGAGGCAAGCTTGATCCAGACCATTGTGTAAGATTCGTCTGCAAAACAAAAGATATAACTCAAACTTCATTTACAATTTACAATCATGTTTTTATACAAAAACAATTTATAATTTTATATAATCACAAACCTTGTACTTAAGACTAAACAAACGTGCATGAGGGAAATCAGTAGAAAGCCACTCCCCTGGCCAAAAAGTCCCATGTTTTCCTGCCTCTTCATCAATCTTTTCCACAAGCCTAGATTTAGATGATGACTTGTCTTCAGATAACCTCCAAGTCTTGTAGGGCCCACCACGAAGCCCATGAACAAAAATAACATCAAGTGAAGGACTCTCTAATCCACCTTCAGAATCATTATTATTATTATTATTATTCCTTCCTTTTCCAGAGCATTCCCAATGACTCATTCCAGGGTTAATCAAAAAAATCGTCTCACCATAACGAGCACAACCATGATTTTTAGAGCCATTATTTCCATCTCCATCATCATCATCATCATCATCATTACAGAAGATATTCAACAATGTTGCTCTAGCATAGCTTTGAGTTTTCAGATCACTACATATCTTTCCATTTGCACATTCATCAAGCCAATTACACCAATCTTTATCTTCCAGTATCATTTTTTTAACTTTTGGATGAACTGAAAGCACCATTAACAATCGAGCTGCATGTCTACGGACATGAGCTGTAGGTGGGACCCGGACACTAGACGGGTCCCGGGCATCAACAACAGATGAATCGCCATGATCATTGGCTTCCATGTCTCTTGATGCATCATATGCTTCAATTGCTGATAACTTCTCATAATCATCACTTAATAAAAAGCGGCGTAACAGAGGAATTATGCCATAATCGATTATTTTCTTTTGAGAAAATAAATCATCACTGCAGATTTCTGTCATTGCTTTGATACCCTTTAAAGTTGCAAGTGCAGAATCTAAAGCATTCACTTTAGGGATATTTCCTTTCTTTAGATTTTTGTATGTGTTAATAAATGGTTCAAGGGTAAGAAAATCTTCCAAAGCAAATGAATCACCATTGACTGCTAAGTTGACCACAGCACTAGCCAATTGGTTCACACTTTGGGTACCAGAAAGTACATTTGCCTGATCGATTTGTGTCTGCAAGAGAAGGGTATTTCCATAAATTACCATAAACAAAAAAGAAAAAAAAAAGTAACAATGATACAAACCTTGACTTTGTCCCTAGGTTGAGCACTCCCTTTAAGAGATAACTTTCTGGATTTGAGAATGTCTGAAAGCATAATAGCTAACCAACCTTGGGAAATGGGAATGGAAGAAGGCCCATAATCTTCACAGATACGAGAAAGGATTGTGATTGCAGAAGATCTAATAGCATCAGATGAAGTTTCCCTAAATACCCATGGAAGCAGAATGCAAGACCACTTTTGTCCTTCTTCAAGAGACAAACGCATGTCCCCTGAACAAAGTGATTCCAACCCTTTTGCTAATGATTCTTGAACAGACTTATGATTCATAGTCCTTTTAGCAGTCTCCCTCATTAAATGAAGACCTTTTTCCATAACTACCCTTTGAGCACCAGGGCACCTCTCGAGAGATAGTAAAAAAGCAGATAAAGCCACACGAGTTAAAGAGATATCATCGGCTTTGCTTGCTTGAGAAACGGTTGTAAGAAGGGTAGAACTCCAATCAAAAACAAAATCATTCATGGGGAGATTTTCGTCTTTTAACAAGAACTGAGCTACTAAACTCCCGTGAAATTTCACGGATCTTTCAGGAGCAATCAATGCAGACATGACAGCATGTCCATTGAAGTCGAGTTCTTGGATATGGGATCTATTTACATCTGATGCCATTGCCCAATTTGCTAAAGCCCATGCAGCAAAAGGAACATCGGACAACTTAATAACAATAATAATACCTCCTAAAAATAAAAATGCACAAGAAACAACACATCATAATGGGATTTGCGAGCAAACAGGAGAACATGATGATTTCCTGCATGCAACCGTTATATCAAGTGTTTGAAGCTTCCCGTAGTCCTAATTACTATACCATCAGTTCATTTTAGGAATAGGAAAAAGGGAAAATTGCATCAATGTTATAGTTAAATAAAATCTTACTGTGAGCATCTTGGCTGGATCAAAACTTTGCATAGGTGGACAAGAACCAAAGATCTTGTGAGTGAGCTCAAGAGCAAGCTATACAACAGGTAGTTTGCTGTCAATTTCTTGTATCAAATCAGCTGAAAAAAAAATATTACAGAGTATAAGAGTTCCAATTTTTGAATTAAAAAAATGAAACCATCTATCCATTCAAATCCTTGGTTTAAAATAAGAAAAGTAAATTAGCTGCAAGATTTTAGAGAATATACAAAAGATGTATAAACTTCAAGCTATCCATGAACAGAGAGAGTCGATATGGGATTTTATACTCAAACAACCTTTATACTCTCAGAGTTGTACTCCATCTCTAACATCATACTCTCATTATTGCCCTAATTAGAACAAGAGAAGGGGAAAAATTATCCCATGGAGAATCAGAGCAACCCATAGGAGTATTGCCACCATAACAAGGAGAAGGTAATCGTACATCAGATGAAGCACAAAGTAACATTGGTGATGGTGAAGGAATGGAAATAAAACAGAAAAAAAAAACAGAAACCCTAACCAACCTTGGTCGTTGAGATGATGGTGGAGCTTTTCCCTTGACGCAAAACCCTCCATGGTATCAAGCTCAATCTCTGTAGCCCTACGATCTGCCATGTCCAAATCTCTCTCGTCCTCCAGAGAATCGTCCAACCCAACCGACCTTCATAGCCATTTCTATTGATTTCCAACTCGATATCATAAATTATGTTTCGACATGAGAGTGTGGGGAGGTTTCAAGAAGAACAGAGCAGAAGCAACAACGCAAAAGATAACATTAGGTATCGAGGGCTAATCGAGTTTGATTAAAAAGGTTATAAAACTCGTAATAAAGGAAGACAAACCTCTGGAACAAATAAAGAAGTAGAATGTTGATGGTGATTGACCATGGAGTTTCGAGACCTTGACTTTAATGGAGCTACTGTTCTACTTGATATGGAAATCACTCTAAATTTGTAGTTGTGATACAGCTCTTCTATTGATTGAGAGGCTGAGAAAGTACTTGAGGAACTGAAGATCGAGGGAAGTAGATGAAGGGTTTTTGAACTGAAACCCTAGTTCCAACAATAGTCATGGTTCCAAAAACTGTACCCCTTTGATCAATTTCATGGCCTAGTGACCAAAAAAACCTTCGATTTCACTAAGAACCGGAACCCTAGTTCCAACAATAGTCGATTTTTGGTATTTGATTGAGAGAGAGAGAGAGAGAGAAGAACGATTGAAAGAAGGTAGAGGAGAGCATGGCGGGGTTTTTAATTTTTTCAGAATTTCATTTCCCCCTTTCCCCCACTATTAAAGGATGGAACGCGCGTTCCATTAAAAAATATAAAGCGACATCCTTAGACGACGCGCATTTTATTATAGGTGCCCTCCGTGTTTTTTTTAGACACTAATTTAAGGGCGCGCAATAATGCGTGTCTTCTATCCTTAAATTTTTTGAAGAGATGACATTTTTCTAATGTCACTCTCCTTTGCGTAACATAGATCAATGAGCGTCGTATTTTGCGCATCGTAAAAGGCCTTTTTTCTTGTAGTGGCAACCATACAATGATCAGAACATGCCCAAAGAATTCCTCATTCTATAGTATTATTAGGATCCTCATGATTTTCCTTGATTCGAGTATGAATCATGTGCTTTCAGTAATATGAGCCCAATACTACTATCCACATCTATCCATACTTTCCTCAAGAATCATCCTGAATCCTCTAAGTCACATTCTCAAACTGATACTCCCCATACCTGCTAAATAGCACACCACTCACACTAAAGCACTTCCTAGGCTCTCCTACGACTCCTACCTCAATCTGCCATCAACTGTTGAAAAACTCCCACCAATGTTAGTTAACTACTTTATAAATTACATGTAACAAAACTTAAATAATCCTTCGACTAAAAGACTCAACCCTACAATGGCTAGACTCAAACAAGAGCTATACAATAGGGCCAAATCAATCACGATTATTTAACCTTCACAACATGTAACTTATAATATCCATTTAATAGTTAATTCATATCACTATGAGTTCTACAAATCACAAAGCAAGCAACATTCGAGCAATAGAACTCTATAGACCATAAAACATCATAAGACATCCTCCCTAATAGGCATCTCTCATAATAGGCATTCTAGCATGCAACCCTGAACATATCCTGTCTAGCATGCAAAACATATATCATAACAACATGTATGAGTATTTTGGGAATCACTTACTTGAGCTCATATGATTGCACGCATCACACCTTTTTTTTGTAAAAGTTTTATAAAATCTTATTTTCTTTCAAAAAGATTACCAATTCCTTAGTTTGAGTTCAGATATACTTGAGAGTGTGTCTGAATCCTTCAAACCAAGGCTTTGATACCAACTTGTAACATCCTAAAATTAGTAGTAAAATTTTCATTTTTAGATCATTTAATCCATACAACACTTGTTCCAAAACCAACTAGAGTAAATTGTATTGCTCAAACATCATATTAGAACATTAATAATCAATGCGGAAATAACCATAAGGGGATATTGTGCAGTCAAGCCAGGCCCTTCCCTATGGAACTGGAAGTACCTGAAAATGTTTAAGCCACAAACCGTAAGCATAAAGCTTAGTGAGCTCCCAAAAATACCACATACCACACATAACATTAGGCCCCACCCATATATCAGGCCCTACCCATCATAAAGGTCCCTCGTCGATCATACAAAGGGTCCCCGCCTAGCTACACACGGGCCCAACCGAACATACAAACGGTCCTGACCCAACATAAAATTCAAGAGTCACAAGAAATCTAGCATCCTACATAGTACAGTTAGAAGACTCACCTTTCTTACGAAGTTAGAAAAACCACAACTCAATGCCACGAAATAGGTACTACAACTCACTTATCGAATCAAACAAGCTCCCACCTTAGTCTATACTCTAGAACTAGTAACTTGACCAAAAGTCAACCCAGGTCAACAAGTTAACAGTCAGAGTCAAATTCAATAGCCAACATCACCATCAACTGACCCTCATGTCGTTACCAACCCATGGTCACGTCGTAGTAAAATGAACTCAGCCCAATCACAATCTTGGTCACGATCCAACTCAGTCTTGTTTAAATCTATTATGACATCGTGATCACCATGCCACCACGTCATGACAACGCCCGTCTAAAATGGTTGAGGAACCCTCACAGTCACTTCCTGATACCCATATGGTTACCCCACCATCATATCAGACCCTACCCCTCATATTGGGCCCTGCCCTTCATATTAGGCCCCGCCCAGCATACAGACGGGCCTCGCCAACATACAAAACAAGCCCAAACCAACATAGAAAATAGGCCCCGCCCAGCATATAATGCAAGAGTCACAAAGACAACTAGCATCCTATATAGTATAGTGAGAAGACTCACCTGACTCACGAGATTAGCTAAACCACAACTCAATGCCCTTCAATAGATGCTACAACACTCCTATCGAAACATATAAGTTCTAACCTTAGTCTATACACTAAATCCAACAATCTTGACCAAAAGTCAACCCAGATCAACAAGTCAACATCCAATAACATCAACCATTGATCCTCACGTCATGAACAACCCTTGGTTACATCGTGAGAACTTCCTAGGCCCAATACCAACTCAACTTGCTCTAACTCAACAAATTTGGACACAAACAACCCACTCAACTGTTGGATTAATGTCTAAGTCCATAACTATATTTGGTATGTACTTGACCCGACCAGGCATGGTCCATTTGGGTTGCATGGCATCATGCACTTGGATAGACTAAATGAGAGAAATAAGACACTTATGGTTATTAATATATTATAAGTTCTAATATATTAATAATAAGAATAATAATATTTAATTAGTACTGATCAAGAATTAATGTAGAATTAATTATGTGACAAAAAGAAGACTAATTAAATATATGGGTTGATTGTGTAAATTATCCATAACTTATATAGTGGGCCAAAGCTCCATGGATAATCAAGTTGGGTTAAACCTATAAGATGCTCCATGGAGGTTACATAACCCATGGGTTATGGAAATGAAAGGTCATGACAATTAGGGTTTACACGGTGTAACCCTAATTGTAACACACTATATAAGCATCATATTATTCACCAAAATCGGACACTAATGTGTGTAAAAGAAGGGCTAGCCAATTTCATGAGGTGTGGATTTCTCTCTAAGTTATTCTAAGAGCATTTGATGTTGTGTGAGCCATTTGAGGTGTCACATTTGACGCACTAGGCACTCAAGCCCCATGAAGTCAAGCTACACTACAAGAGGTATGTATTCTATCTATATTATTACCCAAGTATCTATGATTGTATGCTAGATAGGGTAATACCTTGGAATATTAGTATTTGCATGTATATTAGAGAAAACATAGATCCAAGGTGTTTAGGGTTGCATGTACACCATAGGAGTGTTAGAATGCTCAAAACCCAACAGTGGTATCAGAGCCTAGGCTTGTTTTCCTGTATACTTGATGCAATTGCTGAAAAATCGAAGTTTTTGTGTTGTCTGGGCAGTGGACTCGCCGAGTTCCCTCATGGACTCGACGAGTCCAAGGCAAAACTCATCCAACTCGGCGAGATGGTTCATGCACTCGACAAATTGGACCCCCTGACAGCTTATCTTCAAGTTTTGGTGTTGGAATTGGTCTAGAATCATTATCTTAAACTGTTTTGGACTTATAAAAAACTATTTTTTGATGTGATAATGATTATGGCAAACCAATTTCTGAGTTGTTATCAAAATTTCAAGTTTTATATTGTTAATTTTATGATTCTTGAAATTCATGATATGCATGTTCTTGAACTTATGAGTTTTGATGATCATAGGAATTATTTGTAACCTTCTTAGTAGTTTAATTCTTGATCATTATGTGTTTTAATGGAGTCCATAACTTGTCCTCAAGTTATGGATAACCAAAATTCACAACTTATTAAATCCATTAAAAGAACACAATGGTTACATAAAATGAAAAGTCACTCATTTTAATAAGCCATTAAATCATAAGTTATGAGAAAAGAAAAACTTCCATAAGTTATGAATTATGAAGAGTCACTTTCTTAATTAGTTTAAAGTCTTCCATAACTTGTCCTCAGGTTATGGAACTTGAAGAGTTTTTTTAATTAAAACTACTTTAAACACATAAGTTATGGAATTGAAAAGTTTTGAAAGTTGCAAAACTTGCCCTCAAGTTTTGGAATTTGAAAAGTTTTCTTTTATGAATACTTTAATTCCAAATTAAGCCCTTAGAGTTTTAAAGAATTAAAATTCAACCCTTATACTATTATAATATTATAAGTTAATATATATATATATATATATATATATATATATATATATATATGTATAAGAGCAAGTCGTGTTACCATTAGTAGGCCTCATTCATGAAGCCAGTCTATAAGGGGGTATAAGGTTGTTGCCTATAAAATGGCAACTTAATGGGTGTCCACTTTCACCCACCGCTTCCTTGATCGGTGGAGGGTCGTTAGCCGAAAAAGGTAGGACAAGAACTATAATTCTCCCTTCATTAAAAGTATTAATGATAAATACTAAGTAACTAAACACTTATAAATTCCCAATCTTAATTACTTAGGAAAATGTGAATAAGGTGCTAATCCATGAAATTACACTTTGCACTTTGTTTAAGCCGTTAGTGGAGCGTGTATGGTTAAGCGGCACACTAACCTGGACTTAACAAGGTAGGCAAAGGGTAACTTAATATTTATCATAGTATCGTTGGAGCGTGTGTGGTTAACCGACACATCGATTGAGGGGTAAATATTAAGGGTACCAAGTATATTTGCATGGTTACTTCACACCTTGTTTTGTGATCCTCGGTATCCCAGTCACAAAACCTGAAGGGCACACTCGAGATTGAAACATGCCATTGAAAAGTTCAATGAATCTCAAAAGATCTAGGAGTTTCAAAACCAATTAAAACCTAATTAAATATTTCGTTTATCTTGGTAGAAATTGGTGAATTGTCATCCACCTACCTTCAAATATCTTATAGCTTGGATTACGGCATCCCTCTTCCAAGTTATAAAATATTGCATTGGATCCTAGCCTTAATATTTCATATTGGGTGTTATATTAAGGACTTAAATCAACTTACTTGAATTTCTCCCATTGAGATGTCTAGTTTAGACAACAATGATCTTCCCAAATCAAGCTTTCTAATGAAGATGATTTCCCAAGTTTGTCACATGGAAATCATACTTCTCTTCCTTCACCTCCTTCAATTATTCTCCCTATCCCACAAGCTCAAAGACTTGAAAATTTCAAGATCACTCAATCCCTACTCACAATAAAACATAAAAATGGAAGTCCTGTGTGCACTCATGTCTTAGGACTGAAGTCACAGATTGTTAGGTTGAGAATGTTGGGTGTCATTGTGCCAAGGAAGTTGGCTATTGATTGGGTCTTTCAGGCACTTCCTGAGTCATATAGAAAGACTACTATGTGACAGGTCACGACATGACCCTAATGGATCTTTTTTATTTGCTTATTGCTGCTGAATCAAGAATGGTTTGGTGCAATAGCCAAGCAAATATGGAAGGAAGGTCTATTTCTCAAACTTCCATGGACATGGAGAATGGTAACATTGGAAGTCCAGAAAAGCTTTCTTTTCCTAATGGAAAGGGATCGGCCTTGGTCAACCCGGTTGACCAGAAGGTAAAGAGAAAGTATAAGTCTGGGAGAGCCTTTCGTACCATTCCTAAAGAGTCTATATGTTTTCATTGTAAAGAAAAAGGGGCATTGGAATTGAAGCTGCCCTAGCTACCTGAAAGAAAGAAGAATCAAAAGTTTGACTCTGTTTCAGGTAAGTCCACTATCTAACTCTCTTAAGTTTCATTTGAAGATTCTTAATACATTTTGATGTATGAAAGGATCAAGCAAAGGGTAGGAACCTTAAAGAAAAGAGTATGCCAAATTTGATCGCGTAGATGGATTTCTATCGCATGGTTTGAAGATCAGATTCTTGACCTACTTCTTAGGAGTTATGATAGATTGCAAGGAAACCTGAAATATCATAGTTTTCATTTGAAGTTGCATTGTAAGGAAAAAGGTTTTTCCGCTTTTTGAAAAAAATAAATAAAAGTTTTCTTGCATTCATGAAAACTTGATGTGTGTATGTTTCTAGCAATATTGGAAATATGAATTTGATTCTTTCATTTCTGGTAGTGTCTAAATTTATCAAATAAGGAATGACTCTCACCACCTAAGTTTCAATTGGACCGAAACTTGGAATCATGTAAGTTGTTTAGTATGATGAATGAGAATTTTCATTTTTGGAAAATTAAGACTAGTTTCTTGTTCACATGTATATGTGACTCAAGTGAAGGACTAAGGGATCAAGTACACATTCTTGTGCACTAGCCAAAGTCCACCACAAAAGATAAATGAAACTATTCATCATGATTTACTAAGGTTTAGTAAATATGATTCCAAATGTTTGGCAGAGTGAATAATAAGAATCAAATTAGGCAGAAGGATAAAAGTTTCTCAAATCTGAAAAGATGGGAGAGTACTTTAGTATCATGATTTATGATCATATTAATGATTTTGAGACCTTATCACAATTCATCCTCTAAGTTCCTTTTGATAGATAAGAAGAGGAATTATGAATTGTTGAAGTGGTTAAATCAAGAAGAGAATTCATACTTGGTTCCAAAAAGAAGTCTTAGAGTTATACTCTAAGATTGTGACTTGAGTGGCATGTCTTAAAGAAGGTTTAAAACACATGTAAGAGTAAAAGTTTTCTACTCTTGTACATTTGTAGTTGGTAAGTTGTGATGTTTTGGATAAAACAAAGACCAACTAAGGACAATTTTGGATAAAACAAAGACCAACTAAGGAAAGTATCTCTTGAGTATTTGACAAGGAAGTATTATAGGTCAAGAAGACAGTGGGAGTCAAAAAGATCCTGGAATGGTTTCAAGATCTAATAAAAAATAAAACATGTATTTCATCACTATCACACAACTAGAGGTTTATAACCTATCTTGTTGACATTTTTGTGCCCATTCCAGTTAATTTGGCTATACATTTGTATTCTAAATGTTCTCAATTATTTGCATAACTACTTGGAAGCACTGGCAGACCCTTGTACTGCCAGGTGGCAAGAAGTTTAGATTGCACAAGTTCAATCCATATGAGTTTGGATTTGTCACTAACCTTATCTTGTGATTATGGTTTTGACAAATTCACGTGGATAAGAACAAATACACCATAAAATCTAAGGGTCATAAGTTTTCTCTCCGATTCATGAAAATGATGGTGAGGAAACTCTTCCACCAAGTAGATTTTAAGTAGATAGTAATCTTTGCATTCACAAAGTCGTTAGTAGAGCACACTAACATGGACTTATGAGAAATAGCAAAGGTCTAACCAATTGAGACTATGATTACGACATCCCTTTTCATAGTTCTTAAATTGTTTAGACACACCAGTGAGCTATTTACAATAAGGTGTATGATTTTGATAAAGTCTTATCAAAGCAATCTAGTATCAGAAATTTGAACTTTGGTAAGAAAGTCAATAAAGTATTGATTTCTAGAAGTCCACTAATTTCTGAATACATGTCAAAGCTAGTGGGAGCATAAATATTATGCTAATAATCATCATGTTAATGGGAGCATGATAATTATGATAAGTATTGCAAGTTGGCAATGTTAATTATAGAAAACAAAAGGTTCAACTCATGAGGTTGCAAGGGTTGAAAAAGTTGTTTTGCCATAATTAAGGGAGAGGAAATTATACTTCATTTCAATTCTAAAAGGCTTAGATTGAAATTTTTAGTCAAGAATATATATATATATATACATATATATATATATATATATATATATATATATATATATATATATATATATGAATTTCATGTTGGATTGGTTCAACTTAAGGAAATTCTATATATTGCGTTCTCAAAATTCGGTTATGATTACGACATCTCTCTTCATAGTCAATTTTTGAAAACATGGCAAACAAAAATTATTGTAGCAAAAGACTGGTATAGAATCATGTCTTTATGTGAGACATCATGAATCGTGTCCCGTTTGCTTTGGGTACAAGATCGATTGCATGTGCTATAATATTTACCCTTTCTAAATTTTCCAAATGCCTTGGGGCATTAAGGGGAAAAGGTTTATAATTGGATATGACTAAAGTGATTAAGTAATTGTCGAGGACAATCTAAGGTTTACCAAAGATTTGTTGCCCAGGGACAGTTGGAAGTATAGTGTTAATTTTTGGAAGGACCATATTGACATATTCTGAAAAGAGGCAACTCTTGTTCAGAAGTGATAATCAAAATGGGAATGTTTCATAGGTGGAAGTTATTAAATCTATGTAAGATTAGAAAACTTAATGCAAGAAGGATGTTTCCCATGGAATTTATCTCCATTGGAATACTTTGTAATGTCTTTTGACAAGTCTTTGTGACTTTGTACATAGTCATTACAAAAGGATCTGTGCATATAAGTTTAAAATCTAAAAGATTTCGATAAATGATAGGAATTTGGAATTCTTACATTTTCACTAAGGATTTGGGAGTATGAAATTATAATCATTGAAATTATGTTCAACTGGTTTATTTCAAAAAGTAAGGATCATAGACAAACATAGAGTGCATACGTAGAGTATGGCAAAGCTATTGTTTAGAAAAACATAGTGTACATGCTTGGAGCATAGACAACTATTGTTTTTTAATTCAAGTATAAAGTTGATAAAACCGAAACAATGAATAATGATTAACCAATATGGTGATAAATAAAAGGTGTTTTATTTATATTCATAGGTTTTGATACCATATTAGATTCAATTATTCTTGTGTTTCATTTTGCATGTTTTGACTTCTAGAATAAACTACGTTAATCTTCCTGAATGACTAAGTTATTCAAACCATCCATAGTTGGTCATATGTTGGAAGTAGATATGAATCAAGACTGTCATGGGTTGGCTTGTAGAGGCCCAAGTTGGTGGATAAAGTGGTGCTACAACACTCATGAGTGCTCATAAGTTCTGAGTATTGGATTCAACCCGCGCTCATTTGGATCACTTCATGGATTTTATCACGAGTGATCATGAAACAATAATATCTTATATTCTTCAAACCTAGAGATATGAGTTGTTAATATGAGTTGATAGTACATTGATTGCACGAAAACGCATTGGTAACTCGATGTTATAAACGTGCCTTTGTGTATGACTCAACAAGTAATAGAACAAGCCATATGAGTCAAAGTTTATCCATTCCTTTTACCTTCGGGATAAAAGCGATATCTATGGGCCCCTCGATGATTTAGTGATGACACATGTGAGTGCTTGGCTAAGCCAGGACTGATGCGATTTGTTCAATCAGTCAGTCGTCATAAATCAAAAATCGGGAAACAACAAATGGACAGAGAGAATGATTATTAATCCATGTCTCAGTCCATATGATATCTAGAATGGAGGAATATATGATCCCTTATCTAATGGACAAGTCATTGACAAGGTCAGAGTTCAGTTATAAGGTCAGAGTTCGACAGCGGCTTTGGACAGCTACGATTGCTAGTTGGGTTTTGTAGTCATACGCAATAATAGTTTTAGACTTATCCAAGTGGGAGACTGTTGGGTTAATGTTTAAGTCCATAACTATATTTGGTATGTACTTTACCCGACTCGGCATGGTCCATTTAGGCTGCATGGCATCATGCACTTGGATAGACTAAATGAGAGAAATAAGACACTTATGGTTATTAATATATTATAAGTTCTAATATATTAATAATAAGAATAATAATATTTAATTAGTATTGATCAAGAATTAATTAAGAATTAATTATGTGATCAAAAGAAGACTAATTAAATATATGGTTTGATTGTGTAAATCATCCATAACTTATATAGTGGGCCAAAGCTCCATGGATAATCAAGTTGGGTTAAACCCATAGGATGCTCCATGGAGGATACATAACCCATGGGTCATGGAAATGAAAGGTCATGACAATTAGGGTTTACATGGTGTAACCCTAATTGTAACACACTATATAAGCATCATATTATTCACCAAAATCGGACACTAGTGTGTGTAAAAGAAGGGCTAGCCGATTTCATGAAGTGTGGATTTCTCTCTAAGTTATTCTAAGAGCATTTGATGTTGTGTGAGCCATTTGAGGTGTCACATTTGAGGCACTAGGCACTCAAGCCCCATGGAGTCAAGCTACACTACAAGAGGTATGTATTCTATCTATATTATTACCCAAGTATCTATGATTGTATGATAGATAAGGTAATACCTTGGAATATTAGTATTTGCATGTATATTAGAGAAAACATAGATCCAAGGTATTTAGGGTTGCATGTACACCATAGGAGTGTTAGAATGCTCAAAACCCAACATCAATAAGCATCACGATGTGAACATCCCTTAGTCTTGTCGTGAGTATAATAAGATAAAATAGTCATGTAACCCTTCCTCCATCACGTCGTGACTTCGGTATGAAACATCCACTTAATGATTTGAGTCCTTAATCCATTAAGTCTCTAACCCCAAAATTTCCAAAATATTAAGGGGACTCTAAAGGTCCATAAAAATTTCAACTTGATGGACATTCATGCCCCATGAATGTCCTTAATCCATTCTAGGTTAAAGGCTAAGAAAATGACTTCAAACTCATGTAATGATCCCAACTCACAACCAAATCTCAAATTTGAACCAAAATACACTCAAAAGGCTTCAGGGATCCATAAAGTTGCCAACTTTATGGAATGTCATCACTCCAGCTTAATCAAACTTGAAGATAAAGGGATAAGGACTTAGATCTAGTAACCTAGAAGCATAAATGTTGAATCTTGGACACTAACAAGGTTCCAGAACGAGAACATAATGATGATAAGGTTTCCTTGCTAGATCTAATACTAGAATACCTTCTTATTCTCCTCCTCCTTCTTCTTCTTCATGCTACCAAATGCACCAAAAAGGCCAATAACCACCAAGAGGGATTAGGGTTAGGATTAGGTTTTTTTGAGATTTTATGGTGATGGAGGCTGATAATGAACCCTAAAATCGACTTATTGAGGCTTAAATGCGAATGAAACCCTAAAAGATCATGGCATTGGGTTGCAGCCTGCTTCACATCATAACCACCTATATGTCACGTCGTGACCATAACTCGGATACACATTTTTCATATAGGCTTGGCCACATCATGATGCTTGGTATTCCCAAAAAACCAAGCTTTTGACTCCTTAATGACCTAAACGAACCCCTTATGGAAAACAGGTGTTACAGTAGATTAGATGGTGAATCAACCATGCAAAAATGCATGATCCCCTGACTCAAGTTAATCTTGAAATTCATGAATGCAACATCATTTTCAACTACTCTCAGATTGATGTTCGACAAACTGCACACGCTCCATGAACAAATTATAAATAAAATATTTTATTTTGCATGGGTAGCATATGAATTACGTTTTTACTTATAAAACGATATTTTGTTTTAATACCTTAAGTTAATACTTTTAACTTGAACATTATCCTATCAAAACATTTTGGTAACTTTACTTAAAACACAAAAGGTGGTGAGGATGGTAAGCAATCAAAATTTAAAAATCATTCTCATTACGAATCAAAGAAACCTATTTAAACCTATCTTATAATATTAGAGTTAGTGAGCTTAGTCACGGTAAGATTGACAATGTTTTATTAAACATGCAATGACACATGTTGTAAATGTCTTATATATAAATACTTTTCTAATAGTGGGTGTTGTGAGCAGATTCATGTTAAATCCAGGAAGACAACATTGAGAAGGAGTGAAATGGCTGCTACACTACTTAAAAGGAACAACTAAGTGCTCCTTGTGTTTAAGAAGAAAAGAAGTAGTTGTAGAAGGGTTTGGTGATGCTGACTTAGGTGGATATGCAGATTCAGGCAAGAGTACAATGGGTTATGTGTTCATAATTGGAGGTACAACAATCAACCGGATGTTAAGGTTACAAAAGAGTGTTGCTCTTTCAACTACAGAAGCAGGATACATGGCACTTACAGAAGCTGCCAAAGAGCTCATATGGTTGAAGAGTTTCTTGTCAGAACTTGGAATGCAGTAGGAGGATTGTATATTGCATTGTGACAACCAAAGTGCAATTCACTTAGCAAAGAATACAGTGTTTCACAGCAGAATGAACACATTCAGATGATGTACCATTTCATTCGAGAGTTAATCAATGAATGAACTCTAAACTTGAAGAAAATCCTTGAAACGAAGAATCCAGCTGATATATTCACCAATGTGGTTACCACTGAGAAGTTAAAGCTTTGTATGGCTTCAACTGGCCTTTTAAAAGTTTGAAGATAATGGACTGGAATAGAGAGAGAGAGAGAGAGTGTGTGTGTGTGTGTGTGAGGGAGGGAGTACTTTGAGGAATAGTGAAATTTGAATGACATATGAAGTTGTTCAAGCCTTTAAGCGGGAGATTGTTAGGGTATGAAGTCTTGTCCAGCATGGAGCATTTGGAGCACTTGGAACTCAATGGAGCTCTTGAGGTTCATGGAGCATGTGTCAAAGGAACGAATCATGTACAAGGGAGTTTGGAGCACTTGGTAGGGATACAGAGCAACAAGGGGTCCTTGTTGCGCTATTTGATAAAGGGATGGGCTAAGAGGGATGCTCTTGCGACATTTTATTCTCTTCTTGTGCCATGATGCTTCTTGTAGCGCCATGCATTGCCTTGTTGCGTCATACATGTGCCTGTTGCTCCATGGTGATGTTGTTGCTCCAATATTGATGTTTGTACGTCATACTTGATGCTCTTGCACCATTTATATCCCTGTTGTGCCATCTAGGGTTGTTGTTGTGCCATGAAGAAGTTGTTGCGCCATCATGGACCATCTTGGTACATGATGCGCCATATTGATTCCTTTGTTGTGCCATGTTGATCCAAGTATACCTAGAAGATGATGCTCAGGAATGTTCCAGAAGATGCTGCATGACGGATTATGATTGGTTTTCACCATTTATTGGCCGATGGGCCAATGGGCTTGGCCCATTAGGATTTTAGGTTTGATTCCTCAAGTATAAATAGACTTATACCCCATCATTGTAAATTGCTAGATTTTCGTGAGAGCTCAAAGAGAGATACAATTTTGAGTGCTTGTAATTGTTCTAGAAAGTTAATAAAATCCCCTCTCTCTCTCTCTCTCTCATTCGCCTGTGGACGTAGCTCATCTTGACCGAACCATGTTAAATATCATGTTGTTTTGATTTATGTTTTTCAGAAGTTTTGTGAATTTACCGAAGTTTGTGTTTTGATATTTGTCTGAAGTGCTTAACTTGTTTTGTTGTCACCTAACACAAAATACCCTACTATTAGTAGAAATATATTAATAGTTGATGACTTTAGACATTATTTCCAACATCTTCAAGGAGAAGTTGCGAGTTCGACTATTGCCTTAAGAGTTTTTCCCTTTTCATTTCAAGCAATTACTTTTAAAAATACTTATTGGCTACCGCAAATAAATCATAAAAAATAATGATAATTGGGGATTAAAAAAATGTTAGCCTAAATGCAAGCTGAGGTGTATTTGCTAAAGCCAAATGCACACTAATAAAATGTATCCACATCAACAAAAATGACATGTCAACATAACTTGTCAATGACCGCTAAATGTCAAAAAATTAAACCATTTTTTAAAATATAATGACACATAAAAAAAATATAAAAAATCAGGATTAAACCAAAATAACACCATATAAATAATGAATTTTGTGCCATTAAACAATGAAATTCTTATGGGAAAATGACTTAGGAGGGTAACTACCTCTTATACGTGTTCACATATTGACAACTTCTTCTTTTTTGTACATAATAAAGCAACTAACTTGTTTTAACTGTTTAAATTACACCAATATTACCGGCTAATACTTGTTTTAACCGGTAACTCAAAGAGAAAATGACTTAGGAGGGTAACTACCTATTATCTATGTTCACATATTGGCAACTTCTTATTTTTTGTACATAAGAAAGCAACTAACTTGTTTTAACTGTGTAACATCCCAAAAATCATGACCAAAAATTTCGTTTTTAATTTAATACTAAAACCATAATTGTCAAACCATTAATTTAATACTCCGGCATCGGGCCTCGCCCGGCATTAGGCCCCGCCTGGCATCGAGCCCCGCTCGGTATACAAATCTATCTCTCTTAGGCCTCGCTTGTCTCCGGGCCCCGCCCGCTAAACACATACAATCATATAACATGATAACACATAAAGAAACATACTCTACTGTATCCCTGTCCTAAGAAACATACTCTGTTAATAATGAGATACAGAACTTCGTCCGTACTCAGCTAGTTCCATCCAGGGCTTCAACAGTGCAAGGAGAGTCTCCTCACTGTGTGAATGGGTCTAAGGCCATAATGTCAGCCCATGTAGTCTATGAGTAGGAAGACCCGGGGGTTAGCCCTAGGCATTGTATGCTAGTATGTTATTCCAGATCAAGGTCTGATGTCGAGCGGGTGCCCGAGGAATGTTTGCATGTTAGATTATACTTGTTGTCTATGTGATACTTGTATGTGCCTGGTAAAGAGGTGAGTGTGGGCGAGGTGCCGTATCTCATCACTAGCTGAGTACGGACGATGTTCCGTATCTCATTATTAGCATAGTATGTTTCTTAGGATAAGGATACAATAGAGTATGTTTCTGTATGTGTTAGCATGTTATATGAATGTATGTGTTTAGCAGGCGGGGCCTAAGAGAGACAGATCTGTATACCAAGCGGGGCTCGATGCCAGGTGGGGCCTGATGTCGGGCGGGGCCCGATGCCGGAGTATTAAATTAATGGTTTGACAATTATGGTTTTAGTATTAAATTAAAAACAAAATTTTTGGTCATGATTTTTTTGGATGTTACACAGTTAAAACAAGTTAGTTGTTTTCTTATGTACAAAAAATAAGAAGTTGCCAATATGTGAACACGGATAAGAGGTAGTTACCCTCCTAAGTCATTTTCCCTTTGAGTTACCGGTTAAAACATGTATTAGCCGGTAATATTGGTGTAATTTAAACAGTTAAAACAAGTTAGTTGCTTTATTATGTACAAAAAAAAAGAAGTTGCTAATATGTGAACACGGATAAGAGATAGTTACCCTCACAAGTCATTTTCCCAATTCTTATATGCCCCTTCAAAAAAAATTTGAGAACGAATATGGGCTTTAAATTCGATTTTAAGGATAAGAACCTTGGATTGGGCTTTTCAAAGAAACAGATTTGAAGTGAACTTTGGGTATTTGACAAAAAGAAATGAATGTAAAGTGTCAACTTACAATTTCCATTGATCAAAATATATTCGCCATTTTGAATTTTTGAAACCGTTGACATGAAGTATAGAGAAAAATTTTGTTATCTTCATGGATTAGATTTCAAAAATCTCACACCAAAATATAATTTAGATTTCAATATAATTCCAACCATATTGAAAAATTTCTTATTATCTTCATGGAAAAAACCCACCGTATGATATGAGTAACAAAACTTAATCGAAGTTCCACGTGGCGAGGTGGGGCCAAATTGGATTACACGTGTTATAGGTTTAAATATTACAAGTGCGAGGGTCTATTTTGGTAAAATTTCATAATAGAGATAGCAAAATGTAACATTGAAACACCTGTTGGCGCTCGCTAAAAAGTTTTCCATTTCTATTTTCCCTCGCTTTTATCTTCACTCTTTAGGGTTTTCAAAACCCCAAATCACTGCAATCACGCTTCATTTCATCCGATCAAAGATTATGGCGGTAAATCTTACCTCCGGCGCAATATCGATTCTAACGACTGGGGAATCGAAGGATCTGAAACCGGTGCTTCAGGTGACGGATATTCGGTTGATTCGGACGCAAAATCCGACTGGTGGTGGTGGAGAAAACAATGGGGATAGATACAGGGTACAGCTATCTGATGGTTCTTTTCATCAGCAAGGGATGCTTGCTACTCAGCGCAATGAGTTAGTCACCTCTCAACAGTTGCAGAAGGGTTCGGTTGTTCAGTTGACTGAGTTTGTTTGTAATACGATCCGTGAACGCCCGTAAGTGTTATATCTATTCTCATTTCTGATTTGTTTGTGTTCGAAGAATTTTGTGCAAATATAATTGATTCCATGGATTTAAGATTTTATTTTTTTGTTATTCTTAGGGTTTTATGATAAAACTATCTTTCTTTTTCTTGTTCCTCTGACCAAGTTGTCATATACTGCATGTCAATTTCATAGTTTTATTGTTAGGGAACAGCAATCAATCATTCTTTGAAGCTAATGATATGAATCACATTAACGATTAACCTTCTATTTGCATCATCTTTGCATTTCCCATGTGCATACAACTTCTTGCCTATCTTTCATAATTATTGTATAATTCTTTCAATTTATTTTGTGCAGTATTATCATCATCATCAATCTCAATGTGATTATGGAAAAGTGTGATACCATTGGTGATCCAAAGCCATTCCCTCTAAAACTCCCTGGTGGAGATACTCCTTCAATGACAAGACCTTCACCACCTACACAATCTCCTTCCAATCAACCACCAACTGTCAATGGCACCCGATTTTCCAACCAAGCTCCACCTCCTGGACCTGTTATTCGCCCACATTCCAATACAAGCTTACCTTCTTATGGTGCTCCACCACCCCCTGCTGCAAACAACCGTATGCCGCCAGTTCAACCACCACCAATGTATGCCAACAGAGGACCCATGGCTAAAAACGAAGCTCCTCCAAGAATCATACCAATTGCAGCTCTAAATCCCTATCAAGGTAGATGGACAATTAAAGCCAGAGTAACTTCAAAAGGTGAACTCAGACGTTACAACAACGCAAAAGGAGATGGAAAAGTTTTCTCCTTTGATCTTCTTGATTCTGATGGAGGAGAAATCCGAGCCACCTGTTTCAATACAGTAGCCGACACTTTCTACAACCAAATTGAAGTAGGAAAAGTTTACTATCTCTCAAAAGGAACCTTAAAACCTGCTCAAAAAGCCTTCAATCATCTCAAAAACGACTTTGAAATCACCCTCGACCACACCTCGACAGCTCAGCAATGCTTCGATGATGACACCTCAATTCCACATCAGCAGTTTCACTTCCGTTTAATCAGTGAAGTTGAAGAAATGGAAAACAACACAGTTCTAGATATCATTGGTGTTGTAACCAATGTCAACCCCATATCATCAATCACAAGAAAAAACGGAATGGAAGCTCAAAAAAGAACAATTTTTCTCAAAGACATGTCTACAAGAAGCATTGAGTTGACTTTATGGGGTGACTTTTGTAACAAAGAAGGTCAAACACTTCAAGAAATGTCTGATTCAGGTGAATTCCCTATCCTTGCTGTGAAATCCGCTAGAGCATGTGATTTCAATGGAAAAACATTAACTAGTATAGTATCAAGCCAGCTCAGCATAAACCCTGATTTCCCAGAAGCTAAAAAACTCAAAACATGGTTTGAAAGTGTTGGAAAAAACACCCCATCTGTATCCATGTCACTCAATTCTCTTTCCAATTCCACCACACATCCAGATTCATTCAAAACTATCTCTCAAATCAAAGATGAAAAACTCGGGACTTCTGAAAAACCTGATTACATAACAATCAATGCCACAATCTGGCATATGAAACTTGAAAACTTTTACTACACTGCATGTCCATTAATGGCAGGTGAAAGAAAATGCAGCAAAAAAGTTGTGGATAATGGAGATGGGAAATGGAAGTGTTTGAAATGTGATAAGGTTGTTGATGAATGTGAATACAGATATATTTTACAACTAGAAATTCAAGATCATACTGGGTCAACATGGGTGACTGCTTTTCAAGAAATTGGTGAGGAGATTATGGGGTTTTCTGCTAAAGATTTGCATGATATGAGATATGAAGAGCAAGATAATGATAAGTTTACTGAAACTGTTCGTGGTGTTCTTCATAATGAGTATTGTTTTAAGTTGAAAGTGAAGGAAGAGAGTTGGGGTGATGAACAACGTGTGAAATCAAGTGTTGTGAAAGTTGAAAAGATTAGGTTTTCATCAAGTACAAAGGTTAGACTTTTGGAGATTGAAAAGAATGGGTTTGGTTCTGGTGCTGACCGAACTGCCCCTTCTGGGATCGGGCAGGGGCCGGGAGGTGTTTTCCCTGCGAATCAGGTCGGTCATTGTGGTGGTGTTGGTGGTGGAATTGGTGTTGCATATGGTGGTTATTAACTTTAAAGGTATGTAATCAATATTGATTAATAGTGTCATAATGATGCAAATTTATACACACATGCAACATATTGGGATTAGCCTTTGTGATTTTTAAGGACTTATATGCATGATATGACAAAATTAGTTTATATTTGAAAAGTCTAATGACATAAAAACCCTTTAGTTTAGCAAAAGTGCTCGGTTTTACCCCTTTATGTATTTTTGGTTCATGAAAGCCGGAGATTTGCAACTTTATTTTCTATTTTACCATTTTTGCAGTTTTATGGGGTAAAATCGACATTACTGTCAAACTTAAGGGCTTTAAAAAACCAGAAAAAGGGTAAAACCGAACATTTCTGCAAAACTTAAGGGCTTTAATGAACTAGAAATATGTAAAATGGTAAAATTGAAATTTTTTTTGCAAACTTCTGGCTCTAATGAACCAAAAATACATAAAATGGTAAAACCGAACATTTCTGCTAAACTTAAGGGATTTTATGCCATTAAGTTAAATAACTCTTAGGTGATGTTTCTTTTTGACTTAATGGGTTAAGCACTTAATCTGGACATCTATATATGGTTGTTTCCTTTTGGCTTAAAGTAAATTACATGAATGGGCTCTATGGTTTGGGGTAATTTGTGTGCTTGGTGTTTAACTTATTTTTTTAACTCGGAAGGTCTCTACTGTTTGTTTATGTTACGTGCTTGGTTCTTACTGTTTGTTTTTGTTATGCGTTTGGTCCCTGTTTTACCTAGAATAACTATTATTTAAATAGGGAAAAATGGTTCGGTAGGTAAGGTGAGAGGAGTGGGGTTGGGGGTGTGTTTATTTAAATAAATTAAAAAATCAAGGGCAAAATAGTCTTTTTAGGTAAGACAGGGACCAAACATGTAACAAAAACAAACAATAAGGACCTTCTGAGTTAAAAAAACAAGTCAGGGACCAAATGTGCAAATTACGCTAAACCATAGGGACCATTCATGTAGTTTACTCTTTGACTTAATTTGAACATGAACATAATTACTTATTGAGTTTGAGATGAAAAAAAATCCGGCTTACTCTATGTTTGACAGAATAGCTCAAAAGATATCTGATAGCTGAAAAGCTGAAAAGCTAGCCGACTAAACATCTAGCTGTCTGTTGAAAAGTTAGCTGGTAAAAATTAATGTTTGGTAAAAAGTAAAAACTAGCTGGAAGATATAGAATGACATAAAAGGACATTTAGAAGATTATTTTTTTAGCATTAATTAAGGGTATTTTCGAGAAATTAAAAAAAACTAACTCAAAAAGCGCTATGTAGTTTTTAAAAAGCTAGCTTATCAGCATTTTTTGGTTTGCCAAACATGATAATTTAAAAAAACTCGAAAAATAAGCTACACAACCTTAATGTAGTAAGACACTAATTATTTACCTATTAAAATTGATGAATATTTGAATATTGTGAAATAATTTTTTTGAATGCAAGGATAAAATGGTCATTTTTTTTTTCTTTAGTCCAACACCAATTGGTTATTTCTTCATTAGGGACATAAACTATAATTTTTTTTATTTTATGAATGCAGATCTTTATTGTGATACTGGCTCCAATGTATAACACCGATTTGCTCAATTTGGGTTTTTGAAGATTGGGGTGAAGTTTTATGTTTATGACATATTTGCCCCTGGAAGCAAAGCATGGATCTTTAAGTAGATGTTTTTTTGTGTCTTTTGTTTTGGTAAATGTTTTTCTATTTTACTCCTAGTAGTTTTCTAGTATGATAGTTGTTATTTTATCCTGTAGAATTGGTTATGTTCAGTTGTTTAATTTTTTTATTACTATCTTTAATTTTGCATGGATATGTATATATATATATATATATATGTTAAGATTTCTTTTTATTTTTAATTTTTTTAATTTAATTATTTATTAAGTGTTGTCTGAATGAAGTGATGTATGGATAGATGTCTAAAGAATATTTGAGAAAATGATGGGAAGTTGTTGAAATTAAAGGAAATGATAAATGAGATAATTTTTTTTTGTTTTCCCACTTTTATCTTTCTACTAATGCTGCTAATCTAAATATTCTCTTATATTTAAGTACATTTAAAACATTTTCTTCTAAAGCAATTAATTTAACCACGTTTAAAGGATTTGCTTTTGTTTTTTGTTATTTGTCATAGTTTTTTCATATGATCTATTGTTTTTAAATGTTTATTATTTAAAATGTATTTAATAATAACATTGAATAAAATCTATATATTATAACACAACAAAAAAATAAAATAGATATTGTTAAAATTTGTTTTTTTTTTGTTGTATAATATTATGATTATAATAAAAAAACAATAAATTATATTATATTAGGGTTGACAATCGTGTCGTGTTCGAGTTGGTGGGTTGACGTGTCAAAATATACCAATCCAAACACAACCCATTTAATTATACAAGTCACGGGTTGGCGGGCCCTGGGTTGACGGGTTTGTAACATAAACTTATATATGACTTATCAAAACATTTATTTATACGAGTTCACAGGTTGGCGGGTTCGTGGGTCAAATTTGGGTTCGTATGTTCGTAAGTCAGATTCCATAAATAAAATTGATAATTAAACTTAAATAAATTTTTGATGCAAACATATCTGAATTTTAGAAACTTAAGTCTTAAACATCTAAATGAAAGTTATAAACATGCATGAAAACATGTTTAAACTAAAACATTAATACAAACATAGATAAATTCAATCACAGGCGTCAACGTTGTTCGATAATAACTCAATCGTTCATGTCATTGTTTTTGTGGGATATTTAGATTATTTAGGGAAAACATCAAACGCGTTGCAATGCAAATCAGCAGATGGTTACTCACATGTCAAATGGTCTATGATATTAGGTGTTCTATCCTAGTATAAAATATATAATGTATAATGTATAATACTTAATACATTTAAAATATATATATATATATATATATATATATATATATATATATATATATATATATATATATTTATTTATTAAAATTCTAAACGTGTTGGCGGATCAATCCATATACTTTTTGAGAAACTCATATATGACATGTTTAATAAATGAGTTGATGGTTTGGCGTGTTGACGGACTGAAAAACTCAACTCAAACCTATTTATTTCATGTCGTGTCATAAGTCGTATCGTGGGTCGTATCGAAAATTGTCGGACCTATACTATATATTAAAAAGCAAAGTTCATTCATAATGAACTTTGAAGTTTTGCCACCATATTCCACCATTTTAAGACTTTTTATAAAGATTTTTAATTTTGAAGTTTTGACACAATTGTTTTGGATTTTGGCATACTTAGCTCTTGTAACTTTTTAATTTACAGAAAAGGCCCCAATGATTTTTTTTAATTATTTTTTTAAAGTAGTCTTTTATTTTGTATGTTGGCAAGTTTGACTCTTGGAAAGAAACTAAATTACAAAAATTGTCCCTGCAATCTACAAAAAAGGGACATTGTGTATTTTTTTTAAAGAAATTGTCCCTTCGTTTAAAAAAAATTACAAAATAGTCCTTATCTTATAGAAAATCTGCAGATTACCCTCCACGCCCCTGCAATATATTGCCATATTTTATCTCTACACCTTTTTGGTTTAACAATTTTACCACATGACTTTTGTATATTTGTAGATTTTGTCCTTACACTTCTGGCGTTATGCAAAACCCCGCATGCATCTCCCGTGGAGCGAGGTGTGGGCAATTTCTAGTATATATTATTAGAAATTTAATATTTACTAATGGAGATCAAAATAAAAAAAACAATATTTAAAATAATCAAATTTTGCACAAAAAATAGACTTAAAAGTGATTTCATAAATATAAATGGTTGATATTATTAACCTAAAAGCCTATTCACTCCGCTTAGAGAAAAAAACATTTTTTTGGGTTAGATCATTATTAATATTCAGGGGGTGTTTGGATAGGGAAAAAATAGGTTTCTTATTGCTTATTGTTTAATCCCACCGCAATAAGCAAATTTAAGTGTTTGGATATGAGTCTTTAAAAATCAGCTTATTGCGGTAGGAATCAACAAAATAAGCTGATTTTAATAAGCAATGAAGGGGGGGGGGGGGGGGGGGGGAATGCTTATTGTGTATTGCTTATTGCTTATTGGTCATTTTACTCATACAAACTGTTTTATTTGCCAAACACTTAAAATGCTTATTGCTTATTGTTTATTCCCACGGTAATAAGCTAATCCAAACACATTTTAAAAAAAATACTTATTCCCACCGCAATAAACAAATAAGCAATAAGCTAATAAACTAAAAACTATTTATCCAAACACTCCCTCAGTGATTTGTTGAAAAGCCTCAAGATGCACTTACAACCTAATTTCTCCCTTTATCCATCAATGTCTTCTCCGGTGGTACTTTAATGGTGAGGTAGGCATGCGGTGAGAAGTAACTCACAACCTAATTAGTGTATAAACAAAATTGCAAAAATGGTCCTCCTTGATTCGATTAAGCATGTTTTTCCGACGAGGGAAATGGGGGTTTTCTGGCAGGTGGAGAGAGAGATAGAGATGAGGTGGGTGGGTGGGCAGCGACGTATGATGGTGGTTGGCGGCCGATGGTGGTGTACGATGTGTAGCACTAGATCATTTTTCCGACGAGGGAGATGCATCTAGAGATAGCCCTGAAAGCTTTGAACATCAAGAGCTGTAGAAGAGGTTTCCGAGGAAGAAGATGAAGAGGAATGTGCCAATCTGGTTATGACATTGATGATCCAACAAATGTAGATACATAATCTCAATCTGGAGACAATGAAGATGAAGAAAAGGACAAAGACGAACCCTTTTAGGAGAAAAAGATGAATAGAATATAACACAATGAGCTAATGCTATAAATATTTAACCCATTTTCAAACGATTAGACTGAAATCATTTGAGAAAAAAATTACTATAAATTTTTAGCTTTTTGCCGGTAAAAAGCATTGAAATAAAAAGTCAAACATTTCTCAAATGACTTTAATAGAATAGAAAAGGACTATATTTTATTTAAATTGCTGAAAAAGTCTTGTGGTGTGTTCTTTTATTTGTTTACATAGTCCATAATAACATAACATGTTGATGATTCTATACACTATCGTTGTTCACATATAGGCATGTCCTAATAGGTCCAATATATATATATATATATATATATATATATATATATATATATATATATATATATATATATATATATATATACACTCCAAATCGGTCCATCCAGTACAAACCAGTCTTGTGTGAAGAATGGAGTTGTCCATACCGGTCAAACCAACTAACAAACTGGTATAAATTGAGGCTAACGTCTATTTTACATCATTTTGTTTTTTCCCTCCTTAAAATCACCATTTAAATAACATTTAATACCCAACCATATTTCTCACTTTAAACTGTAATTCTCTCTAGATTTGCATAAAATTCTAACAAATACAAAGCTTGAAGTTTCGAATATTACCTAATTGGAAATTGTTGAGAGCGGAAGGAAGTAGCTCTCGTTCTACCGCTTCATTTTTTGTCCGAACATATTATTTGAGGAAGCTAGCAAATCAAACTGCAGTGCGGAAATTTAGAATAAGTTTATGCAACGGGTCCTACTAATTGGACCCTAGATTTTTTTAGGGGACCATCTCATTAATGATTTTTGTAGGTATAAATTTCGGTGTATTTATAATATCAAGGGTCCTACTAATTGGACCCCAGATTTCTTAGGGGCCGTCTCATTAATGATTTTGTAGGTATAAATTTCCTTATATTTATAATATTAATAACTTATATGATTAATAAAAACTATTATTTTAAAACTTGTATCTATCATTTAATTACTATCAACTTTTTATTTATTATATATTTTATTCTTTTATAATCAAATAATAATACAGCGTGTCAACGTGTTTTATATATTTTAATATTTTCTATATTTTAATATTTTTAGAAAACCAAGAAATAAAAATAAAATGATATTAAATATTTAAATGAAAACTAAGTATTATTAATAGAAAATATAGTGACGGTACATATATCTATAGCGACCATTGTTTCATGTATGTACACAAACATACACAAATCTGAAACGAAAATCTACACACCAAAAATCCCATTATTCCCTTTTATTTAAAAACAGAAAAAATAATTAATTTTTTTATTTAAAATATTTTATTATATAGATTTGAAAAAATGAATATATTTTTATTTTAATACTTTTTTATAAAAATGATATTTTTTTTTCTATAAACAAATCTTTATATTGAACTCTTTTATTATGTAATGATTAGTTTTAGAAAAAACATTATAAATGGTCACTGTGGTTTCCCAAAATCTGAAGTTTACTCCCCGTGGTTTAAAAACCTTATTGATGGTCCCTGTGTTTTCAAAACTTTTGACGATTGATCATTATCACTGACTCCATTAACCGTTGTCCGTTAATTGAGGGGCATTTTCGTCATTTCACACCACAGGGACCATTTATGATCTTTTCAGTTAATTTTTAAAAAACATAATAAAAAATAAAATAAATGCAAAGGGTCTCTCTCTCTCTCTCTCTCTCTCTCTCTCTCTCTCTCTCTCTCCTATTACATTCATCACTCCCAACGTGAACCTTTTTTCCCCGCCTACCTGTTCGTTCTCTTTTCTCCATCATCCATTACCGTCGACACCAGTGCAAGAACACCAGCACACACACACACACCGCCAAAGGGAAACACATTCTGAGAATCATCCTCTAGTATGAATCGTTGGAAGAACTTACCCAATGGAGTCACCGGAGAAATCAATGTCGATGAAACTCTTACCCTCCCTTCCGATAAATAGGAAACAGAAGGACGATGACACTATAGGAGTTAGCAGGTGAATGAAACGTCTGGTAATTAGAACTCGATGTTGATGAAAGGTAACTTCTTTGATGGTGGTGTTTCTGAAGAACAAAGACAGAGATGTCCAAGAATGTTGACAAACTGTGGTGGTTCTCGTGAGAAGCAAACAATGAAGTCTTTGGCGCACTGCCACTTCTTCCCGTCTGTCCTCTGGCACCTCCCCGACGTTGCTGAAATCTAGATGCAACACACCCCATCCAACTACTTAAAATAAAAAAATTAACAAGTTTATCCACCTTGAAAAACCCCAAATCGAAGTTTAAATCTCAAAATAAATAAGCAGATTCAAAGGGTTAGTAAAAGCATATTCAAGGTTTTTTTTTTTTTTTTTTTTATTTTTTTAATTTTTTTTTTAATTTTTTTATTATCGGAATAAGGATATTAGAAGGAATCGTAACATTAGCAGTGATGTATTTTTATATCAAAGCTTGGTGTTCCAACTCCACCCATTGTGATGGTTTGAAAGGTCATCCAACTCCAGCACCATAACCTGTAAAGCACCCATCTAACACATTGATATGGAAGCTTTGTGGAACCCATGGTGTTGGGTTTGACCATGGATGGCGATGAGTTAAGGCTTAGTCCTAAGGTAAGACCTTCGTCCGAAAGACCATCAAACCCTATCTGATTGTTGAATTTATGAATGGATTGATGATGGATGCGTATATGAAGAAGATGAATCCAATCGAAGGTATTATGAAGGGAAATAATTGGTAAGGGGGTGTGGGTGTGGAAAGGTATGATCGTGCTTTAAAACGAGATAAATGAATCCGTAGAATATGGAATATGGTCTGTGGAGTGGAATTAATTAAGATGGTCAAGAAAATTATAAATGAACAAGAAAAAGAAAAAGAAAAAGTTATAATTCTTACTATACATAGGTTGACCTTTTAGAGAGAGAGAGAGAGAGAGAGAGAGAGAGAGAGAGAGAGAGAGAGAGAGAGAGAGAGAGAGAGAGAGAGAGAGAGAGAGAGAGAGAGAGAGAGAGAGAGAGACCCTTTGCATATTATTTTATTTTTTATTTTTTTTAAAAATAACTGAAAGGATCATAAATGGTCCCTATGGTGTGAAATGACGAAAATGCCCCTCAATTAACGGACAAAAGTTAACAGAGTTAGCAATAAGGACCAATTGTCAAAAGTTTTGAAAACACAACGACCATCTATGAGGTTTTTAAACCACGAGGATTAAACTTCAGATTTTGAGAAACCACATGGACCATTTATGATGTTTTTTCTTAGTTTTATTTAAAGTAAAATATAAAATAATGATGAGGGATTTAATATTATGTAATGGTAATTAATAAAAAGATAATTATTTTGTAATGATTAGTTTATTTTAGGAAAAAAGTTAAAATAATTATTAAGGTCCTTTAAGAACATAAAATTCTTAAAGATGGTCC
Source organism: Lactuca serriola (assembly GCF_051521515.1). NCBI lineage: Eukaryota > Viridiplantae > Streptophyta > Magnoliopsida > Asterales > Asteraceae > Lactuca > Lactuca serriola. The sequence goes on from NC_136412.1 coordinate 145,142,417, forward strand.
AAATAGCTGGACCATTATGCAACTCCAACAACTAAATAAACTATTCGGTAGATGCAATCATTGTGAAAAAGTTTATGTCGGCTTGAATAACATGCTATAATGACATGTTGTAAGTTTTCGTGTTTTATATCTCGCATAAATACTTTGTTATGCTTGATTAGTTTAGTTTATTTTAGAAGTAGTTTAATAAAATTTATAAATAGTTTAGTTTATTTATGAATCATTTAGTTTACTTATAATTAGTTATTTGCACTACGTTGTTCAATTATTAGTTTCAATTGCAATACTAATTGATATAATAAAGAGATTACGTTGTTCAATTATTAGTTTCAATTGCAATACTAGTTGATATAATAAGGAGATTGGTATCTATAAGAGAGGAAGGAGTCCTGGCGGGTTGGAGGAGGAAAGGAATGGAAGGGACGAAAGCAAGAGAGAAAGAGAGGGGTTTAGCGGTTTAAAAAACCCGTTTGGGAGACAAATCAAAGAGGAAAGTTGAAGAAGATGGGGTCGGCAGTTTTGGGGTTGGACGGGTTTTATACCCTCCGCCTAGGGTTTAGCGGTTTCAGCGGGAGGAGGGAAACGACTCCTTCCTCCCTAATGGTCACAATCAGTTTGATTATTGGAATTTCACGAAAAGTTATGCATCGCAAGGATCCTGCCTCCCAATAGTCTTGACTTATCATATATTTCTTGTTAGTCAAATATATTATTTTGAAACTAATAAGTGATCAATGCAATGGAATTGACTAACTATAAATTAAAACAAACTATTAAATTATTGATAACTAAAGTAATAACTTAGGTTTAGTTTTATTAATAATAATTTTGTTTACTTTAAAATTATTGGGCTTCATGTGAAAAGTAATATGACGATGCAATGGCTACTCAATGGTTACTAAACTGTCTAAACACAAATAGATAATTATTCAAATTGTAAGTTATAACATTCTAAAATAAAAGAGAGATTTTTTAACATATCTCAGGGCACATATAAAAAACATTAATTATAATAAATATTACCATAATTAAATATGAAATACATTAACTAAAAAGATTATCACCATAATTAAATATGAGATACATTAATAATTGGTCCATAACTTAAAAAAATTTAAGTTTGATGCATAAAAAAATAAAACGCATATATTTGAATATTAATTTACTTCGAAAAAAGAATGCATATATTTTTTTTCATTTCTCTTGATATTTTAGATTTTAAATAGAATTAAAAAATTAATTATGTAATAAAATAACATATCATTAATTTAGAAATCTTATGAATTGTATGTAATATTGTACTTTTTTTTAATAATTTTGTGATTTGTAAGTATTTAATTACATATTAATTTGATAATATTAATATATATTGTTGTTGTTTTCGTTAGTTTTTTTCAACCCAATTTAATGAAAAGAAAATCAATCAACCCAACTTGTGCAAAACTCGTTTAGAAACACCAAAAAAGTATGTAAACATATCGATGAGTGATCATGACTTGATTTAGAGTGACAATTATCTACAATTAGATAAAGAACTGGATTTCCAAATTAGTTTTTTAGTTCTAAGACATAATTGAAATAACGACCAATATAAAGATAGAGAAACTAAGACCGATAATAATGTAGTTACATACATATATTTACATATTTGTTTCCAAGTTTAGCAATACCATTAGAAATGATAACATAACCTGTCTAACATCTCAATCAACAGTTAAAAGAATATATATATATATATATATATATATATATATATATATATATATATATATATATATATATATATATATATATTTAGAATTCTATATTTTTCTGTTTGCAATTAATGACGGTAAGAATCTTAGTTTCTCTAACCAGTGAGATTCGGTTGCGGCATTCATCAATTTAAGAATGGAATGGCAACCAAACCTCAACCTCAGCCTTACTATCATTCATCAATTTAGGCACTACAATCGCTCCTCCAGCGAAATAAAGATTATCGTGCAGACCTTCCTCAATTTGTTAAACATTAACATATTACATATATAACACCAAAAGTCAAAACACAATAGTAAAGAATATATTTGAATGGTGTAAGAATTAGTACTCATGCAAAACACCAGCATACACCACCATGGATTCAACCATTTTCAGAATCTGCTACTGGTCTCCACCAACCACAAATATAGTAAAAAGCCAAAACTTTAGTGTTGGATTCTGAGCATTTTAACAAACAGTTGGTGGGCATACGGAAAAAAAACAACTTTAGTAAAGACTTTAACACAAACGAAGATGATTGATAGAGTCTTAAGTTGGTATCAATCATAAAAATTTCTAGAGCTTAATCAAAATTGGTTATACTTTATAAATCATTAAAATGATTCTCTTACAAATAGACTTAAAAATTTGTTCATCAATTCTTTCTACCCAACCAAGATAATTCATTTCAATTTGTAAGTGTAAAAATCATATGACACTTTAAAAAATATTTTTTTTTGGGATAAGAGATGGTATTAATACCTGGTTCTTGAAAATAGCTTCATATTTAAGCATTTTTTTTTCTTTAATGCATCCTTGTCATCTGAAATGGTCATTGTAATGAGCCTGTTGGGGATGATCATATTGTGGAGCTACTGGAGCATGACTGTTAATATTGCTAGTTTCTGCAAATAAAAGAATAGAAATTATAAGTTTTTTTAACATAACATATATATCTTGTTGAAAAGGGTTAAAATGGAACTTACATTAGCATTTGTGTAATGTATAATCAATTGAAACTCTCCATCATGCCTACGTGACAAAAACAATTAGTTAGAAATTTGAGTACACATCAGTAAATTAAATCCTCATAACAAATATCCCTTCCTATTTATTGCTTTCTCATTGGTAATTCGAGGTATAATCAAGTAGAACTTAGTTTTTAATAATGACTTGTTGTATGTTGCATGGACCTACATACCAAATCACATATTAGGCATAAGGAAATCAATCTGTGTTAAGCCCTTTTCACTATTAGAAATTAAAAAATTTAGTCAAGGAGCCATCTACATTGAGTTAATACCTATTCTCTAACTTTTAAATTACCTAAAATGTATTTGATTTAGCATAAGAATATATATGGATTACCCAGTCATGTGACGCATCAAGAAAATGGTCGACTCCAACAGTTCTATTCCAGAAGTAGTGACCTTCAAAAACCAAAGCAGAAAGTTAATAAATTCGATTTCAGAAAATCAAACCTTAAATCCACAATCTTTTTCAATTCAATTAGTCTCCCTTGAATGCCTTTTCTCCTGAACAAAATTATGTAAAAATAGTGGCAATTAAAATTGCCATAGAATTCTGAGTTGCAATTCAGAGCCGTAGTTTTCAAAATCAAGTGCACAAAACAATCAAATGTACAACAACAACAATATAAGAAACATTTTACTGGGTGTGGGTGTCCAAGGAAAATGGCAAGTAAAGAGCTTTGATGAGCAAATCATACCCTAGAGAAATGTTGAAACGGAGAATCGTGCATAATCGATTTTCCGATGAGAAGATTCCAGCATCAGACAAAAAAGTAAAAAAAAAAGGCGACCTATTCTTATGCATAAATATTAGGGCTTAAAAAACCCAACCGAAGGTGTGAAAAAAAGAGGAATGAAGCATTCAGATGTAACCTATTCATCATTAATGGAATGAAGTTTGTGGTAGTGATGAATACCATCCAAAACCCTAAACCCTTTTTGGAATGAAGCGGCTGACCATAAACCTTTTTTGCAATGAAGCGGCCGATTTCTATAAAAAGAGAAGGTGGAATGAGCGGATTGCCATGAAATTTCTGATCAACAATTCAAACATCCAAAAACTTCCATATTTTATTGGATTGGATATGAATGAATTTGAAATTATGATTTATGCATATTATTTTCAATTATTATTTGGAAATCTTTCATGTATATTTCCGTTTCTTGAATGTATTGGATTTGATTTGATCGGTGCAGAATTTTTCGTAGAACAAATCGATAATGTAGATGAAGAAAAGAAGCGTGAAAACACAATTTAGGGGCTGGGAGAGTGACATTTGGCCATATTCTACTTATTTATTAGGATAGAGATATTCCATATATATTTTTATTAAACATTAGTGGAACCTAATTTCTAAAAATTATATTTTTCTTTCTTATATTTTCAAAATATCAAATTTACCTAAATCTTTTTTATTAACATTTGTTGATATTCTACACTTATTTTAAACCCTTATTGTTTTTAATCAATCGATTATTATTTAAGTTAAAATATTATTTATACTTTCTATAACTTTTTAAAATATCATATTTACCCAAATTACAAAAATTATGTTTAAGTGTAATCAACTTCTCTGAAAATATGGCTGCTATCATCCTAATTCTTTTAGCCGGATAAGTTGACGACTCAATGTGTCATTGTTAAAGCCTCCATATCCGTAGCTCACTATCCGAGACTACTAATGCATTATATACTTGTATATTATACAAAACACTTGTACATCTTCACAAACTAGAAGATCCAATCTTGTTAGAGTGATAATATTAATGTTTTTAATCAAAATTGATGATGATAAAAATCATATACGTTTAAAAGATTTAGTAAGATCGGAGAAAAAGTGTGTGCAGAAATCAAAGTAGATTTTAGAATAATTTGTCTGGGCTTTAATGTTGTCAACATTTTAAAGCCAAACTAATTGAAGAAATTAAAAAAATGGTGGAACTCTTAAATGTTAGTTCTTTCTGTTTAACTCAATTTACAATTTTTTATCCAAAAGAATCACATTTGTGTGGTAGCCTAACAAAAGTGGATAGGCTATCTCACAAATAATAGAAGTAGTAACTATTAAGCATAAACCTTATCAAGGGAAAGACTTTAAATAACACGAAGTTTAATATCATCACCAAAAATAGCAACTAAGTCTTGTTATTTTCCAAATGTTTCTGAAAATCTCCCACCATATATACTCTAATTATCACATCCTTTTATACCAAAAATTCCATTGTATTTTAACTCCCTAGAATATATTTTATAGAACATGATTATCACTAGGGCAAAATGGACAAGTTGTCCAGAATTCAACAACCCGAAAAGAATAGGAACACCATCATGAAGGCAATAGCAAAATTCTCCAACTTTTAGCATCCCACCTTTTGCCCAATGCAACATCTCTAGGAGTGATAAATGAAGGATATAAATGGATTATCACCGATAAGACCATGAACTTTTTGAATTTAATGGATGATGAAGTCCTTGAATCCATGCAAGGGGCAACAGGTTTTAAATGATATGATCCACACTTATACATCTGTTATTAAGAATGGGAAACTTTCTTAACAAGTCCTGGAAATAATAAATGTCATAGATAAATGAGAAAAGAGGATTGCTTAAAACCAAAACCAAGGGATAATAATAGCTATGATAGTATGATGCAATCAACTATTCATGTAAACTAAACCCATTGGAAGTGATGCAATCAACAACTCATCTTCAATATTAAGATCATAATTCATCAAAAGTGCACACATAAATTCATTGCATTCACATACTAAAACTGATCAAAAGCTCATACAGTGATATATACACTACAAGAAACATAGGTTTTAGAGATGGACGAGTCCGCCGCTAATCCATCGCTAAAGAGCGTTTGCGACGGATCAGCGACGGATTTACTCTATAGCCAATTTAAGTGTGGCTAATGAGTCAGCGAGGGGTTTAGCGACAGATCAATTTTTTCTTGCGACGGGCATAGCGACGGAATGTCCATCGCAAATTGGTCACTTAATATTGTTATTTGGGACACCAGTGACAAAACGTAATACAATATTCCGTCGCTAATCCCTTGCAAAGTTCTATTTTCTTGTCGCTAATCCATCACAAACATAAGATGTGAATTTTTTTCTTTCTGTAGCTGATCTCTCGCAAATTTAGGATGTGATTTTTTTTTTCTTTCCCTAGCTAATCCCTCGTAGATATAATATCAGATTTTATTTTGGTTATTAATGTAAAACAAAAATAACAAAAACATCAAATAATTATAAAATCTCAAATCAAACATTAACATTTAAATACAAAACACATCAAACATCCGATAATTATACGGTCCAAACATTAACATTAAAACACAAAAAGCATCTGTCAAAGTTTAACAATGATTAATATTTGATTTCAAATTATAAGGTACTATAATTCTTAATTTCATCTCATATTTTGCATTTCCACATACATCTTCTCCATCTATTGATATCTTGCTTTCAAAAGAAGGATTAGAATGGAACTGGATTCTGATTCCAGTTTAGTCCCATGGAAATAGGACCATGTGCTACTTACTTTGATGTCTTGTCGCTTTTTTCTGGATCAGGGATCTTTGTTGGAAGCAAAGCTTTTATGTTGATGAAAATGAGATTGGTGTTTTCCGATTGGTCTTCAGATTTGATTCTTTGAACATTTTTGTTGAATATTACAGAGCATCTACCATACCAAAATTAACAACACATTTAGCATTTATAAAAAAAAGGATGCAATATTTTTAATTAGGAAGGAAATTACAAAACTAACCTTCGTGGTCTCTAGGAATTGCCATGTGCCCTTCTCTAATTGCATACAACTGCCTTTATCAGCACAATTTTATACCACCGGAAACTCTGAAAGTTGATTCCTCACAAATAGGAAAAAAATGCACACATTATTTAAAGTTTATATCCATCAATCATTTCGAGGAGTTGGAAATACATTAAACCTCATGAACAGTATAAGTGAAAAATAACTCATTTTTATTCAAATTATCTTCTTTCATTTCAAAAGTCAACTGTTGACTTAAGTAGGAAGTGGTTGTCTTGCATCAGAATCCACACAATGACAGCCTGAAAAAAAAAATTAAAAACAAGTATTATAGATTCTATATATAAGTACTCAAAATTATTTATTAAAAAAAGCAAGCATCTTCACCTCCTTGTTAGCACCTACTGTCATATTAGTGAAATTCGAGTCTCTTGACCTGTCATAGATTATTCATAAGTTCTCAAAACTCAGTATATATTGATTAAATACTTTATAGAATTAAATATAATTTTAAAATATTGCTAACTTAATAGTAGTACCTGTTGTTGCTTTTAATAGGTTCCAATTCCAACACTCTGTTTTCTTCTTCCTTAACTTTTGAAAGAGAGGAAAAGAACTGGATATAGAAAAAGGAGCAAAAGTTGGTAGAATGTTTATGAAAGAAATGAAATCTATCAAAGGAATTGGAATCTCCAATTCAAACTCCATCGGAATCCACAAACCATTTACCTGGTGCATTGAAATGAAAATAATAGAAATTCCTAGCATGGAATTTATAGTCAAAGTATGACCAAACAAAACAGCAGATGTAAAGCCTGTGAAGATTGTTACAACAATTGATGAATATTTTTTTAAAATGGTATCTGCATTACACAAACAAATAGTATTATCACTAAAAATAAATAAGTTATATTTTGGGTTTTTGTACAAGAAATATAATTTACTTATTTTACCTGCATATTTGAAGAAAGATGACGATAAAACTCCTTGCCCTGCATTGTTTATTATCAAAAGCATGGTAGCTTTTGAATGTCCATGAAAAATATCAAAGCTTTCAGGTCCTAAAAAAATAAAAAAAATAGAACAATAATTAATTGTTTTGCATTCTTTTGTTGTTCAAAAATAGGACAGAATTTTTGGTTAGTAGATTACATGTAAATAGAGTTATCGACTAGTCAACTCAACCATTTTTTTACATGTAAATGGAGTTCTCTTTTAGTTCAAAATATAGGAAGGATTTGATAGTGTTCCACAAAAGCCTAAACTCTGACCATAAACTGATTCTGTATATGAAGTTCTCTCAAATCTACATATGCATAGACCAATTCACTATATGAAAAAATGAAAGTGAAATAAAATTTAAAAAAAAAACATAAAGTAGTGTAAAGAAGCAGAATGAAAGTGTCTTAGTGTCTTACAAGTTACAACTGATTGTTTATGCTGATTCACTGGAGAGATCACATACCCTCCAAAGTTATAATTACCACCAATGTTTCTGTAGATGTAATAATCCATCATAACTTACGTTTAATACAAGCTGTCATAGATCACATACATCAACGTTTTAAATCACACTACCCTTCTGAAAATAGAAGTCCCATCTGCAAGAATAAAAGAACTGACACTTTAAAGTGCTTAAATAATTACAATTTAGAAAAGAAAAAGTAAACTTCCAACTTTCCAGAATTAGTTGCAATACTATGTGATGCTGCAGCTTTGTAGAATTTCCATATTATTTCCAATATTTGGAGACTAATTAATAGCAGCACTAACCTAAAAAAAAGTAAGCCTTTTTGAGGGATAATTTCTTTAATGTTTTAAAGAAACAAACAAGTGTTGTTAATAAATAACCCGACAAAAAGATTATTGTTGATAGTTGTGTTTCATTATACTTCCAACAATGACTAAAACATCTAACTTCAAGACCTTGCATGCAGCCATGGGAAAATTTACTTGCTCTATGGTTCTTATTTGGTCCTTTGTTCGTCCCAATAGATCATAACCACCTTCAAAGGATTAAGATAGTCATAAATGAAATTACTTGAAGAAACTAGAAAGAAAGAACAACAAAATTATATTTCTCATTAAGTACCTTGATTTTTGTAGGTTTTTGCCTCAAAACAGGATGTAGAGATTCTCTCAGTGCTTTTGTTGAAGCTCTAGTTCTAGAAGATTGTGCTTGAGCCAAAGCTTCTCTTAAAGAACATGGTTGGGAGTTCACTCTTTGCCACAAATATCCATTTTCAGATGCACCTTATGGCTGCATTTCATGTGATGAATTTAGAAATACAATAAATAGGTGTCATTATGACTGAATATCACTAGAAGGAAGAGATTATAACAAAATATACCCTCATTCCTTGACGAGATGCCTCAGATAGATACTACTGATTAATGGCAGGTGAAAGTGGAGACGATTAACATATATATAGCTTTATCTAAAATGGTTTCTTAAAATACATAAACTATTTGATACCTTTCCTTGAATGCATTTCCTCCCACTATCACTACATGAATGCTTGAGTCCACAATTACACTTTTAATTGGATCCTGAAACAAGGAACAAAACTTCTACTGGTCACATTAGGTATTATTCAAATAGTGAGATACTCAAATGATAATTGCTCTCTATTGACTATTGGATATTAACTCTTTAAATACCACAAAACATGAACAAAGCTCTAACTCAATAGCTATATCCTTGACCTAAAAGTCAAACATGGATCCTACAAAGATAATTTCAGATAATGATCCCAAACATTATGGAAATCATGACTGATGTCATTTTGAAATTGAGTACTTTGTCAAATGCATACACCCAATACTGAATTCGTGTCAGTTCAAATCTAGAAAAGAATACATATGCTAATTTAAGTAGTCAATAATATTCCGATCATCAAGAAGTAAAAATTAAAGTTAAGATGATAATCAATATGAAAATTCTCATTGACTAAAGATTAAAAAAATCATAAAAATTCATCCAAAGACCAAGGGTTTTAAACTGTAATAGCAAAAACAAAATGTATATAAACAACGAGAAAACCCTAGGAAAACCAAAATTATGAATTAAGGAAGGTAGAGCTTAGAAAGAGAGTCGTGATTTGAGCTAAAACTCAAATAGAAGTAAGAGTGCTACAAGGAAATTGGAACTTACACACTACTAGAAAACAGAATTGGAAGTTGATGAAGACTCCTTTAGATTTGGTCTACTTTATAAGAGAGGACGAACCAACAGTTCAAACGACGTTGGCAGGGAAATGACGAGTCAACGAGGTAGGCCAACAGACTGAGATGAAAGCCGACGAGAATGTGATTTCTAAGGTTTTTTAATACTCTTCATGTATGCTTCATAGTGGGGCGATGCAGGTGGACGGTGATGGAGGTGATTTTCCGGCAGAGGAGGGATTTGAGTCGAGAAAGGTTAGATTAGGATTTTGGGAGGAAATCATTTAGGGCTTTGGCAAGAAATCAGAAAGAATGAAAATAAAATAGGGGAATGGAAAAGAAAGCGGGGGATGAAAATAAAACGAGGGAAGGAAAAATGAAGGAAAAGCGGGGGAAAAAAATGGAGACGTCGATTTCTGCGAGCGAATGGCGAGGGCCAAGAAAAAAAGACATGCAATTTTTTGTATTCCCTCGTTCTTCCATCGCTAAGAGCTTTTAATTTGCGACAAATTAGTGGGGGGATATTTTTTGTAGTAAATTCTTACAAATCCATTGTTGGTCTCTAAAAATTCTATAATTATTTTTGTTGAAATATTTGTGCGTTCCCTTGCTGTTTCCTCGCTAAGCCGTCATTGATTAGCTAAAGACAAAATCCGTTGTTGATTCCGTGGCTAAAGGTCATATTTCTAGTAGTGATAAAAAGCCCTAAAATATGAGATGTTAACATGAGAATTACTTGCTTATAGACGATTGCAAGAAGAAAGACGACGAGGTTAGAACCAGAATTCCACGTCTCTTTTTTTTAGAAGATAGAGGCAATATGGTCCATTTAGTTTTCATTTCGATTTTAATGAGTTTAAAATATAAAAAATAATTATTAAATATATTTTTTGGATAAATTTGATATTTTGAAAACTTAAAAACAGTAAATATGATTTAGGTTGGACATTTAACAAAACATTTATGAAAATTTTCCTAGCAATAATGATTAATAATTTGTAAGGGTATCCAATTTTTTACAATTATATATATTTAGTTACTAAACTTTTTTAACATGATTTGCCATTGAATTTATTCTAATTGTTCAAAAAATATCAATATGACTGGCAAACCCACTATACCCAATCATATTGGTATATTTTGAACATTTTGAACTAGTTGAATAGTAGACCGTATACAAAAAAAAAATAGTGACTAAATATGTACAAACATAATAGTTGATTACCTTTTGAAGTCATTATCGGTTATTTTAGCAAAACCGATTACTTCCCATTGAGTTGACTGATCAACTTATGTTAAACTTTTTTTTAATAAATTTATAGATAAATAGTGTATTAGATTCGATTATATAAACTATAAAGTTAAATTACTAATATATGTATAGAATCAAAATAATTTTGAAAACTGTAAGCATTTGAATACATTTTAAACCATTTTCTAGCCATTTAACGTATTTACTTCATTAAGTATATTCCTCTCTTAACTAATTGTTTATATATTTTATTCATACGATGGATATTTAATAAATTACAAAACAAATTAATCCCCTATACTAATATAAGCAAAGTCAAAGTTGTTGACGCCGTTAACAAAACAGTACTTAATTATTCAACAATGGTTGGTAGATTATTGGTGCACGTTAACCGATTAATAATAAAAGATATATATATGCAATCTGTGAGATCAGATATCTTACCTCATCCACACAAAAGGTATCTCGTCCCAAATTCAGTAGCTATATGACTATCTCCTTCCAAATGCTACGCTTGTAATTTCTTTCAACACTTTATCTGAATTATCAAATAACTATTTTCTCAACAAACAATGGAAGCCTTCCTGAAAGAGATTCAACATCTTAAAATCCAACTAGAAGATATAAAGTCAGCCACAAACAAATTTGATAACAACAAAATCATCGGAAGAGGCGGATTTGGGAAGGTGTACAAAGGAGTAATTTCTCATTCTAAGGGGCAAAGCATGGTTGCTTTTAAGCGTCTAGATAGTAGCTATGGGCAAGGACATCCTGAGTTCTTGAAAGAAATTCTAATGCTTTCCCGTTGCACACATGAAAATGTCATTTCTCTCATGGGATTTTGCAATGAAGATGATGAAAAGATCATTGTGTATGAGTATGCATCTCATGGAAGCCTCGATCATCATTTAAGTAACACTGATCTCACATGGATGCAACGTCTCAAGATATGCATTGCAGCCGCGAAGGGGTTGTGCTACCTTCATGATCCCAATGGATCAGAACAAAGAGTTATACACCGTGATATTAAAAGTTCCAACATTCTACTTGATGAAAATTGGAATGCTAAAGTTTCTGACATGGGACTATCGAAAATAGGACCCGCTAATCAGTCGCACAGTTTTCTTCCCACCAATGTTGTGGGTACCTTTGGGTATATAGATCCGTTGTATATGGAGACATACTCCCTCACCAAAGAGTCGGATGTATACTCTTTTGGTTTGGTCTTATTTGAAGTATTGTGTGGGAGACTGTGCATTGAACATAAAAATGGTCATTTTCATAGCTTAGTGCCAATGTGGAAAAAAAGATATGAAGAGACGAAATTAGATGAGATTATCTTTGAAGAGGTGAAACAACATATGGATCCGAGGTCATTGAAACCATTTTCAGACATTGCTTATCAATGTTTGCGTATCTCTCGTGAAGAAAGACCAAAGATGTCTCGTGTTGTTGAAAAACTTGAAATAGCGCTTGAGTTTCAAGAGATCTCTGAAGAGGTGGAGCTACCAATTGACTATGAAGAGATGAGTAAGGCTGCAGTTCCTCCTCTGGTCTACAGATCCAAAGAAGAACTAATGATGCTTCTCTACAAAGGTATCATGGTTAACGAGGGCAAAACGGTAATTACATATATCTATAACTATAGAATATCGCTTTAGATTTAATTTATTTATATTATAAATGGTAACTTGTGATTATGAAAAGTTAATCTAAGCAGATGATTATAAGTTTATAACTAAATAATTGCGAAGTATACATTGCAATGTAGATCTATTTAATAAGTAATAACACTCATGTTCGAGATTTCACTTTACCTTAAAATGCTAACACAATATATGCAATATAACTTGAAAACTGAGAAAAACTTGGCGCTACAAATCTCTACTCTTATAAATATTGCACTTGTATACTAACTTGAGCTTTTTAATGTTCAGTGGTTTTCATTAAATAAGAATGGAGAACATTGTGAAATGATATCCGCAGCAGAATGTTTAATTCCTTTGTACTGTATCCCTCGACAGAAAAATACTTTTCCGCCGAAGAAATCAAGGTTACTTATATCCTCGTTGATGTTTCTAGGTTGTTTAGACTATTTCATGAATATATATAATAATGTATTCTTTGATGCTTTTTGATACAGACTTATAGTGAACGACAATATACCATTATGTTGGAAATTCAAAACACATGTGAGAACACAGTTTTTGTCACCACATATCATGTACACAATTCATCTTGTGTTCAATTTGGAGTACAGAAGTAGCGATTATTTAGGCCTTGGTTACATATTGGCTGGGGAGACAAAATCTTCGACTTCATACTTTGCAGATAAGAGAGAAGATGGATTGTTGATGGCTGAATTGTATCACTTTACTAGCGATAAGAGAAATGTTGATCTTGAAATTACATTTGAATGCCAAAATCCATTGATAGTAGAAGGCATCGAGTTTCAACCCATGGAGAGAGTAAGCCGAAAAATGCCAATTTATTGATTTGGATCATTTTGTTTATGTTTTTAGTTCTTCAAACATTGTTAGAAGATAAATCAGTAGCAAATACATTTCAAAGAAAGAGAATATGAGTCCTTTTTATGTAATTGTTCAAAGTCTAATGTCAGTTTCCTAGGTTGAAAAGCATGAAGTGTTAGAGGATAAGGAGGTGGATTTGCAAACCATATCACATTCAGAAACATATTGGGAACAAAAATTGCCAAATGATTGGGAAGAGATGATCAAGTGGTCAAAAGATAGTCTGCAATGGACCACAAAGAAGGAACTCTACTCTATTCTTTGCAAAGGATTCCTAATCAATAATGGGGAAGAGGTATATTTGATTTAAATGATTTTTCTTATGAGTTTTGAGACATTCTTAATCATTTAATTCTCATATGTTGTGAAGCCTATGAACATCATTTCAAAGGAAAAAACTCTAGAATTCTCGAACAGTTACTTACACATTTATTGATTTACAGTGGTTTTCTCTTGCAAAATATGGGAAGAAATGTCATATGCTATCAGCAAGAATAATGGCTTTGCGAAAATCAGAATGGAAATGGCGTTCTTTACCTGAATCAAGGTTCTTTCTTTATCTCTTGTTAACAAGGGTATCATTGGGTTTCCCTATTTTAAGAAAATTTCTATTAAAGGCAACAATTTATTTTTGCAGATTTGAAGAAGTTGCTTTTGATCCTCATGGCAGCTTTCGGATAAAATGTAGCTCTAATATCCTTTCGCCTGAAACAACATATGCAAGTTACCTTTTCTACAAATTACAAGAAAACTATTATGGATTTGAGTCACCTTTAAAAGTGATTGATGGTGTGAAAGTGAGTGATGGTGTTTTCTTTCAACCTTTTGAAAGACAAAATCATAGTGAGGAGGATCTATCATGGTATATCTATTTACATAGTCCTCAAACCCCAATTATTAGACGAAAGGTTTATCAAGATAACCATGACCTTGTGAATAGACCCAAGAAGAAACGGATTCCACAACAAAGGAATGGCGGTTGGATGGAAGTAAACGTATGGGAATTTCAAACTGGTACTACAACTGAAAGTATATCCAAGAATCTTAGATTAATGACCATTTCTGATGCTACTAGGTCACTTAAAGGGCTTATTGTGCAAGGCATTGAGTTTAGACCCATATAGATTCACTTTATGCTGTGATCTGAGATGTCTCCATGATTTATTCTTTTATCATTATTTCAAATTATGAGTTATCTCTTATTATTATTATTATTATTATTATTATTATTATTATTTAAGATTAGTATTTCCTTATTAGTTAATTTTTTTTAATGTTTTTAATTTTGGTAAGTAGGGTTCTGTCACAACATTATAAGTATGACCTTAGGGTCCTATATGATTGTTAGATAATGGATTGATTCATTCTCAAAAGACAATTACATAAAAATGTATAGAGAATACTTAAAGCATAATGACTAAACCCTAAAGGGCTTGGTCCTAAACCCTAATCACTAACACCCCCCATAGTTTGATCGGGTGGAGACAATTAAACCGGAAAAATAAACAAAAGAAGAAAGCATAAAAACAAGATGAAGATAGTATTTTTGGCGATGGTAGAGCTCTAATAATGGTGGGTAACATCGACTGCTCGTCGGAAAAGAAGAATGACGAAGCGGCAACGATAGGTGATTCCGTTGTAGATAAAGAGAAGACTAGCAGTAGCAACGATGATCATGCAACTAGCGGCAGAGGAGTCTAGAGAAAGGCAACAAGAAAGAAAGAGGGCTCGAGCTGCGGCAAACGGAGCCAACTCTGGCGAGATCGACAACTGCAATGTTGATAGAGAAAGAAACGAATACATCAGAGGCTGTCCAGCGGATAAGGTGTCATCGGCCGGAGGCAACAGTAACATAGTAACATCAGGAGGGGATGAATCGGAAAAGAGATCTGAAGAAGTGGCCAACCGAGGAGGAGGCAGAAGGCTCAGAGGCAGGGTCATCTGAGGATGAGGTAGAAGTAGACGAGGCAGTGGAAGAAACCGATGAAAGAGCTCTAGTTTGGTGCCAGTGGCTGTTTTATTATTTAGGGGTAACAACCAAAAACAATGATTTTTTTTTTCTCATTTTTAAATAAGAAATACAGTCATTATATTGTTCCAAAACCAATTACATAATAACAATGTTAAATCATAAGAGTAATAATATCAATAATTGCGGAAAATGGTGAGGAGAGAATGTTGTGCCATCACGTCGGGCCCTTCCCTTTAGAACCGGAAGTACCTGAAAACATAAATACAATCTGTAAGCAAAAGCTTAGTGAGTTTCCCCAAAAAACCACATACCAATCATAAATAAGATAGTGCTATGGGCCAAACCATAATCTTACAAGCAATTTCCTGTCGAGGGCCAAATCCCGGTTTTACAGACAGTTGCCAGGGTCAGATCCCGATCTTTCATACAATTGCAAGTGGCCAGATCCTGGTCTTTCATATAGTTGCTAGGGGTCAAATCCTAGTCTTTCATACAATTTCCAGGGGGTAAATCCTGGTCTTTCCTACACATATATCAAATATAGCTAACAACCTATATCACAAATAATGGCCTGACCTTGGTGCCTTCGACCCATTGATATATTGAGAAAACTCACCTCATAGGCAGATAGAAAGCTGAACTAACAGGCTGCTCACCTTTGCAATTAATAACCACTAAAACTCATACTACCTTTCAAAATACCAAAAATACCCCTAGGTCAAACCTTAGAAAAAACTAGGTCAAAGTCAACCGAGTCAATCAGGTTGACTAAGTCAATACGTGGGGAGTGCTCCTTGTGTATGTGGGGCATACCTTGCAATTGACTGAAGGACGGGGCACTGACCTCTTATGCTCAGCGTACCCTTCGGTACGCCCTACGTACGAGGCTACTTGCCAACTTCTTAGCCAAATGCTTAATCCCTTAAGTACTCACATCCAAAATTCAGATCCAAGTAACATAAGATGTCCTAAGCCATGAAGTTTCCAACTTTATGGCCTAACATGGCTATTAAGTCATTAAAACCAAAAACCCTAACCTCTTAACCCATTAAGACCATCTAACACTTGCATGGGGGGGGGGGGGGAGGGGGAACTAGTGACCAAGAACTCACCTTTATGACTTAGCACCCCTAAAACTTCTAAAAGGACATCTCAAACACCTTGGAGTACCTTCTACTCACAAAGGCTAAGTTTAGGACCAAAAAGGAAACAACTTGATCAAAACTAGATCCAAGAGATTCAATCATCAAGTTTGAAACTTTTTACCTCCACAAGGTAGACAAGGGGACTATATGTTGGATCCAAAGCATTGAGTGCAACACCACCACTTCAATGTTATTTCTTCTACTCCAAGAGCTCCAAAAAATTCACAAAAATGGCCCCAACAAGGTTCACAAGCACAAACACACTTAGGGTTTTCAAGATAAGAAGAGAGGCTAAGGTATAAAGGTGCTTGAGGCCATAACAAAGATTAAATAGGATCCAAACCGTAAAACTTAGGGTTTTGCATTCTGACTGCATATGCCATGCGTACCTACGTACACTCAATGTACTAATGCACTCGAGAGTACGCCTTGTATACAAGGGTGTACGCCCCGTGTACTCTAAAGTTCTATAAAATTACAAAATTGCCATCAAGGACTAAACTTGCAAAATAAACACAAATCAAGGGTTAAAATGGATACATGAAATCTAGGTGTTGCAACTTTCTTCCACTTGAACTAGATTTTGTCCTCGAAGTGTGCTACTGCAAATAAATCTGGTTAGTGCTCTCGCATTTCCGCCTCTGGCTCCCACGTCCATTCGGAACACTTCCGATGCTTCCACTGTACCTTGACCAATGGTACTTCCTTGTTGCGTAGAGCTTCATCTTTCGATCTAAAATTGCCATCGGTTTCTTCAAATAGTTCAGGTGCTCGTCGACCTAAATATCATCCAACGATATCATTACCGAATCATCGGCTACACACTTCCGTAGCTGAGATACATGGAAAGTGTTATGGATCTAACTGAGCTCATCAGGAAGATCCATCTAGTATGCAACCCTGCCCACACAGGCAGTAATCCTGAAAGGAATAATAAACCTGGGGCCTAACTTGCCCTGCTTCTGAAACCAGATGAGATCTTATCAAGGTGACACCTCCAGCAACACCAAATCTCCCACCTGAAACTCGTCACACCCCAAAACCGAGAACGACGGAAACGTTCTGGGGCGGAGGACATCATGTAAAGTATCACAACACAGTATAATAGTAAACAAGTAAACAACATCATCCATTGCATTAAGTATATAATTTTAATACAAGTGTACTGTAGTATATAAGACACCAAAACAATGAATCAAAATATAAGATGAGTCTTGTATGTGCTCCATCTTCTCAAAAGCTGGCATCGGTACCTGTCTACTGATGACCTGAGAATACAAGTTATTTTGAAAGAGTTTATCAACATTAAAGCTAGT
Organism: Lactuca serriola; assembly: GCF_051521515.1. Taxonomy (NCBI): domain Eukaryota; kingdom Viridiplantae; phylum Streptophyta; class Magnoliopsida; order Asterales; family Asteraceae; genus Lactuca; species Lactuca serriola. The sequence continues at coordinate 145,160,347 of NC_136412.1, forward strand.
GAGTTCATAAGTAATTAGTGTCTATGTTTGTATCAAATTGTTTGAAACGTTGCTTGAAGTACGAGTTTGTAAACGTTTGTAGTAAAAGTATATGAATGTTTGTAAGTGTTTGTAAAAGTTTGTAACTCCTAGAAAATCCTACATTTTCTACTAAAAGTAGCCTTCTACCAAGGCACAACTGTTTTGTCTGTTTGTTTCTTGTAAAAGTGCGTAATTTCCCAAGTGTAACTATCATTATCAAATATAGTTTGTACATTAATGTTTAAGTGAAATAATCACCAAATAAATGTAAAGGGTAAATTAATGTAGTACTGTAGTGTTGTATTATAGGAACTGCTGCTGTACTAACTACCTTAAACCAGATTTATATCAAGGTATTATGTGATTAATTGTACCATACTATCGACGGAAAACACGACAATGTAAGTCGTTAAAAGGTATGACGTTTGACACCCGCTGACCTGCAAGTTCGGCTCTAGGTAGCAGCAAGGTGTAGGATAGTCAATCCAGTATAGATCTATACGCAAACTCACGCTCTCTCTACAGGAGATTCTAGCTACAACTCGGGCCATGACAATAAAGGCATGCTCCGATACAATGGATCACATTTATGTTATCGTATACTTGTATATGTAATGTATTGTTACTCTTCATAGTATCATTGTATATGTTCTCATCATAGTATAGTTGTATATGTTCTCATCATAGTATAGTTGTATATGTTCTCATCATAGTATAGTTGTAAATGTTCTCATAGTAATAAGTAATGACTCATGAATGAACTGACTCTTTTATGCTTCATTGAACTAGAAGTAGTAAGTAGTATATCTCTAAACTATACCTATTATAGCTTTATTAGTAAACTTGTTGAATGATTGAATGTATTGAACCGAGATAAAAGTCTTTATATCTATACATATATACATAATATATAAGTAAGGGTTCAACGACACTCGGACAAACAACTGGGTACTTTAAGACCACAACCAAACAAGGACAGGAAGTAAAGTGGGTTATCTCTCCTAAGTCCTTCAAACCTTATTCATATAACTATATATGTAGTAGACATGGTTTTAACAATATATAAGTTTGAAAACTGTAAAAGAAAGGTTTAGTATAAAATTGAATTTGATAAAGAGTTTGACATGTAAAATAGTTTGATAACAGTTTGAAGTCATTTTCTTGGTAAAACAGTTAAAAGCATGAAAAATCCATTTGTATGTTGGTTATTAATCACATGTGATTGATCTAATAACTAGCATGGTTCAACTTGTATTCCCCCATAAAGCATTTAAAACATTTAAAAGCATTTCAAACGTTAATTAAGGGGGTATGAACTCACCTGTAGTGAGTGGTTTGGATGAACTGATGAAATACGATTGTTAGGTGTCAAGTGAAGACTTGTACACACTCAATGATCCTAGTTTACATATGATAGTACATATATGTATCCAATTAGTCTTTTAAACAACTAATTAACAAATTTAAGACATCCTAGGATATGTAAAACACCTTTTATAAGTGCTATAAGTCATAAGGATTACATCTAAGTGTTGTAGGACATTGCTATTGAGTTTAGGGTTCAAGGAAAACTCCTTATTGGAGTTTATGGTTTTATGACCATCACTCAATGAGTTTACGGTCGTAATCTCATGTTTCATTAACCATTTGTTGTTTTTGAAGCTTTACAAGTCCTTAGAAGTATTTCCACTTGAAGTATAAGTCTATGGAAGAGATTAGGGCACCATTTCACTCCTAAATGGAGTTTACGGTCCTTTGACCATTTTCCTTTGGGTTTATTACCGTAAACCCATATGGTTTATGGTCTTTTGATGGTTTCAAGACCTTAACTCATCAAGGAAGGAATCTATGCAAGTTTCCAAGGCTTAGGAGGGACTAGGGCACACTTTGGCACCACTTTTTAGGGTTTACGGTCCAAGAAAATCTTGGACCGTAAACACCTTGATCTTGGTGTTTCTTGGGTGATTTCTTGATATATGGAAGTGTAACAAGCCTTAAGATACTCTAGGATAGAAGTACTTACAAGATAGAGGCTTGAAAAGGTGCTAAAAGTCCAAGAACACTAGTGTATGTTCTTGGTGTTCTTGGTGAAACTTGAAGATTTAACCTTTTGGAATGATTTCACGGATGGAAGTGTGTTAGATCACTAAATTAAGTAATATATCAACTTAATAGGGCTAGAAACACTTACAAGTTGAAGATCTTGAAGAATTGTTGGATGATACTTGAGAGAGTTTTGAGATTTGGATCTTGGTTTTGTGAAAAATGGCAAATAATGACTAAGTGTCATATATATACCCCCACATTAGGGTTTACGGCCGTAAAAACCTTTGTTTAGGCCATAAACTCCAAAGTCTTGGAGTTTTGGAATAATATTGTTGCACAATAAACCCTAGGGCATCCTCTCTCCTGATATTTCACGAAGTACTAAACTTAAAACCCTCAAACCTAATCCAAAAAACTTGAAAGTTAGCAGGAACGGTTCTAACTTCTATTGAATTGAATGGTTGTACAGAATAGAAATTTCGGGTTGTCACAAAACTCAATGACATCTGTCATCATAACACTTCTGTCGACTCTGCGCGACCTATAACCTATTGCGCACCTGCTGAATCAACTTTGTGGTCACAAGCACCACCTCAATGCTTCCTATGTCCCGATGACCAACCTCGCCCGAATAAACCGGGGTCCTACACCTCCTCCCATATAACATCTCAAATTATGGTCCGTCAATACTAGCATGATAACTGTTGTAGTAGGAGAACTCGACCAATGGTAGGTAAGTATCCCAACCCCCTCCAAAATCCAACACACAAGACTGAAGCATATCCTCGAGCATCTAGATCGCCCGCTTGCTCTGGCCATCGGTCTGAGGGTGGTATGCTGTACTAAAATGCAACTGAGTACCCAAATCTTCATGAATCTTCCTCCAAAATCTTGAGGTGAAATGGGCATCCCAATCCAAGACCACTGAAACTGGCACCCCGTGCCGAACCACCACCTCCCAGACATAAGCATCAGCTAGCTTCTCTGTGGATATGCTCTTTGCAATCGGAATGAAATGTGAACTCTTGGTTAATCTGTCTACGATGAACCGGATAGAATCAACACCACACGCCGTCCTAGGCACTTTTGTGATGAAGTCCATGGTGGTCTCCTCCCACTTCCACAATGGAATGGGTAACGACTGCACCTTGTCGTGGGGTCTCGGGTGCTCGGCCTTGAAATTCCTATAATTCAGGCACCACTCAACAAACCAAGCTACCCCCTCTTCATGCAGGGCCACCGGTAACTCATTCTTAAATCTCGTTAGATCTTCATGGCCCTCAGATGGATAGAAAACTTTGATTTATGAGCCTCCTCCAAAATCGTTTGTCTTACCCCACTGATGCCGGAAACCAAACCCTACCATACCACGTCAACAAACCCCAACTATCTCTAACAACTAAAGGAATTTGTCCTCTAATCCGTTCGATCTTCCAATTTTCCTTTTTCAATCGTTCCACTTGAGCTGTCTTGATTAAATCCATCAGATGCGAAGTGACAATCATCCTCAAACAAATATCTCAAATAGATGATCTTGCTGTCTTGCGGCTCAAAGTATCGGCCACCACATTGGCCTTCCCAGGGTGGTACAAGATCTCATAATCATAATCTTTCACTATATCCAACCACCTCCGTTGCCACATATTCAAATTCGGCCGGTCGATTAAATACTTCAAACTATTGTGGTCGGTGTAGATAGTACACCGAACCCCATATAGATAATGCCTCCAGATCTTAAGGGTAAACACCACAACCCCCAATTCCAAATCATGCATGGGGTAATTCTCCTCATGAGGCTTCAACTTCCTCGAAGCGTAAGAAATCACGTGACCCTTCTACATAAGTACAACTCCCAAACCTGAAATAGAGGCGTTGCTGAAAACCACAAAATCATCCAACCCTCAGGTAGTGCGAGAATCGGGGCCTCACACAACTTTTATTTCAGAGTCTCAAAACCGAACTGATGATTAGGCCCCTAACGAAAGATCACACTTTTCTTTGTCAACCTGGTGAAAGGAACAACAATCTTGGAGAAATCTTGGATAAAGCTTCGATAATACCCCGCAAGATCTAAGAAACTCCGAATCTCCGATGCGGTCCTCAGGACATCCCAATGCATCACAACCTCGATCTTGGCCAGTTCAACTAAGATCCTCTTCTGGTTGACGATGTGCCCTAGAAACTGCACCTCACGCAACCAAAACTCACATTTGGAGAATTTGGCATAAAGCCTCTCCCTCCTCAGGGTATCCAACACCTCTCACAAATGCTACTCGTGTTGCTCCTTAGTCTTGGAGTAGACCAAAATATCAGTTATGAAAACAATCACAGACCGATCCAACATTGGCCTACAGACCTGGTTCATGAGATTCATGAAAAATGCGGGTGCATTAGTGAGCCCGAAGGGCATCACCACGAACTCGTAATGACCATAACGAGTCCTGAAGGCCGTCTTCTGCACATCCTCATCTCTGAACCTCATCTGGTGGTACTGTGATCACAAATCAATATTGGAAAACCAAGATGCACCCTGGAGCTGATCAAACAAATCATTAATCCTCGGGAGTGGGTAACGATTCTTCACCGTTAGCATATTCAACTCCCGATAATAAATGCACATCCTGTGTAAAATGTCCCTCTTCTTCACAAATAAGATCGGTGCTCCCCATGGAGAACTACTTGGATGAATAAAGCCCTTGTCTAGCAGCTGCTGCAACTATGTAGACAACTCCTGTATCTCTGGTGGTTCTAGGCAATATGACGCTTTGGCTATCGGAGCCGCACCACTCACCAAATCAATCCAAAACTCAACCTGCCTCTCAGGAGGCACTCCCGGAAAATCCTCAGGGAAAACATTAGGAAAATCCCTCACAATGAGAACCCTTCTCAACTCCGTCATGGCTTCGACCCTCGTGTCAGAAACATAAGCTAAGAACCCAAAAAAACCCTGCTGCAGATATCTCCTAGCCCTCACATTTGAACATAGAGCTAGCCCATGAGAAGCTCTCTCGTCGGAAATAACCAGTTCTCCACTACTTAGGGTTCGAACTCTCACCAGCTGCCACTCGCAATCAATCACGACCCCATTGGGGCCCAACCAATCTATCCTGATGATAACCTTCAATCCTCGCAAGGGGATCGACACCAAATCAACAGAGAACCTCTCGCTAAACATGTTCAGGACACACCCACAGAAAACCCTTGAAGCACTCACGGTATAGTCATTCAAAATCTCCACCTCCAGTAGGGAATCTAAAGTCCCTGGAGTGTCTCGAAACTTCGTGTTGAGCGCAAGGGATACAAATATCGGGTAGCCCCCAAATGAAACAGAACATGAGCAGAAAAAACCATTGACCAAAAAGGTCCCTATACAAGATTATAATAAACTTACATATAAACAATGGAAATAATAAAAGATAGGGTTAAAACACATACTTGTCACTACATCCAGTGCTGTACAGGCCTTATCGGTGGTCAACTGAAAAGCCCTTCTCTTCACCATAGGAGCTTCCGCCTTGCCCTGGCAGCCATCGGTAATCCTCAAGGTGGCTGGCACAGGTGCCACCATTTATCCCTCAAAAAATCTCAGACAATCGGCCTTTTTATGGCCAATCTAATTGTAATGAAGCAAATCAGAGCCCTCTTAGGACAATCGTTGCTCATGTGGCCCGAATGGCCACAACTAAAACATATTGGACCTGTTATTCGGAAAGCTCTACTGTACGGCTTGCTGTACTTGGAACAATGTCCCCAAACTCACTGGCCTTTCGTGTGGGTATCAGAGGTCTTGGGCCTCTTGGCCTGACCCACAGCTGTCTGAACCTGCTTTGGTTTACGCTTCGCCCATGTCATTCAAGGTCTTACACCCAGAGAAGCTCACGAAATCCCTAATGTCACCCCTCAACATAACATGATATCTCGTTTTCCTCATATCCTCATCCATAGCGTACTGCGGGACTAGTAATGCTCTCTCCCTGAACTTGGCGGTGATCTCTGTCATAGTCTCTGTAGTATGGTGACGGTCTTGGAACTCCCTCGCCAGCTGTTGCACCTCTATATATCGTGCAAACTCCATCTAGAACCTATGAAAAAAGTCCTCCCATGCCATCTCTATCACCCCTACCGTCCCCACGGCTCAGGTAACCTCCTCCCACCAGTCCCGCACTCTGTCCCTCAGCAAGCAGGATACAAAACCCACCTTTGACCCCTTAGGGAAAAAGCTCTTTCGTTGATCATTTTCCATATCAGCGATCCAATGATGACTTGTAATGGGGTCCTTAATGCCAAAGACTCAGGCGCTGCACACGCCTTGAACTCCCGAAATGAGGGAGTTCGCCCCAGCCTGCCCTGCAGTAATCTTGGCTCGAAAAGACCTGAGTCATTCCTCCATGAGCTCCATAATCTCTTCCTTGATGGTACCTAAAGTCACGGGGGTAGCAAAAAGAATACCGCAAGTAACCTCAGCTGAAATAAGCTCACACAACCTTTCATCAGTCAGTTATGTTCTAGAGCCAAAACCTGAACCTGATCTAGAGCCAGAACCATTACCTTCTGATCCCATACGAGTGATCACCATCCTTAAAATGAAACACAAGATATAAACAATCAGCAAACACTCGAGGGAAACACACAACATGTAAGTAACCTTAGGATCCCCAAAGCTACACTTGTCTCAGGTACAGGTCATGTGCTTCTAGTAGTACGAGCCCAATACTACCTTCCACACCTACTTGTACATTCCTCAAGGTAAATTTTGATTCCTCTAAGTTACCACACTATAATCAAGAACGACCTATGCTACACAACACATACACATACACACACGCACACACACATGTATATATATATATATATATCCTAGACTCTTCTAGGAACCATCTCATTCTCTTTCTCTCTCTCTCTCTCTCAACCCTCACCACTAGTAGTACGGAGAACCTCAATCAACACCGCTGGTTTCCTGATGCATGCGAGTTGTACACAAAGTAGGATCACATAGACTGTTGAATGAAGATTCTACCCTAAGTCCACAAGCATACAAGGAATTGGAAATGAGGCTAAATCGTTCGTTCTTGGGTTATACAATCCTAAACATATAAAACTTTGAAAAAATACACTTAGAAAATTACTGAGCCAATATCAATTCCAAGTAATACATGGCATCATGTTCTACTGAGCTATAGGGCATCACACAAATTAGACAATTCAATCATATGATTCATGAAGGTATCCTTAGCTCTAATCTAGGATGCAGCTCACATATCAAGCATACTAATCAAAGTACATAAGTATAGGTAACTTGAGAAACAATTACTTGAGCTCGGCTGATTGCACGCATTGCACTCTTCAGTTTGAGTTCTGACATACCCGAAAGTGTACCCGAATCCCTCAAATCAAGGCTATGATACCAACTTGTAACAGCCCACAACCAATACTTTTTTTTTCAATTTTAAATAAGAAATACAGTCATTATATTGTTCCAAAACCCATTACATAATAACAATGTCAAATTATCATAGTAATAATACCAATAAGTGCGAAAAATGGTGAGGGGATAATGCTGTTCCATCACGCCAAACCCTTCCCCTTAGTACCAGAAGTACCTGAAAACGTAAATGCAATATGTAAGCAAAAGCTTAGTGGGTTTCCCCAAAGAACCACATAGCAATTATAAATAAGATAATGCTATGAGCGAAACCATAGTCTTACAAGAAATTTCCTGCCGAGGGGAAAATCCTAGTCTTACAAACAGTTGCCACGGGCTAGATCCTTTTCTTTCATATAATTGCCAGATGGTAGATCCTTTTCTTTCATATAGTTTCCAGGGGCCAAATCTTGGTCTTTCATACAGTTGCCAGGGGCAAAAGCCTGGTCTTTCGTACACATATCTCAAATATAGCAAATAACCTTTATCACAAATAATGGGCTAGGCTTACTTACTTCGACCCATTGATATAGTAAGAAAACTCCCCTAAGAGGAAGATGGAAAGCTGAACTGACATGTTGATCTAAAAATTACCAATCATCCTTACAATTAAAAACCACCAAAACTAATAATACCATTCAAAATACCTAAAATACCCCTAGGTCAAACCCTAGACAAAACTAGGTCAAAGTCAATCCGGTTGACTTAGTTAGTACGTGGGGTGTACCTCGCAGTTGACCGAAGGATGGGCCGCTGACCTCGTATGCTCGGCATACCCATCAGTATGCCCTACATACGAGGCTGCTTGCCAACTTTTTAACCAAGTGCTTAATCCCTTAAGCACTCACGTTGAAACTTCAAATCCAGGTCACATAAGATGTCCTAAGCCATAAAGTTTCCAACTTTATGGCCTAACATGGCTATTAAGTCCTTAAAACCAAAAAACTTAGCGTCTTAACCTATTAAGACCATCTAACACTTGCATGGGGGAAAACTAGTGACCAAGAACTCAACTTTATGAATTAGCACCCCTAAAAACTTCCGAAAGGACATCTCAAATGCCTTGGAGTACCTCCTACTCACAAAGGATAATTTTAGGATCAAAAAGGAAACAACTTGATCAAAACCATATCCAAGAGACTCAATCATCAAGTTTGAAACTTTTTTTCTCCATAAGGTAGAAAAGGGGATCAAATGCTAGATCTAAAGCCTTAAGTGCAACACCACCACCTCAGTGTTCTTCCTTCTACTCCAAGAGCTGAAAAATGCACCAAAAAGCCCCAATAAGCTTCACAAGCACAAATATATTTAGGGTTTTCGAGATAAGGAGAGAGGATGAAGGTAAAAAGGTGCTTGAGGCCAAAAGAGAGCTTAAATTGGGTGCAAACCCCAAAACTTAGGGTTTTTCATTCTGACTGTGTACTCTCAGCATACTAATGCGCTCCGAAGTACGCCTTGCATATGAGGGTGCACGCCTCGTGTAATCCAAAGATCTTCAAAATTATAGAATTACCATCAGGGACTAAACTCGCAAAATAAACACAACTCAAGGGTTAAAATGGACACATGGAATCTAGGTGTTACATTAGGCGAAAAAGAGAAGAAAAGGAAAAGTATGGAACATGATGAAGGCTCCTCCGACAACTTTTAGAGAAGTAGTCAGAGGTGGAAGGTGGTGGCTACGGGTTATGGTCAGCAACAAGGTTTTAACCTAGATCTCTGTTACCATGTTAGATAATGGATTTATTGATTCTTAAAAGACAATTACATAAGAATATATATATATATATATATATATATATATATATATATATATATATATATATAATACCTACATCCTAATGGCTAAACCCTAAAGAACTTAGTCCTAAACCCTAATCACTAACAATGATTATGATGAACATGAGAATTGAGTCTTGAACTCCATTTTGGAGACGTCTAGTTGTTATTGGTTCTCAGTTCGTATCATGATCACTTAGGAATTAAGCACTCCCAAAGGATCTCTTATCTATGAGTGGGCATGAATTAATCATGATAGCTACACTAAATTATTATTAGGTGTAAATTAACTATAATAGGTTCTATTATTTATGATTGAACATGAATTAATTTCAAACATTTCATAAATATTAGACAAAATTGCAAGAATGGTCCCTATGGTTAGGTGGAAATTGCCACTTTGGGCCAAAAAGGTTTGGGTTAGCATTGATGGTCCATATGTTTGCATTTTGTTGCCACTTTGGTCCAAAACCTTAACTTCCGTCACTTTTCCCCCGTTACCATCCATTTGACTTGTCAAATGGAGGGTATTTTCGTCATTCCCTATTTTACTCCCTATATTTAATTAATAAAATCCTCCTCCTATAAGATCGATGATACTGTTGTCCTCAAGCTTTAATCCCCTCGTTCCCGTCTTCTTCACAAGCCCTAACACATCACTATTCACATTTTCCCTCTGAATAAATTAACAATGGTGTTGTGTTTTTGTGGTAAAATGGCTATTGTTCGCACTTCATGGACCAACAAAAACCCAGGTCGCCGTTTCTGCGGATGCCCGACTGAGGTAAGCAAATAGATATTGTATTTGCATCATTGTTGTCGCATTACATGCTAAGAACCTGTGTTATCTTTTTTTTTTTTTTTTTTTTTTAATTTTGAAGGGATCGAAGTGTCGCTTTATTGGGTGGTATGATGGTCCAATGTGTGAACGTTCAAATGCCATCATACCTGGATTACTGAGGACAATAAACAAAGTGAAGGCTCATACCATAAGACTCAAAATTTACCTGTTATGCAGTTGGATTTTCTTTGTGTATGTTCTATTTTACAAGTAGCTTAGGAATGTAATAGTTTGGGTATGTAGTTTTTTGTTGAAGATGTAAGCTGTGAGCAGTAAGCAGTGTTATCTTTTGGTAAGTTGTATGAAAGTAGTATTTTGTTCAAGATGTAAGCAATGTAATCAATGTAAGACATGTTTTGCAACAAAATGCCAATGGAAGTTATATTTGGTATCTATATGTTGACCATTCCATTTGTGTATGCAATTAACAACAAATTTAAACATTGTAAAATATGTAATTAACAACAAATTAAACATACACGAAACCATAACATCCAATTGTGTGATTTAAACATTGTAAAGTATTTAATTAACATCAAATTAAACATACCATAAACCATACCATTAAATTTCTGATATGTTTTTCCCATAAATCGAAAGACATACAGTTTTTAGTAACATACTATCAAGTACCAAAAAGAACATCAATGTATCTTCCACACCAAAAGACATCAAGTACATAACATACAATAAACATAAGCAGTTGACATGTAAAACCCAAAAGATATCAAACTAGCTTGAAACCCCTTCAATTTCCTACTTGGCCCTTGCAAATTGTGCCCTTTATTTTTACACTTGCTGCAAGTCACACTAATAAACTTCCTTGTCAACTTCCCACTCCCACTTGCAACATGAGTTTGACTCCCACTAGCCCCATCAGTTTGACTCCCACTAGCACCATTACCATTCTCTCCCTTCTTCTGGCTTCTCTCCCCTGCAGACTGCCTTCTTTTTTTCTTAAGTCTCCCATGCTGATTATGGTGCAGAGGAGGGGTGATTTTAATTGGGCAATCACTTATTGGCCACATTTCTCTCCCTTTAATAGGCTCTACCTTATGAACATATGCTGCTTTCCAAGTTTCTAGCCAATGCACCCTGTGTACATAAGTGAGTAACTCTCCAATCTTCTCACCATTATCTACTTTGTCATTTAGGAAAACTATGACATGTTTACAAGGGAGGTCAGTTAATTCCCACTTCCTGCAGCTGCATACTCTTTCTGCCATGTCAACAACTTGTTGATCCTGCCATGGCCCTTTCATTTGGTATTTGTCTGAACCATTCCACCTAGTTGTGTACTGAGATGCCAAATAGACATTTTTTTCCATAATCTTGGTTGCAGAAGGAGTTAGAGGCCTTACACACTTATTTTGCACCTTGATGACATTACAGATTCTTTTCATCATGTATTCCCTGATGTACTCCAAGCAAGTTATTAGTGGCTTATCCCTTCCTTCAACCAATTTGCTGTTGAAAACTTCACAAAGATTATTCAAAAGCATATATGATATTGCTCTCCCTGAAATGTTGTCAAAAACAAAGTAAATAGTAACCAAGACAGTGTACTAACAAAGTAATACACCTCAGGGGCAAATTTGGAAATTACCTGTGAAATGGCTTCTTGCCCAGTGTTGTGGGGGGATCTGCTTCAATCAATTATATGCATCCTTGTCAAATAAGTTGAATTCATTCATTAAGTGGTTGAACTCTTTGACTGTTGTTGCTGTGGCACAATTCCACAACTGTTCTTTGTGTTCATTGGATCTCCATGTTCTCTTCATATTATCATGTATATGCCTGAGACAATATCTGTGCTCAGCACATGGAAACAACTGAGCAATGGCTTCCTGTAAACTGTAACCCCTGCAAATCCGAGCTAGTCAATTTAGAGGCAATAGGGGTCGAAAACGACTTTTCGAAAAAATATTATTTAGAATAAATAATCTTAACCAACTTGTAGAATATGTCACAAGGTTTTTCATACATATAAAGAACGCCAAAATCCGAGTTATAACGAAGAAGTTATGGCCCGTCGAAGTTTTACGGCAAAACCGGCACGACACCGGGAAGCGTAAATAGTAAATTTACGATGGAGCGACTTTTAGCCTTAGCAATCTAAACAAAAGTTGTAGTATAGGTTAAACCGAGAACATACAAAAAAGAACGCCCAAATCTGACTTCGTATGAGGAAGTTATGATTTTTCTAAGATTCGGCTTAGCAGTGCACGACCCAAAACTCGAATTTTAGTTCTAGCGGTTTTTGGCTTATGCAACCTAAATGAGAGTTGAAGATCTCATTAATAGGAAATCAACAGTAAAAAGATAGATGAAAACGGAGTCCGTATGAAGGAGTTACGAATTCTTCGCGGTCATTTAACAGTCTAAACGCCTCCTACTGTTAAATTTAAGATCAGTCGAGAATTAGCCGACAGAGTCTAAATGAAAGTTGTAGATCTTGATTTTACCTACGCGTAAAAAAAGAACGTCGAAAACGGAGCTCGTATGCAAAAGTTACGGGGTTTAGAAGTCGGCAGGGTGCTGCTGCAAAAGGGGTGACGTGGCTGAATATGGGCCAAGGTTTTCTCCCCAAGAAAAGCCATCAGGTGACGGCACGTGGCACTGACTCGGCGAGTCAGTGAACCGACTCGCCGAGTCCATCAGGAATTCAGCCTATAAATAGAGGTGTCGGGTTCCCTCATTCTTCACACCTTCCCAAACTATTCTTTCTCTCTCTAGACTCTCTCTAGCCCCCTAACCCCCCTAAAAGCCTAGGTAAACCCCTAGCACCCGAAGGAAGCCCCGAGGCTCTCGAAGCCCCAAGAAAAGAGCCTTTCGGCTCGGGAACGCTGCTCCTACAAAGCCCAGTTTTCTTTAAAATCCGCTGTAAGTGAGCTACGCTTACATAATTTTTAATATAGCTTTCAAATAATTATAGTAATGTTATTAGGTCCTTAAAATAATTATTTGGGCTATTATTATGGGTTATATGAGTATTTTTAACGCTTATATAATAGTAATAATAGCTAGACTATTAAGTAGTCTCGGTGAATATTAAAGTAAACCATAGTGGTAATGATACTAGGTTTTGTCGAAGGAAATTGTTTTAAGAGTAACGAAGTGCTGTCCGAGTACCGAGTCATCACCTTATCCAGTGAGTGCATAGTTACTTTCATCTTACATAGAGATATGAAGTATTTTACATAAATTACGTGCTATGTGTGCATATTACATGAGTACTTGTTGTCTATGCTGGATGAACGATTTTATACACGTTTTAAATGATTTAAACTGTATATGTATTTTATATCTACGAAAATATTAGAGTAAGACATGGGTAGATGTAATAGATGAAATATGAGTTGGATGATGAAATAGACCGTGAGGTGAGGGTGAGAGGTGGATGATGTGAGAAGCCTTTTTCCCAAATGATGGCCCCGTCATTCAGCAGAGTATGGATGACAACCACGGACTATTCTAGATAGTCCAGTGGAACACTAGCAGGCTCGCAACCTGTAGGTGTTGTGAACGATGTGTTCACCGGTGTACTCTAAAAAACCCATTGATATGTATTGCGAGTGGACTCTCGAAAACGATACTGTCAATAAAACCCCGACAGATGCGCCTAAAGGACTATTCCGGCAGATGCGCCCCATAGAGAATGTCACAATTTTGGCAGCTGCGCCTAAGTGACAGAACTAGCAGTTGGGCTTGACTGATGTGTCATTTACAACGATGGAATTCGTACCTATTCCTTAGGATACTCCTTAGGAATGAATGAACAAGAAATAGCTGATTCTTAGGGTAGATCCTTAAGAATAAAGAAGATAATGGGGATGGGTAATTGGGTTAACTGTTTGATGATTAAATATAATAATTATATTATTGTGGGTTGAAAACCCTATGTACTCACCAGGTTTCCCAACCTGACCCACTCAGTTTATTTATATCACAGATGTTGATGTGAAGTCACATTACACTGAGAGATTTAAAAGAGATGTAGATCACTAGTGATAATGAATGTAAGTTCTGTTTATGCTTATGTTCCTGTATTGACGATGACATCCCAAATGTTTTAAAATGAATAAAATTACTTTTCTTCGGAAATGCTTTGGTAACGTATTTATCATGTTTTACTGGGAACAAATTCCGCAACATTTTTATTAAAAGAGGTACTCTGATTTTTATAAAGCATAAACAAAATCGGTCTTTTCTGGCCGTGAAAATGGGGATGTAACGACCCAATTTTTATCAAGAATTTTTTTTTTCGTTTTTAATTACTCAAACTATTCCCATAATTCATAATTTCCAAACCATTTGTTTTCCCAAATCACAATTATTACAAACTCAATGTACTTTTGAAAACATCAGATAGTCCCATCACACAAAAAGAGAGGTAGAGTGCACGCCACGTCATCACGCCTTGCCTTTGCCCTTCGGCTCTGAAGTACCTGAAACAATCAACAACCTGTAAGCGAAATGCTTTGTGAGTTTCCCAGAGCATACCACACACACAAAAACCACATATCATATATCCTGTTAGCTATAAAAGCTACAGATATATCACGTAAGCCATGCATACATGAAACCTGTGAAAGTGCCATGGGCTACCCCACATGGTCTTTGCCTAGGACTGCCATGGGCTCCCCCACATGGCCTTACATCCAATTGCCATGGGCTACCCCACATGGTCTTCACCTAGGACTGCCATGGGCTACCCCACATGGTCTTACATCCAATGCCATGGGCTTCCCCCGGGGTCATCATATATAACATGTAATCACATAACAGAACACAAAATGTCTACCACATATGTCATAATAACATAATGGGTCGGTCTTGGTGCCTTAGACCCATAGGTATGGTGAGAAGACTCACCTGTCACGAATGCTGAACCGACACTTTGCGACCAAACGTACCCCACAGGCTGCTCCACGCAACTGCCTAAAAAGTGTCATACAATTTCCTGTCATTTCCCCAAAGTCCACCCTGGTCAACTTCATCCAAGGTCAAGTCCACGGTCCATGTTGACCCAAATTCGCCGAGTACAACTAGTGACTTGCCGAGTTTCCCAGAATAACATCTACTCGCCGAGTCATCGAGGCGACTCGTCAAGTTCATACAGTCTTGATTGATAATCTAAGGTCATTCGTCGAGTTCCCTTGCTTGACACTCAACACGTCTACGAACATCCAACCATTGGGGAAATCTTACTCGACTCGCCGAGTTGTTCCTTCAACTCGCCGAGTTCTAGGTAACCTTCATCCGACTCGCCGAGTTGTTCATCCAACTCGTCGAGTTCTAGGCAAAATTCATCGGGCTTGCCGAGTTGTTCATCCAACTTGCTGAGTCCATGCCTGTCTTCAAATGCCTCGCCGAGTCACACCCTGTGACTCGCCAAGTCCTTTCAGATCCCAAGCCATACAGACCCTTTTTGAGCCATGCAAAGCTTCCAAACTACAGATCTAGGCTCCTAAGGCATGCTTTCCACGTAAAGTTGCAAACTTTACGTGCATGCAAGGCTTTAAAGCCCTAAATAGCAAATCTAAGCTTGGAATGGGGTCATACACTTGAGAGAAGGTACATGCTAAGCTCAATTGAAAACTTTATGCATCTTAAGGCCAAAAGGAGTTCAGATCTGAAGTTACAACGTCAGATCTTGGATTAAACACAAAATCCCTTTCTTAGAATCCATGCACAAGAGGGTTTTGGGTGGAAATGAGCCAAGAGACAACTTAATAATTCCAGAAAATGCTCCACAGAAGTGGATCTAGAATCCCCACGAGCCCTTGCTTCTTCTAGCTTGATTCCCCAAGTGATTCCTTCACCAAATCCCTCCTTCAAGCTTCAAAATCACTAAGAACACACTCACAATCGAATCAGGGTTTTTAAGGAGGTATAGAGCTATAAAGGGGAGGCCAAAGGAGGCTAATGACCCTTTAAATAGGGTGCAAGGCCCTAGAATCTAGGGTTTCATCTGCCAGCATCTACTCGTCGAGTACCATAATGGACTCAGCGAGTAGATCATTAAACCCCGCGTCCAAACCCGTTACTACTCGACGAGTAGGGAAGCCAACTCGCCGAGTAGGTCCTCCAAGAATCCAAACCAAAATGTCATTATCAATACCTGAGGATCAGGGTGTTACATGGGATGTCACAGTTGGTATCAAAACATTAGTTTAAGCGAACTAGGAATATGGATTTATTTATAGACTTAAACTTAGAATGCTAAGCGATGATTGTGAGGTGTGAGCACTAGCTTATTTTAGGAATGATGCCTAAATTGCTTTTATGTGCTAAATGATTTGTTATGCTTTATGCTATAGCTTGATCGGATCTACGGTCTATTGCCGACCGGATCTGGAAACCTTATGTGTTTAGGATTCTAAGTGTTTAACTACGATGTTAGAACTAGCATATAAATGTTTCGGAGTGATAAGGATGATTTAATACGTCAATCCTAAATTAAGATCTAGATTAACCTTATTTGGTGTATAGATCAAAATGGCAAGAACCCGTAGTGGATCTAGGAATGCAAATGGGAATAGGAATCAACCCCCGGTGATTCAGCATATACCTGTTGTAGTAGAAGATGTACCCGAGCCAATCACCATGGCTGGAGTACAGGCCATGATTCAGACTATGTTGGCTGAACAAAGGGAAGAAATGAGACAGATGTTGAATAGGGACGAACCTACTATGCCCATTGAACAACCCGAGCTGATTCCCGGGCAACCGGAGGAAGGGAACTACAGCCGCCAAGTGAGTCAAGTGGGGACTCAAGGTGAATGAAGGGATGGCCCGAAGAGGAGAAACGACAAGGATGGACGAATGTACAAGAATTTCTTGGGTGCGAGACCACCAAGTCTCTAAGGAAGCCCAAAGCCTGTTGAGATTATGGATTTTATCTTCGAGATGGAGATGGTGTTTGAGAGCTGCGACTGTAGCGAGAAATAGAAGACCGTCTTCGCTGTAAGACAACTGAAAACTGGAGTCTTGAGCTGGTGGAAGCTATTGGCAGATACGATGCCACGAGGAGAAGCCTTAAGGATGTCATGGGAAGAGTTTTTGGAACAATTGAAAATGCAGTACTGCTTAGAGATAGATCTGATAGACCTAAACAACGAGTTTCAAAATCTGAAGAAAGGGAAGATGAGTGTTGATGAGTACGCCACTGCATTCACCGAGAGGATGAAGCTATTTCCCTACTTGGTTCCTACTGAACTCTCCAAGATTGATAGATTTGCTAACGGATTGCCCACTAACTTTGGCCCAATGGTCAAAATGGCAACTACCTTGAAAACAGTTGTTAGGGCAGCTAAGAACGTAAAGACCCAGATAAGAGAAAAGGGTCTAGAAAAAGATAAGGCAGGAGAGAAGCGGATTCCCGAGCAATCGGAGGAAGGGAACTACAGCCGCCAAGTGAGTCAAGTGGGGACTCAAGGTGAACGAAGGGATGGGCCGGAGAGGAGAAACGACAAGGATGGGCGAATGTACAAGAATGTCTTGGGTGCGAGACCACCAAGTCTCTCAGGTCGCCCAAAGCCTGTTGAGATTATGGATTGGATCTCCGAGATGGAGATGGTGTTTGAGAGTTGCGACTGTAGCAAGAAACAGAAGACCGTCTTCGCTATAAGACAACTAAAAACTGGAGTCTTGAGCTGGTGGAAGTTATTGGCAGATACGATGCCACGAGGAGAAGCCTTGAGGATGTCATGGGAAGAATTTTTGGAACAGTTGAAAATGCAGTACTGCTCAAAGATAGATCTGATAGACCTAAACAACGAGTTTCAGAACCTGAAGAAAGGGAAGATGAGTGTTGATGAGTACGCCACCGCATTCACCGAGAGGATGAAGCTATTTCCCTACTTGGTTCCTACTGAACTCTCCAAGATTGATAGATTTGCTAACGGATTGCCCACTAACTTTGGCCCAATGGTCAAAATGGCAACTACCTTGAAAACAGCTGTTAGGGCAGCTAAGAACGTAGATACCCAGATAAGAGAAAAAGGTCTAGAAAAAGATAAGGCAGGAGAGAAGCGGAAGTTTGAAGGATCTTCAAGGTCCAACAAGGAGAGCAAATTATCAAAGCTTGGAGGACGAGAAGGAGGTGAAGCAAGGTGGTGTGATAAGTGCAAAAAGAAACACTTTGGAAAATACGGGGAGGAGGTGACTTGTTTCAAGTGTGGGAAGCATGGGCATTATGCTAACGAGTGTACATTCAACAAAAAGGTGTGTTACGGATGTAATGAGGAAGGGCACTTCAAGCAAGACTGCCCAAAGAGAGAGGGAGCTACAAAGCCAAATGTGCCGCCAAAGCCAAAGGCAAGAGCTTTTCACATGATCCTTGACGAAGCAGATGACAATGCGAGGATTCAGGAGTGATGGCTTGACATCCGAAGGTCGAGTTATGAAGTAGCCATAGAATCATATGATGTAGCCTATTAGAGGCATAGTCTAGGGTGAACTTGAACACCTATGTAATAGTTTCAAGAAATAATAAATCCTTCGTTTTGTTATCTGGTGCGTTAAACTGTTATGTGATTTTCTTGTATGGTGACTTGGAGACTGTGAGACAATACTTGGGACGAGTATGAGTAGGTGTGAATGGTAGTAGAGGCCTATACTACCGGAAGCACAGGACTCACACTTGGATCAGGGAAAGCCACAAGGTTACCAAGAAGCTAGTAATTGATATCGTTTTATTCAAGAATGTCGTTACCATCATTTTGGTAAATGACTAAGAAGACGATTGTTATTCCGACCCTAGTGGTCATATCACATTGATTCCGACTACGATGAGTAGGTTACGTGGTCCAGAGAACCAAGTTTGATGTAGCGTCCGACTTAAACCAAATGATTGAAATCAAAGAGATCAATAGAAGTATCACGATCATTGTTAAAGAAGTTGGTAGCAAGAAATGCTACATGTTAAAATGTGATTATATCACATTAGACCATGAAGGAAGGCCTATTCCATTCCGGAATTTGACTCTAAGAGACCTAAGTCTAAGCGATGAAACATACGATGATAGGTCATTAGAATATGACACATCGATCCATAGTAGTAATAAAAGAACTTATCTCAAGTTCGTATCCAGTGAGGATCGAGATTGTGACTTGAAGGTCATAATTTGGAGTCTAGCCTGAGGTAGAGAGCAGGTTCACGATCGAGTACTGCTTACAGTCAATGAGTCTAAGAGATAGACTTGAAGGAATGTAGAAGTTATAATTATTACCTAGGATGAAGAGATGACGTATGGAGTCATTATACAAGCCCTATTTCGTTGATGATTGCGGGACGTAATCATCCTAAGGGGGAGATAATTGTAACGCCCGCAAATCCGGGCTAGTCAATTTAGAGGCAATAGGGGTTGAAAAAGACTTTTTGACAAACGATTATTTAGAATAAATAATCATAACCAAGTCGTAGAATATTTCACAAGGTTTCCGTACATCTAAAGAACGTCGAAATCCGAGTTATAACGAAGAAGTTATGGCCCGTCGAAGTTTTACGGCAAAACCGGCATGACACCGGGTTCGTGGTTATATGTTTGCAGTTGTAGATCTCACTTTTCTTGTATGCAAGCATCTGTGTTCGTGGTTATATGTTTTAATCATCCAACTACCATCTTTATTTGATCTAGAACCTTGTATCACCCAAGGACAAGGGGTACGTTCACCAACATCACCCTCATTAAAGGCTACAGTCCCTTTGCATAAAGCTCTTAACCTTGTTTTGTCATTTTTCTTGAAGAATATATTCCTCGTGGTTTCCAATGCATGGAATTGTATTTTTTCCTTTAACTCCTTTTTACTTTTATATTTTTGTCCTATCCTAAAAGTAACTTTTTGTATCTCCCCTTGAGAGCACCTTGTTTCCTTCCCTAATTCTTTTAATAAAATTCTCCTTTTCCTTTCCATATCAGAACCATCATCCATTGAATCCCATTTGTCATTATCAATTACATCCAAATCTTCAGGGTCTTTAGGGTCTTCATCACTGTCATTATGCATGAGATTTGTTACTCTCTTTTCCATAAATTCAGCTTCTAGATCAACACTCATGTAAAAATCCTTCATATCTACCTCTACTTCAGGAATTATGTTATCCTCATCTACCCAAAAGTCACTGTCATCACTATCCTCCTCCCCATCACTTATTTTATCACCATCCTCCTCCCCATCACTTCTTTCACCACTATCCTCCTCCCTATCACTTCTTTCATCATCAGCTACATTATGAGTAATTTCATCTTCAATTCCAACATCCATCTGATAACCCCCATATCTATATCATCTTCAACTCTAGCATCCTTCTCATAATTCCTCATATCTACATTAGCATGAACTTCATTAACTACCTCCTCCCCTTCCCTCTCTTCATTGAATCCATTATCAAATTCAGAATTAGATTCTAAAATCTGTTGGTACAATCCAAGATCAAATTCATTAGCTGCCTCATCAAAATCATTAGGTGCATGATCCTTATCCCCATCTACATTAGCTTCACCAACATCACCCATGGCCAATTTCTTACTGCATGATTACAAAGCTTTGTCCTTGGTTCAACTCCTTTTCCTATTATACTCATGGGATAATGAGAAACACCTTCATTATGTAAAATAGGGGATAATGACAAAGCACCTTCATTATGTAAAACAGGGGATAATGAAAAAGATTTGTCCTTGGTCGAACTCCTTTTCCTATCACTAGCTTGGTTATCAGTTTTGGTGGTTTCATGTTCCTCAATTTCATGTAATTACTCAATAGTGACCTTTTTAACAGGTTTAGGAGCCATAAAGTAAGTAAGCAATTTTGTAAAACTGTGTTCAGTGTACACCCTTATGACTTTATGCTCCTTCACATATTGGGCAAGATTAGGAACATCATCATCGTTTCCTCGGGCACGTAGTCCAAAATGCATGTCTCCTTTGGGCAACCAAAAATGATAATAGATAACTGGAGGAACTGAGTATCCTAACCCTTTCATGATGACATCCATTTCATGAACATAAAACTCTTCTATATCGACCATGTCAACGTATGTCACAGTTCCATCAATGTAGTTCACATCTGGAAACTTTGTGAACTCTCCCCCATGATGTAGCTTGATGGTAAACAGAGTAGGGTATCCATCTTCAAAACAAGAACAAAAAAGAAGTTTCAGATGAGAGGATTTCACATAAAAAGGCAACGTAGTGAGCAAAATAAAAAATATGTACCATAAACCACCCTTGCGTTGAATGGTTTCTCATACAACTTACATTCCACATTGGAACTTGCATTAATTGATCAACTCACTTGATCGAAGCGCACAAGATGGAAATGGGATTTGGGTTCTTGATCCTCAGTTAATGAAAATCGAAGTGCAAACGACTATTTATGTAATTAAGATTATAAATGTGAGTATGATCGACGCTTTTATCCGTATGGCGGTAAGGGATGGATACGTAAAAGGAATTTATTTATTAAATGACGTAAATACCCTCCATTTGACAAGTCAAATGGATGGTAACAGGGGAAAAGTGACAGCAGTTAAGGATTTGGACCAAATTGGCAACAAAATGCAAACCTATGGACCATCAATGCTAGCCCAAACCTTTTTGGCCCAAAGTGGCAATTTCCACCTAACCACAGGGACCATTCTTGTAATTATTTCTAAATATTACTTGGTTTGACTCTGTATACGTCTTTCTTTCTTCATTTTCTATTAGGAAACACATACCATTGGTTTACATGTGAGCGTTATTTCAGTCAGCTTTGTAGGAACCAGGTTGAATTGAATCTACTAACTATGTACCGGTGGACTATGACTTTTCCAAAACTGTATGTTACTGGATTTTCCTGTAAATTGGATGTTTTGTAGTTCACACCACCTAAAATCTGGTAACATACAATTTTGGAAAAGTCACACTCCACCACTACATGGTTAGCAGGTGTCAGAGAGGGTAGGAAGGTTAGGAGTTATGGATGTGGAGGGTTGAGACGAAGGAGATGGAGGGGTGTGGCGGGATGTGGAGGATCGGAGAAGTAATTGATGGTGGATGGAAGGTTGGTGTCATTATGAAGGAATTAATAGTCATATGAGTTGGTGGTGGTTGGGTTAGCATACGGAAAAATTGTTTCCTCAAAGTTGACATGGTGAGAGAGTTAGATAGCCAAGGAATACTCAACGAATTGACCGAGGGTCAAGTTTGGGGTTGAGGGTGGCAGAAACATTTTGATAACATGCACACCCAAACACACAGAGATGCGTGTATGATGGGTTTAGTTGAAGAGAGCGGAAGTAGGAGTTTGATTGTGAAGGATTTTGGTGGGTGTGATGTCATAAAGGTAGGTAACGACATGAACAAAATCAACACAAAGGGAAAGAAGGAGCGATGCATGAGAAAGAACCATGTAGTATTTATACCCCATTTTGCTTGGTATTGGAGAGCTCCAAAGATCGTTGTGAATGTTATCAAAGGGTAATAAAGTACTAGAATTTGAAACATAAAATGGTAAACGTTTATGTTTTGAAATTTGACATGAATGAAAAAGTAAATGAGAAGTACTAGCACTTTTATTGCAAGAAATGACAGAATTTGAACGTAAATAATCAATAACATTTCCGGAGGATGTCCAAATTGGAAGTGCCACAAATCAAAAGACGAAGTGGAAAAGAGCATAGAATGAGACAACGTCAGAGATGTGAATGGTTACAGAGCTCTGATACTATTGTGGTGGGTAAGGATCCTCCCATTCTAGAGGTCCTTCGTAGAAAAGCCACGGTGGTCAAATTCAACAGAAACATTGTTATCTATAGTAAATTGGTGGACATAAATTTGATTTTTATAACTTTGGGTGTGTAAAGAACATCATTTAGGGTCATATTTTTGAGTTGAGATAAGAGGATCGTGTTTCCCGTACCCATAACCAGAATATCGTGGTCATTACCGACAAATATATAATATATTTCGTCTAATAGAATTAATATAGATAAATAAAAATATAGAATATATATCTTCTAATAGAATCGTCCTAAGAAAAAACAGTCATTGATTATGATCTTCTATGTGATACTTCGGTTAGTGAGGAATGATAACATTTTAAAGAAATCATGATATCTCCAACAAAAACTACAAATGCTATCATTTCTCAAACGAATGAGTGATGCAAATACATGGGCATGTGTTGTGTAAGCTAGGCAAAATGGAGTTGTTCTCCTATGTAATATCTAATCATTTTGTACCATTGTTATTTTCTATTCTATATTTTGTTTTGGTTTGTACACCAAAGCTTAGCTCCTTTCTAATGCCCGATCTTGGTTATTTATAAAAAATTATTTATAAAAAGATATTCGTTGTTTAAAAAAATGGTTATTTTAATAAGGAAGCATTTATAAGCTTTTATTTTATTAATGAACCATTATAGTTGTTGGAGCTACAATAATTTGTTAATTTCTTGAGGATTTAAGCTCATAGAACTATCCTATAAGTACCATGTAAGATAAGACATGATTTATTCTTGGTGCCTAAACTTTATGCAGTTCATCCTACATGTTTGTTAGCCATCCTTTGCCAGTTTTGCTTCAAGGTTCCACCCATTTTAGTCATATTTGATTACATACACATATTGTTCAATAAATCATTAAAGTAGGGTCATTCTTGGGCAAACATACATCAATTCAACACGTTTGATACCGTTTATTAAGTATCCAAAATGGTCAGATCAAACCTCCTCAACTTTATTCCAAACTCGTCTCGAGGTTGGCCTGAAAGCATTAGGGTAGTCTTATTCTTTCATCTTAAGAAAAACTCAACAAAATCACGAACCCCTGACATTTTATAAAAAATAAAAATGAAAAAAAATTAAAATATAACAATTGAAGAGAGAGAGAGAGAGAGAGAGAGAGGAGGGGGTGGTGAATTTTAATTGTAAGAGGAAGAAAACAAGGTGATTTTCTTTCCGAGGTAAGAAGGTGTTACCATGGCCACCGCCATGTCAACCCCAACATTGTTACACCCACCAACCTAAATATGTTATTAATAATTTTTGTTTTAGGAAATGTAAGTAAAAAGGAATAGGATGGGCATGGTAAGGCAGTAGGGGGCATGCAGGTGCTTGGCCCCTCCAACTTTATATATGAGTTATGGATGCAACTATTCCATGACCAAAAAATAAAAAAAATTCAATCTCTTTTAAAATTATGAATTTCATTTTGACCCTTCAAAATAAATATAACAATTACAAAGGTAACAATAGTGCTCACAAGATCAATCTGTGGTTATATAAAAATTAAGATTGTAATTTGTAAGCATATAAAAAATCTGAAAATAAACCATCTAAATATAATTGATTACCTAAAGATTAATTTACAATGTAGACAGAGATTGCAAATAAATCTAAAAACAAAAACTAACTAATCAGAAAACAAAATTACAAGGTTTTAAGGCGTTTAAACCATGTAGGTTACTAAAACTATCAACTATCAATATTTGGAAATAGATCTAAAAAAAGAATATGGTTTTGCGTTTCTTAAACCTACCATGGCTGCCAATATTCTTTCCAACAACCTTTCTCTATGTAGGCTATGGGATGTGTAACATTCGAGATTTTGGTATGTTTTATTTAACCCTTTATGTAGAAATTTATCTTATTTTAGTCCTTAGCTCAATACGTAGGGCGTACTGGCCCGAAGTTGGATCACAGATTCACCCATATACGTAGGGAGTACGTGGGAGTACACATGGATGTGGGAGTTCATTTCGTCTAAGATTACCTGTAGTATACTCGAGTAGACTCCTATGATCTTTGGTACGATCAAGGAGGGTAGCATGGAGGTGTTGGATGAGCGCTTAGGCTCTTTTCATTCTGAGATGGTGTCATTGATCAGGGCACACTCATTGACTTTCCGTGAGTTTTGGGCATGCGAGGCTCTGGAGTAGTTTAGGGAGAAGGTTCCGATCATGAGTAGGAATTGGTTAGCGGATGCCGCTAATGCCTTCCGCACTAGCAGTTGTCCAAAGGGGGCAAATGTCAGACTTGCTTCCTGTCATATGAAAGACAGATCTCAAGATTGGTGGGAGGAGGTTGGTTACACCATAGGAGATGCGGCAGTTAATTCGATGACATGGGATGATTGTGTGATAAGATTTCAGGCTGTGTTTCCACCAGTGACAGAGGTGCAGTAGTTGGCGAGGGAGTTTTAAGACCTTCGCCAGACTATTGAGATGGTGGCTGAGATCATCGCTATGTTCCGGAAGAGGGCATTGCTGGTTCTACAATATATGGAAGATGAGGAGTTGAAGAAGGCGAGATACCAAGAGATGTTGAGGAGTGATATCCGACAATTTGTAAGCCGATGCAGTTGCAAGACACTGGAGGATATGATTGTGAGGGCTAGAGAGATATTGATTTGAAGATGGAGAGGAAGAAAAAGCCAGAGCAGACTCAGAGTTAAGGGAGTTCACGCAAGAGGCCCAAGGTATATGACTCGAGGTCAAGAGGCCAGCAGGGCCTGAGTCGCTGTGGTAAGTGCGGAAAGATGCACGATGGGGTGCGCAAGGTGAGTGGTTATGGCTGCTTCAAGTGCGTCCGAACATGTCATATTAGCAGGGAGTGTAATGCTACTACCACCATCACCCTGGTATCTGATTTGATTTGCTTCCATTACAATCATAGAATACATAAGAATGCTAATTGTTTGAGTTTGACAGTAGCACGACCAGTGGTAGCATCCGCTCCAACGACTTTACAAATTACTGATGGTTGCCAGGGTAAGGCAGATGCGCCTTTTGTGAGGAGTAGGTCTTTTCAGCTGACAACCGATGAGGTTCGTGCGACACCTGATGTGGGGATGGGATCATTCCTTGTGAACGATATCTCTGTCTTGGTATTGTTTGATTCGGGGGCTACCCAATCTTTTGTATCTCTTGCGCTCAGCAAGAGGTTTGTTGGTGCTCAGGGGAACTAGATTTTTCATTAGAAGTGGAGATTGCAGATGATCGATTTGTCTGGGTATCAAGGGTTCATCGAGGTTGTGTTCTAGGGATGTTCAGTGAGCAATATCCAATTGATTTGGTTCCTATTCCTTTGCACGGGAACACGATTATTGTGGGGATGGACTGCTTGAGCCCTAGTGGGCCAGTGATTGATTGGGAGCATCAATTGGTGTGTATTCGAACCCAAGTGAGGGAGAGTTAGTGGTTCAGGAGAGAGAGAGAGATCATCACATGCCGATTTTATGTTCAACAACTAGTGCCAGGTGCTATCTTCAATAGGGTTGTTCTGGATATGTTGCCTATGTTATGGATACCCGGGAAAGGGTAAGGAGACTGTGGATGACGTCTCGGTTGTTCAGGAATACCCTTATGTGTTCCCGGGGGACTTGCCTAGAGTGCCTCCGGAGAGGTAGGTGGAGCTTAGGATTGACTTAGTTCTAGGTACAACTCTGATAGCCAAAGCACCATATCGGTTGGCTCCTCCATAGATGTAGGAGTTATCTACACAGTTATAGGAGCTGTTAGACAAGGGGTTCATTCGATCGAGCATTTCTCCATAGGGATAACTGATCCTGTTTGTGAAGAAGAAGCATGGGTCACATCGGGTGGGTATTGAATATCGGGGGCTGAATAAGCTAACCGTGAAGAATTGTTATCCACTCTCTAGGATTGATGATTTGTTTGACCAGCTTTAGGGTGTATCATGGTTTTCCAAGATTGATTTGCAGGCGGGATATCACCAGATGAGGTTCAGAGAGGATGATGTGTAGAAGACGACCTTCCAGACTTGTTATGGTCATTATAAGTTCGTGGTGATGACTTTTTGGCTCACCAATGCTACAACCGCCTTCATGGACCTCATAAACCGTGTATGTAGGCATGAGGAACACTTGAGGGAGGTATTGGAGACTTTGAGTAGGGAGAGACTGTATGCGAAATTCTCCAAGTATGAGTTCTGGTTGCTGGAGGTGCAGTTTTTGGGGAAATTGGTATTCTAATCGACCCGGTCAAGGTTGAGGCCGTGATAAGGTGGAAGGTTCCGAAGTCTCCATCTAAGATTCAGATTTTCCTTTGGTTGGCAGGGTACTATCAGAGATTCATTTAGGATTTCTCTAAGATAGTGGTTCCTCTGACTCGATTGACGAAGAAGACAATAACTTTTCTCTAGGTGTGTGAGCAGCAGGAAACTTTTGAGACTTTGAGATAGAGATTGTGTAAGGCGCCGATTCTGACCCTTCCTGAGGGTGTTGAGGATTTTGAGATAGAGATTGTCAAATATTTTTTTTAGTTATTTATTTTTTAAAAAACCAATAAAACTAAATTGTTGTTATATGAAATTCCACGCACCCTCTAACTTTTAAAAACCCCAAAACAAGGAATGGAAAAATCGATCTGAAACCTGTGGTTCAGGTGATTATGGCTATTCAAATTATTCAGACTCTGGACAATGTAGAAAACAAGGATTTTGTTAGCTAATCGTTCTTTTCATACGTAGTGAGTTGGTGAGCTCTTAACAGTTGCAAAAAGGGTTTCATTCTTCAATTGTCTGCGTTTGTTTGTAGACCGACACACAAACACTTATACGTGTTATATGACTTGAATCTATTCTCATTTCTGTTCTGTTTGTTTGTGAAGAACTTTGTGCAAATAAAAAAGAGTAAATTACACAGATAGTCACTATGACTTAAATATATTCTCATTTCTATTCTGCACGTTTGGTCTCTAACTTTTTTTTTCGAATTCTGACAGTTCTGATTGTATGTTTTAGTTACGTCTATGGTCCCTGTCACACATAAAATGACTATTTTGCCATTAATATTAATTTTTTATTTTGTATTTGTTAATTTATTAAACAAACTAAAGTAATAAATATGAAAAGAACATAACATGGACCCATAATTTATTTCCTAACCTACTTACATTTTGCTCTCATATGATACAAGCTTCACACACCCCTTTCTTCCACTTCCATCATTTTCCTTCATCAAAGGCTGTATCATACCTCCCCTTTCTTGCCAGAAGAAATGTTTAACTCTCTTCTTTTGTCGAAAAGCTCTTTGCAGCCGACTTCTGGTCTGATCATCATCTTCAACATCGTTTCCTGTTCTTGTGCCATCGTCACATGTTCTTGTGCCATTTACGTCTATTGTTGTGCTACCACTTGCATCGCCCCTCATCTTTCTATTCGTTGTTTGTGAGTGAGATTTACAAGTTTATCTGATTCCATTTGGCTTGGTTCTTGAGAGATTTCGCTTATGATTTTCGTGAATAAAGGAGTCTGATGCTACTAACGAAAGGGGGGGGGTGTCACACCCCGAAACCGATGGCGGAAACGTTCCAGGGCAGAGGACGTCATGTAGTATCGCAACCAATGTACATAGTAAGCGTAGTAAACACAACCATTACCTTGCATAGAAATATTTACATTGTCTGAAAACAAAGTGTTACAAGTGTTATACATATATATCATATGAACAAAAGCTAAGACGAGTCTTCTATACACTCCGACTTCTCCAAAAGATCGCAGGGTACCTGTCTAATGCGGACCTGAGAATACAAGTAGTTTGAAAATCAGCATAAAGCTGGTGAGTTCATAAGCGGTTTATTTTTGTAAAAGATCAAGTTTCCTTTGGTTTTCTGAAAAAGTCGTTATCCAAGAAAATCCCATATTTTCTTATAAGAAAAGTTTAGTTATCCATTTGTTACACAGTTTGGTTAAGAGCAGTTATGTTATCCCAAGAAAAACCCTTATTTTCCTAAAAGTCGTGGTTAGTTCTTGGTTCGGTATGCAATGTACTAGTATCTACCATACTTGTAGTATTAGATAAGTATTCTGAAAGCCTGGTTATCCTATACACGAATGTCGAATATCTACTATACTTATCCGAAATTTTGAATCTTTGGAGACACTCAGAGACGTACACTAGCTGTATATTCGAAGTTCCGGTGACATCCAAAGGCGTGTTTTAGACTTATTTCTGAAACTCTGTCGATATCCAAAGGCGTATATTATACGTATTTTCGAAACTCTATCGATATCCAAAGGCATACTTTTGAATTAATTTCGAATCTTTGGAGACACTCAAAGACATACACTAGCTGTATTTTCGAAGTTTTGGTGCCATCCAAAGGCGTGCACTAGCTGTATTTTTGATGTTCTGGTACTATCCAAAGGTGTGTTTTACTAGTAATAATCCTAATTTATGATTAGCATGAATCCTTCGTAATTTATAAAGTATAACATATATTATAACATTTTATAAAGAGATCTACAATTAATCTGAAAGCTAACTCTGCAAGTTAAACGGTTGGTCAATACGGTTTCAGTGTTAAAAGCATATGGAATATGAAAACATTTCAAATGAAATAATAAGTTTGAGTACAAGATTTCCTTGTACTTTTGCTTGTATCCCCCCTAAAAACATTGAAAAACAAGGAAAAAGGTGTAGGGGTATGAACTCACCGGTCGAGAAATGTGTCGGCTGGATGCTAAGTGTCAGTTCGGGGCTTGAACACGTGCGAGGTTCCTATGTAGTATGAAGAGAT
Organism: Lactuca serriola; assembly: GCF_051521515.1. NCBI lineage: Eukaryota > Viridiplantae > Streptophyta > Magnoliopsida > Asterales > Asteraceae > Lactuca > Lactuca serriola. Next base: position 145,189,985 of record NC_136412.1, read on the forward strand.
ACATAATTGTATCTAATTAGATTTTGAACTACTAATTAAGTAAGAATATACACTCCGAGGCGCAAAAACACTTCATTTCAAGTGTTAGGAGTGATCCGGATAGCATCTAAAGGGGTGTATGGCCTAGACATGGAGTTTGGTCTTCAAGAGTAAGCCCTTAGGGGAGTTTACGGTCCAATGACCATATCCCCATGAGTTTATGGCCATAAACTCATGGGTGGTGTGTTCTTGGATGCTAAATGGTCTTACAATGCACAAGGGAAGGTTCTAGGGTTGATTCCATGGCTTAGGAAGTGATCGGGACTTGAATTGACCTTGGAAAGGAGTTTACGGTTTATGAAGATGTTCTTGGTGAGTTTACTACCTTAAACACATGAGTTTACGGCAGTAAATTCATGTTTGTCCATGAATCATGTGTTTTGGTGGTTGTAGGTTAAGCATACAAAGTTCTAGGTCAAATTCTAAGCTATACAAGGTGTTAAGGGCACTTTAACACCCTTTGGTGGTGTTTATAGTCTAAGAAGGGGTGTTTACGGTCCAAGAATGTTCTTGGTCCGTAAACTCAAGTGTGACTCATTTGTGTATGTTTTGGTGGATCTAATGAAGGAATATAAGGTTCTATGCACTCATGGAAGCTTATGGAAGCTTTTGGAGGTGTTTAAGGGGCAATCTAACACCTTAAAAGGTGTTTATAGTCTATGAATGAGGGTTTACAGTCCAAGCATGATCTTGGGCCGTAAACTCATGTTTAATCCTCAAATGGTAAGATTTTGGTGTTCAAATCTCGTACATGCAAGTCCTTAAGCCTTATCTAAGCACTAGAAGTGATTTGGAAGGGTTTTGGGGCTCCAAAACCCCATTTATAGGTGTTCATGGTTTGGGGAGGTTCCTAGACCGTAAACACAAGTTCTTGGTCCTATTTCATGATTTAAACACGAATTTGAAAGCCAAACATGTTATATTATGAGCTAGGATGGATTTCTTACCAATTTGGAGCTTGAAATGGATGATTTTGGATCAAAACTTGGATTTGATGAGAGAGAGTAGAGAGAGAAAGTTATGAGATGGTGGTAAAAAGCTAAATTGAAGTTCACTCATCCTTTATATAAGGTTTGAGTTTGTGGCCCGGTGGAAATCTACACGATACTGACGTTAAACGAGGCTTTTTGTCGTACCTGATTTAATTGTTTGTAACCCGACGGAATAAAACTAAAATTTTTCCAAATAATAATTTGGGGCGTTTTCACATTTTTCTAACGGGTTTGGATACTCACGAGGTCATTATAAAAGTCTTAAATTAAATGATCTAATCCAAAATGTTAACGGAAAAATTGCAAGACAAACGGTTTTACTGACGAGAACGGGATACCGAGACGGAAAAATTTTCGGATTGTCACAGGGGGGGTACAGTTTAGGAATCCGTGAGGTTGTAGGATACATAATCGAGTCTCAATGTTCAAATCTGGTCTCTAGTGTCGATACACCTGATGTAACAACGCGTTAATTTTCTAGTCAATAAGAGTCAAACCGCTATAAATAAAATTCGAGGTTTTGATTATTTCGTTAAATTCATAAGGGCAAAATAGGATTTAAATTATATAAATGATGTTTTTATATAAGTATTTGGAATAAAATACACTTAAAAATCCAAGTTTCCCTTTGGAACCGAGAACCTCAGATCGAAAGCCTTCCCTACCGAGAATAGATCTCGGACCGAAAACGGATTTCAGTCGAGAACCTCCTTTCCGGCCGAAAACCCAACCGCAATATATATTTTCCCCGAAAAATAAGTCATTTGATCACTCTTTCACTTAAAAACAATTTCATTTATCTCTCAAGTACCATCCAAGAACATTCATACCTTCGAATTTTCACAATCCGAAAAATTTTAGAGCCAACAAGGTCTAAACCCTAACCTAGTACAAGTGAAACCACATTGGAACCTTAATGCATGGTGCCATCTATAACTATGAAGGCTTGTTTATAAACTTATAACTAAGCATGGATTTAAATTTAAATTAAACTAGGTTAGTATAAATCAATATAAGGCAAAAGATTAAAACTTAAACCATAAAGTAATACCTTATATAGAGGTTTTAGTCTTAAGCTTCTAAAATCATGGAGTTTACGACCTAGGGATTTAATGCCAAAGTAGTTTACGGTCCAAGAAAGTAATCCAAAGTAGTTCACGGTTTTGAAATGGATTCAAGGGGTGTTCACGGTTGAACTTGAACCGAAAACACCCTTTCTAGAAGACCTTAATCTGAAAACACTTTACCATTGGACTCTTTGGCCGTAAACCCCCTCTTCTTGACTTTAAGGATCAAAAACACCATTTCATTTTTGATTTAAAACCCTAAACACTTCATTTTTAAGATTGTATGATCGTAAACTCTTCAAATATCTTCATATCTTATCCAAAGTTAACTTCCCAATTTGATTTCTACCATAAACCTCACATTCACCGCCTCATGAGTTTGCTTCATATTTAAAATACAAATGAATTCATTTGACACATACAGTAAACTCATTTCACTCATATGCTCTCAAAACACATATCAAATCCTTCGCATCTGCAAGCAGTTACCCATAAATCTTCAAACCTCCATAAGAACTTATCTTCAATTAAGTAAGTAATCTATACAAAAAAGTGTTGATTAATACTTTATATTATTAGATTAAATAATTTGAACATAATATTATGTGTTTAAATATTATTAGGATTTCGGAAATTATACGTGTTCTAACCCGAGAATCATCGCAACCACATCGTATATAGCCAAAAACACGCATATAATGTGAGTTCGTATCCCTATGTTTTCATGTTTTTTAAATTGTTTTAAGGGGGAATACAAATAAAACACAAGAACTCTTGTGTTTAAAAATATAAATTTCTGATTATGTTTTCTTACCGTTAATAAGAAATTAAACGTGAAATTTACTAAATATGAAAAATATCGTTACTATTGAATTTACAAACGATTTACAAAACATGTTAAGATGCAACGGTTTTAACACCAACACGGAAACAAACTTATAAACTATAATAGGCATAGTTTATGGAACAAATATACTATTTTACAAGATTCATGTCATAACACGAAAACGAACTTATAAACTATAATAAGTATAGTTTATGGGACAAAGAATCTATTTTGCAAAGTACAAGTTAACATATAAATAGAAAGGGATTCCAGATAACAGATGAAGAGAAAGGGTTTTCATATAACAGATGAACAAAAAGGATTTTAGATAACAGATGAACAAAAAGGGTTTGCAAATAAAAGGGTTTTGAATTATTATTTGTAAAAACATTGAAGCAATTTGTGAGATGTTTTTGTGTACTTATCTAAGTATTGGTAAAAAGTCCTGATTTTATAACCAGAGTCTCTTGTAAGGAGAGCGAGATGTTTGTGTATAGATCTATTTGGGACATACAATCCCACATCTGAACTGTTAGCTACAGTCAGGTCGGTAGGCCCGGGGTGACAAATGTCGTTAACGTTCTGACGCCTGAAAAACGTTGTGATTAGGCTGACTGGGTTAGTATGGTTATAAGAACTCACAAAGAGAAAACAATGACATATTTACGAATAATGTATTATCAAATAATTTTATTTGATTATTTACCTTACATTCGGATTTCAGAGAAAATATACTTTCAAGGGTTTTATTTAAATAATAAATCAATACTACATTATTTGCAAGTACATAATTACACAAAAAACAATATACTCCCTCCGTCCCAAAATTATTGTCCATGTTTGACTTTTGAAGTCTTTCCATGTCAACTTTGACCATAAGTAACTTTATTTATGTTATATAATTTTTTTATTAAACTTATAACAATGAACATATATTTGAAAAACAATCTATTCATATATTTTGCATAAAATTTTATATAACAAAAAGAAAATTATTTGAGATCAAAGTTGAACAAAAGAGACTTAAAAAGTCAAACGTGGACAATAATATTGGGACGGAGGGAGTATTATATTATTTAATAATATGGTACAAACAGAATTTCAGAAAAACGTATACCGAGTATTCTTTTGCTAAAGTCTATGATTACATAATTTATACGTTAGGATTATATATAATAAAGGTCCGATAGGCATTGGAATGTGTGAATTCCGCCTTACTTCCTGTTCCTTGTTTGGTTGCGGGCTTAGGGCAGAATCATCCAATCGACTGTCCGTTCGATTTTGTTTTTATATAACTTGTATACATTAAGTAATCATAGGAGGTAACAGTACGGGTCATACCAATTACAAGAATCATAACCTTGAATCACAAGTTATAAACATAAGAAACTTATACTTTTTAGTCTCAAAGTACTACGATTACAATTTATTTACTAAGAAAATATTGGATTTTCTGGTGTAATACATTAACGTTTTCAATAACAAAGAACATATCTTTTCCAACAAAATACTTATGAACTCACCAACTTTAATGTTGACACTTTTTCAAACCACTTGTATTCTCAGAAAAGTTAGTAGACAGGTCATAGGTACCCTCTCAGGCATTGCGAAGACGGAGCATAGAATATTACGTCTTACCTTTTGCTATAGTTTTAAATGTCTAATCAACAATGTTTTAGATACAATGTAATAACTATCTTTTCAATACAATAGTTGTTGTTGCTTTGATTACTATTATACAATTGTTGTGATACTATACATGACGTCTTCCGCCCCCGAACGTTTCCGCCATTCCAGTTTGAGGGTGTGACACAAAAAAAACACTTCAAATATTCATAAATTTCACCAAGAACACCAAGAACACCAAGAACAATCTTCAAATCTTCAAGCTGGCCGAAAACGCCTTGGATCGAGAACACGTTCCTAACCAAAAACTCATTCAGGACCGAGAACCTGGTCCTCGGTTGAGGATTTAGGAACCAAATCAAGGATTTCGGTGGGGCCTTGACCGAAAACCCTCCTCAACACTTCATACAATTTTCGATAATGGTTACAAGAAATTCCTTACATAAATCAAGTTTTGTCTAACACTTTAATTTATTATTTCACTAATTTAAATTTGATTAATTGTTTAAATAATTCTAGGATACCGTCCTTTCACATACGCTAGTCTGAGGATCATCTCTTCAATCACGCTATCCAAACATGAACACATAACATAGGTGAGTTCATACCCCTAGATTTTCATTGTATTCAATGTTTTTAGGGGGAAATACAAGTAAAACACAAGGACTCTTGTGTTAACATGCAAACGATTTTAAAACCTTTTTGCAATTGATTCAAACTGATTTATCACTATAGTTTATAAAAATATATTTATGTATATTTTTAACCCTATTGTAAGATGTTGAGCGAAAGGGTAATTTTCACTAATTCATACACATAGTTAAATTGAAAAGGTTTTCAGTGCATTACAGAACATTACATTCAAGCTATAATAGGTATAGTTTGGGAAACACTACTCTAATACATTGATTCAAGGATACAATACTAAATAATTATTTAAGTATAATTAAATTACATTACAAAATACACTACTACAAGGTAATACATACAGTTTCATGTAAATGGAACACTCCTACACTACACGTAAACTAGTAAATACAAGGTTGTGAGGCACTACTTCAATACAATGGTAGTTGTTGCTTTGATTACTATTATACAATTTTTGTGATAATATACATGACGTCCTCCGCCCCCGAATATTTCCGCTGTTCCGGTTTGGGGGTGTGACAGATTGGTATCGGAGCATTTTTTATAGTGAACTAAGTATATGAACCTATAAAAGATATACAACTATAAATACAATGGGGGCCGAAGTGCTCTGACTAAAAGTATACTTTTAAAATATAACAATATTTTTATAAAAGTATACATACTTGTTGGATTAGATGTCTAAGTCCATAATTATTATTGGCGACTTGGCATGGTACATTTGGGTTGCATGGCATCAGAACAATTGGATAGACTAAATGAGAAAAAGGATACTAGTGATTTATATTAATATAATATAAGTTCTAATATATTAATATGAAATCATATTATTTAATTAGTATTGATCAAGAGTTAATTTAGTGATCAAAAGGAACTAATTAAATATGGACACTTATATATATATATATATATATATATATATATATATATATATATATATGTGTGTGTGTGTGTGTGTGTGTGTGTGTGGTGGGCCAAGTTCATTTAGGTTGGGCTAAGCTTTCATGGATAGTTTTGTTGGGTTTTGAGCATTCTAACACTCCTAAGGTGTACATACAACCCTAGAAATCTTGGATATATGTTTCACTATGATACATGCAAAATTGATTTTCGAAGGTTCTTAACTTATCTAGCATACCATGGGGAACTTTTAAACATAAATGCTAGAAGAAGAACATACCTTTTGTAGTTTGGATTCCTTGAGAACCTTGTGAGCCTAGCACCTTAAGTGTGATGCCTCAAATATCTCACACAACACTACAACTCTTGGAATAGACTTGAGAGAAGTTCACTTAACCTCAAAATCGGCTAGCCCTCTCACTTGTACAAGTAGTAGTGCCGATTTTGCTTCTTTGGGGTGCTTTATATATTTGTGGCACAATTAGGGTTACACCATGTAAACCCTAATTGTCATGGCTTTTCATATTCCATGATCAATGGGTTTGTAACCTCCATGGATTATCCATGGAGCACCTTATGGGTTTTAGCCTAATCCATACAAACCATGGATCATTAGCCCACTATATAAGAATAGATTATTTACACAATCAACCACATATATTTAATTAGTCTCTTTTGACCACTTAATTAATTTCAAATTAACTCTTTGATCAATACTAATTAAATAATATTATTAATATATTCGAAGTTATAATATATCAATAATCGTTAAGTGTCCTTTCTCTCATTTAGTCTATCCAAGTGTTGCAATGCCATGCAACCCAAATAGACCATGCCAACCGGGTCAAATACATCCCAGAAATAGTTATGAACTTAGACACCTAATCCAACAACTCCATCGAGTGTTTAACCCATGGATCCTATGGAAATTAAAGGTCATAGGTATTGGGTTTACATGAATGTAACCCTAATCCTCCACACTATATAAAGAGGTCCATGGTTCATGAAAAAGACACTAGTGTGTGTACACTAAGAGGGAAAACCAATTTCATAAGTGTGAACCTAAGTATCCTTCCTCTCAAGTTATTCAAAGTGTTCTTGGTGTTGTGTGATTCCATTTGATGTGCAACACTTGAGGCACTAAGCTCTTAAAGGTTCAAGATTTCAAGCTCCATCAAAAGGTATGCCATTTTACTAGATTCTTGTAGTGAATATACTTCATATTATGCTAGTTAGGATGAAACCTTGGAATATGGAATATATGCATGTATAATAGATAAAACATAGATCCAAGGTTTTCAGGGTTGCATGTACACCATAGGAGTGTTAGAATGCTCAAAACCCACCAGTGGTATCAAAGCCAAGGCTTGTTTTCATTTATATTTGATGCAGCAGCTTAAAAAATGAAAATTCTGGCTCTCTGGGAACTGGACTCGCCGAGTCTACTGATGGACTCACCGATTCCATGAAGAAAATCATCATACTCGTCGAGTAGGTTCATACACTCGATGAGTTGGAGCCCCTGACAGCATATTTTCAAGTTTTAAGGCTGGAGTTGGTCTAGAATCATCACCTTAAATTGTTTTGGACTTATAAAACCTATTTTTTTTTGATCTGGTAATGATTATGGTAAACCAATTTCAAGGTCATTATAGAAATTTCAAGTTTTATGTGTGTTTAAATAATTCTTGAAATTCTTGATATGATTGTTCATACACTTATGAGTTTTGGTAGATCATAGGAATTATTTCCAAATTGTTGTTAGTTAATTATTGATCTAAATATGTTTTAATGGAGTCTATAATTTGTCATCAAGTTATGGATTACCAAAAGTCATTTCTTTTAAAGATCCATTAAAATGCATAAGTTATAAAGTTGAAGAGTCTTTCTCATAAAATAGTTTTATGGACTCCATAATTTGTCCTCAAGTTATGGATGTTTAAGAGTCTCTTCATTAAAGTTTTTAAAACTTTAATTAAACTCATAAGTTATGAAAATCCAAAGGTTTTTTGAATTCATTCCATAAGTTATAAAAATGAATAGTCTCATTTTTTAAATGCTTTAAAGTCTTCCATAACTTGTCCTCAAGTTATGGAACTTGAAGAGTTTTTCATTAAAACTACTTTAAACACATAAGTTATGGAATTGAAAAGTTTTTGAATAGTTCAAAACTTGCCCTCATGTTTTGGAATTTGTAAAGTTTCCCCTCATGAATACTTTAATTCCAAGTTAAGCCCTTAGAATTTTAAAAGTTAAAATTCAACCCTTATACTTTATAGTATTATAAGTTAATAATATATATATATATATATATATATATATATATATATATATATATATATATATATATATATATATATATATATATAAGAGCAAGTCAGTCTTACCGTTAGTAGGCCTCATTCATGAAGTCGGTCTATAAGGGGGGTATAAGGTTACTGACTATAAAATGGCAGTTTATTGGGTGTCCACTCTCACTGAACGCTTCTTTGACTGGTGGAGGGTCATTAGCTGAACGGGTTTGACAGGACTATAATTCTCCCTTCATTAAAAATATTAATGATAAATACTAAGTAACTAAACACTTATGAATTCCCAATCTTAGTTACTTAGGAAAATGTGAATTTGGTGGAGCGCGTATGGTTAATCGGCACACTAACTTGATTTAACAAGGTAGGAAAAGGGTGGCTTAATGTTTATCATAGGATCGGTGGAGCACGTGTAGTTAACCGACACATCGATTAAGTGATAAATATTAATGGTACCAAGTATATTTTCATGGTTATTCACACCTTGTTTGTGACATCACAGTCACAAACTTGAGAAGGCACAATCAAGATTGAAACATGCCATTGAAAAGTTCAAGAGGACAGTGGGAGTCTAAAAGATCGTGAAAGAATTTCAATATCTAATCAAGAATAAAACCTGTAGTTTATCCCTAGCTCACGAATTGAGGTTTATAACCTATCGTGTTGACATATTCCTATTTCTGTACCCATTGTTGTTAAAGTTGGCTTTGCATATGAGTTATGAGAGTTCTCAGTTGGTTGCATAACAACTTTGAAGCAATGACATGCCCTTATGCTTCCAGGTGGCAAGAAGCTAAGACTACACAACAAATTCATATGGATTGGAACACATACACCATAAAATCTAAGTGCCATAAGGTTTCTCTCCGATTCATGAAAATGATGGTGAGGAAATGCTTTCACTAAGTAGATTTTAAGTAGATAGAAATTTGTGATATTTGCATTCTCAAAGTCGTTAGTGGAGCGTGTGTGGTTAACCGGCACACTAACATGGACTTGTGAGGAATGGAAAAGTTCTAAACAATCGAGACTATGATTACGACATCCTTTTTCATAGTTCTGAAATTGTTTAGACACACATTTGTGCTATCTAAGGAAAGGTGTATGGTTTTGATAAAGTTTTATCAAAGCATCTCGTATCAGAAGTCTGAACTTTGGTAAGAAAGTCAATAAAGTATTGATTTCTAGAAGTCCAGTTGATTTCTGAGTACATGTCAAAGCTAGTAGGAGCATAACTATTATGCTAATAATCATCATGTTAGTGGGATCATGATAATTGTCATAAGTATTGCAAGTTAGCAATGTTAATTATAGAAAACAAAAAGTTTCAATTTGGAAAATTTGTTTTGCTATAATTAAGGGAGAAGAAATTATACTTCATTTCAATTCTAAAAAGCTTAGATTGAGATTTTGATCATCTTTAGGCAAGGATATATATATATATATATATATATATATATATATATATATATATATATATATATATATATATATATATATATATATATATATATATAGATATATATATATATATTATGTTGAAATGGCTCAAGAAAATTCTAAATATATTGCGTTCTCAAAATTCGATTATGATTACGACATACCTCTTCATCTTCGAACTATGAAAACATGGAAGATAAAAATATTGTAGCAAAAGACTAGTCTAGAATCATGTCATTATGTGAGACATCATGAATCGTATCCCACATGCTTCAGGTATAGGATCGATTGCATGTGCTATAATATTTATCCTTTCTAAATTTTCCAAATGCTTGGGTGAATTAAGAAAGGAAAAGGTCTAGAATTGGATATGACTAAAATGATTAAGCAATCATCGAGGACAATCTAAGGTTTACCAAAGATTGGTTGCTCAACGATAGTTGGAAGTATAATGTTAATTTTGGAAGGACCTTATTGACATATTCTGAAAGGAGGCAACTCTTGTTCAGAAGTGATAGTCAAAATTGGAATATGAAAATGTCTCCATAGGTGGAAGTTATTCAATCTGTGTAAGATTAGAAAACTTAATGCAAGAAGGATGTTCAAAGCGATGTACTTTGATTATGAGACTTAGTTTCCATGGAGTTCATCTCCATTGGAATACTTTGTAATTATTGTTGACAAGTCTTTGTGAATTTATGCATAATCATTATAAGAGGATCAGTGCATATAAGTTTAAAATCTAACAGATTTCGGTAAATGGTAGGAATTTGGAATTCTTACATTTACGATAAGGATTTGGAATTGTGAAATGAGAATCATTGGAATTATGTTCAATTGATGTATTCCACAAAGTAAAGATCATAGACAAACATAGTGTGCATACTTGGTGTATTGCATGGCTAGTGTTTAGAAAAACATAGTGTACATGCTTGGAGCATGGGGCAACTATTGTTTTAATTCAAGTATTAAGTTGATAAATTTGAAACATTATACAATGAATAATGTGTAATCAATATAGTGATAAATAAAAGATATTCTATTTATATTCATAAGTTCTGAGACCATATTGGATTCAATATTTATTGTGTTTCGCTTTGCATGTTTTGACTTCCAGAATAACTAGGTCATTCTTCCCGAATGACTAAGTTATTCAAACCATCCACATTCGATAATACATTGGAAGTAGGTATTAAGGCAAGACTGTCATGAAGTTGGTTTGTAGATGTCTAAGATGTTAGACATAGCGAGAGTTCCTACAACATTCATGAGTGCTCATAAGTTCCGAGTATTGGATTAAACCCAAGCTCATTTGACTCACTTCATGGATTTTATCACGAGTGATCATGAGACAATAATATCTTATATTCTTCAAACCTAGAGATATAAGGTGTTGACTATGAGTTGGTTATACATTGATTGCATGAAAACGAATTGGTAACTCAATGTTATAAAACGTGCCTTTGTGTATGATTCAACAAGTAGTAGAACAAGCATACGAGTCAAAGTTTATCCATTCCTTTTACCCTTGAAGGGATAAAAGCGATATCTGTGGGCCCCTCGATGATTTAGTGATGACACCCATAAGTGCTTGGCCAAGCCTAGACTAATGTGATTTGTTCAATTAGTCGGTCGTCATAAATCGGAAATCGGGAAACAACAAATGAACAGAGAGTATGATTATAATCCATGACTCAGTCCATATGATATCTAGAATGGAGTAATATATGATCCCTTATCTAATGGACAAGTTATTGACTAGATCAGAGTTTGACAGTGGCTTTAAGAGCTACGATTGCTAGTCGGGTTTTGGAGTCATACGCAACAATAGTTTTAGCCTTATCCAAGTGGGAGACTGTTGGATTAGATGTCTAAGTCCATAATTATTATTAGTATGTATTCGACCCGACTTAGCATGGTCCATTTGGGTTGCATAGCATTGGAACAATTGGATAGACTAAATGAGAAAAACGATACTAGTGATTTCTATTAATATATTATAAGTTCTAATATATTAAGATGAAATCATATTATTTAATTAGTATTAATGAAGAATTTATTTAGTGATCAAAAGGAACTAATTAAATATGGACTCTTATATATATATATATATATATATATATATATATATATATATATATATATGTGTGTGTGTGTGTGTGTATGTGGTGGACCAAGTTCATTTAGGTTGGGATGGATAGTCCATGGAGTGTTTAACCCATTGATCCTATGGAAATGAAAGGTCATGGGTATTAGGGTTTACATGAATGTAACCCTAATCCTCCACACTATATAAAGAGGTCCATGGTTCATGAAAAAGACACTAGTGTGTGCATACAAAGAGGGAAAACCGATTTCATAAGTGTGAACCTAAGTATCCTTCTTCTCAAGTTATTCCAAGTGTTTTTGGTGCTGTATGATTCCATTTGAGGTGCAACACCTGAGGCACTAAGCTCTTAAAGGTTCAAGACTTCAAGCTCCATCAAAGGGTATGTCATTCTACTAAATTCTTGTAGTGAATATACTTCATATTATGCTAGTTAGGATGAAACCTTGGAATATAGAATATTTTTATGTATAATAGAGAAGACATATATCCAAGGTTTATAGGGTTGCACGTACACCATAAGAGTGTTAGAATGCTAAAAACCCATCAATACTTACATGCTTACTTACTAGAACAAGTATCACAAGAAGAACAAAACATAAGTATTTAGATGTTTAACACTACAGTCAAACCTAGATAGTTATGTAATCATATCTGGGATAAATATAGCTTGATCAACTATATTTATTTGAGATACGACCAACATGTGTTTGGGACTGATAGTGGTGTTGCAACCCGTCTAAAACTTACGAACTCTATATACAAAGGAATACAAGAACCAAACATAAAGTTTAAAAGTACTAGAGGAGTATTTTATGATACTATACAATAACAATAAGTCTAGAAACTTACCAACTTTGTATACCAAGAAGATCTAGAATCAAATATATAATTAAAATACTATAGAAGTATTTTATGCATTATAACTAACTTATGTGAAAGCTAAAAGACCTGTACTAGTAGGTCTATAATTACCGAGTGTATACGTTAAGGTTATATATAATTCAGGTTTTATAGACTTAGAATTTGTGATTTTCACTCTACTTCCCGTTCCTTGTTTGGTTGTGGTCTTAGAGTAGGATCACTTATTCGAAAGTCTATTTGATATTGGTTATATATAATCTGTATACACTACGTGATTATAAAAGGACCTGGTAAGGATCATCCTCATAAAAAAATTATTAATTTTTAATAAGAATGTTTTATTAATATCGTATATTCTTTAGACACTCCCATTCTCGGACGAACAACATAGGTAGATATAACCACTCAACTACAATAGCCAACATAGGAGTTGAGAAAGAACCAAAAGAGGGTTCATGAGGAGAATCCCGAGAAAGGACCGAACGAAGTGAAAAGCACTAGAGAGATCATTAACGAACCTTACCCTATCAGGGACAAACTAGAAAGCACTCTATACGTCACACTAGTAATTTATAAACTGATATAACTTAGTGAGTTAGTGATTACACTGCTTGAACTATGTGTTAAGTATACTGTACCTTTAATCACAACTAGTAACAGTAAAATCAAGAGAATCATACAAAAAAACGAGAAATTTATATGTAAGTATCAATAGATAAAGTACAACTAGAAATGACCAAAAGTACTTACAATTTCATTTCACATCATATAACATAATAATGTCTTCACATGGAAATAACCGGCCAACCGACGAAATCCCGATTCGACATATAGATTCCACTACATTCCAAGCCGCCGTAACAACTGTCATGGCGCAATTCAACGCTAACAATTAACAAAAATGAAATTGGAAACAATGTCGCCAATTCAAACTGTAGTAACAACCAAGGAAACCAACGAGTGTCAGTCATTAAGAGCACCCTAGACCACAAACCTAAGACCAATAAACAAAAGTTCTAGAAAAAAAACGAGCGCAAATTATCTCAAAGACTTGCTAAGAGACAACAACCTGTGGAAGTCCCTGCATCAACAACATCTTCCGCTCCGATACCAGCTAGACGATTTCCTGGAACACTACTGAAATGTAACAAGTATGACTTCCATCAAAAGGGAGTCTGTCGGGAGTTGCATTGCAAGAACTGCAACAAGAATGGGCACTCTACTTGTTTCTGTAGCACTTCAGCCCAACACATCACTTCAACCATCGATGTTTGTACAAGTCAAGTATGCCATGCATGTGGTGGAATGGGACATTTAAAGAGAGATTTTCCAACAGAGAGGAATGATGGAGGAGAGGGAGAAGTTTAACGACAAAACATAAGAAGCAATGAGGAAGCTACTAGTATTTTTGGTACGTTTTCAATTAACAATATTTAAATAACGAATTTTCAAAAAAGTTTTTGACAATTAAAAATCAAAATAAAAATTAATGCATCATTCATATAAAAACTAAGGATCCTTACAGGTGAGCTATGATGGCTTAGTGTAACATTAGAGTCATATATAGTCATATATGTTTCTTGTTTGATTGTGGATTTAGGGCAGAGTTACTCAGTCGAATGTCTTCACAATCTTAACTATACACGATTTGCATACACTAAACAATTATAGAGGAACCTTGTAGGGATCATATTACGAGATTTCATCATTTAGTATCGAAGCGCTCTTACTGTTTATATTCACTAAATGCGGTACAAATTTTCACAGTAGTAATAAAAAGGATAAAACAGAGAACACTAAAGACATAAACATAGAATGTACTATCGCTCTAAACAAAATACTTCTTCCTAATAGATTTAACACCCATTATCATAAGAAGTTTTGACGTCATGATTCGATATCGATTGTCTTGGTCCTCACCATACCAAGTCGACGTGCTACGGAAAGATTCCTCGTTCTAACTGGCCATCTAACTAAATCCTTTCAACATATAAGGATAAATCCGACATAAACCTCCGTATCATATCTCGCTTCAAAACTCAGAAGTACCCATTAGAAGGGTACCACGGCTTCCTAGCTTACTCTGTAGACAAGAAACATAAAGTGAAACTCATCGAAGATATTCCGGAAGTCCGTAATCTTCCCGAAGTATCCTCAGCAGACCTCCCAGGAATACCGCTTGTACAGCAAGGCAAATTCAAGAATAGAGAGTATTGACCCATGCAACTAGTCTATCACTACTAAAGATATACACAAGGTAGTGGTGGATGAACCAAGTATGAGTCTTACCATGAACTTCAGGGAAAAGTTGCTCGAGACTACGAGTGAGCATACTATTATTCAAGTAAATGTAAAAAAGTAAACCAAACCCACACATTCTCCTATCTTAAGTATAGTAGCGTACTAACACAAATAATCAGATTAAACAAAACAAGGTCGCATACTAATAATAAAGGTCCACTGGAACGACAAGCGAGGACCTGAATTCACTAAGGAACAGAAAAGCTTAATGAAACAAAAGTACCTACATCCTTTCACTAGATCATGAGTAGCCACTTTAGAAACAATTTTGGGACGAAATTCCCTCTAACGAGGGGATAATGTCACAATTCGAAAATTTTAGAGCCATCAAGGTCTAAACCCTAACCTAGTACAAGTGAAACCACATTGGATGCCATCTATAACTATGAAGACTTGTTTATAAACTTGTAACTAAGCATGGACTTAAACTTAAATTAAATTAGGTTAGTACAAATCAATATAAGGCAAAAGATTTAAACTTAAACCATAAAGTAATACCTTAAATAGAGTTTTGAGTCTTATGCTTCTAGAACCATGGAGTTTACGGCCTAGGGATTTAATGCCAAAGTAGTTTACGGTCCAAGAAAGTAATCTAAAAGTAGTTCACGGTTTTGAAATGGATTCAAGGGGTGTTCATGGTTGAACTTGAACCAAAAACACACTTTCTAGAAGACCTTAATCCGAAAACACTTTACCATTGGACTCTTTGGCCGTAAACCCCCTCTTCTTGAATTCAAGGATCGAAAACTCCATTTCCATTTTGATTTAAAATCGTAAACACTTTATTTTTAAGAGTGTAGGACCGTAAACTCTTCAAATATCTTCATATCTTATCCAAAGTTAACTTCCCAATGTGATTTCTACCATAAACCTCACATTTACCGCCTCATGAGTTTCCTTCATATTTAAGATACAAATGAATTCATTTGGAACATACAGTAAACTCATTTCACTCATATGCTCTCAAAACACATATCAAATCCTTCACATTTGCAAGCGGTTACCCAAAAATCTTCAAACCTCCATAAGAATTTCTCTTCAGTTAAGTAAGTAATCTATACAAACAAGTGTTGACTAATACTTTATATTATTAGATTAGCTAATTTGAACACAATATTATGTGTTTAAATATTATTAGGATTTCGGAAATTATATGTGTTCTAACTTGGGAATCATCGCAACCACATCGCATCGAGTCACAAACACGCACATAAGGTGAGTTCATACCCCTATGTTTTCACGATTTTTAAATTGTTTTAAGGGGGGGGGGGGTGGATACAAGTAAAACACAAGAAATCTTGTGTTTAAAAATATAAATATCTGATTATGTTTTCTTACCGTTAATAAGAAATTAAACGTGAAATTTTCTAAATACGAAAAATATCGTTACTATTGAATTTACAAACAATTTACAAAACATGTTAATACCCAATGGTTTTTACACCAACACGGAAACAAACTTATAAACTATAATAGGTATAGTTTATTGAAAAAAGATACTATTTTACAAGATTCAGGTCATAACATGAAAACGAACTTATAAACTATAATAAGTATAGTTTATGGAACAAAGAATCTATTTTGCAAAGTACAAGTTAACATATAAACAGAAAGGGATTTCAGATAACAAAAGAACATAAAGGGTTTTCAGATAACAGATGAACAAAAAGGATTTCAGATAACAGATGAACAAAAATGGTTTTCAGATAAAAGGGTTTTCAGTTATTATTCGTAAAAATGTTGAAGCAATTTGTGAGATGTTTTCGTGTACTTATCTATGTACTCGTAATAGTCCTGATTTTATAACCTGAGCCTCTTGTAGGGAGAGCGAGATATTTGTGTATAGATCTATTTGAGATTGATAATCCCACATCCCGACTGTTAGCTACAATTAGGTCGGCAGACCTAGTGTAACAAATGTTGTTAACATACCGACACTTGAAAAACGTTGTGATCAGGCCGACTGGGTTAGTATGGTTATAAGAACTCACAAAGAGAAAACAACAACATATTTACGAATAATGTATTTTAAAATAATTTTATTTGATTATTTACCATACATTCGGATTTAAGAGAAAATATACTTTCAGTGGTTTTATTTAAATAATAAATCAATATTACATTATTTGTAAGTACATAATTTCTATATTTATACACAGTTACACGAAAAACAATAAATTATATTATTTACTAATATGGTATGAATAGAATTTCAGAAAAGCATATATCAAGTATTCTTTTGCTAATATCTTTGATTACATAATGTATACGTTAAGATTATATATAATAAAGATCCGATAGGTAGTGGAATGTGTGAATTCCGCCTTACTTCATGTTCCTTGTTTGGTTGTGGGCTTAGGGTAGAATCACCCAATCGACTGTCTGTTCAATTTTGTTTATATATAAATTGTATACATTAAGTAATCATAGGAGGTAACAGTACGGGTCATACCAATTACAAGAATTAGAACCTTGAATCACAAGTTATAAACATAAGAAACTTATAGTTTTTAGTCTCAAAGTACTAAGATTACGATTTATTTACTAAGAAAATATTGGATTTTTATGGCATAATACATTAACATTTTCAATAACAAAGAACATATATTTTCCAACAAAATACTTATGAACTCACCAACTTTAATGTTGACACTTTTTCAAACCACTTGTATTTTCAGGAAAGTTAGTAGACAGGTCACAGATACTCTCTAAGGCGTTCCGAAGACGGAGCATAGAATATTACGTCTTACCTTTTGCTATAGTTTTAAATGTTGAAACAACAACGTTTTGGATACAATGTAATAACTATGTTTTCAATAAAATAGTTATTGCTGCTTTGATTATTATGCAATTGTTGTGATACTATACATGACGTCCTCCGCCCCCGAATGTTTCCGCCGTTCCAGTTTGGGGGTGTGACATAAAAAAATACTTCAAATATTCACAAATTTCACCAAGAACACCAAGAACGATCTTCAAATCTTCAAGCTGGCCAAAAACACCTTGGATCGAGAACACGTTCCTAAATGAAAACTCATTTAGGACCAAGAACCTGGTCCTCGGTTGCGGATTTAGGACCGAAATCAAGGATTTCAGTGGGGCCATGACCGAAAACCCTCCTCAACACTTCATACAAATTTCGATAATGCTTACAAGAAATTCCTTACATAAATCAAGTGTTGTATAACACTTTAATTTATTATTTCACTAATTTAAATATGATTACGTGTCTAAATAATTCTAGGATACCATCCTTTTCACATACGCTAGTCTGAGGATCATCTCTTCAATCACGCTATCCAAACATGAACACGTAACATAGGTGAGTTCATACCCCTAGATTTTCATTGTCTTCAATGTTTTTAGGGGGAAATACAAGTAAAACACAAGGACTCTTGTGTTAACATTCAAAAGATTTTAAAACCTTTTTGCAATTGATTCAGACTGATTTATCACTATAGTTTATAAAAATATATTTATGTATATTTTTAACCCTATTGTAAGATGTTGAGCGAAAGGGTAATTTTCACTAATTCATACACATAGTTAAATTGCAAAGGTTTTCAGTGCATTATAGAACTTTACATTCAAACTATAATAGGTATAGTTTGGGAAACACTACTCTAATACATTGATTCAAGGATACAATACTAAATAATTATTAAGTATAATTAAATTACATTACAAAGTACACTACTACAAGGTAATACATACAGTTTCAAGTACAAGGGAACATTACTACACTACACGTAAACTAGTAAATACAGGGTTGTGAGGCACTACTTCAATTATACCCTTGGGGTACGGGTCTAAGTCCTATACAGTTTAACCAGAGTCTCCTGGAGGGAGAGCGTGACTTTGTGTATAGATCTATACGGGATTGACAACCCCACACCTAAACAGTTAGCTACAGTTAGGCCGACAGACCTGGGTGACAAACGTCCTAATATTCCGATGCCTAAAGAACGTCGTAGAGGCCACTAGTCAGTTTAGCATGTTTATATGAAACTCACACCAATATTAACTAAAACATTTTTTTATAGGATTAGCACTACTTCAATGGTTTTATTTTAATTAATAAAGCTACACTACACTACTATATGTTACAGCTGGTGGTATCTAGGCATATATATATATATATATATATATATATATATATATATATATATATATATATATATATATATATATATATATATATATATATCTGATTAGCACTACTTCAATGGTTTTATTTTAATTAATAAAGCTACACTACACTACTATATATTACAACTGGTGGTATCTAGGCATATATATATATATATATATATATATATATATATATATATATATATATATATATAAAGGTTTTCATACAAATAGTACACTACTATACATGAATTATCCAGTCAACTAAACGAATTGCTCAGTAAGGGATTCATTAGACCGAGCTTCTTACCTTGGGGAGCACCCGTCTTGTTCGTGAAGAAGAAGGATGGATCTTTTCGAATCTGCATAGACTACCGCGAACTGAACAAGCTTACCATTAAGATCCGCTACCCTCTACCCAAAATAGACGACCTCTTCAATCAACTTCAAGGAGCCAGCTACTTTTCGAAGACCAACCTGAGATCAGGGTACCATCAATTACGAGTTCTGGAGAGTGATGTTCCCATGACAACATTCTGAGCTCGTTACGGTCACTACGAGTTTGTAGTGATGCCCTTTGGTCTAACCAACGGGCCCACGGTATCCATGGATCTAATGAATCGGGTGTGCCATCCTTTCCAAGACAAATTCATGATAGTATTCATAGATGATATACTCATCTATTCACGAAGTGAGGAAAAACATAGCCAGCACTTGAGAAAGGTTCTAGAAACATTACGGGCGAAGAAGCTATACGTGAAATTCTCAAAGTGCGATTTTTGGATTAGAAAGGTAACTTTCCTTGGTCATGTGGTTAGCGAAGAAGGCATACACGTGGACTCTTCCAAAATAAAGGCAATCAAGAATTGGTCAGAACCGAGAACGCCCACAAAAATGTGTCAATTCTTGGGTCTTGCTGGCTATTATTGCAAATTTATACAAAGCTTCTCCAGGATCGCTAAACTGCTTACCACCTTGACTCAGAAGGGTGTAACTTTTAGTTAGGGAGAAAAAAAAGACACTGAATTCCAGACATTGAAGCGAGCCCTGTGCAACACACCTATCTTGTCTCTTCCAGAAGGGACAGAGGATTTCGTTGTATACTGCAATGTAAACCAATCAGGGGCTAGGCTGTGTGCTTATGAAGCGATGAAAGGTTATTGTCTATGCCTCAAGACAGCTTAAGGAACACGAAGTCTACTACAGCACTCACGATCTTGAGTTGGGAGTAGTAGTTTTTGCCCTAAAAATTTGGAGACATTACCATTACGGTATCAAGTGCACTATCTTCACCGATCACAAGAGCCTTCAACATATCTTTGATCAGAAAACTTAACATGAGATAGCGACGATGGGTAGAATTACTAAATGATTACGAATGCAAAATTCGCTATCATCCTGGTAAAGCCAATGTAGTAGCAGATGCCCTTAGTCGGAAGGAGTACATAGGTCGTAGGGTGAAGGCAATAACCATTACAATCCATTCACATCTATCACACAAATCAAAGATGCTCATGTAGAATCCTTAAAACCCGAAAATGTGGCGGGTGAAACTTTAAGAGGAATGGAGAAGAACTTTGAGATCGAGGGAGACAGAGTTCATTATTTCATGAACCCGATCTGGACCCCAAAATTCGGCGGTTTCAGGGACGTAGTAATGAATGAAGCACACAAGACTCGATTATCTGTTCACCTAGATTCAGACAAGATGTATTTTAATCTCAAGAAACTCTATTGGTGACCAAACATGAAAGCTGAAATTGCTACCTATGTGGGTAAGTGCTTAACTTGCGCCAAAGTTAAGGTAGAATATCAAAAGCCCTTAGGTTTACTTCAATAACCAGAAATACCTGAGTGGAAGTGGGAGATGATTATAATGGATTTCATTACGAAGTTACCCAAGACAACAGGTGGTTATGACACTATTTGGGTAATTGTTGACAGATTAACCAAGTCCGCCCACTTCCTGCCAATCAAAGAAACAAACAAAATGGAGAAACTGACGAGAACTTACATCCGAAAGATAGTACGACTACACGGTGTACCCATTTCTATTATCTTAGATAGAGATAGTAGGTTCACCTCGTGGTTTTATTAGTCACTTCAGAAAGCTCTTGGAACTAGGCTGGACATGAGCACAACCTACACAAACTGAAGGGCAGATTGAGAGAACCATTCAAACACTAGAAGACATGCTGAGAGCCTGTGTGATCACCTTTGGTAAGGCATGGGATACCCATTTTCCACTTGTCTACTTTTCATATAAAAATAATTACCACTCTAGCATCAAAGTTGCCCCGTTCGAAGCCCTATATGGCCATAAGTGCAGATCCCCTCTGTGTTGGGCTGGAGTGGGCGACACACAACTAGCAAAAGGGCAAGTACCTGATAGCACTCTCACCGGACCAAAAATCCTTTGAGAAACTACATAAAAGATTGTAAAAATACAAGAACGAGTAAAAGCCTCTAGAGACAGACAAAAGAGCTACGCAGACAAGAGACGAAAACCATTGGAATTCCAAGTTGGTGACCGCGTTCTGTTGAAGGTCTGAACCTGGAAGGGCATGATACGCTCCAAAAAGTGTGGAAAACTAAATCCAAGGTACATTGGGCCATTTGTGATTCTCACTAGAATTGGACCAGTAGCTTACAAACTTCGTCTACCATGAGAACTTAACAATGTACACTCTGTCTTCCGCGTGTAAAATTTAAAGAAGTGTCTATCTGACGAAACTCTTATGATTCCACTCAATGAAATCTAAATAAACGAGAGTCTTAACTTTTTGGAAACACCAGTAGAAATCTTGGATAGGGAAGTCAAACGAACGAAACAAAGTCGCATACCGATAGTGAAGGTTCGCTGGAATGCCAAGCGGGGACCTGAATTCACTTGGGAACGAGAATATCAGATGTAACAGAAGTACCCGCATCTTTTTCCCAAGTCCATGATGTACTCTCTATAGAAAGAATTTCAGGACGAAATTCCCTCTAACGGGGGATAATGTAACAACACGTTATTTTTCTAGTCAATAAAAGTCAAACCACCATAAATAAAATTCGAGGTTTTGATCATTTCGTTAAATTCATAAGGGTTAAATAGGATTTAAATTATATAAATGATGTTTTTATATAAGTATTTGAAATAAAATACACTTAAAAATCCAAGTTTACCTTTGGAATCGAGAACCTCCGACTGAAAACCTTCCTTACTAAGAACAGATCTTGGATCGAAAACGGATTTCGGCCGAGAACCTCCTTTCTAGCCGAAAACCCAACCATAATATATATTTTTCCCTGAAAAATAAGTCATTTTCTCACTCTTTCACTCGAAAACACTCCCATTTTTCTCTCAAGTATCATCCAAGAACATTCATACCTTCAAGAAAAATCCTTCAAATCTTCATAATGTTCACCAAGAACACCAAGAACAATCTTCAAATCTTCAAGCTAACCGAAAACACCTTGAACCGAGAACACATTCCTGACCGAAAACTCATTCAGGGCCGAGAACCTGGTCATCGGTCGAGGATTTAGGACCGAAATCAAGGATTTCGGTGGGGCTTGACCGAAAACCCTCCTCAACACTTCATACCATTTTTAAGAATGCTTACAAGAAATTCCATACATAAATCAAGTGTTTTCTAACACTTTAATTTATTATTTCACTAATTTAAATATGATTACGTGTTTAAATAATTCTAGGATACCGTACTTTTCACATATGCTAGTCCGAGGATGATCTCTTCAATCACGCTATCCAAACACGAACACGTCACAGAGGTGAGTTCATACCCATAGATTTTCACTATCTTCAATGTTTTTAGGGCGAAATACAAGTAAAACACAAGGACTCTTGTGTTAACATTCCAACGATTTTAAAACCTTTTTGCAATTTATTCAAACTGATTTACCACTACAGTTTATAAAAATATATTTATGTATATTTTTAACCCTATTGTAACATGTTGAGCAAAAGGGTACTTTTCACTAATTCATACACACAGTTAAATTGCAAAGGTTTTCAGTGCATTACAGAACATTACATTCAAACTATAATAGGTATAGTTTGGGAAACACTACTCTAATATATTGATTCAAGGATACGATACTAAATAATTATTTAAGTATAATTAAATTACATTACAAAGTACACTACTACAAGGTAATACATACAGTTTTAAGTACAAGGGAACATTACTACACTACACATAAACTAGTAAATACAGGGTTGTGAGGCACTACTTCAATTATACCCTTGGGGTACGGGTCTAAGTCCTATACAGTTTAACCAGAGTCTCCTGGAGGGAGAGCGTGACTTTGTGTATAGATCTATACGGGATTGACAACCCCGCACCCAAACAGTTAGCTACAGTTAGGCCGACAGACCTGGGGTGACAAACATCATAACATTCCAACGCCTGAAGAACTTCGTAGAGGCCACTAGTCAGTTTCGCATGTTTATATGAAACTCACAACAATATTAACTAAAACATTTATTTACGGGATTAACACTGCTGTTTTATTTTAATTAATAAAACTACACTACACTACTATACGTTACAGCTGGTGGTATCCAGGCATACATACAAATGTTTTCATACAAACAATACTCTACTATACATTACAGGTGGTGGTATCTAGGCATACATACAAAGGTTTTCATTCAAAAAATATATTACTATAGATTATAGTTGGTGGTATCCAGGCATACATACAAAGGTTTTCATACAAACAATATATTACTATAGATTACAGCTGGTGGTATCCAGGCATACATACAAAGGTTTCATAACAAACACTACTACGATACACTATTTTCCTAGTATAGAGTACTCTAGTACTACATATAGTTTAGGAAAACATACATTATATGGTTTTATTCATTAATAAGACTACCTACACTACTACAGAGTATAGTAACAAGATACATTTTGGTCTTAAGGCCTAAGGCTACATTACATACACTATAGAAAATATTGGATTTTCTGGAGGAACATGCTATCATTTTCAAAGTATAGAAACAAGTTTTCCATCATTAAAACATACTTATGAAGTCACCAACTTAAATGTCGATACACTTTCAAAACCACTTGTATTCTCAGGGAACCGGTAGATAGGTACAGCCATAGGTTTCAGAAGACGGATCTTTTAGAGTCACGTCTTTTACACTTTTGTTATAAATTTTTGGTGTCAAACAAACTATGTATCGAACATATGTAAATACTTTACTTATTCAATGTAATTGTTGTGTTTGCTTTGATTACTATTACGCAATTGTTGTAATATTGTACATGATGTCCTTCGCCCCCGAACGTTTCCGCTGTTCCGGTTTAGGGGTTTGGCACCTAAATCTGGATTTGTTTTTATTAATCGATTTGCATTTGGGACTATATTTGGGATTTTTGATTCTGTGAGTGTATCGGTGTTTTTGGCACGAGTTTTGGCTTCTGATTTTTTTTTTTTAAATTGCAGCTTCGATGTTGGATTTGGTTTTGAATCATATGTTCCTTTTTGGTTTTTCGATTTGATTGTCAGGTTTTATTTTGGTTTTGGATTAGAGTTAAAGATTTTGTTGTAGATGTACTTTAAGATTTATTGTTGAAGGTCAGGTAGTTTGTGTTGATTTTATGGTGATTTCCATGGCACTGGATGTATAGCGGAGAGATGATGACCGGAGTCGGAGATGGAACCGGTGATGATGATAGGAGGTGGTGTCGAAGTTGGAAGAGGATAAGCTAGGGTGGGTCCCTTTAATAATAATATTTAATAATTTTAGTTTATTTAATAATAACTTAAATAAAAAAAGAATTAACAAAATAAAATTATCATTAAGGGAAAAGTAGTCATTTTATGTCTGGTAGGCACCATATACGTAATAGAAACATACCATGAGGACTGTCTGAGTTAGAAAAAAAAGGTAGGTACCAAACGTGCAAATTTCCCCAAACCATAGGGACTATCCGTGTAATTTACTTAATAAAAAATTAATGGTCTAAAGCCTGATGGGTAAAACCTAATTAGACTCGACATAATATTCTTTGTAACCTAATTAGAATCGATTCAATATTCTTTGTTGCCTTAGCTCCCCATTATTCCTTGTTTCCGAAAATCCTTTAAAACCCCAAACTAAAATGAATCTGGATTCACAAAGGTGTTCCTCTATTTTGAGAACAATGAATACTTATGCTATTTTTGATATAAATTTGACAATAATAAGATCATACAGTTTGGTTTCTTCTTGAAGTTAATGATATGAATCGCTAGAACGATTCATACATTGGGCTAAATGCAATTATGTTTATCAAACTCTTTCCTTGTAGCTTAAAGTTAAATTTATTACATGTATTCTGAAGAAATTCTGAAAGAAAGAAACATAGAAAGTAAAACATAAACAATTTTTTAAGGGTTAATGATCTAGAAAGGTAACAAACTTTGGTCTTTTTCTACATATAGGTAACTATGTTTTTTTGTACACATTTGATCATTGAACTTGTTTGACGTGTCCAAAATAAGGTAATATGAATGGTAATTAGCGGTAATATTACCCTATTATGAACAGGTCAAACAAAACAACAAGCTTACCGGTTAAATGTGTACGAAAAAAGCATTGTTACCAAAATATGGAGAAAAACCAAAGTTCCTTGACCATTTTGGTAATATAGGCTTCTTTATGCTAAGTGCAATATGTAACATGGAATCGGGATACCAGGTCTTTGTGTTTAAGAAGATGGTCAGGTCTTGGGTCAGTTTAGGCCCAACTAGTTAGGGGCTAGGTTATATACGCTTAAGGGGCTAAGTTGTGTGCATTTTAGAGACATGGCAGCACAACCTAGCCAATGATTAGTTGGGCGTGATTTGGATTGGCCCAAGCCTAACCTAATTGTCCATTGACCAAGATTTATAAATAGAACACCTCCTCCATGAGGATGATATCTCATTCTCTAACATAAGCCTCCATACATACACTCTTCCCATCAAGATGTTTCTCCATCCAGGAAAAACTATCTCCTCATACACCATAGTTGTCAATAGCGACCATAGCGGTCACTATAGCGAATAGCGTAGCGCATAGGTATAGAGTCGCTATTGAGTGTTTAGCAATAAATAGCGAGGTAAATAGCAACATTAGGTTTTTTTCCTCCTTTTAAGGGATAAATCAGAATAAAATCGATAAGGGTTGAAGTTTTGAACGTTTTAGCTAGTTTAGTGGCTTGTTTCCTTATTTATTGATTATAAATTTATAATAACTATAATAGTTGAACATAATAAATATTTTTTATTTTTTTATGCGTATCGCTAAATACGAAATAGCGTTCGCTATTTGATCGCTATCGCTACATAGCATATAGGTAGCTCGTCGCTATTTACTGCTATTCGCTATCGATAACTATGTCATACACATCGATGTAACATGACTGTCGGAATCCTTGAGACGGTTCTAACAGTTTTGTCGATGGCACCTAAGAATCAAGTCAAAAATATGCTAACGACACCTACACTAGATCGGACACAAACCCGATAGCCCGATTCCATGTCACATTAGTGGGTATTATAATTACTTGCACTTAGCATAAAGAATCCAATATTACCAAAATGTGTAAGGAACTTTGTTTTTTTACCATATTTCGTACACATTTGACCAGTAAGCTTGTTTGAAGTGTTCATTACCAGTCAGATTACCCTATTTTGTACACGTCAAACAAGTTCAATGGTCAAACGTGTATGAAAAAAACATGGTTACCTACACGTGTACAAAGACCAAAGTTCGTTACCTTTCTAGGTCATTACCCATTTTTTAATGCCCAACCATTCATGCATAAGAAAGCCTTTTACAACTAATTCGTGTCTAATTACATGGTCTGAACTGAATGCCTTGAACAATAAGCCCTTTAAGCGACTGGTCAATGGGAAAGTTGACTGAAAGTTTTACAAAACTCGAGGGAGTTTGTGTAAGTTGTTCATCTATTTGTACCTCCATCCAACCATCTTTCCTTTGTTGTGGAAGGCCTTTTATTTTGGGTCTATTCAATGGATTGTGAGTATTTTCATAAGCCTTTCGTCTAATGATTAGAGTTTGAGGACTAATCAAATAGATATATCGTGATGTTGATAATGACTGACTAGTCATCCACACTTTCAAAGGAGGCTCAAATCCAGAATGGTTTTCTTGTAATTTGTAAATAAGGTAAGCTCCATAACATGTTTCAGATGACAATATATTGGACGTATTGCAACGTATAGTAAAGCTCCAAGTAGGATCAAAAGCCACTTCTTCAAATCTGCAAAAAGACATTGCGTAATTTTATAGAAATGCTAAGTTTTATTGAAAGTTTAAACTATCTCAGGACCCTTGAGGTATTTATCTGTTAATTACCCGTATGCAAAACATAGAGAATTGGGCCATGTCTACCAAAAATAAGTTAGCTTACGATAATTTATTGCTTGGTAAAACCACAAAAATAGCTTATAAACTAGCTTCAGATGGTTTATAAGCTATCATAACTTATAAGTAGCTTATCATAGCTTATAAGGTAGCTTTTTGATAAGTTAGCTTGAGATAGTTTACTGATAAGCTAGCTTATAAGCAAAGGCCGTGTTTGGCGTGCCATAGCTCGATGATAAGCTAGAATCGGAGTTTTTTTTTTTTTTTTTAATTTTTTTTTCCAAATATACCCCTTAATTAATTATAGAAACACATTCTTTTAAATGTTATTTTATTTCTTTCAGTTAGCTTTTCAACTAGTTTTATCAAACATTATTTTTTATCAGCTAGTTTTTTATTTAAGAGCTAGCTTTTTCAGCTAGTACGCCAAACATAGCCTAAAAGTTGGTTTTTTAGTTAGCGCGCCAAACGGGGCATTAGTTACAAGATAAAGGACTGGGAGTGGTAGAAGAGAAAAGAACCTTGATTCGGGTAAATATCTCCAACTCCACTTTTTTCTTTTCAAAGCCACATTTGCTGGTAGCATAATGCATTTATTTCCATCTTTGTCGAGAGAAAACCACTGACATTTATTAATATCTATGTAAGTACTTGTTTGAGAATTCTGTAGTTTTCCACAACAACTATATATAATATATGTACATATTTGCAACACGTGATAGGGAAATAGCAAATTTACCTCTTCGCCTTGGATCTGGATAAGGAACCCTTTGCAAAGAATAGAATAAAGTTCCTTCTTTGTTGTCCAATGCAACTTATCTTTTGACCACTTGATTATGGTTTCATAATCACTAGGTAATTTTTCTTTCCAATATGCATCTGAATGAGACATGTCCTCCTGCATGTCTACCTCCCTCTCATCCTCTAATTCTTGATGTTCTAGAATTTGTTGGCTTACTATTTCCACGGGCTCAAACTCAATGCCTTCTACTAACAACTTATTCCAACATTTGAACGTAATTTCAAGATCAACATATCTATTGTCGCTAGTAAACTGATACAATTCGGCTGTCAACCATCCATCTTCTCTCGTATCTGCTAAGTACAAACTAGAAGATTCTGTTTCCCCAGCCATTGTGTACTCGAGGTGTGAATTGGTAGAATCAGAGTCATATAAACAGAACACAAGGTTAACTGCGTATGTGATATGTGGAGACAAATATTGTGTTTTGACATGTATTTTGAAATCCAAACAAATTTGTGTATTCATGTAGTCTGTAAATCTGCAACAAAGGTGCAAAGAATAACATAAAACTCTATAGTCACTAATAAAAAGGATGGGGGCAACTTACCTTGATTTTTCCTTAGCATAAAATTCAATATACTGTGGTGCAACGGTAATTGGATAGAAACACTCTGCTGCGGATATCATTTCACAATGCTCTCCATTCTTATTTAACCAAAACCACTGTCCATTAAAAATTAAAAAAAAAAAAAAAAAAACTCATGTTAGAGTAGAGACCTTCTTTGTTTTACATCTTATATACGTGGATTTTAGTATTGTGATTGTGATTGAAATGTGGTTAAGTAGAAAGTCATTTAATTAGTTACATCATCATTCTTTGTGGCAAATGCATTGTATATTTTGCAAGAATTGTTTTGTGAAATTCCTTGAATTAAAACTACAATTAAGCTATACATATAATTACCGTTTTGCCCTGGTTAAGGAAGATTCCTTCAGAGAGAAGAATTTTTATTTCCTCTTCGGATCTGTATGCTAGAGAAGGGACCTCAGTCTTACACATCTCTTTTGTTTTTTTAAACTGTGCTGACTTACGCACCTCTTCATAGTTCATTTGTGGTTTGGCCTCTTCAAAATTCTCTTGAAACCGAAGCGCAATATTAAGTTCTTCCACAACACGATACATCTCTGGTCGTTTTTCACGGGATTTCTTCAAACATTGATAGGCAATGGATGAATATGTTTCCAATGACCTTGGATCCATCTTTTCCTTCATATCTTCAAAGACAATCTTATCCAATTTCTTTTGTTTGTAGCTCTTTTTCCACATACGCACGAAACTCTTGAAATTACCATTGGTATTTTCAAAGCATAGCTTCCCACACAATACCTCAAACATGACCACACCAAAAGAGTAGACATCAGACTCTTTTGTTACGACACTTGTCTCCATGTACATCGGATCTACATACCAGAAGGTACCCGCAACATTGGAGATAAGAAATGTATGTTGCTGATTTGCAGGGCCTAATTTCGAGAGTCCCATGTCAGAAATTTTTGCATTCCAATTCTCATCGAGTAAAATGTTGGAGCTTTTTATATCACGATGGAGAACTCTTTCTTGTGTCTCCTTGGGATCATGAAGGTAGCACAATCCTGTTGCAGCCCCAATACATATAATGAGACGTTGTCTCCATGTGAGATTAGTACTACTTAGATAGTGATCAAGGCTTCCATGAGAAGCATATTCGTACACAAGGATCTTTTCACCATCTTCATTGCAAAATCCCATGAGAGAGATGAGATTTTCATGTGTGTAGCGCGAAAGCAGCAAGATCTCTTTCAAGAACTCGGGGTCACCTTGCCCATACTTGCGATCTAGACGCTTAATTGCAACCTTGGTTATATGCTCCTTCTCCTTAGAGTTAGAGAGTACTCCTTCATACACTTTCCCAAATCCACCTTTTCCGATAAGTTTGCTGTCATCAAAGGTGTTGGTGGCTGACTTTATCTCTTCAAGTCGGATTGCAAGATGTTGAAACTCGTTGAGGAAGGACTCCATTATTATTTTGATCAAACAGATACTAAGATGTTCAAACACCTCCTAACTACAGATTTAACAACAGCAAGAAGATTATTAATCTCAATTTCTTGGAGAAGAGTTTAATTATAGAGAACCAACACCAGAATCGAGAATAGAGAAAACGATTACCAAACTTTAACAGAAGAACATGAATGAAATACAAATAAAGTGAAAGCAGAAAATATCTAAGTTTCGAAAAGTAATCCAGATTACCAGATATAAGCTGCATTCCTGACTCCTTGCAGACTGGTCCTCCAAGTTCCAAAATTATATCCTTTACTCCCTCAACTTAGTAACCACTTCAGGAAAACTACATCAGTATTTTCAGAATCAGTCGCTTATCAACAAATTCTGCACAAAACAAGTCAAGCTAGGCACACCTTATCCTTTTTTTAAATAAGATTGCATAGTACTGAAATATTCACACATTTCAACAAAATGCACATATAACGTTGTCCACGTTTTTCATACAACACCCTTTTGGTATCAATATTCATTCAAGACTTTATATAATTACATTGTAATAAAGCAACATAATATTGATGAAAAGATTTTTCAATTTCAATCACACAATTATACTTGTTTTTGTGAATAACTCAACATAGTGTTCTACCTACATCTTCAAGTTTATGGAATTTGTGATGCAAATCTATCACAACAACTCTCATACAATCAACGAACTCAGGGTTAACCACAAAGTTATACACAAAAGATAATAGTCATCCACATTTAATAGTAACTTGATCTTTCCTCCTTGCCACCTCGTGGGGGACACCGTCAAAATTATAATTAAAGAATGACAGTAATAATCGAGGGTTAATGTCATAAAATGGCCTCCAATAATCGTCAATTGGCTCTTCATATCACTAATCTTTTTAATTGTACTTTGTGGGGTAACAAATTATTTTTGGTATTTCTATTAACCATCATAGTGGATTTGAACTGGGTTAAACTGGTTTCAAATCCTATGTAGCGATGCAGCGGAAAATTAGAAAGCATCAAACGAATGAACAGCAGCGTATTTTTGGAGAACCTTCATCATCATTGGATTTTACTTCCTATAAAGTAAACAGGAATAAATTGACCAAATGCAAACCCATTCCAAGATCTTTCTGGTAAAGGGCATTAGACTTTGGTATTCTACCCAATTATAGCAATTTATTTTCAGTTTCTTTCTTTCTAAGGCATTATAGTTTGTAAATCTACCAAAATAGAGTATTTCGGTTTCAGTTACTTTATTATTAAAATCTAGGGGTTCAAGTTTCACAATTCAAATAATGATTGTGAATATGCAAATATAATTCTGTCTTTTGTGAGAACTGAAGGCGACACTGTTAGCCGAGGAACAATTTTTTGTAAAGATAAAAGAACCAAATAAAATGGTTTTGGTCCTGTTTACTTTTTTCCAGATTAATCAAGTGCTATAAAATGCAGCAAATACCTTTATATTATAGAATCATATTTTTTAAGTTTTTATTACTAAGCATTATACTTTAGAAAATCTAATTATAGCATTGTATTTTCAAATGAAATGAAAGTAAGATATTATAATGCACATATAAAGGAAGGTATGATGCTATGAATGAAATTAACATTTATGAAATTTAGATGCCATTTCATGCACTTAGCCCAAAAATATATATTAGCACAAACAAAATCACAATTTACCTTTGCAATGGTGGTTTTCCTATTACTGACAACTCTTCCATAAATAATATCACTTTCTACCTTATCACTGTAAGATTCCGACTGGTTAGTATGTATGTTTGATTATGTAATAGGAAAAAATGATTTATTCAAAAGCAAAAATAAATACATTTCTTTTCCAAATACGTTACATTTTAATTAATCATATGATTAAGAAACTGCACATTTACTCTACAACCCATAAAGGAATATACATTGTTACTAACTTTGTTAAGCTCTATTTTGGAGCTATGTCAATAGATCCCCTTTTTAATTTCATCATATTTGGTTAATATGTAAGCTCTATTAAAAGTACGTTCACTACAATAGAAATAAACCTAAAGAATGGAACATGTGATTGCTTTGTGATTGCCAAGTCAAGTGCAGGTAGACGGTGCCGAAATAAATTTGTGATTGCTTTGTGTGTTGTGATGATGACGAGGGGGGAGGGGGGGAGGACAAACCATGGAACATGTCAGAACATAGGGACATAAACATTGATAATGCTTCCAAATCCCGTAAAGAACATTGTATCAGAATCAGAACACTTGGACAAATGAGACACCAAAGCCCGTCGGAAATAGACTCATTAAACCTAATGTATGTAACAAACAACTCGTAGGAGGACATTTTGGTCTTTATGGGATTACAATATAGAAACATTTGTAGTAATATGGTGTAGTTAATGACCAAAATCACATCATCAAAGCTTCAAAGGAGCTAAAATCACACCTCTTGCAAGAGCAAAAAACCAAAATAACGGTTATGTCTATATGTTCAAAGAATCTGTATTGTATATAACTTAGTAAGCCTTTTGCTGAGTCGTCGGAAACACCACATTTTATGCCACATGACATGTTTAATATGGTGCTATTTGCGAAAAATAGCTTGTGGTAAGGGGTCGTTCTCTCACGTGCCGTTCAATTGGAAATGACTCCTAATTGGGTTGTGGTTACGTCTTATGTATGTTTGTTTATTGCAGCGTTTGATATTTCAGTTGCCATTTTTTGGTGTATAAAAGAGGTGTCCTGGATAATTAGTTCAATGACCGATTTGTTTATGCTAATTTATCTGTATAGTTGTTGAGTTGTGAATTTTCTTATTAATGTGTTATTTTGTGTCAGAATTAAACAACATTGTTAATTGAGGTATCTACTCTTTGTTGCTTAATTTTCCATTGTTTGTTTGTTAATTGAGGTATTTACTCTTTGTTTCTTTACTTTGTATTGTTTGTTTGATTATGACAAGGAAGTGTCTTTTGTTCTGATGAGAGTAGCAATAGGGAAGTTCAATAGATTTCTCAAACTATGAAATGTCTTTGTCCTTGTCTGTTATAATCTTTCCCGATTGAAAATGGTTAATGATAAATAGGAAATAGTTGAAAATAATTATGTCGCTTTAAAATTTTTGAGTGTTTGTTGTCGGTGGTGTGGTGTGATTTTTTAAACGCTTTATGTTAATAATTGTTCAACAAGTATCATATGTTGCAAACTATTTTCCATGACTGTTAGACACCGCACATTATTATTACGTATAACTTTACCATTCCAAGAGGTCGACAAACCTTTCTATTATCATTTATTCGGTTTTGATGTGTACATTTACCCATTAGCGGACCACCTTATAGGGCTTGGCCTCCCTGCTTTTAGGTGTCCTTATACCAATACTTAGATAATCTGATAATCAAGTTGAAAAAAAAAGGTTTTAGAATGCATCTTTGCGCCGACTCCACCCCCCCCCCCCCCCCCCCCCCCCCCCCCGATTTCTAGATGATGTGAACATAAACCAGTAACAAATTTTGAGAAGATCTCTAACGAAATCAAAACCAACCTTGAACTTTGTTTCTTTAGGATTAAATCTATAAAAACCCACGATCTAATGACAATCACAACAATTTAACACAAGTTTAAGTTTAAGAAACTAAAGAGTGTAAGCCTAAAATCCAAACTTTATTTTGGCTGTCGGAAAATTATTTGTCGTAACTTACCGAAAGAACGTCACCTGTTAACATCGTTGATGTCTTGTACCCCTTTCTGTACGATCTCTCTCCTCTTTGACAGTCGCCAGAGACTCGCTGTTGACCGTTCAAACTTGACCTCCAACGTGCAATTAAATGCTCTTCGCTGGTCTAGTCCCCGTTCTCACTTGTCAGATATGTAGCTTTGTTTCTCTCTTTTTGAGTTGCTTTCTTTTTCTTTATATCTATATTCATTGCTTTTATTGACTTTTTGAGTTGCTTTCTTTTTCTTTATATCTATATTCATTCCTTTTATTGTTTTTCTCCACTAGACACTAGCAACAACAATAGCCAATAAAGTATAAATTGTGACCAGTGATTATGATTACACACTACACACAATTATGATGATATGTGATGATCATAACAGATGGTATATATTAAATTGATATAAAAGTATATACATATATATTTTACTTTATATTTATTAGTTTATATCAATGAAATTATTGACGAATGTTATATGTTATATGTTGAATAAATGTAAATGATATATATATATATATATATATATATATATATATATATATATATATATATATATATATATATATATATATAGGTTTGGGTTCTATGGAAAACAAAAAACCCTAAAAATCATAAAAATACATAAAAAATACATAGAGATCACAATTTTTTTTACTTTTTATTCTATAAAACCACACCTTTTTATATAAATTTGCTGAATTGTTTTTGAAAAAAAAAAAACCAAAAAAACCAAAAAAATAAAAAACAACAAAAAATAAATAAAATCCCGATTTCTTAATTTTTTTCAGCGACTTTATAAAAAAAAGCTACGATTGTTAAGAATATAAAGTCAAAAAAAAAAAAAGATTTGTGATCTCTAAGTATTTTTTTATGCATTTTTATTAATTTTAGGGTTTTTTTGTTTTCAATATATATATATATATATATATATATATATATATATATATATATATATATATATATATATATATGAAGTGGTTCAAATGAGAACCTAAAAAAATGAAGTACCCTAGGAATCGTTTTTTAAAATGTTTTTTTAAAGGTATTTTGGATAAATCTAACATTTATATTGTATTAAGTATATTTTCATTTCTTAGTTTATAAACTATTTGACACTTGTTGTCGGACCACCATCGTATCATTGTCGGACCGACGCCGGACTAAAATTAAATTCAATAGCATTTTTTGTTCGTATTCACAACTTAATATAACAAACATTATAACTCTCATTTATTTGGTAATATTTTTATTTTTCTAGCTAAAAAATAAAAAAATTTAGTAAAAAAATAGAATTATGCCTTAAAAAAATCAATTTTCTTTTTTCTAAATTATAGATTTCTTAAAAAGATTCTTATAATAAAGTATAATATTAATATATTATATATATTTTATACTTTCATATATAATGTAATTTTAGTTTTTAGGTTGTTGATCAATGGTAAAAGAAATTTAGATTGGTTGGGATGATTAGTTATATTATATAAAAAAAATTATATAAGATTAGATTTTGACCAAATGCTAACAAAAATATTTATTTAATTCCATGGTGTAAATATGGTAATTGAGGTTTAACAAATTTTATTTAATTCAAAACAAATAAAACAGTTAAATGGATATATAATGTAATGAAACATATTTATTGTTAACTAAAATCTACAAATTCCAGATTCTTAGGAATAAAATGAAAATTTCTATGAATTACAATTAAGAACTGACATTATTTGTTTTATAAATGTGATTAACGAACAAATAAATAATATTAAACTGAGTGTAACTAATTTTTGACAAAGTATAATTTAATAGTATAATTTAGGGTTACTTTAATTTCTTAATTGAGTTTTTAAGAGAAATCAAACAAATAATCCAAGCCTATTTTTATAAGTATATATTTCGTATCCAAAAAAGTTTTTAAAAAAAGTTTTTATATAGAAAATATAAGATTTTTATGTGAAAATATGTTTTTTTGTATAAAAATGAGTTTATAAAGAAAAAACATATTAGAAACAAATTTTTGAGAAAAAAAGTTGTAAAAAAAAAAAAAAAAAAAAAAAAAAAACTAAAGTTAGGATGAATTCATAATAAAATTCTAAAAGTTGGGTAAAAGGGGTAATTTTTGGACCAAATTTTTAACAAAATTTAAAATTTAGGCCAAAAATGTAAATTTTAGACCAAATTTGTAATAAATTTTGAAATCCGAGCAAAAGATTTAATTTTTGAAAGTTAGATGACATGTTGATCGGGTCAAAGGGTAAAACTGGACTAAATCGATTATGAGGCTAATATGTAAGAATTTTATTGCAGTTTTCCTAACAACCAAATCATAAAACAAAAATAAAACTAAAAATTATAATAAAACAAATAATTCGGATGTCATGTTTTTAATTAACAACACCTTAATATTATTCTATACTTCTCCTTGCTTATAGTAAAAGAAGCAAAAGTAAATAAAATGTCAATTCCTATGTTATGATATTTTTATTTACCCATAAGTCAATATAAAGTTTAACAGATTAATATAATACAACCTCACCAATTTATAATATAAATTATTATTTATTTATTATATTTATTAAATTTTAAATAATAAAAAAATGAAAAGAGATAAACCAAATATATATAGAAGGAGAAAGACATAACTACAGCATGACATGATGCATAATAATTGGTGGATTTTCTTTCTTGAAAAACAATTTTAAAAATAATATCTTTATAGAAAATGATAAAAGTAAACATGTATCAAGCAATGAGCAGGTTAGTATTGTAATAACCCAGAAACTAGGGGTATTTCATTTTTCATTATAGTCAAACACCAATGCTATTTCATCCAATCATTTAAAAACATTGCTTAATTAAAACATTTATCAGAGTTACAATCCCAAAATCACATAGTGCAGAAAACACAGATGTGTCGCTGCGATCAAGCCGGACCCTTCCTTTCCAAACCAAGGATACCTAAAATCATAAACAAAACTGTAAGCACGAAGCTTAGTGAGTTCCCCAGAGCATACCCCACACAGTCCACAGAATCACATGTACCACATTAGCTATAGAAGCTACATAAACCACATAAGCCATGCACACAACATATTTGGATTCTGTGGGCTCCCCCTAGGGTCTTACTCCAGAATGCCATGAGCTCCCCACAAGGTCTTACACCTATGTGCCATAGGCACCCCCATGGTCTTTAATAGGAAATCCATGGGCTCCCCACATGGTTTTACATCCAAGTGTCATGGGCTCCCCCATGGTCTTTAAAAGGAAAGCCATGGGCTTCCCACATGGTCTTACATCTATATGCCATGGGCTCTGCCTATGGTCTTTAATAGGAAATCCATGGGCTCTCCACATGGTCTTACGTCCAAATGTCATGGGCTTCCTCATAATCTTTCATATAGGTACACCACATATACAACTAGCATACCTCCTAGCATATAACCAACAATCATGTCATAGACACTCCATCAACTAGTGTACAAAATATCATAAAATGGGCCGGCCTTGGTGCCTTAGACTAATTGGTATGGTGAGGAGACTCACCTCACACTGCCGAAGTCCCGCGGGTAAAACCCTAGCTGCTGGAAGACAGATTCCCGAACTGTCAACATCAAAACAGCACCCAATTAATAATTGGGTTCCAATACAGAACCAAAAGTCCATGCTTGGGGTAAAAATGCTACTTTACCCCCAACCTAGCTTGATCCAAGTTAAGGCCCAAACACACACTCTAAAGGTCCAAATACCAATCAATGAACCAAGGCCCAACATATGGCCTAATTTTCCAAATTGGGCCCAAACCTCTACATCGTCTTACCTTAAGGCCAACCATTTATCCTAATCCAAACATTTGGCATTCCGATGGTCCAATATCTCATAATCATTAAGGCCTAATTATGGCCCACCTATAGCGCAATTTTCTAATTGGGCCCAAGCCTTTTCCAATGGGCCTTATCCTAAAGCCCAATAATTTCCTTAGTCCATAAACCTATTCATAATTAGCCCATGAAGGTCCACAACAACTTAGTCCAAGAAATGGCCCAACAACAACCCAAACCCAATTAGGGTCTTTTCACATAAAATGACAATTAGGGTTAAGTGTGCTTACTTAACCCATCAAGGACTTATTCTTTTAAGGACTTAATCGATTAAGTTCATCACTCCACTAGACCAAAAATACAATGTGATCGGGCGTAATTCAAATTTCCAAATCCAAAGGTCTTATGCGGGTCCCGACAAATCCAAAAATCACATTCCTAAAATTAGGGTTTTCTAAACCATAATTAGGGTTTCCAACCCAATCGCATGCCAATCTGTCACACCCCAAAAACCAAAGGCGGAAACGTTCCCGGGGTTGACTCCACGTTGAGTATCAAATCCAATGTACATAGTAAGTAAAGTGAAACAAACATTACATTACATATTAAAAGTTTTACAATTTGTTTCAAAAGACACAGTTTATACAGTTGTGATACATAATATAGATATAAACAAAATGAACGGGCCTTGCACGCACACGATCCTGAACCAAGTAAGTCTTCGGGTACCTGTACTATCGTTGACCTGAGAACACAAGCAGTTTGAAAATCAGCATAACGCTGGTGAGTTCATAAGTAGTTTTGTTTTGTGAAAAATGTTTATGTTTCCTTTCTGTTTCTGAAAATGTAACACATGCCAAGAAAATCCCATATTTTCTTAAAAGTTGGTTGTTGTATCACAAAACTAATGTATAGTTTGGTTATCCAAATCATTGTTTTATTTCTTTAATGTATCAGTGCATTCCCAGGAAAGTCCCATACTTTCCTGAAGGGTGGTTATTGTAAAAGATGTAATGTTATTCAGTTGGTTACACTTTTCTGGTTATAAGTATGTTACCCAGGAATGCCCCATGCTTTCCTGTATGTTGGTTTTCAATATGAAAGATGTACTCTATTAAACTTGGTTATGTACAAAGTTTTTCCCCAGGGAGGTCCCATACCTTCCTGAATGTTGGTTATCATTTGTAAAAGATGTAAAAGATGTAAACCGAAGCCTGCTTATCTGTAAAATGTGGTATGTGATTCATTATTACTATAAGTAAATCTCTGTTATCCTAGTTGCGAGTTCCATAACCATACTAAAGACTGAACCTATGGCAATAAGTAGTCCACAGCCTTGTGGCAATAAGTAGTC
Source organism: Lactuca serriola (assembly GCF_051521515.1). Classification (NCBI taxonomy): domain Eukaryota; kingdom Viridiplantae; phylum Streptophyta; class Magnoliopsida; order Asterales; family Asteraceae; genus Lactuca; species Lactuca serriola. Next base: position 145,229,300 of record NC_136412.1, read on the forward strand.
CACAATCCTTATGACTTTCGTCACCCTTGAACCATTTCGGTTCGGCTGTAGCTAGCAGCCAGGTGTGGGGTAGTCAGCCCCGTATAGATCTATACACTCAAGTCACGCTCTCTAAATTCCAGAGATTCTGGTTACGGGTGTAGTCCTCCACTCGCGTATCTCTGTGGAGTGTTCGCCGAGGACGTGTCTCCAATCATACGGAATAACAAATTTACTAGTAATAATATGATAATCCTCCATTCGCGTATCTCTGTGGAATGTTACCGAGGACAAGTCAGTGTACGAATTATATTATTCATGTGTTATAATGTCATGCTTTTAACTGATAAATTGTAGAAACCAATTGTGAAATATATAAAACATAACCGTTTATAAAATCCATTTCACAAATAAATGTTTAAGTGAGCTGTATATTCTACTAATTATCAGTTACGTATATCGGTATTAAAAGCATATGGAATGTGAAACACACACACACGAAAATAAGTTTTGAGTACAAGAAAACCCTTGTACTTTGCTTGTGTTCCCCCCCCCCCCCCCCCTGAAAACAGTGAAAAACAGTGAAAAGGGTAGGGGTATGAACTCACCGGACTCGGAAACGTGTCGGTTTTGGATACTAGACGTTGGTTCGGGGTTTGATTACTCGCGATGTCCCTATGTAAAATGAAATAATGTCCATATATATACAATTAGGGATACATTCACTAATCATATGGAACATTACACTCCAACGAGGTTAAACACCTCAAAATGAGCGTTTGGAGTGACCCGGGTGACATCTTCGGACGTGTAATGGCACTAGGGACTTGGGACTTGAGTTTACTCTCCATAAGTAAACATTTAAATGAGTTTACAACCACAAATCACACTCACACATGATTTTACGGCCGTAAACTCATGTTGGTGTGATTTTGATGGTCTAAGGACTTAAATGGACATGGGGATTGCTAGAATGGATTATCTAAAATGTCTTGGAACACTTGGAATGAATTTAAATCACCAAAATGATTAATTTATGGGAGTTTACGGCCTAGCATAGGCTCCTGGCCGTAAACTCCTTAATCCTCATGAAAATGGTGTTAAATATTGTTAAAACAAATCATATGTGATTAATAGGATTATTCCAAGACCTAACATGAGTTTTATGGGACATTTGAGGGGTGTTATGGAGTTTACGGCCCATGAGACCCTCCTCATGGCCGTAAACTCTTCTATAGGGTGATATAAAGCGTTTCAAGGTCTAAAATTCATCTAAAGGCTTTAGGGGTGTTTAGTTTGCATTCTAACACCATAAATCTTGGAGTTTACGGCCCAAGAACAAGCCTTGGCCGTAAACTCTTAGAAATCCCACAAATGATGTGATTAAGTCCCTTAAACTATTTTTGGTTGGTCCTTTGATTTATTCCAAGGCTTTTGGTGGTGTTGGATGGCTTTCTAACACCTTAGAAATGAATTTATGCCTTGTTTTGGGGAGTTTACGGCCCAAGCACTCACCTTGGCCGTAAACTCACATAAGTCCCTCAAAAGTTATGTTTCAAGTGTCCAAATGCTAAAACCAAGGTCCTATAATTCATATCTAAGCCATAGAAGTGATTTGGAAGGGTTTAAGGGCATGAAAACCCTAGTTTAACGAGTTTACGGCCCAAGAATGATCCTTGGCCGTAAACTCCTTCAAACTTAACAAAGTTCATGTTTCAATTGTTTAGAGTCCATATCTTGAAGCCATTTAGCCATATCTAAGTCCCAAACTTGTCAAGGAGGGGTTTAAGGGCTTAAAAACCCACTTAATATGAGTTTACGGCCAATGAATGCTCCATGGCCGTAAACTCATGAATATGGTCATAAATCATGTTTTAAACTTGAATTTGAAGGCTAAGGAGGTTACAATACAAGCTAAGGAGTGTACCTTAGAGATTTGAAGCCTTAAATTTGAGATTTGGACCTTAATTCTAGCTTAAGGAGAGAGGTTGTGAGTGTTTAATGGTAGTTTGACCAAAGGCTTCAAATGGAGTCTTAAACATGTTTATATAGTGTTTAAGTTTTGGACACGGAGGAATTCTACTCGATACCGGCGTTAGACGAGGCTTTTGGTCGTACCCGATTGAGTTATTGTAACCCGATACGGTAATTTCTAGAAATATTCCGATCACTAAAGTTGGGCGTTTAAAATGATTTCTAAATGTATTAAGACACCCATTAAGTCATTTTAGGTTAATAAAAACTAATGACTTAATAAAATGGCGAAATTGGAAACGAAATTGAAAATGACGTCTGGTTGATCGGATTGGATTACAAGTTGTGGTACAAGAAGTGACATGAAATTTCGGGTTGTTACACAATTAGTCGAATGGTTAGGTTTTTAGGTCAATTAGGGCTTCATTAGGTGAATTAGGGTTAAATAAGTTAGGAACCACCACTACCACCTCGGGTAGTGGTGGTCGACAGCGGCTCACGGCGGCAGCCATCATCACACGGTGGTGGTGACAGATTTCCTTGATTACTTTGGCCAAATTACAATTATACACACAATATCCAAACGAACACACACACAAAATAACATGCACACATGCACAACCACCCTTGTGGCGGTCGGCAATGGCACAAGGTGGCAGCCACTACCTCATGGTAGTGGCGGTGGATTTTCCGGCCAAAATTCGTACATACAAACACATCTTGTACACTCGAACACACACTAAAACACGCACACAACTACCCCCCACCCCCCACGGTGGCTGGTGGCGGCAAAAGAAGTGACAGAAATGTCAGCCACCATCGTTGGCGGTCATGGTGGTTCTTCTCAGTTACCGGACAACAAACACACACACATACATCTTGCAAAACACCATCACGAACACGAGATGTAACAGAAAACACTTATCCACCTCCTCCACTTTGGGGCGACAGACGCAACTGGAGCACAACAACAAGTGGCCGCATGGAGCTATGGTGGCGACGGAACACGGGCAGGGGCGTAATAACTGAGGAACAGAGAAGATACTATGATTATGAACGGCAACGGAGGCATAAAGGACATCTGATCGCGGTTCTCTATTTCGTAGGCGATGGAGCAATGATGTCTGGATGACAAATCACCACGACGACAAGGGTGTCGGCTGAGGAGGACGGTCGTTAGGAGCTTTGACTGACTGGAATAATGAGAGGGAGTCGGAGCTGATAGCGGCAACTAGAGGTAGCGGAAAGAAGGTGGCGGCTGAATGATAAATAGGGTTATGGTTTGGGAGAAGGTGACAGGTTTATCCACTTTCAGCCCCTCCCTCCAAATTCTTTTTCAACTACAATCCATTATTTACCTAATAACCCCCATCTTTAATAATTAATTACAATTCAAGTCCCAGAAGTTTCCATTTAACCCTCAACATTCCAAAATTCTTTCAATCTAAGTCCGATAATTACCAAACACCCCCTGACTTCTCAGAATTTTTACAAAATGAATCCCGGAATTACACTTTAACCCCCGAAAGTCCAAATTATATCATTTGGCTCCCCAAAACCAACACCCTGCTAAATATTATGGATTTTATGGCTACTATAACATAATATAAAATATAAATTTACATCTTGGGGTTCAGGGTTTATTATTTAATTACTTAATTTCAAACGGAACGTTACAACTCTCCCCCACTTAAATTGGATTTTTGTGCTCGAAATCATTCCTTGTCATCCCTGACACACCCGATAACTTGAGCAACACGGTCACAACCCTGAGCATACCCCAACCTTCCCAGGCAACCGAAACCATCCCTCGCAGGGTTCTAAAACTCGACGATGAACGAATTCCTTGCACCATGATCATATCTACTCAATATGAAATATGAAGTCTCGAGATGGTCCGCCTCCCTGACAGACCGCCCGCACTGAATCATTGCCGATTTCATTGCACTTATCTCCCAACTGACTATTCAACTTTTGAGAACTTGAGGTTCCTACTAGAAAACAGTGTCACAAACCAAATTTCCCCACAATAAACTTGTACTTGACCAAAAGCTCAAATAATCCTTCGAGTAGGATACTTATCCCTACAACGATTAAGACTCTGACAGGAGCTGCGCAACAGGGTCTAGTCAACCAATCTAAGATTATTTAATCCAATTACAACAACTTAGCGTATACCCCGAATACAAGCAAATCTACACACAAATCCCAAGTCACTAAACCCATCCATTACCCTGGAATCTTGCATTTGATGCCCTTGGCATATAGATGCCCCAAATCTCATATCGTTAATACGAAATCCTACACTTGCATAATGCACCACGACTTCCCATCATCCCTTACTTGACCGATAAGTAAATACCCTTAAGCCATTACCCGAGACTACTAGTCTTGCACCTGGTCTAACCACCAGATTCCAAAGAGATCGGTACCAAGGCTACCCAGCCTAGACTCCTCTATGTCACATACATGACTCTGCAACTCTAGATCCAAACCCTTGACTCAATAGTCTCAACCAGTTCCATCTTGAATTCCCATAATTATCCAGACTCGTCCACGAACCCCAAGGATCCTCATCCTAGAATAGGGAGTAATTCCTAGCTAACCCTGGCCGGTGTGCCCAAAGCACGAGCTTATCTCCCTTTCGTGCTTGTGACCATCACATAAATAGTCTAATTCGTACCGATGAATGCTATGATCTTATCGCATCCTAACACTACTTCCATCCAACCATGCTAACCACCCATGGCCTTACCACACTCCTCTATCACATCGTCACACATCTTGAGCCGAATCCTAATGTTATTAGGAGTTCGGGTCACACCTATGGATTCCTACTACTCACTGTACATAATCAAGGCGATGCCAACCGGCGATTGGGAGTTTCCTGAACTCCCACCAACATAACGTAGGCCTAAGCAGCCACTTGTTTCTCCCTCATTTGGACTTGAAGATGATCTTTCACCTCTTACGCCTTATGGATCTCCGATCTATTTCCATCAATATGCATGACCCGCCCAAATCATGAGCCGAACAACACAAGTGCCCCATAGTTATCCAAACAAAATGATCACTCAGCTTTGGAAATCCTGAAGAATACTCTTGTATTCTTAACCAATCGGATGATCTGATCACTTCCCAATGCACCCTTTTAACAAAGAAATCTGAAGGCAATTACAAATTTACCACCCTCTTATCGCTAATATGGACCGGTAAATGCTACGGCTATCCCGCAGTCTTACAAAACTCTCGCCTCATCACAATGGTACAAAACCTTACTGTCGATCCATCGGATCGGACACACCCAAAGTCAAGCACCCACTCGCAATGTCACTTGTTGACATGATCAATCCATCTACGCTAGTAGCAATCCATACTCTTGGAGCGATAACCCCATTGTACAGTTTCCCGCACATGTCGTGCTGACTCTGACCCCGCTGGCCTCTCAAACGCTGCTCAGAAGTCTTGGGTCTCTCCCGGATACCCTCCAGTAAATGCACATGACATGAACCTCTCTTCTCGAGGTACTCCAAATCGATCTCCTATCCTCAGGCTTTAGGAACCATATCATTCAAGGTCTTGCACCATGACGCACTCACCAACTCAATCGTCAACGGATGAACTACAATAGCTGGAGCAACCTCTGCTCTAAAACAGGCTATAAAATACCCCCAAGACATAGTCTCCAATCCCCAAAGTGCAATAGATCGCACAATCAATCCTTTCCACCTGATACAAGAGATCCAAGGCGAACTCAAAATACTAACAGTCCTTCTACTAACTGGCTCACCACTGGAGCCGGGACCAAACTCTGGTCCTTCCCATGCATGCTCATCCTCATCTTGTACAACACCTATTCCCACAACCCAAGCATAACCAAGAATTCTCCTTCCTATAGGCTTCTTAGATTTTCCAAGACTCTCACCGATTCGTGTATGGATCATGTGCTTTTAGTAGTACGAGCCAAATACTACCTTCCACGCCTATCCATACTTTCCTCGATAATCCTCACGAATACTCTAAGTCACCTACTCCACTGATTCACCAAATATCCGCTAAACAACAACATAATACCCACCGAAGCAACTCTTAGGCTCTCCCTAGGATCCCAACCTCATGAAACCGCCCTACTAACTCACTGGAGCATATCCTAGGCTTTCCTAGTTTTCCAACCGAACCCTACCATCAGCTGCTGTAGAAATCCCAATGATGCTAGCCATCCACCTCTTGGATATCGTCATATCCACTTAGTAGCTGACTCCTATCATTCAAGAGTTCCACAAAGCACAAAGCAAGAAACATTCATGCAGTGGCTCTCTAACCCATGAAACTGTCATCAAACATTCCGCCCACATACCACAACTCATGCTATCCACATCTACCCTCACTACCAGCTGCCTTATGCATGCAAATTATACACAAAACAGGATCTAATAGACTGTCGAATAATAGAATCTACCCTAGGACCACAACCAAACAAGGAATAGGAAATAAGGCCAAATTAGTTATTCTAAGGCTATAAGATCCTAACCGTATACAATTTTCAAAGCATACGCTTAGCAGTTACCAATACCAATGGTCATTCTCATTTTCGCATGGCATCTAGTATCTCCAAGGCTACAAGCATCACATATCAGGCCAATCTATCGATATTTAATTAGGACTAGCATGTAAGTCTACCAGCTCATGCAACATATAAAGGCATCTCTCCTAGCCCTAACTAGCATGCGATTCACTAATTCATAAATCAAGTCATAACAGATAACATATATGGGTATTATGGGGAAAACTTACTTGAGCTCGGACGATTTCATGCACCACACCCTTTCTTATCTTTGAAAATCCTTTCCTTGAAAACATTTTTGTTTTTGAAAACTATACATATCCTCAGTTTAAGTTCAGACTCACCCGAAAGTATGTCCAAATCCCTCAAACCAAGGCTCTGATACCAACTTGTAACGACCCAAAAATCAGGGGTAAATTTTTCATTTTTTCATTATAGTCAAACACAAAAGCTACTTCATCCAATCATTCAAAAACATTGCTTAATTAAAACATTTATCAGAGTTAAGTCCCAAAATCACATAATGCGGAAAACACGGGTGTGTGCGTTGCGATCAAGCCGAACCCTTCCTTTCCAAACCAATGATACCTGAAACCATAAACAAAACTATAAGCACGAAGCATAGTGAGTTCCCCAGAGCATACCCCACATAATCCACATAATCCACTTAACCGCATAGACCATATCAATCACATAGGCCATATCAATCACATAAGCCATATCAATCATATAAGCCATGCATATAAATATATAAGGATGTCGTGGACTCCCTCTAGGGTCTTACTCTAGGATGCCATGGGCTTCCCCAAGGGTCTTATACCTATGTTCCATGGGCTCCTCCCATGGTCTTTACCTGGAATGCCATGTGCTCCACCATGGTCTGATATCCAACTGCCACAGGCTCCCCTTGGGGTTTTCACATATCTAGTCAATAAAATACTATCACACTTACATATTCATGAATACTAACATATCAGTAGTGAATCAACAATAAACACTATAGTTAACTGAATGGGCCGGCCTTAGTTCCTTCGAATCACTAGTATGGTGAGGAAACTCACCTCACACTGCCGAAGTCCCGTAAATAAAACCCAAGGTGCTTGATGGCAGACTCCCAAACTCTCCATATCAAAACAACACCCAATTAATAATTAGGTTCGAATACATAACCATAATTACATTATTGGGGTAAAAGACTACTTTACCCCCAACCTAGCTTGATCCAAGCCCAAGGCCCAAACATATACTCTGAACGCCTAAAAGTCAAACAATGAACCAAAGTCCAACATATGGCCTAATTTTCAAATTAGGCCCAAACCTCAACATGGTCTTATCTTAAGGGCCAACCATTTATCCTAGTCCAAACATTTGGCATTCTGATGGTCCAATATCTCATAATCATCAAGGCCAATTATGGCCCACCTATGGCCTAATTTTTCAATTGGGACCAAGCCTTTCCAATGGGCCTTATCCTAAAGCCCAATAATTTCCTTAGTCCGTAAACCTATTCGAAATTGGCCCATGAAGGCCCACAGCAACTTAGTCCAAGAAATCGCCCAACAAGAACCCAAACCCAATTAGGGTTTTTCACATAAAATGATGATTTGGGTTAAGTGTTCATACGTAACCCATCAAGGAGTTAATCCATTTAGTTCCTCACTCCACCAGACCAAACATACAATGTGCTCAGGCGTAATTCAAATTTCCAAATCCAAAGGTCCAACGCGGGTCCCGACAAATACAAAAATCACATTCCCAAAATTAGTGTTCTTACTTAACCCATAAAGGACTTAATCCGTTAAGTTCCTCACTCCACTAGAACAAACATACAATGTGATTGGGTGTAATTCAAATTTCCAAATCCAAATGTCCAACACAGATCCCGACAAATCCAAAAATCACATTCCCAAAATTAGGGTTTTCTAAACCCTAATTAGGGTTTCCAACCCAATCGCGTGCCAATTAGTCAAATGGTTAGTTTTTTAGGTCAATTAGGGATTCATTAGGTCAATTAGGGTTAAAAATGTTAGGAACCACAACTACCACCTCGGGTTGTGGTGGTCAACGACGACTCATAGCGGCGGCCACCACCTCACGGTGGTGGTGACAAATTTCCTTGATTACATTGGCCAAATTACAATTATACACACAATATCCAAACGAGCATACACAGAAAATAACATGCACATATGCACAACCACCGTTGTGGTGGTCGGAAGTGGCACAAGGTGGCAACCCTCACCTCATAGTTTGCATGTACAACCCCACGAATACAAACCACAACTTGTACACTCGAACACACACCAAAACACGCACATAGCTACGCCCCTCCCCACGGTGGCTGGTGGCGGCAAAAGAAGTGAAAGAAACGGCAGCCACCATGGCTGGCAGCCATGGTGCTTCTTCTCAGTTACCAGCCAATAAACACATGCACATATTGCTTGCAAACTACAACACCATCACGAACATGAGATGTAACAGAAAACATGCACCCAACTCCTCCACTTCGGGGGGTAACAGACACACCGGAGCACAACAAAAGTGGCTGGTTGGAGCTATGGTGGTGACAGAACATGGACAAGGACGTAACAACCAAGGAACGGAGAAGATACCATGATTGTGAATGGCAACAACGGCGTAAAGGACATCTGCTCGCGGTTCTCTCTATCGTTGGCGATGGGGAAATGATGGTTGGATAACGAATCACCACGACGGCAAGGGCGTCTGCTGAGGACGACGGTCATTCAGATCTTTAACTGATTGGAATAACGAGAGGGAGTCGGAGCTGATAGCAGCGATTGGAGGTAGGGGAAGGAAGGTGGCAGCTGAATGAAAAATAGGGTTAGGGTTTGGGAGAAGGTGACGGGTTTATACCCAATCACATGAAATCTTTGTCTATAATCCACTTTCAGCCCCTCCCTCCAAATTCTTTTTCAACTTCAATCCATTATTTACCAAAGAACCCCCATCTTTAATGATTCATTACAATTCAAGTCCCAGAAGTTGCCATTTCACCCTTAACATTCCAAAATCATTTCAATCTAAGTCCAATAATTACCAATCACCCCTAACTTCTCAAAATTTTTACAAAATGAATCCCGAAATTACACTTTAACCCCCGAAAGTCCAAATTATATCATTTGGCTCCCGGAAACCAACACCCCGCTAAATATTATGGATTTTAGGGCTACTATAACATAATATAAAATATAAATTTACATCTTGGGTTTAGGGTTTATTATTTAATTACTTAATTTCAAACAGAACGTTAAAAAAAATTAAGATATATTTACTAAAATTGATGAAATTAATTAATTATCTAAAATGTTGATTGGCTAGAAAAAAGGACATAATATGAGAAAGTTGGAGAAAGGGATAAAAATAATCTCTGAATGGTTGTTTGTTACCTTTAAGATTTAGAATAGAAAATAATATAACTTACTTTGTTTAATAATTTCAATAATAGTTTAACGTGATGTTTAGTTAATAATAACGATTAAAATCTGTAAATGAAGAAATAGTCGAGTCGATGGCATATGAAACCTCTTTATGACATTCTACAATGATAACTTAAAAATGATTAGTTTTTAGTTCAATATGATACCTTTAAGTCTAATTGAATCATGACACTTTTAAATTAGTATTATTTAAATACAAAGACTAAAGTGTAAACTTAAACATGACATTATAAAATATAATATAATTCTGTTTTTCCGTTTAGCCATCTATGGTAAAAAAAAAAAATGTGAACCAAAGAACTGAAGATTGTACCCGTTCAATTAGCAAAAATTGAAGCAGATTAGAAAAATGGCAACACACTTTGCTTTATTTTCTTATTATAGCATCCTACATGATTATAGTTACATCAATGCCACAAGAAAAGATCATATTTTTCTATTTTGGTTAGAGTAAAAAATAGCAATGTACTATGCTAGGTGTCAGAATAACAGAAGTTAAGTTCTAAAATTATGGGATAGGAAGAAAGTACAAAGCGTCTATTGTTGAATGCAAGAGTTTGAGCTTGAATTCCATTGTTTTGAAGGTTAGTTTTGCCATTTCACTAACCCATTAATCTCTCATCATTCTATTAAAATATTCTATTTTCTTTTATAAGAGAGGTGTTATGCTGGAAACATAGCAAATATCCTAGCTGGAACATGAGTTAGATGTTTCAAATCAAAAGATTCAGGTACATTATCATTATCTTTATAGTAAATTACAATTTTAATTCTTATTTTAAAAACAATTATGTTATTTTCTTATTTAAGCATTGTACTTTCAAATATTGCATCATACTTTCAGTGTTTTAAACAAATTTATAAATGAGGCCAGGGCAAAATGGTAATTTGTCTTTGAAAATAATAGCATTGTACTTATTTTCAATAAAAATTATGTAGTTTTTCTTATTTAAGCATTGGACTTTCAAATATAGCATCATACTTTAATTTTTAATTCTTATTTAAAAAGATTATGTTATTTTCTTATTTAAGCATTGTACTTTCAAATATAGCATCATACTTTCATTTTTAATTCATATTTCAAAAAAAATATTTTTTCTTATTAAACCATTGTACTTTCAAAGTACAATGGTTAAATAAGAAAATAAAGCAAAAAAATTAAGAAATGAAGATTTAGAAATGAATGTTAACTATATAATTAGACAAACAAATAAAGTACATTTCCACAAATAGCCGTTGTTTTGAAAAAATAAATTCAAAATATGTACCGGAACTTTTTTGTTCAAAAAATACCCTTCTGGTTATACTTTAAAAAACAATGATGATTTATATAAAAACAAATATATTTGTATCCATTTATGATATTAATCCTATATTTATATAGGTAGATTAGTAGATATTAAAAAGATAAAAATTTGAAATTGAGAGATTGAAGGTATTGATAGAAACCTACCAGTAAAAACGAACCCAGTTCTCATCAATGGTTGAGCTTAAAGTGTCAAGTTCACTTCATTTGTGTTAGAGCATGTATGCTAAATCAATTTCACCGTATTCAAGTAATCTTCCTTCAGCTTTCCATCTTTATTTCTCATACGCCATAGGATTTTACTAGGTTTGTCCAAAGGATCGTACTAGGTTTGTCCTTGTGGTGGTTTTATTTGAACCGATACGTTGAAAATATTGACTTTCATATCTACACTGAATAATATTTTAGTTTTTTAGTCTTAAATCGACTATATTCTTTATTTTATCTTATGTATGCAATACAATTATAGATGTTATTTCAAGAGACAGAAAGACAATTGGGTAGATTTGTCATGTACACAACAAATATAGAAAGGAATGAAAGTAATATGCTATAAAAATAAGATAAATCAATATATTGTTTATACATTTGTCAACCTGTCCACCGGACGGCTATGACACTAGTTATAACATTGACATAAATTAAAAGAAACCATTAAAATATTATCTCTGTTTGAAAAATAAGTTGTATAGATTTGGTTTCTTACTAACACAATGACCGGTAAAACAACACGAAATGTCTCCCTCTCCTACAACATAAATTTAGTTTTCTTCAGGCGACTAGTGTGTGGCGATCTGCGGGGTTGGTGGTGGAGACAAACAAGGTGGTTTGAGGTGGTTGGAGATGAAGCAAATCTATAGGAATAGAAGTTTGAATAGATCTGAAGCGAAACAGTTGTGGTGGATCGTTGTCGGTCACCGGAGTTTATGGAAATAGCCTTCTCTTTGGCATAATTCATAGATCTAACCTCACCGGTCAGCAGAGCTCGTAGATCTGGCTCTGGTGCGCAGAACGATAATGCAGGTAATGGAGATTCATTGCTTGTAATGGTGATCTGGAATAAGATCTGAGATATCATGGCATGTCGTGGTCGTTTTCACCGCTTTCTCTCTATATTTGGGATATTTTGGTGATTTAGATCTATATGTGATACTTTTTGGTGGTTTAAAGAGAAAAGTATAAGTTTATGTGGTGGTTTGATAGTGTTCACAAAGATTTGAGAGAAAATGGAACTTAAGGTCATTGACGTTATTGGTTGTGTTTTGACGTCATGTTCAACGACATTTCGTCAGAGCAATGGTGGAGGTAAGAGATCGAAGGTGTTAGATCTGAAATTCCGAAAACAGATGCAGGTGTTATCTCCGGTGATACGAGTATGCAATAGAAAAGAAAAGTGACGGTTATAGACCACATGTCGATGGTAGTGAGGCCGCCATTGGCCGTGATGGGTGTGGTGATGGTGGTCATCAGAAGCTCTTGAAGTATATAAGAGATATTATTTTGTTTTTGGAAAATTATAAATGAATGTATCACATCTAAACTAATAGATCTAAACTTATGGAATGAGTTTAAAACAACGACCATTATGTCCTTTTATGTTTTTGTGATGTATAAAAGTTTTTAAAAAATAAAAATATTGTAAAAGACAAAAATAAATTTAAAAATTTGTGCTTCTTAGGTTTCTTAACATTTAAGGGCTCTTATTTGAAGTTTTACACACACACACACGTGTGTGTGTGTGTGTATATATATATATATATATATATATATATATATATAAATTAAATAGCCTCCTACTTTTTATTCCTACTATCCTTCTACCTATTTAGTGACAAGTGTTATTAAATTTAATTTAAATTTTATTGAGATTTTAAATTTGTTCACTTGTCATCATCTTAAATAGTTAGGAAGAAAAGTAGGAATAAAAGGTAGGAGAATATTTAATTTCTCATATATATATATATATATATATATATATATATATATATATATATATATATATATATATATATATATATATATAAGCAGATCCCCCTTATTTTGGGAAAGCTGGTGGACGCATGTTAATTCTTTCAAGGCAAGGGGCGACCTGATTCGACATTGTTGTTTACTCTGATCCGGTTGAGGTGGTTTTCACCATCCCGTAGGTGGTCTAAGTTCCTATGACCGAGTATTTTTGCCCCTGTGAACATCTTTTCTTAATGTATTAAAGAGGGCCTCTCTTACTGGTGAAGGTGGATGTCCATTAACGGTCGTTCCTAGCTCGGCTCCGATAATGCAATTCTCTCTCTCTCTCTCTCTCTCTCTCTCTATATATATATATATATATATATATATATATATATATATATATATATATGAGAGTTCAATCAAGATTATTTTTATTGCGGGAACATTTGAGAAAATTTAGACCATATAATTTTTTTTTAATTAAAATTATAAAATAATATTCATATAAACCAAAAAATATTAAAAAAATTTAATAAACTCATTAATGAACAACACCATCCACCACCACCCACCACCCATCACCACCACCTACAACCTTACCACCCTCTAACCTCCAACCACCACCATCCACCCATCATCCACCCACCACTCACCACCACCCACACCCACACCACAACCAACCACCATCACCGCAACTTACAACCTACTGCCACTACCCATCACCACCACCTGTCACTACCAACCACCACCACCACCACCACCACCACCCGCCACCATCACCCCCACCACCCACCACCACCATCATCACCCACCATTACAACCATTATCACCAACCACCACCACCATCAGCAACCACCACCAACCACCACCACCCATATCAATAACTCACCACCTGTCACCACCACCACCATCCCATCACCACCCCCATGACTACCTTCACCACCCGACAATACCACCAACTACAACTCGCCACCCTACCCCTACCACCTAGTACAACAACCACCTACCCACTACCACCAAGTACTTGTTGGATTAGGTTCTAAGCCTATAACTATAATTTTATATGCTTGATTTGATAGTAGCATGGTCCTTTTAGGTTGCCTTCACTCTAGCAACTTGATAGAATGACTTTTAGAGAGAGATGTTGAATTTATTATTTGGAATAATAAATTAATTTATTAATGTATTATAAAAATATTATATTAATTAGAAATCATGTTATTTAATTAGTATTTAATCAAAAATTAATTAGGAATTAATTTTAGGATTAAAGGAACTGATTAAAGTAATAATCAGGAACATGGGCTGTTTTGCAAATCATTGATAGTTGTGAAGCTGGGCTATTGGACTCCTTAGATGGGAGTAGATGAAAACTATAGGGAGGCACAATAGGTTTCATCCAAGGCCTCTAGATGAGGTATCCATGTGCTGCTTAAGCCTTAAGCAGGAAATTAGTGTTTCCTCTAGAAAACACTAGCAACCAACAACTATATAAATACCCGAAACCATAAGGATTTCATAAAGTGCTTGCATTTGAGAACCCTAGCTGAAATTCTAAAGTATTCCCTTCTCTCCCCTCTCATCCTCTTGCTAGTGGTGTTTGTAAGCCATTAGAGGTGTCACATTTGAGGCACTAAGCTTTCAAGAGTCAAGATCTACAAGGTGTTCTTGTTATTTCTACATAACAAGTGAGGTAAACTTCTAAACCCTAATTATATGTAGATTTCGATATATATATATATATATATATATATATATATATATATATATATATATATATATGCTAGATCTATAGTTTTGCTTTGGTATTCAATTTGTATGTTCAACTAGTTAAAAACTTAGATCCAAAGCAATTAGGGTTGCATGAACACATAGGTTGTAGTTATGCTCAAAACCCATCAGTGGTATCACAACCTAGGATGTTTTTCAATTGAATTTGATGTAATTATGAATTGTCCAAAGGAGGAGGGAACAGATTCGTCAATCTGTTCATAGAACTCGATGAGTTCCTCATGGATTTCATTAATAAATTAATTAAGTGTTTAATTAAAAGACAATTAATAAATCCATAAAAATGGTTTAAATTTAATTAAACTAAAAGTTTATTTATTAAAAGATAAAACCTTAGTTTTTTAAATGTTTAAAATACACACATATACTATTATAAAATTAAAAGTCTAATTTATATATGGATAAGAATAAGTCAGTCTTTCCGTTAGTAGGCCTCATTCACGAAGTTGGCCTATAAGGGGTGTTTAAAGAAGCGGCCTATAAAATGACCTCCATTCTTACCCATCACACTCTTGACTAGTGGAGGGTCGTTAGCCGAACGGGTAGGATAGGACACTAAACTCTCATTAAAAGTATAATGGATTATAAAGTAACTATACCATTTTATAAAAATCTAATTCTTAATTACTTTAGGAAAAATGTGAATTTGATGCTAACCCATGAAATTGCACATTGCACCTTATTGGTTGTTAGCGGAGCGTGTGTAGTTAACCGACACACTAATATGGGACTAATATTGTTAGGAATGGGTGTCTCATAAATTATCATTGATTAATGAAGCATGTTTGGTTAACCGGCACATTAATTGAGTGATAAATGACATCGAGAGTACTAAGCTAATTTGCATGGTTATTCATATCTTGTTTGTGATCCTCGGCATCTCACTCACAAAGTAAGAGCATAATCGAGATTAAACATGTCATTGAATAGTTCAATTAATCTTAAAGATCTAGGAGTTTCATTCGATTGAAACTGGTAAATGCTTACCTACCTAAAATATATTCGAATTTGATTATGACATCCCTCTTCAGAATTCGAATCGAATATATGGATCCTAGCCTTAATTTAAATTTTGGGTTAATAATTAAGGATTAAAAATCAACTAACTTGAATTTTATTTTATCGCTTTATAGATGTCAATTTCTGACAACAATGGTCTTGCTTGTCCTTTTGGAAACGGATTTCCTTCTAAAGATGATCTGCCACAGGTTGATGAAGGTGAAAGAATGTTCCATTCTTCAAATAGTGGAACTGGAAATCATACTCCTCCAACTCTTCCTCAACCTACTCCAGTGATTCTCCCTGACCCACGTTTTCTTCAACTTGAAAAGTTCAAGGTTACTCATGCCATGTTGGCATGCAAACACCTAGATGGAAATTATGTATGTGCACATGTTCTAAACATGAAGTCGCACATTGACAAATTGGGAATGCTGGGTGTCATTTTCCCAAAGGTGTTGGCTGTTGACTTGGTTCTTCACTCGCTTCCTAAATCATATAGTCAGTTCATTAAGGACTACTATATGATGGACAACGATGTAACCCTTATTGATCTAAAATATTTGCTAATTTGTGCTAAAGCATAAATGCCGAAGAGCACTGGTCAAGCAAATATGTTTGAAGGATCTGTCTCCCAAAACTCCATGGACAATAGCAACATTGGTAGTTCAGAAAAGGTTTCTCTTCCTAATGGAAAGGGATCGGCCAAGGTCAAACTATTTGACCACATGGTAAAAAGAAAGGCAAATGTGCCATTCCAGAATAGTCAATATGTTTCTATTGCCAAGTGAATGCACACTGGATGCGAAGCTGTCCTGTCTACCTGAAAGATTACAGAGATAGTAAAGTCAAGTTGTATGACTCTACTTCAGGTACAACCACTATCTAACTCTGTTAAATTCTTATTCATAGATTCTTATTACATGATGTGATAGTCATGTTTTGATGTTTTGCAGGATCTAAGAGAAAGAAGAAAGAATAAGAAGAACAAGTTGAATCAGATCGTGAGAGATGGATTTTGATCGCATGGTTCGAGGATCATATTTTTGAACTGCTGATTAGGAGTTATGGTAGATTAATAGATTTTTTAGGAAATATCTAGAAACATAGTTTCATATATATTTGCATTGTAAGGACAAATTTTTCCGCACATAATCAATAAGGTAAATTTTTCGTTTTATCTTATTTACTTTATATCTCCTTGCAATGGTATGTGTGAAAATTGGTGGTTATATTTCTATTATTAGCAATGTTAAAAGTGGATTTGATTCTTCGTTATATCATTTGTGGTAATGTCATAATTGACCAAGTGAAGAAGAATTTTGATCATCCAAGTTTCAATTGGATAGAAACTTGGAGTCATACAATTCGAATTGTGTGATGTATGAAAATCTTGATCTTTAAAAATTAAGACTAATTCCTTGTTCACATGTTTATGTGATTCAAGTAAGGGACTAAAGGATCTAGCACACATTGATGTGCATTGGTCAGATCCACCACGAAGGACAATAAGTCTATTCGTCATAATTTACTAATGGTTCAGTAAATATGGTTTTGTTTATAAGATTAAGCATAATTCTAACACTTTGAAAAGTTTCAAAGAGTAATAGAACAAATAATAAGAATCTACTAGGTAGAAAGATAAAAGTTTGAGTGATATAAAACGAAAGGAGAATACTTTAGTATCATGTTTTATGATCATCTTAACGATTGTAGAACTATATTACAATTGATCCTCTTAGGACATCTTAGTGAATTTTGTTTGACTAAGAAGATGAATCAGATATTGTTGAAATGGTTCAATCGAAAGATGAGCCATACTTTATATCAAATCAAGTTTTAGAGTCACACTCTAATAATTTCGAATCGTATCTCGAAATTTATTTAAAACTAAATAGGTTTATAACACCTCATAAAATGTGGAGTAGAAATGTTTTCTTAGTCTAGCACATTTGAAATTGGTAATTGTGATGTTTTGGTTATAAAAAAAAAGATAAACTAGTACCAATTAAATGAAGTGTTGTCTTGATAAGAATCCACACTAACTTTTGAATATTTGTTTTTGCTTGTCGAGGAATGTTCAAAGAAACTTATATGTCAAGAAGTCAGTTGGAGTCTGTGACAACCCGATATTTTGAGACAATAAAATGTAACACCAGTCAAATTTAGGCCAAAAATATAACTTTCCTAAAAATATTATTTGGCTTAAATAAAGTAGTAGGAATCGTATAAAGGTTTTCGTACATATAAAGAACACTAAAATCCGAGTTATAACGAAGAAGTTATGACCAATCTAAGATTCACGGCAAAAACCGGCAACGCTGATAGACGTAAAACACAAAGTTTCGATACAATAATTTTTAGCCTTAAGTATCTAAACGAAAGTTGTAGATTACGTTAAACCATGATCATGCCTAAAAAGAACTCCCAAAACGGACTTCGTATGAAGAAGATACAAATTTACTAAGTTTCGTAACAGCGATAAACAGCTAAAAACTCGAAATAAAGATCGAGCGATTTTTAGCCGATGCAACTTAAACGAGAGTTGAAGGTCTCGACAATAATAATTCGATGGTAAAAAGAGAAACGAAAACGGACGTCGGATAAAGAACTTATGGATTTTTAACGAAGTTATCGTGTCCCGGCCTATTAATTAAAATATAATTAAAAATAAATTCAAAATTAGCCGACGGAGTCTAAATGATAGTTGTAGAGTATTTTCTCACCATCGCGTGGATATAAAGAACGTCAAAAACGGAGCCCGTATGCGAAAGTTACGGATTTTACAAGTTCGTGGCACACACACCGAAACGATTTACGCCCAGCATACTCGGATGCTAGGCTTCGGATCGTCCACGTCGACCAAACACTTCGCCCGAGGATGCGGTCAGCATTGATGCAAGCGAACACCCAGCGTAACCTCGGAGTACGCCCAACGTACGAGGTACGCCTCGCGTAAGCCCGAAGTACGCCCAGCGTACCGAGGACCTCCAGCTCCTATAAATAGAGTGCGAGGGTGCCGGCTACCCTTGCTAAATTTCTCCATTTCTCTCACATTTTCACCTCGTTTTTTGTGCCGACAACATCCCGACTTCCCGGTTTCATATCTAAGCCCCGACGAAGGTCCGAAGCCCCGAGATTCCAGAGAATCTCGTCACTTTCCGGTCGAGGTGCCGCCCGGGAAAATCTCGTTTTCTTCAAATCACGCACTTTCTTAGGTGAGTTCATACCCCTATAAACTACATTTTGAAATGTGTTATCAGTGCTTTTATACACTTTTAACCCGGGGGGGGGGGGGGGGGGGGAATACAATTAAACACACGGTTATTATCATGTGTAACCTAAAGTTTCATTATATACTCTTTTTATCAAGTAAATCATATGTGATTCATAACTACTACGTGGAACCTTTCGTACACAAAATATATCACGATAACATCTTGTCTTTTGAAATTAAATATGTTGTTATACATATACGAATCAAACACTTTATTTATACTTTCAGTATATGTGTTCATTTATGTCACTACAAAAGTTACACATTACATAACAAGTGAGCATTTCACTAGGGTTTACCATACAAACGAAACAAACTTTTGGAAAAACTATAATAGTTTACGACAAACATTTTTACATGTTAAAAACTCTTTATCAAACTGTCTTACATACTTTATGTTTCCTTTCGAACGCTGTTAGAATCGTGTTTCAAACAAAGGTCTTCTTACACTTAAAATTGTTCTTATCAAAAAAACTACTTTCAAATCGTTTTATAAACTGACCTCAAGTCATCATTTCTTATTTATTAAATTTTTCAAAGGTTTTACAAAACTTCTTTTATATTTTTATATTGGTAAATGCATGCCTATATATGTATCGTTATATAAGTAATGTTTGAAGGACTTAGGACGGCTAGCTCGCTTTATTTCCTTTTCCTCGTTGGGATGTGGCTTTAGGGCATCGGTTATTCGTCCGAATGTCGTCTAAATATTAGTTATATATATCATAAGTACATATATAGATATAAAAGTTGACGTCAGTTGGTTCAGTACCTTTGAGTAGCAAAGGCATATTTCGGTTATACACATACAATACTAGAAACTATAATGGGTATAGTTAGGAGATACTACATACCATCCCAAGTACAAGGGATCACACAAGAGTCAGTCTATTCATGAGTCTATACAAATACATTACATACTATATGAAGAGATACGATTACATACAATTTCAAGATATACAATTTCAAGAGATACGATTACATAAGATAGCGTACTAGATATTCATGAAATTTTACATATTACAAGTACCATATCAAAGAGATATTTTCATATACAAGAACAAATAGACATTTTCATACATAAATCTGTTTTATACTAGGTTTTGTGAGACGTTTCACGTACTTTCGAGTATGCATTATTAAGTCTTGTATTATATACCATAATCCCTTGTAGGGGGAGCGTGATACTTGTGTATAGATCTATACGGGATTGACAATCCCACACCTAAGCTGTTAGCTACAGCTAGGCCAGCAGGCCTGGGGTGACAAACGTCATAACATTCCAACGCCTGAAGAACGTTGTTACAGGCAGTCTGGGTCATTAGCATGGTTATAAAACTCACATGGAGTATTAAAAACACGTTGATTTACGGATTTATCAAATACCTTAGCGATTATATACGTATACAAATCTACCATTTTAGGCATGAAAAAGACCATGGTAGTTCATTTTTGGGACTTTTAAACTACCACTCACTTATAAGCAGATATTGGATTTCTAAAATTAAACATTCAAAACAGTCGGGTCTTGGTTGAAGGCTACTTTTTATACTAGTAGAAAATATGGGATTTTCTAGAGTTTTCAAACGTTTACAATTACTTACAATCATGTCCATTGGTACAAAATTTCCTTCAAACATTGCAGGTCTTTCTTTAAAGTTTTACAAATCAAAGTCACATAAATACTTATGAATTCACCAGCATTATTGTTGATACTCGCTTTCAAAATAACTTGTATTCCCAGGACACAGATAGACAGATACCACTACCAGGTTCTGTGGAGATGGAGTGGTCAAGACTCGTCTTTTATTTTGAATATTCATTTATGTAGAATTATACTATGAAAGAACTCAAATGTAATTAAAATTATACTATTAATGCAATGGATGATGTTGTTGCTTATTTACTACTTTGCATTGTTGTGATACATTAGATGACGTCCTCCGCCCCAGAACGTTTCCGCCGTTCTCGGTTTTGGGGTGTGACAGATTGGTATCAGAGCATTGTTTATAGGGAATTGAGTATATCAACTCATAAAAGATATACAAACTATAAATACAATAGGGATTAAAATACTCTGACAAAGAGTCTATACTTTTAAATAATAAAATATTTAAGTAAGTATACGTGCCTGCATTCATACTAAAATCAGTGTCACTAGGACAGAACAAAAGTATTACGATTGTTGGGCAGCACAAGTAGACTTAGAGACATATAGTCAAAACTGGGATGATATAGCCTGATCAACTATATTATCCGAGGGTTGACTAGCATGTGCCTAAGTGTGGTTGTGAGTTGCAACAAGTCTAAAAACTTACCCACAATACCACAATGAGAACAATAGAACATAAACCTAAAATACTATAGGAGTATTTCGTGTATTACTATAAACTACTTATGTGTTAGATTCTTATACCCTAATTACCTCATAGATAACATAGCTGGACCCCATCCCCACGACGACCTGTATTTCCCGAACAAAGGCAATGATGGATGGTTCAGAGAAGAACCAGAGAATGATCATCCAATCCCTTTTGAATGATCACCATGCTAAAGACCTTTCGGATGATGATAACTCCGAACTCGAGGATGAGAATCTACCCCTGGTAACTCCCAATTCAAACCCTAACCCTCGTCTAGCTCTTCATGGCTCGACACTTCCTTGGATAGAATGCCTGAAAACATGGAGCGAAGAGAAAAATCAACCAATTTCGTTTAAAGGAGACCGAAACTATTACAACTTAAAGGGAGCTCAACAGGCAAAGTTTTACCAATCCTGATCCGTAGAGTTACTCAAAACGAAATTCAGGGCAGGACGACTCTCCAATATACCGAAGAGGTTAAATGACAATACAAGAATGCACATCATCTACACCAATCATCTTGAAAACACTCATGAGAGATCTGAGAGAGACCATGAGACCCTGCTGCTAGCATTAGCTAAAACACGAGCTGAAGTCATAGAGATACGAGTATGCCAGAGAGTGTACGAAAGACACCTTCTTGATAATGGAACGTCTATTGGCTGAACTAAGAGTTCACCAGAAGGATGACCGCCGCCAGTAAGAAATGCTTTATTTCCCTTCCTTGTTTAAAGGAATCATTTTCCTGTGTATGTCCTATCTAGCATTTTTCTATGTAACTATCTTGTACTGTAAGTACTGTTAGTTAGGCCTTTATGCGGCCAAAACCTTTCTACTCTGGATATGATGTAAGACCTTCTTCAAGGTCAAGTTTTCCTAAACTTATTACATCTTAAACATCAATGATATTGACAGTCGGCTAACTTCCGTGTCACTCTTTGTTCAAAAACCCTCATCATACCTTCGTTGGAGTCTATCTGAAACATGCTTTAGTCAAGTCATTGGACTATAGTAATTTAACTCCGGAGACATTTCCATGTCTCTTTTAGTGGTTGGATGATGTTAGTCACCAACCAACGATACCTCGGCTTGAACGACAAACGTCTTAAGACCACTCTACAAACATACCTCTACACTGTACTAGGACTGCATCATAGGGATGTAGGTCAAACCATCATGAATATACTTCCAATCCGTACTAGGACTGCATCATATGGATGTAGGTCAAACTTTCGAGAACATACTCTTACTCTTTACTTAAAGTGATCGAAATACATCTAGGTTCAACCATAATATCTCACGAACTCCTTTTTCTTTCGTGTTACATAATCATGTCGCCGAAGAAAAGTAATCAACCCATCAGCCCAAAACCAACTCTTTAGATTGATGCAGCTACCTTTTAAGCTGCAGTCTCAGCTGCCATAACAGCTGTTCTGAATCACCTTAACGCTAACAACGCAAATGTTAGCGGGATGGTTTTCAATAATTCCAATCCATGTAACAACCAAGTACACCCACGAGTAACAAACTACCAAGACACTCCGAACCTCAAACCAAAGAGCAATAAACGAAAATTCCGGGATAAAGTTAAAGGCAAATCACCTTGAGGGACAAACAAGAAACCATCGTCGGTGGCAGCCTTCGCAGCCACGACATCTGCAACTCCTACCACCAACACTACTAGTATCCCAATTATCCCTAACCCGACAAGACATTATGCTGGAAACCTACTGAAGTGTAATAAGTGCAACTTCCATCACCTAGGTAATTGTCGTCTGTTACACTGCAAGACCTGCAATAAGAACAGACACACTACCCGCTTCTACAGGACTCGAGTCCAACACATTACTTCAACCACCAATGTCGAAATTTCTCGGATATGCCATCTATGTGGTTTAATGGGACACTTCAAGAGGGCTTGCCCAACAAGAGAAGAACGACAGTGGAACAGGACGAGTTTGACCTCAGAATGGAAAAAGGCAATAAAGGACCCAACTATAATGGGGACTCACTTCCAATCGTCAGCATTAAGTATGATGTTAAACATGTTTAAAACTAGTGCAACTCGAGTCTTATCTTTTGAGAAATCCCGTCAGTAAAGGGGACCCTCGTGCTGTGTATACTTACCTTTTGTAGTATACCTTGCTCGCAACAATAGTCTTGTAGTAAAACCAAAGTACTGTAACTCTGTTAAAAGTTGTACTGTTGTGTTTTGTCTGTAACACCCTTATGATCAAATCTAATACCGTTATTTCCAAGTAAGTCCGATGTCATCATACAACTTCACTCAATTCGATCCTTGCAATACCAATTTTGTGCGCACTTCTCCTTCTCCGAAAACATCTTTCTAGCGAAGCCGTCATTCCAGAACACTGAAGTACTCATGCATAGAGTACCTCATGTTTCTCATCTTTTCCAAAGAAAGCTCAGTAAACCTCCCCGAAGTATCACTCGTACAGTACGTCAAGTTCAATCTAAAGACCCATACGGTTGATCTATCGCTGAAGAATGTATACATAGCGGTGGTATATAATCAAAGTTCTACAGGTTTAGAATTGATGATTCCACTTTAACTTCTTTTCCTCGTTGGGATGTGGGCTTAAAGAAGAATCATTTATTCGACAACCTTCTCAATCTTAAATTATATACGACTCGTATACCCGAGACTGTGATAGATGAACCAGGTATGAGTTCTATTATGAACTTCAGGACGGAGACTGCCCAAGACTGCGAATGATCTTGCTTCCGTGAGAATAAACTTAGAAATACCTATCCTTTTCCCTAATTCATGAGTAGTCATACTAACTTTTAGATCTTCATGACAGCTAATCCACCCTAAGGTTTTGGCATCATAATCAGTAGGAGTTGGTTAAGTCTACATCGAGCTGACATCAGGTGCTTTGATAAAGCAGTTCGTCCTAACCTCCCTAAACAACGAAGCCCTAGTTATTTACAGCCATGAACCAAGTACGAACCCTCTCATCATTTCGTGTATGCAAGCTCAGAAATGCTTACGAAAGGAATATCATGCATTCCTTGCACACATCGCCGAGACGTGTCGAGAAGTGAAGGACATTCAAGAACATCCAAGAAGTACGCGGTTTTCCCGACACCTTTCCAGAAGGACAACCGAGACTACCAACACAGCGTCAAGTCAAATTCAGAATCGACTTAGTTCCAGGGGCTACCCTAGTAGCCAAATCACCTTATAGTCTAGCTCTAACCGAGATGCGAGAACTTCCTAGCGAGCTTAACAAACTCCTCAGAAGGGGATTCTTTAGGACAAGTTTCTCACTTGGAAGAGCACCAAAATTGTCTATAAACAAGAAAGAGCATTCCAAACGTTAAAGTAAGTATGATGCATCGCACCAACATTATCCCTCCCAAAAGGAGATATAATATTTCGTGGTGTAATGCGATTCATCCAACCAAGGGCTTGGTTGTGTTCTTAAGCAAGAGGAAAAGTCACTGCCTATACCTCAAGACAGCCTAAGACACTACTTGTAGGGTACAAGGTGTAATACTCTCACAGACCATAGAAACACTCAACACACATTCGACAAAGAAAAGTTATCATATCAATGAAGTCAAACGAAAGAAGCAAAGTCGTATCCCGATAGTGAAAGGTTCGCTGGAATGCCAGGCGAAGACCAATGTTCACTTAAGAACACGAGTAGCAAATAAAACTTTTGTCCGTAGCATGATAATTAATACTGCTTAAACTCGAATTTCGGGACGAAATTCCCTCTAACAGGGGGATGATGTGACAACCCGATATTTTGAGACAATAAAATGTAACACCAATCAAATTTAGGCCAAAAATATAACTTTCCTAAAAATCTTATTTGGGTTAAATAAAGTAGTAGGAATCGTATAAAGGTTTTCGTACATATAAAGAACACTAAAATCCGAGTTATAACGAAGAAGTTATGACCAATCTAAGATTCACGGCAAAAACCGGCAACGTTGATAGACGTAAAATGCAAAGTTTCGATACAATAATTTTTAGCCTTAAGTATCTAAACGAAAGTTGTAGATTACGTTAAACCATGATCATGCCTAAAAATAACTCCCAAAACGGACATCGCATGAAGAAGATACAAATTTACTAAGTTTCGTAACAGCGATAGACAGCTAAAAACTCGAAATAAAGATTGAGCGATTTTTAGCCGACGCAACTTAAACGAGAGTTAAATGTCTCGACAATAATAGTTCGATGGTAGAAAGACAAACGAAAACGGACGTCGGATAAAGAACTTATGGATTTTTAACGAAGTTATCGTGTCCCGGCCTATGAATTAAAAAATAAGTAAAACTAAATTCAAAATTAGCCGACAGAGTCTAAATTAAAGTTGTAGAGTATTTTCTCACCTTCGCGTGGATATAAAGAACGTCAAAAACGGAGCCCGTATGCGAAAGTTACGGATTTTACAAGTTCGTGGCACACACACCGAAACGATTTACGCCCAGCGTACTCGGATGCTAGGCTTCGGATCGTCCACGTCGACCAAACACTTCGCCCGAGGATGCGGTCAGCATTGATGCAAGCGAACACCCAGCGTAACCTCGGAGTACGCCCAACGTACGAGGTACGCCTCGCGTAAGCCCGAAGTACGCCCAGCGTACCGAGGACCTCCAGCTCCTATAAATAGAGTGCGAGGGTGCCGGCTACCCTTGCTAAATTTCTTCATTTCTCTCACATTTTCACCTCGTTTTTTGTGTCGACAACATCCCGACTTCCCGGTTTCATATCTAAGCCCCGACGAAGGTCCGAAGCCCCGAGATTCCAGAGAATCTCGTCACTTTCCGGTCGAGGTGCCGCTCGGGAAAATCTCGTTTTCTTCAAATCACGCACTTTCTTAGGTGAGTTCATACCCCTATAAACTACATTTTGAAATGTGTTATCAGTGCTTTTATACACTTTTAACGGGGGGGGGGGGGGGGGGGGAATACAATTAAACACACGGTTATTATCATGTGTAACCTAAAGTTTCATTATATACTCTTTTTATCAAGTAAATCATATGTGATTCATAACTACTACGTGGAACCTTTCGTACGCAAAATATATCACGATAACATCTTGTCTTTTGAAATTAAATATGTTGTTATACATATACGAATCAAACACTTTATTTATACTTTGAGTATATGTGTTCATTTATGTCACTACAAAAGTTACACATTACATAACAAGTGAGCATTTCACTAGGGTTTACCATACAAACGAAACAAACTTTTGGAAAAACTATAATAGTTTACGACAAACATTTTTACATGTTAAAAACTCTTTATCAAACTGTCTTACATACTTTATGTTTCCTTTCGAACGCTGTTAGAATCGTATTTCAAACAAAGGTCTTCTTACACTTAAAATTGTTCTTATCAAACAAACTACTTTCAAATCGTTTTATAAACTGACCTCAAGTCATCATTTCTTATTTATTAAATTTTTCAAAGGTTTTACAAAACTTCTTTTATATTTTTATATTGGTAAATGCATGCCTATATATGTATCGTTATATAAGTAATGTTTGAAGGACTTAGGACGGCTAGCTCGCTTTATTTCCTTTTCCTCGTTGGGATGTGGCTTTAGGGCATCGGTTATTCGTCCAAATGTCGTCCAAATATTAGTTATATATATCATAAGTACATATATAGGCATAAAAGTTTACGTCAGTTGGTTCAGTACCTTTGAGTAGCAAAGGCATATTTCGGTTATACACATACAATACTAGAAACTATAATGGGTATAGTTAGGAGATACTAAATACCATCCCAAGTACAAGGGATCACACAAGAGTCAGTCTATTCATGAGTCTATACAAATACATTACATACTATATGAAGAGATACGATTACCTACAATTTCAAGATATACAATTTCAAGAGATACGATTACATAAGATAGTGTACTAGATATTCATGAAATTTTACATATTACAAGTACCATATCAAAGAGATATTTTCATATACAAGAACAAATAGACATTTTCTTACATAAATCTGTTTGATACAAGGTTTTGTGAGACGTTTCACGTACTTTCGAGTATGCATTATTAAGTCCTGTATTATATACCATAATCCCTTGTAGGGGGAGCGTGATACTTGTGTATAGATCTATACGGGATTGACAATCCCACACCTAAGCTGTTAGCTACAGCTAGACCGGCAGGCCTGGGGTGACAAACGTCATAACATTCCAACGCCTGAAGAACGTTGTTACAGGCAGTCTGGGTCATTAGCATGGTTATAAAACTCACATGGAGTATTAAAAACACGTTGATTTACGGAGTTATCAAATACCTTAGCGATTATATACGTATACAAATCTACCATTTTAGGCATGAAAATCACCATGGTAATTCATTTTTGGGACTTTTAAAGTACCACTCACTTATAAGCAGATATTGGATTTCTAAAATTAAACATTCAAAACAGTCGGGTCTTGGTAGAAGGCTATTTTTTATACTAGTAGAAAATATGGGATTTTCTAGAGTTTTCAAACGTTTACAATTACTTACAATCATGTCCATTGGTACAAACTTTCCTTCAAACATTGCAGGTATTTCTTTACAGCTTTACAAATCAAAGTCACATAAATACTTATGAATTCACCAGCATTATTGTTGATACTCGCTTTCAAAATAACTTGTATTCCCAGGACATAGATAGACAGGTACGACTACCAGGTTCTGTGGAGACGGAGCGGTCAAGACTCGTCTTTTATTTTGAATATTCATTTTGTAGAATTATACTATGAAAGAACTCAAATGTAATTAAAATTATACTATTAATGCAATGGATGATGTTGTTTCTTATTTACTACTTTGCATTATTGTGATACATTACATGACGTCCTCCGCCCCAGAACGTTTCCGCCGTTCTCGGTTTTGGGGTGTGACAGAGTCTTATTGGTCTTAAAGAGTTTCAAGAGCCAATGAAGAATAAACCTTTTAGTTATCACTAGCACACGACCTGTGGTTGATAACCTATCGTGTTAAGTTGACACATTCTTGTTTCTATGCACCTTCCAGTAAAGTTGACTATGCATGTGAGTTCTATAGTTCTCATTTGACTGCAAAGGGCAGAGCACATTGGTCCGTGATAGTACATTGGTCAATGGAAGTGAGTTGCTTAAACAACTTGGAAGCATTGGTAGGCCCTTGTGCTACTGGAGAGCGAGAAACTAAGAATAAGCAAAAGTTTGGTCCATGAAAGGAAAACTAAATTTGATTTTGGTTTTTTCATAAAACTTATCTTATGATTGTAGGTCGAAAATGAAAAAATCAAATCGATAGGAACACATACACCATATAATCTAAGTGACAAAAGGTTTCTTTCTGATTCATGAAACTCATTATGAGGAAACAATTTCACTAGTAGATTTTAAATCTGATTGATATCATTATAGTTAGCAGTTGTCATAATTGCGTTCTCAAATTTGTATATGATTACAACATCCCTTTTCATAGTTTGAGTTGTGATAAATGGAAAGGAACTATTTAAACATACATGACTTGTAGTTTTGAAACAATTTAAACACGCACATATGCTATCTAGTGAAGGTGTATGAGCTTGAGAAGTCTAGAAGAAGACTTATCAAAGCATCACGAATCATAAATCTAAACTTTAGTAAGGAAGTTAATAGAATTGATTTCTAGAAATCCAATTGATTTCTGGGTACATGTCATAGCTAGTGGGAGCATAATTATTATGTAGATAGAAGCATAATTGTTATGTTGGCAAGAGTAAAATCATTATGCTAATGGGAGCATAATTGTTATGCTGTAAGTAGGCAATATTGTTCGTAGGAAACAAAGGTTACAAATTTGCGGTTTGCAAAGTTTGAAAATTTTTCGCTATAGAAAGTTATACGGGAGAGAGCACTAATATTTCATTTCTAATCTAAAAGTTTAGATTGAAGGATTTTAATGGAACTTAGTCTTAGTCATATATGAATATCGTGTTGAAATGATTCAACAAAGGAAATTCAATATATGGAATATTATAGCAAGAGACTGATCAAGTATCATGTCGTTATGTGAGACATTATGTGTTGAATCCTATATGTGTCACAACTGGAAATTTTGTGTCATGTAATCTATACATTCAAGCTAATGTGAATCAAAAACTTCAATCAAATACATCATACAAGTGCTACAAATAGTCATCAAACAATTGGAGACCCTAAAAGTCCTTGTTGAGTCCATTTTGGATTAGGACTCCCCTATTGGATCCAAATGGACCAATAAGCTTCCAATTAGACTATCATGGGCTTAGAACCCTAATTGGGCTCTAATTGGACCCACACTTATTTATTTCAATATTTTGGGCCATATTGGGCCTAGAAAGAAATGAATTAAAAGTCTTGATACATGAATAACCTAAACTAGTCCAATAAAAATAAAAAAAAATCCTACCACACTCCTTTAGACTTAAAACTCACCCTAATTAACACTAATAATGGGCTTGGGAGCAAAAAGCCCAAAAATTTCCTTTTCCTTCCATGTTTTCGGCCCACATCAAGCCCAAGAGGAGGGTTTGACTTTCCCATGCCACCTCATTATTGTCCATAGGATTTCCATGCAAGATATTCCCTTTTCCCATGCAAGTATCACTTCAAAATCACCTCACTCCTTCCTCTCTCTCCCTCTCGGCCGAAACACACACACACACATTCACAAATCTCTCAAATTCTCTCTAGATCACTCAAGAACACTCCCTTCTCCCCTCTCCAAAAATCTCGAAAATTAGGAGGCATTCAAGAGGAAATCTCCACAAGATTCTTCATCTAAGGTAAGAGTTGCTTGAATCTATGAACTAAATTCTTTGTTTTACCAAAATCCTTTCCTAATCTATGCAAAAATCGTGATCTTGCACCCTAGAACCATCTCAAACTCGAGATCTACCAAGGAAGGGAGCTAAGGCCAAAAACACTTCATTTTCTTTCCATTTTCTTTGCAAAACCGAGCCCCCACACCCAAGGTGAGCTTCATACCCCCTATTTTCTGTTTTTATGAGTTTTGTGGGGGGGGGGGGGGGGGAATACAAGTGAAAGTGTAGATCTATATGTGTTTATATGCCTTGTATGATTTCCATGCTTATATGTATGCCTTTATGTGTTTTAATGTTGGATCTAGCCATAAAACTCCTCAAAACCGAGATATAACTTATGTTATATGATTTTAGCATGAAATGTATTTCTACATACAAAGTGTTTCAAGAAAAATAGCTAAGTGGTTTAGTAACAATTTTCTTTAAGCTAAAAACGCAAATTTTGGGCCAAAAATGTGAAAAATACAAAATTAAGGGCCCAAATTGACATTTCACGAATTCTGATGGATGAAGTGTGTCAAAACAGTTTCCATAAAACAATTTCTGGATTTATACTCAATTAGAGGATCAAAAACATAAATTTCAAGCTTAATGGGCTAAAAATGAAAATTTCGGCCCAATGAGGCCCATTATGCGAATTTTTCTGTTTTGGAGGGCCAAAACTGTGATTTTCTGTAAAACAGTGGACCATAAGTGATCCAAGTCCTTTTCAAAGGTTTAAAATGCTTTTCAAATTTAAAAAGGACCAAAGTTGCAAAAGTTTCACAATTTGGGCCAAAATTGTCAAAATTGCGAAAAAGAAGGGTTAAAACCGAGAAAACTACATTTTCAGGGACTTAAACTGTTTTCTATGAAATATATGCTGAAAAATATTAATTTCAATAAATTTTGGTGTTAAAATGTCAAGAAAATTACTTTAAGGACCAAACCGGGAAGTATTTAATAAAAGGGTTGAAAATGTAAACTTTACAAACCATGAGGGGCTGTGTAACGCCCGTGTTTCTAGGCTAGGCATTAATATTGACATAATGGTCTAGGTTAACCTTTGTAACTCATTTAGAAGAAATGAAAAGGAATTATGTGAATTTTATGTGAATTATGTGTTTTATGCTTAATTATTAGGGTTTAATTAATTAAAAATAAAAATAAGCGTCAAAATTAAAGTGTGAGATAAGCCTGATATCTTTACGTAAAGTTGTAGTGGTCGAAACAAGGATTTCGGGGATATAAAGAATACCAAAATCCGAGTTATAACGAAGAAGTTATGACCTATTGAAGTTTCGCGACAAAACCGGCACGGTGCTGAATGTCGTAAAAAGTGAGTTTTTGATAAACTACTTTTTAGCCTTAGTAATCTAAACGAAAGTCGTAGTATTCGTTAAACCGAGAAGTTCGATAAAAAGAACGCCCAAATCTGACTTCGTATGAAGAAGTTATGATTTTTCGAAGTTTCAGCGTAGCAGTAGACAGCTAAAAACTCGAATTTTAGATCGATCGATTTTTAGCCGACACAACCTAAACGAGAATTGAAGGTCTCGTCATTAGGAGCACAACGGTAAAAAGTCTGACGAAAACGGACGTCGGATGAAGAAGTTATGAATTTTTAACGGATTTCCTATCCCGGTCTGTTAAAAATAATAATATAAAATTTAAAGTCAAAATTAGCCGACGAAGTCTAAACGGAAGTTGTAGATCGTAATTTTAGCTACGCGTGCATATAAAGAACGTCAAAAACGGAGCTCGTATGCGAAAGTTATGGATTTTAGAAGTTTTGGCACGAAAACCGAGAAATTTCGCATAGTCACACAATTGCCACGTCACCCTCGCTTAGAAAGTGACACGTGTCCTGCTGAGTCACCTGGCTGCTGAGTCATTAGGCTGCTGAGTCACCGAGGCTGCTGAGTCATGCGAGCCACGTGCCCTCTTCTGATTCGACCGAGGAGGAGGCCCAATCCGAAGCAGCCAGCTCCCCAGCCGAAGCTTCGCCCAGCTGCCGCGTGTGTCCGAGCCTCGCATAGCCTAGCTCCGAGCCTCGCAGGTGCGCCAGCAAGCCGCGGTCCACTTAGAAGCTGCCAGCGAGCCCTCGCAGGTGCGAGCCATGTGCGAGCCATGCGAGCCTTCGCCTGCGAGCCTTCTCAGCCATTGGATCAGAAGCTTCTCGGCCGTCCGATCAGAAGCTTCACCCTATAAATAGAAGGCTGCGAGCCTTCTCGGATATTTTTAAGAAATTGCCACTTTTAGCCCCTTTCTCCATATTTCTTTCATTTTAACATCCCGCAAAGCCCCGGTATCGATTGTAAAGCCCGGAATACCCCACGAAGAGCCCGAGAAGCCCGGAAAATTTATCTTTTCGGTTTCGAAGCCCGACCTTTCGCAGAGCCCGGTTTCTCAATAAAACTCCCGGTTTTATTAGAAACGATCGTTTTAGGAATCGAATTGCTGCCCGATTTTCACCAAAATAAGTGAGTGTGTAGTTACTTTCAATTTACACATAGATATGAAGTATTTACCTTGAAATACGTGTTATGTGTAAATATATTAATTGTTTGACTGAAGTGACTGTTGAATTGATGTTTTATACAAGTTTTAAACTGTATATGCTTTTTATCTACAAAATATGTTGGGTAGAACATGGGTAGATGAAATAGTGGGTATGATGAAAGGTGAGTTGGATAAAGGAGATGATCAATAATATTGATCATAAGTTAAGGGTGAGTGGTGAAAATTTGAGAGAATCACTTACCCAAATTGTTGGCCCCCGTCATTCAGCAGAGTATGGATGACAACCATGGACTATTCTAGACAGTCTATGGAACACTAGCAGGCCCGCAACCTGTAGGTGTAATGAACTATATGTTCATTTGCTGTACTCTAAAAACCCATTGACATGTATTGCAGGAGAGAACACCTGTAAATAATACTGTCGATAAATGAGAGCTATGGACTTAGCACATGTTGAATAAACTTTGGCAGCTATGGAATTAGTGCCCGTTGTATAAACCCCGGTCACGAGGTGACTTTGTGTCTATTCCTTAGGATGAATCCTTAGGAAGGAGTGATAGTTGATTCTTAGGGTAAACCCTTAAGAAATAAATAAAATAATGGTGTTTGGGGTAGTTAGGTTGATTGATTGATGTATAAACATAATAAATTTATGTATTGTGGGTTGAAAACCCTATATGCTCACCAGGCTTCCAAGCCTGACCCACTCAGTTGTTTATATTACAGGTAGAGGACCCCGAGCATAGTCGGATGATGATGATGAGTGAATTTTGGATTATAGGCCAGTAGTTACAAATAATTGTCGTAAGGCTTATAATGTCTTGTTTATGCTTTTGATCTGTATTGGAACATGACATCCCGAGGTTTTGATATAAAAAGAAATGATATATTTCTTAAAGAAAGGTTTTGACAAACTTTTATCATATTTTGTTTTGGGGACCAACTCCGCAACATCTTTTATAAAGATTTCTCTGATTTGATTTTTAAAAAGCATAAATTAAATCGGTCTTTTCTGGCCGAGAAATTTGGGGATGTCACAGTTGGTATCAGAGCATTAGTTTAAGCGAACTAAGAAATTGTAGAATTTCTAGACTTGAACTTAGAATGCTAAGTGATGATTGTGAGATGAGTGTCTACCATATTTTAGACACGAGCACTAGTTTAGTTTAGGGAAGATGCCTAAAATGCCCTTATGTGCTAAATGTTTTGTGTTATAGCTATAATGATGCTATTATTTGTTTGGATCTATGGTCTGTTGCCGACCGGATCTGGAAACCTTATGTGTGTAGGATTCTAAACGTATGACTACGATATTGGAACTAACATATAAACGTTTCGAAGACTTAACATCTAACAAAAAAAAATGAAGATCTAAATTCACCTACGATTGGTGTATAGATCGAAATGCCGAGTACTCAAAGTGGGTTCGGAAGTGATAATCCACAGCCTGAGCCAATCACGATGACTGGAGTGCAGGAAATGGTACGTACGATGTTAGGTAAACAGATGGAAGAAACAAAACGTTTACTTCAACAAAGTAAGGATGAACTTATTGTGCCAGTACTTCAGGCATCTGTTCTTGAGGCAACTATTAGGGTTGCCAAGTCTATTGAGGAAATGATCAATGACACAACCGCCAACAAAGTTGAAGTTGGCAAGAAGAGGAAATTTGAGGGGTCTTCAAGGCCCAACAAGAGCAACATATCCACAAAGTTTGGCAAAAGAAGAGATAAAGGAAAATGGTGCGGGAAGTGCAAAAATAAACACTCTGGGAATTGTGACGGGAAGGTGAAGTGCTTTAAGTGTGGAGAAATAGGGCATTACGCCAATAAGTGTACGATTCCCAAGGAGGTGTGCTACGGATGTAAAGAAGAAGGCCATATTTCTAAGAATTGTCAGAAGAACAATGAAGTAACAAGGCCAAGTGCACCATCAATGCCAAAGGAATTTCAGGATATCCTTGAAGAAGCGATTAATAACACTAGGAAGTAGAAGTCAAGACTTGATACCCGAAGATCAAGTTACGAAGTAGTAATGTGAATAGTAACAAGTAGTTTAGCCTATGAGAGGCATAGTATAGGGTAAACTTGAACCTTTGTGTAATCGTTTCAAGGAAATAAAATAAACCCTGGTTTTGTCGTCTGATGAATAGAATGGCTGGTGTAATTTTTGAAGTTGTCCCAATCATCTGAAATTTCCATCACCAACCAAGTTGAAGTAGAGTTGATCATTGAAGATACGCGTGAAAGAAGTCCTAGTAGAGTCTAGGAAAAATTTTATGATTAATTGGACACATTTGTATGTGTTAAATTGTTTTGTGATTTTAGGACTTGGGGACTGCGAGACAGTACTTGGGACGAGCATGAGTAGGTGTGAATAGTAGTAGAGATCTATACTACTGGAAGCACAGGACTCGCACTTGGATCAGGGAAAGTCACAAGGTTACCAAGAAGCTATTATTTGATTCCGTCTTGTTCTAGTCTGTCGTTACCATCGTTTCGGTAATGACTAAGAAGATCATTGTTATTCCGACCTTAGAGGTCATATCAAATTGAGTCCGACTACGATGAGTTTATTATGTGGTTCAGAGAACCAAGTTCGATGTAACATTTGACTTAAGCCAGAAGATTGAAATGAAAGATGATCAAAGCGATCAATAGAAGTATCGCACTCATTGTTAAAGAAGTTGGTAGTTAGAAATGATACATTTTGAACGGTGATCGTATCGCATTAGAACATGAAGGAAGGTATAATTTGTTCTGAAATTGTCCCTAAGAGATCTGAGTCTAAGTAGTGCAGTATACAATGAGAGATCATTAGAACATGACCCATCGGTCTGTTACAATAAATACTTATTCCAAGAAGAAGGAGGAGTCCTCAATAAGGATTTATTTTGTAACTCGAAGGGTACAATTGAAAGTCCTATGGAGATCTGAAGCTTTTTAGGATTAGCTGGATATTATCGCTGATTTATCCAAGGCTTTTCTTCGATCGCGACTCCATTGACAGCTTTGACCCACAAAGGAGTTGTCTATACTTGGAATGAGAAGCATTGGAAGCTTTGAGAAGTCAAAGAAGAAGTTGTGTGAAGCACCGATTCTTTCATTACCCAAAGGAGTTGATGACTTCACAGTTTATAGTGATGCCTCTGGAGTTGGGTTAGGATGTGTTCTGACCCAAATGGATAAGGTGATAGCATATTCATCGAGGCAATTGAAAGAGCATGAAAAGAACTACCCCACTCACGATTTGGAGTTGGCAGCGGTAGTATTCGCCCTAAAGATATGGAGGCATTATCTTTATGGCACAAAGTGTAAACTTTTCACTGATCATAAGAGTCTTCAATATCTCTTTAATCAGAAGGAATTGAACATGAGGCAACAATGCTGGCCAGAGTTACTCAAGGATTACGACTACGAGATACTTTACCACCCTGGTAAAGCAAATGTGGTTGCTGATGCTCTCAGTCGGAAGGTAAACCTTGAAAATTAAAGGCCAAGAGCGTTGAGAATTGAAGTTGTCTCGACAATTGTGGAAAGTATAAAGAAAGCTCAAGAGGAAGCTTTAGAGAAAAATGACCGAAAGGAAGCACGTTTGGGCAAAACGTTAGTATTCGGTACAAACAACCAAGAGTTGAAGGTATTCCAAGATAGGATTTGGGTACCTAAGATGGGCCGAGTAAGAGATCTTCTGATGGAAGAAGCTCACAAGACCATGTACTCGATTCATCCCAGCAATAGAAAAATGTATAGGGATTTAAAACCCTATTATTGGTGGCTGACGATGAAGCTCGATGTTGCTAGGTATGTGGTCGAGTGTGTAACTTGTGCTAGGGTTAAGGCACAACATCAGGAACCGTATGGGAGTTTAGAACCTTTACCCGTACCCATGGGTAAATAGGAAGACGTCACCATGGATTTTGTGACTAAACTGCCCAGAACAAGGAACGGTCACGACATGATTTGGGTAGTCGTTGATCGCTTCACTAAGAGTGCGCATTTCATAGCAGCAATCGAGAAATGGTCTATGGATAAACTCGTGAATTCTTATGTGAAGGAAGTGTGAGGCTTCACGGTGTTTCGTTAACGATTGTATCCGATCGTGACAGCCGTTTTACCTCAATGTTTTGGAGGAGTCTATAAGAGGAAAAGCAGTTTATGGGACTTGAAATAGCCCATTAGATTGCTGAAAAGTTGTAAGTGATTAGGAAAAAGATGTTAGCTGCTCAAAAGAGCTATGCTGACAAGAAAAGACAACCGATATCATTCGAAGTTGGAGATTCGGTTTCACTTAAAGTCTCATCGTGGAAGGGACTTATAAGATTTGGTAGAAGGGGAAAGTTGAGTCCAAGGTTTATTGAACCATTTAAAGTTCTTCAGAGAATCCGGAATCAAGCTTACAAGCTAGAGTTACCGGAAGAACTAGAGGGTATTCATAACACCTTTCATGTGTGTTATTTGAGAAAGTTCACGGGAGGTGTGCCCGACATAATTCCCATTTCTGAGTTAAGGTTGGACGAGAACAAGAGATTAATTGGAGAACTTGAGGCAATCGTTAACCGTAAGACTAAGAAGTTGTAACATAAGATAGTCGATTTAGTGCCTGTACGTTGGAAACTTATAAATGGGCCAAATCCCACCTGGGAAACGGAGAGTGACATAGTGAGTCGCTACCCGTAGTTGTTTGTCGTTGTGTGATTCCGAGGACGGAATCATCCTAAGGGGGAGAGAGTTGTAACGCCCGTGTTTCTAGGCTAGGCATTAATATTGACATAATGGTCTAGGTTAACCTTTGTAACTCATTTAGAAGAAATGAAAAGGAATTATGTGAATTTTATGTGAATTATGTGTTTTATGCTTAATTATTAGGGTTTAATTAATTAAAAATAAAAATAAGCGTCAAAATTAAAGTGTGAGATAAGCCTGATATCTTTACGTAAAGTTGTAGTGGTCGAAACAAGGATTTCGGGGATATAAAGAATACCAAAATCCGAGTTATAACGAAGAAGTTATGACCTATTGAAGTTTCGCGACAAAACCGGCACGGTGCTGAATGTCGTAAAAAGTGAGTTTTTGATAAACTACTTTTTAGCCTTAGTAATCTAAACGAAAGTCGTAGTATTCGTTAAACCGAGAAGTTCGATAAAAAGAACGCCCAAATCTGACTTCGTATGAGGAAGTTATGATTTTTCGAAGTTTCAGCGTAGCAGTAGACAGCTAAAAACTCGAATTTTAGATCGATCGATTTTTAGCCGACACAACCTAAACGAGAATTGAAGGTCTCGTCATTAGGAGCACAACGGTAAAAAGTCTGACGAAAACGGACGTCGGATGAAGAAGTTATGAATTTTTAACGGATTTCCTATCCCGGTCTGTTAAAAATAATAATATAAAATTTAAAGTCAAAATTAGCCGACGAAGTCTAAACGGAAGTTGTAGATCGTAATTTTAGCTACGCGTGCATATAAAGAACGTCAAAAACGGAGCTCGTATGCGAAAGTTATGGATTTTAGAAGTTTTGGCACGAAAACCGAGAAATTTCGCATAGTCACACAATTGCCACGTCACCCTCGCTTAGAAAGTGACACGTGTCCTGCTGAGTCACCTGGCTGCTGAGTCATTAGGCTGCTGAGTCACCGAGGCTGCTGAGTCATGCGAGCCACGTGCCCTCTTCTGATTCGACCGAGGAGGAGGCCCAATCCGAAGCAGCCAGCTCCCCAGCCGAAGCTTCGCCCAGCTGCCGCGTGTGTCCGAGCCTCGCATAGCCTAGCTCCGAGCCTCGCAGGTGCGCCAGCAAGCCGCGGTCCACTTAGAAGCTGCCAGCGAGCCCTCGCAGGTGCGAGCCATGTGCGAGCCATGCGAGCCTTCGCCTGCGAGCCTTCTCAGCCATTGGATCAGAAGCTTCTCGGCCGTCCGATCAGAAGCTTCACCCTATAAATAGAAGGCTGCGAGCCTTCTCGGATATTTTTAAGAAATTGCCACTTTTAGCCCCTTTCTCCATATTTCTTTCATTTTAACATCCCGCAAAGCCCCGGTATCGATTGTAAAGCCCGGAATACCCCACGAAGAGCCCGAGAAGCCCGGAAAATTTATCTTTTCGGTTTCGAAGCCCGACCTTTCGCAGAGCCCGGTTTCTCAATAAAACTCCCGGTTTTATTAGAAACGATCGTTTTAGGAATCGAATTGCTGCCCGATTTTCACCAAAATAAGTGAGTGTGTAGTTACTTTCAATTTACACATAGATATGAAGTATTTACCTTGAAATACGTGTTATGTGTAAATATATTAATTGTTTGACTGAAGTGACTGTTGAATTGATGTTTTATACAAGTTTTAAACTGTATATGCTTTTTATCTACAAAATATGTTGGGTAGAACATGGGTAGATGAAATAGTGGGTATGATGAAAGGTGAGTTGGATAAAGGAGATGATCAATAATATTGATCATAAGTTAAGGGTGAGTGGTGAAAATTTGAGAGAATCACTTACCCAAATTGTTGGCCCCCGTCATTCAGCAGAGTATGGATGACAACCATGGACTATTCTAGACAGTCTATGGAACACTAGCAGGCCCGCAACCTGTAGGTGTAATGAACTATATGTTCATTTGCTGTACTCTAAAAACCCATTGACATGTATTGCAGGAGAGAACACCTGTAAATAATACTGTCGATAAATGAGAGCTATGGACTTAGCACATGTTGAATAAACTTTGGCAGCTATGGAATTAGTGCCCGTTGTATAAACCCCGGTCACGAGGTGACTTTGTGTCTATTCCTTAGGATGAATCCTTAGGAAGGAGTGATAGTTGATTCTTAGGGTAAACCCTTAAGAAATAAATAAAATAATGGTGTTTGGGGTAGTTAGGTTGATTGATTGATGTATAAACATAATAAATTTATGTATTGTGGGTTGAAAACCCTATATGCTCACCAGGCTTCCAAGCCTGACCCACTCAGTTGTTTATATTACAGGTAGAGGACCCCGAGCATAGTCGGATGATGATGATGAGTGAATTTTGGATTATAGGCCAGTAGTTACAAATAATTGTCGTAAGGCTTATAATGTCTTGTTTATGCTTTTGATCTGTATTGGAACATGACATCCCGAGGTTTTGATATAAAAAGAAATGATATATTTCTTAAAGAAAGGTTTTGACAAACTTTTATCATATTTTGTTTTGGGGACCAACTCCGCAACATCTTTTATAAAGATTTCTCTGATTTGATTTTTAAAAAGCATAAATTAAATCGGTCTTTTCTGGCCGAGAAATTTGGGGATGTCACAGGCTGAAAACAGAAAATTTTCAAGGCTAAATCAATATACACAATTTGATCAAATAATGGCATCGCGGCTTTCGACGAAGTACAATACAATACAATACCAAAAGTCGTTGTTAAACGAATTGGCTCGGTCTCGAACCAATAGAAATCTACAACTACTAACACTACGACACTACTACACTATAGTTCATACAAAT
The DNA here is from genome assembly GCF_051521515.1 of Lactuca serriola. Taxonomy (NCBI): domain Eukaryota; kingdom Viridiplantae; phylum Streptophyta; class Magnoliopsida; order Asterales; family Asteraceae; genus Lactuca; species Lactuca serriola. The sequence goes on from NC_136412.1 coordinate 145,269,781, forward strand.
AATGTTTGGGAACTTAGCTTACATACGAGTGTGCACAGACGTCTACGCACCATCTTCGGGCCCCAAAAGTGTAAAATCTTGCTCGTTGGGCCTAGCTAGCCCAATGACCTGATCTTAAGGCCCGAAGACGCATATTTTTCTACGAAGTGTTGAGTTTCACCGACTTGGCACAACGTAGAGGGACTTTCAATGGCTTGTATACCACTGGTCCCCAAGGGTCCTTTGGTATTGCTAGAAAAGTCTGCATATTTTTGCGAGGCGGGTCGGGGACCCCTCGTACGCTTATTATCCCCAACCGATTAATAGAGTCATCGAGGCCTTCGTGTCCTCTTACTCTTCGGATGTGGGACGACACATAGTCAGGACGACTGAATAATGTGATTTGTACGAACGACGCCTTCGGGATCGTTAGTATTGCTATAAACTGGGCGTTTGTGTAATGCGGGTTTGTAGTAAATAATCATGCTCAAAAATAATCCAACGTCGCCTGGGAATGATACTTCTATTTTTGTAATGGTTTCAACGCAACTTAATGGATTTCAAAGGATTAGGAAAACATCGGGTTTTCCTAGGTTTTTCAATACATATCGGATTCGAAACACATATAATTTTAATGAACAATTTTTACAAGTATAGAATCAAACAGGCATACCTATGGATCTTCACAAACATTTTCGAAAGTTTTTCATTTCAGAAAATATCGGATTTTCTGGTGGTTTTCAAACAATACAAACATTGGATTTCAAACACTACTTATGAACTCACCAACATTTCATATGTTGACGTTTTTCAAAATACTTGTATTCTCAGGGAACCAGTTAATCAAAGGAAATCATATTCAGTGACGGTTGCAGTTTATTTATGTACGAATCGAACAATTTAATTTTTGGGAATGTAATGTTTAAACAATGTATTTCATGTAAACGCTACTAGTTGTACTATATTAATGCATGGTGACGAATGTTGTTATGTTTCATATATATTCAATGTTATGGTATTCAATTGAGTCACGACAGCCCCCGGACGTTTCCGCCGTCTGGTTCGGGGGTGTGACAGGTTGGTATCAGAGCTTTATTTATAGTGAACTAGCATGTCGGGCCATACATTGATATGCAACTATAAACCAAAAAGAGGGACTAACATAACTCTGAACAAAACAAGTAAATAAAACACAATTGCTTGCATTAGGGATAAGGACCTAACGCTGAATCAAACACAATAACACTGGTATCTCGGTTAATTCGGGACTGTTCTTAGTGATACCAAGGAGTGAATGTAGCCTGATCAACTACATTCTCTCCAAAGTAAAACTAACACACGTCTTGACGAGATCGGGATAGCTAGGGAACCTAAAACTATACCCTTTATCACCAAAAAGAGAACGTTCGCTTAGTCTGTACAATAGTCATAGCATCCTAGGAATAATGTTAGCATATTTACGTACTCGCGCAGACAGCATGGCTGGTTTTCATCACCCTGGAGACCCCTACTTCCCTAATCAGGGAAACAACGGGTGGCTAGAGGAGGAGGAGCCTGAGGAAGAGCCTGAAGAGGAACCTGAGGAGGACCCCGAAGAGGAATCTGACGGGGAACCGGAGGCAGAAGTCGAGGGCGAGCCTGCCGAACCCGAAGAAGACGAAGAACATTTCGAAGAGGAGCTCGATGACAGCGAAGGGGGTGATTCGGACGCAGAGTCCGAGGTCATCGACCCCCCTTACCCGATCAGGGTGCCTGCTTACCGTGTGGGCCCCACTGGACCTACCCCTCCTTGGGGCATTGATCTTTGGAGATGGAGCAGACATCAGGGACAGCGACCCCCGTTTGGCATGTCACGTGAGTTCTTTGACTTGAGGGACGGAGGACCGGCCGACCGAGCCCTACCGGTCATGGTGAGACGATTACGGGACACCGGCGACCTTGCTCAGGGCACTGCTGATCAAGTACGCCAGTTGTGGACTAGGGTCGAGCGTGCGGAACAGGAGACGCGTGACGTCCTCCGGGAGTTTCACATGAGGCAGGTAAGGTGGGAATCTCGACTTCAGGACGCAGAACGCTTGGTGGCTCGTCTTCAGGGAGCATCCACATCTTCAGCACCACCCCCTGACGCAGCTCATCGCGGTTAGGGATAGACTTATCATAGTAGGTTATTAGGAACTATGTTATGTACTCCGGCTCTATGTTTAAGTGACTACACTACTCATGGAGCCGTTATGCTGTCGGATTAGTATCACATATGTATGCTCCTACGAGCAAATTTTCTTGTATTAAATGCGGATAATATTAATAAACTTTTGTGTGTTTTGCTATGATGTTACCAATTGTTATGTGTTGAGACGTTATGATTGTATGCTCGATGGTAGTAAAGTCTAGGTTCGCATCATACACCTAGTTAGTAGGATCGCAACCTCACAGAAACCACGTACACTCAACATCTTTCCGTTTCATGACAGAAAGATGCCTCGCCCAGCTACTCGCGGAAATCCCGAACCAACCCCGCCCGAAGTTGACTCCACTGCTTTCCAGGCAGCCGTGTCTGCTGCGGTCACAGCAGCTATGGCACAACTTCACCGAGGGAACAACGGAGGAGGTAACGGGCAAGGATCCGGAAGTTCGAACAACGGGATGAACCAAGGACCCACTAAAACGTGCACCTATAAGGATTTTGCGAACGCCAAACCCCGAACTTTCAACGGTACTGGAGGAGTGATCGTCCTAAAGCGATGGATCGAGAAGGTAGAGTCGGTATTCGAGATATGCGAGTGTCTCGAGCAGATGAAAGTGAAGTTCGCGGCCTGCACTTTTGTGGACCAAGCACTCACTTGGTGGAATGGACATGTAAAAGCCATGACACTCCCTGTCGCCAACTCTATTCCCTGGGCAGAAATGAAAGAGATGTTAATGGAGGAGTACTGCCCCCGAGGTGAAATACAGAAGATGGAGCAGGAACTATGGAATCTCACGGTGCAGAATGGGAACATCGACGCTTACATATCGATATTCAGCGAACTATCTCTGTTGTGCCCGGGTATGATTACATCAGAAGGAAAGAAGATTGAACGATTCATATGGGGACTGACATCCCCCATTCAAGGGAATGTAATAGCTGCGAACCCTGAAACTTTTGACAGTGCGAAGAGATTGGCAAAGAGGCTATATGATCATAACCACAAAAAGGGCAAGAAACCGGTAGAGACTGAGAAGAAGAAGGAGAGTGATGGTAAGAAAGGATGGAACAACAAGAGAAAGGGGCGTCAGGGCCCCGAGACCTCTAAAAAGCAGCAAACGGTGGCAGTTAACGCTGTCACTGCGCCGGTTCCAGCCACACCACATGCTCCAGCCTCAGCTGCTTCAAATGCTTCAAGACCCTATTCCGGTAATTCTCCCAAGTGCAATAAGTGCGGTTTCCATCACCATGGAGAATGTAAGGAGTTCCATTGCACCAGTTGCAACCGAAGGGGACACACTACAAGGTTCTGCAGGACATACCCTCCTCAGAACCAAAGTCAGGGAAACAACCAGAACAACAACAACCACCGCAATAACAACAACACCAATACCGGCGGCAACAACGCAGGGCCTAGCCACACCTGTTTCGGGTGCGGAAGGATGGGACATTTCCGTCGAGATTGCGCTAACAACAACAACTCAGGAAACAGAGGAGCAGGAAGGATGCTGACTATGGGCCAGAGTGATGCAGTTCAGGACCCCGCAGTTGTGACCGGTACGTTTCTCCTAAACCACACTTATGCATGCATCTTATTTGATACCGGAGCGGAGCGAAGTTTCGTAAGCGAGAAGTTTAAACATTTATTAAAACAACAACCCCAGAAGCTAAATGAAACCTATACGGTGGAAATGGCCAATGGGAAAACCGAATCCACTAGGGAGATCTACATCGGATGTACCCTAACCCTCAACCAACACGTTTTTCGAATAGACCTAATGCCGGTATCAATTAGGAGTTTCGATGTGATTATCGGCATGGACTGGTTAAGCCCCCACCATGCTGAGATTATGTGTCATGAGAAGGCCATTCGCCTTCGTCTCCCAAATCACGAAACCCTAGTAATTTACGGAGACAAACCCAGTACGAATCTTCGTCTCATCTCGTGCATCAAAGCGCAGAAACACTTGCGAAAGAACAATTTGGCATTCTTGGCTCACATAGTAGACAAGACCAAAGAAGAAACTAACATCCAAGACATTCCAGTAGCGTGTGAATTTCTGGACGTGTTTCCCGAAGATCTTCCAGGAGTACCCCCAGAGAGACAGGTTGAATTCCGAATCGATCTCGTTCCAGGAGCAACTCCTCTCGCTAAATCACCATATCGGTTGGCTCCTGCTGAAATGCAGGAATTGTCCAGCCAACTCAGTGAGCTTCTGGACAAGGGATTTATCCGACCTAGCTACTCGCCATGGGGAGCCCCGGTGCTCTTTGTCAAAAAGAAGGACGGATCTTTCAGAATGTGTATCAATTACAGGGAGTTAAATAAACTCACTGTTAAAAACCGCTACCCACTTCCGCGAATCGATGATCTATTCGACCAGCTCCAAGGAGCTAGCTATTTTTCTAAAATAGATTTACGGTCCGGATACCACCAACTCAAATTCCGAGAAGAGGATATTCCTAAAACCGCTTTCCGAACCCGCTACGGACATTATGAATTCGTTGTAATGCCCTTCGGTCTAACAAATGCACCCGCCGCATTTATGGACCTAATGAATCGAATCTATCGACCGTTCCTGGACAACTTCGTCATTGTGTTTATCGATGACATCCTCGTCTATTCTCGAAGCAAAGAGGAGCATGGCCAACATCTCCGACAAATCTTAGAGACTCTGCGAGCGGAAAAGCTTTACGCCAAACTCTCCAAGTGCGAGTTCTGGCTCCGGAGTGTGAATTTCCTAGGCCACGTAGTTAGCCAAGACGGAATTCATGTGGATCCCTCTAAGGTCAAAGCTGTGGAAGGATGGGCAACTCCGACTACGCCCACAGAAATTCGTCAGTTCTTAGGCCTAGCAGGCTACTACAGGAGGTTCATCCAAAACTTCTCTAAGATCGCCAAGCCGCTTACCTTGCTTACGCAAAAGGGCGTGCCATTCAAGTGGACTGACCGACAAGAGATTGCGTTTCGAACCTTGAAGCAAGCTCTCTGTAGCGCTCCTGTGCTATCTCTACCCGAAGGAACGGGAGATTTTGTAGTCTACTGTGACGCGTCGAATCAAGGCCTAGGTTGCGTTCTCATGCAACGTGGAAGAGTGATAGCATATGCGTCCCGCCAACTAAAGACGCACGAAGTAAATTACACGACCCATGACCTAGAATTGGGAGCCGTGGTCTTCGCTCTAAAAATTTAGAGGCACTACTTGTACGGTACAAAGTGCACCATCTTCACGGACCACAAGAGCCTCCAGCACATCTTGAATCAGAAGGAGCTGAACATGAGACAACGAAGATGGGTGGAATTGCTAAACGACTACGAATGCGAGATCAAGTACCATCCAGGCAAGGCCAACGTGGTAGCTGATGCATTAAGTCGGAAGGAGTACTCTAATCGCCGTACGAAAACGCACTCGATAACCATTCAGTCTCATCTGGCCACTCAAATTGCATCAGTCCAGGCAGAGGCTATGAAAGCGGAAAATAGAACTAGCGAGGCATTACGCGGGATGGAGAAGAACCTAGAAGTCAAGGAGAATGGGGTATACTACTTCATGAACCGTATTTGGGTCCCAAAAATCGGAGGATTTAGAGAGACCGTTATGAAGGAAGCTCACAAGACACGATACTCCATTCACCCTGGTTCGGACAAGATGTATTTGGACATTAAGCAACACTATTGGTGGCCTAACATGAAGGCGGAAATCGCAACTTATGTTGGTAAGTGCCTTACGTGCACCAAAGTGAAAGTGGAGTACCAGAAACCTTCCGGATTGTTACAGCAACCGGCCATCCCTGAGTGGAAATGGGAGGGGATTTCTATGGACTTCGTGACCAAGCTGCCCAAAACGTCGGACGGACTGGACACCATATGGGTAATAATCGACCGACTGACGAAATCTGCCCATTTCCTGCCAATCAAAGAATCCTACAAGATGGAGAGACTGACGCGTTTGTACCTACGAGAAATCGTAAGACTCCATGGAGTGCCAAAATCTATCATCTCGGATAGGGACAGTAGGTTCACATCGCACTTTTGGCAATCACTCCACAAGGCAATGGGAACTCATCTCGATATGAGCACCGCGTATCACCCACAAACAGACGGTCAAAGCGAACGAACCATTCAGACGCTTGAAGACATGCTTCGTGCTTATGTAATAGACTTTGGAAAGTCTTGGGATACCCACCTGCCGTTGATTGAGTTCTCATATAACAATAGTTACCATTCAAGCATCAAGGTGGCTCCTTTCGAAGCACTGTACGGGCGTAAATATAGATCACCGTTATGTTGAGCTGAAGTTGGTGACACCCAGCTAGCAAGAACGCATACGTCGGACAGGGAAATAACAGGACCGGAGATCATTCGCGAAACCACAGAAAAGATCGTTCAGATCAGAGCCCGATTACAAGCATCGCGTGACCGACAAAAGAGCTACGCCGATGAACGGCGAAAGCCCTTAGAATTCCAGGTCGGTGATCGGGTACTGTTGAAAGTCTCACCCTGGAAAGGGGTTATACGTTTCGGAAAACGGGGAAAGCTAAACCCACGGTACATTGGACCTTTCGAGATCGTCGCCCGAATAGGTCTGGTAGCCTACAGACTACAACTACCCGCGGAGTTAAATGGTGTACACCCCGTGTTTCATGTCTCTAATCTGAAAAAGTGCCTATCAGATGAAACCCTTGTCATTCCTCTTGACGAAATCGAAATCAATGAGAATCTCCTGTTCGTCGAAGAACCAATCGAAATCATGGACAGGGAAGTGAAGCGTACTAAGCAAAGTCGCATCCCGATCGTAAAGGTACGGTGGAACGCAAAGCGTGGGCCAGAATTCACGTGGGAACGCGAGGATCAAATGAAGCAGAAGTACCCTCACCTATTCTAGCATTCTCAAATCTAGCTTTCAAACAGAATTTCGGGACGAAATTCCCTCTAACGGGGGGATGATGTCACAACTGGAAATTTTGTGTCATGTAATCTATACATTCAAGCTAATGTGAATCAAAAACTTCAATCAAATACATCATACAAGTGCTACAAATAGTCATCAAACAATTGGAGACCCTAAAAGTCCTTGTTGAGTCCATTTTGGATTAGGACTCCCCTATTGGATCCAAATGGACCAATAAGCTTCCAATTAGACTATCATGGGCTTAGAACCCTAATTGGGCTCTAATTGGACCCACACTTATTTATTTCAATATTTTGGGCCATATTGGGCCTAGAAAGAAATGAATTAAAAGTCTTGATACATGAATAACCTAAACTAGTCCAATAAAAATAAAAAAGAATCCTACCACACTCCTTTAGACTTAAAACTCACCCTAATTAACACTAATAATGGGCTTGGGAGCAAAAAGCCCAAAAATTTCCTTTTCCTTCCATGTTTTCGGCCCACATCAAACCTAAGAGGAGGGTTTGACTTTCCCATGCCACCTCATTATTGTCCATAGGATTTCCATGCAAGATATTCCCTTTTCCCATGCAAGTATCACTTCAAAATCACCTCACTCCTTCCTCTCTCTCCCTCTCGGCCGAAACACACACACACACATTCACAAATCTCTCAAATTCTCTCTAGATCACTCAAGAACACTCCCTTCTCCCCTCTCCAAAAATCTCGAAAATTAGGAGGCATTCAAGAGGAAATCTCCACAAGATTCTTCATCTAAGGTAAGAGTTGCTTGAATCTATGAACTAAATTCTTTGTTTTACCAAAATCCTTTCCTAATCTATGCAAAAATCGTGATCTTGCACCCTAGAACCATCTCAAACTCGAGATCTACCAAGGAAGGGAGCTAAGGCCAAAAACACTTCATTTTCCTTCCATTTTCTTTGCAAAACCGAGCCCCCACACCCAAGGTGAGCTTCATACCCCCTATTTTCTGTTTTTATGAGTTTTGTGGGGGGGGGGGGGGAGAATTCAAGTGAAAGTGTAGATCTATATGTGTTTATATGCCTTGTATGATTTCCATGCTTATATGTATGCCTTTATGTGTTTTAATGTTGGATCTAGCCATAAAACTCCTCAAAACCGAGATATAACTTATGTTATATGATTTTAGCATGAAATGTATTTCTACATACAAAGTGTTTCAATAAAAATAGCTAAGTGGTTTAGTAACAATTTTCTTTAAGCTAAAAACACAAATTTTGGGCCAAAAATGTGAAAAATACAAAATTAAGGGCCCAAATTGACATTTCACGAATTCTGATGGATGAAGTGTGTCAAAACAGTTTCCATAAAACAATTTCTGGATTTATACTCAATTAGAGGATCAAAAACATAAATTTCAAGCTTAATGGGCTAAAAATGAAAATTTCGGCCCAATGAGGCCCATTATGCGAATTTTTCTGTTTTGGAGGGCCAAAACTGTGATTTTCTGTAAAACAGTGGACCATAAGTGATCCAAGTCCTTTTCAAAGGTTTAAAATGCTTTTCAAATTTAAAAAGGACCAAAGTTGCAAAAGTTTCACAATTTGGGCCAAAATTGTCAAAATTGCGAAAAAGAAGGGTTAAAACCGAGAAAACTACATTTTCAGGGACTTAAACTGTTTTCTATGAAATATATGCTGAAAAATATTAATTTCAATAAATTTTGGTGTTAAAATGTCAAGAAAATTACTTTAAGGACCAAACCGGGAAGTATTTAATAAAAGGGTTGAAAATGTAAACTTTACAAACCATGAGGGGCTGAAAACAGAAAATTTTCAAGGCTAATTCAATATACACAATTTGATCAAATAATGGCATCGCGGCTTTCGACGAAGTACAATACAATACAATACCAAAAGTCGTTGTTAAACGAATTGGCTCGGTCTCGAACCAATAGAAATCTACAACTACTAACACTACGACACTACTACACTATAGTTCATACAAATAATGTTTGGGAACTTAGCTTACATACGAGTGTGCACAGACGTCTACGCACCATCTTCGGGCCCCAAAAGTGTAAAATCTTGCTCGTTGGGCCTAGCTAGCCCAATGACCTGATCTTAAGGCCCGAAGACGCATATTTTTCTACGAAGTGTTGAGTTTCACCGACTTGGCACAACGTAGAGGGACTTTCAATGGCTTGTATACCACTGGTCCCCAAGGGTCCTTTGGTATTGCTAGAAAAGTCTGCATATTTTTGCGAGGCGGGTCGGGGACCCCTCGTACGCTTATTATCCCCAACCGATTAATAGAGTCATCGAGGCCTTCGTGTCCTCTTACTCTTCGGATGTGGGACGACACATAGTCAGGACGACTAGATAATGTGATTTGTACGAACGACGCCTTCGGGATCGTTAGTATTGCTATAAACTGGGCGTTTGTGTAATGCGGGTTTGTAGTAAATAATCATGCTCAAAAATAATCCAACGTCGCCTGGGAATGATACTTCTATTTTTGTAATGGTTTCAACGCAACTTAATGGATTTCAAAGGATTAGGAAAACATCGGGTTTTCCTAGGTTTTTCAATACATATCGGATTCGAAACGCATATAATTTTAATGAACAATTTTTACAAGTATAGAATCAAACAGGCATACCTATGGATCTTCACAAACATTTTCGAAAGTTTTTCATTTCAGAAAATATCGGATTTTCTGGTGGTTTTCAAACAATACAAACATTGGATTTCAAACACTACTTATGAACTCACCAACATTTCATATGTTGACGTTTTTCAAAATACTTGTATTCTCAGGGAACCATTGAATCAAAGGAAATCATATTCAGTGACGGTTGCAGTTTATTTATGTACGAATCGAACAATTTAATTTTTGGGAATGTAATGTTTAAACAATGTATTTCATGTAAACGCTACTGGTTGTACTATATTAATGCACGGTGACGAATGTTGTTATGTTTCATATATATTCAATGTTATGGTATTCAATTGAGTCACGACAGCCCCCGGACGTTTCCGCCGTCTGGTTCGGGGGTGTGACAATATGTCTTGGATATTGGATCGATTGCATATGCTATAATATTCACTTATTCAGATTTATTCCAAATTCCTAGGGCATTAAGAGGGAAAAAGGACTAGAGCAAGATGTGATTGAGTTGTTAAGCAATTGTCAAAGAACAATCTAAGGTTTACTAAACGATTGGTTGCTTATGGACAGTTGGAAGTATAAATTTGGAACAACCATTTTGACATGTTCTGAGTGGAGGTGACTCTTGTTTGGAATTGGTAGTCATATGGGAATATGGAAATGTTTTGCATAGTGAGAGATGGTTATTAAAATCTACATGTGAGTTAGAAACCTTAATGCAAGGAAGATGTTCAAGGAGTAACCTTGAATTTGATACTTCATTACCATGAAACTGTTTTAAGTAACAAAGTTTCAATGGAGCATTTTGTTACATCGTTGGCTAAGTCTCGGTGACTTTGATGTACGTCATTACAAAAGGAATATTACATGTAAGGTTAGACTCTAACACATTTAGTAGTGACAAGAATTCGAAATTCTTACACTTATAATAAGGATTTGGAATTATGAAATGAACATCATTGGAATTATGTCCAATTGATCTGTTTCACAAAGGATAGACCATAGAAAAACATAGTATGTGTGTTTGAAACATGGCATGACTTATGTTTGATTCAAGTATTAAGTTGATTAACCAAAACATTATACAATTAATAAAGTCTAATTGTTATGGTGATTAAATAATAAGTGTTTTATTTATATTCGATAGTTTTAAGACCATAGTTAATTAGGTTATTATTGTGTTTCACTTCACAAGTTTTACTTCCCAAATAATTGGATTATTCGAAACTCCATAGTCGCTCGTAGTTCAGAGTTTTAGACATAGCAATGGCTTTGCTCTAATGTTCATGAGCACTTGAAAATGGGGATTTTAAGTATTGGATAAACCCATGCTCAAAGAATTACTTCATGGGTTTTATCACGAGTAATTTTGAGACGATAATATTTTATATTCTTGAAACGGAGACATATAAGTTGTTGTTTACGAGTCAGTTGTGCATTGATAATATGTAAACACATCAGTAATTTGATGTTATAAAATGTATTGTTGTGCGTGATTTGATGAGTGAAGAGTGCAAGCATAAGTCAAATTTTATCCGTTCCTTTTGCCCTAAACGGGGAAAAGCAACATTTGTGGGCCCCTCAGTGATTTGATGATGACATCTAAAGCGCTTGGCCAAGCCTAGACTGAATTGGTGTGTTCAATTAGGAGTCTGATATCAATCGTCATAAATCAGAAATCGGGAAATAGGCCATGAAAAGAGAGAATGATTATAATCCATGTCTCATGTTCATACGATATCTTGTAGAACGGAGGAATATTTGATACCTTATCTAAGGACACGTCATTCACTAGGTCAAAGTTCGACAACGGCTTTTGAGAGCTAAGATTGCAAGTCAAATTTTGAGGTCGTACTTGCAATCATAGTTATTAGACTTATCCAAGTGGGAGACTATTGGATTAAGTGTCTAAGCCCATAACTATAATTGGTATGTGCTTGATTTGATAGTAGCATGGTCCTTTTTTGGTTGCCTTCACTCTAGCAACTTGACAGGATGACTTTTGGAGAGAGAGGTTGAATTTATTATTTTGAATAATAAATTGATTTATTAATGTATTATGAAAATAATATATTAATTAGAAATCATGTTATTTAATTAGTATTTAATCAGAAATTAATTTGGAATTAATTTTTGGGATTAAAAGAACTGATTAAAGGAACAGGTGGTGTTTTGCAAATCATTGATAGTTATGAAACTGGGCTATTGGACTCCTTAGATGGGAGTGGACGAAAACTATTGGGAGGCCCTATAGGTTTCATCCAAAGCCTCTATATGAGGAGTCCATGGGTTGTTTAAGCCTTAAGCAGGAAATTAGGGTTTACTCCAGAAAACCATACAAACCAACAACTATATAAAGACCCCAAACCCTAAGGATTACGTAACATGCTTGCATTTGAGAACCCTAGCTGAAATTCTAAAGTATTCCCTTCTCTCTCCTCTCATCCTCTTGCTAGTGGTGTTTGTAAGCCATTAGAGGTGTCATATTTGAGGCACTAAGCTTTCAAGAGTCAAGATCTATAAGGTGTTCTTGTCATTGCTACATAACAAGTGAGATAAACTTTTAAACCCTATATATATATATATATATATATATATATATATATATATATATATATATATACATGCGCTAGATCTAGGGTTTTGCTTTGGTATTTAATTTATGTGTTCAACTAGTAAAAAACTTTGATCCAAAGTAATTAGGGTTGAATGAACACATAGGTTGTAGTTATGATCAAAACCCATCAGTATCACCATCACCACACACCACTACCTCCAACTACCACCTGCCACCACCACCCCCACAACCACAACCCACCTATCACCACCACCAATCACCATCACCCACCTGTACCACCTATCACTACCACCCCATCGACCACATACCACCATCAGTATACTAACCACCACTTACCTCCACCATCCACATCCACCACCCATCACTACTACCTGTCACCACCATCCCCACTCGTACCATTATTACCCACCCATCACCACCACCACTAACCATAACTATTACTCGCCTCCATCACCTGTCACCTCCCACCCTTTACCACCACCCGCCACCACAACCTATAATCACCACCAACCACCACACCCCACCACTACCCATCATCACCACCAGCCACCACCACAATCATTCTCACTACCACCCACTAACATCATCACCACCTACTGCCTACCATCATCACGACCCACCATCCACCACCACCAACATTACCACATGCAACCACCACCCATCACTACCATCCTACATTACCCACCCATCAATACTACAACCACTGACCTATCCACCACCTTTAACCCCCCACAACCCTTTACCACCGCCACCACCCATCACCTACAACCACCATAGACAAATTATCACCCACAAACCCAATCAACCACAACCACGACCACCACCTGTCACCACCACCCCCACCACACTCATCCACATTCACTACCATCCATTTCCACCATACCACTACCACCTACTATCTGTAACTAAATGTAATTGAATGCATATAATCACATAAATTATGTTTGATTATAAGTATTTAGTCATATAAATTACAATTGATTAAATACATATAATCATATATGATTATATATATTTAATCACATATGATTTATATAGACAAGATTCAATTTCATGTTTTCCATTCAATAATTTTTCTTATGTATTTAATCTGTGACAACCCGAAATTTCCATTTGTACGAACACCATCTATTCAATAGAAGCTAGTTCAATTTCAGTGATTTTCATACTTTTCCGAACAAGTCTATGTACATTAGGGTTTATGTTTAAGGAGATATCAGGAGAGTGGATGCTCCTGGTTTTGTGAAATTTGGGCATTTCAAGTTTCATAATGTTACAGTCCAATATCAGGAATAAAAATATTTTCTGCCAAAATATTCCAGGACTATAAATAGTTTTCTGAATTAAATTAATTCATTATTCACAATTCCAAATAGAGAAAAGCCATATTCTCTCTGACGGATCTTCGGGTTTTCATCCCATATTGTGAGTCTACTTTACTAAATGTGTTTCAATACTTGTTAGATGCTTTATAACATCAATATCATGTTTAGATTAGAAGATCCGGGAGTTTACCGCCCAAGAACGTTTTTGGGGAGTAAACTCCAAAACGGAGCCTAAAGGCTTCCTAGACCCATCCCCATGTTAGGAAACTTAATAAGGACCTTGTGTATGATCTTTATAGACTTGAAAGCATCCAAAATCATCAAGTAATTGGAGTTTACGGCCAAGAACTTCTCTTGGGCCGTAAACCCCTTTTCAAGGGCATTTAGTGCCCTAAACCACCCCTAATGCTTAAGGACTTAAACCCTCAAATGCTTGTGCCTATTTTAGACTTCAAAACCCTTCAAAATCATAAGTTTATAGGAGTTTACGGCCAAGAACCTCTCTTGGGCCGTAAACCCCTTTTTCTAGGGTAAAAAGCATTCCAAACATCCCTTAGGCCTTAAGACAATTACCTTTGAGCACCTAGGACTTGAATGGGGAGTAAAGGACATCAAGAACACCCCTTAAAGGGAGTTTATGGCCAAGGAACACCTTATGGGCCGTAAACTCCAAGAGAAGGCACAAATGTGTGCCTCTTGTCCCCATTAGCCTTAGATAAAATCATGGAAGCCATCCTTGATGTGTAAGTGCCTCAAATCAATTAAAATCCATCACCCCATAGGAGTTTACGGCCGTAAACTCTAGGGTAAATGGACTTTAGGCCGTAAACTCCCCTATGGAGCATTCTAGGGCCTTAAGCTACTTCATGTATTATTCCAACAAAGTTAGGAGTGTACTAGGATCAAGATAACACTTTAAAACACCCAAAACCACCATGTGAGGAGTTCACGGCCATAAACCCATGAGTTTATGGCCGTAAACTCAAAAGTGTGGGGTTTGTTGGGTGGTGAACTCTTATGCAAGGCCATTTGATGTTTCAAACCCTTTTGCCTTGTCCCGTAGCAACTTAGATGCAACCATTAGGACCTTAAACACTTATAAAAAGTGTTTTCATGTTCCTAAGTGTATTAACTTATTTATTAAGTTATTATTTGGCTAATTAGTTATATATATGCTTGTTATATGATAACTAGGCTCGTGCGTGTAAACAAGTCTCCGTTTGCCACCTAGCACGGTATCCGACACTGCGACTCGTACAGCTCACCACAAGTGAGTTTATACCCCTTGAATCAACCTTTGAAATGATTTTAAATGTTTAAATACTTTATGGGGGGGAATACAAGTCAAATACTTATAGTTATTGCTTCAATCACATGTGATTGCATTTAATCACATGTGATTAATAACTAGGAAAACAACGATTTTTACCACTGTTCAAACTGTTTATCAAACTGCTTTACTATGAAATGTTTTACAAACTCTTTTACTACCCAAATTTATTTACAGACTGTGATTCAAACAAATGCTTCTTATACTTAAACTGTTTGATCAACTTATTCCTTCAAATTGTTTTATAGATCGACATTAAGTCGATCTTCTCTTGAAATTATGTTTATGCTTCAAATGTCTTTTCAAAACTTATTTATGCTTTTATATATTCAATTGCATGCCCATATATGTATAGATATATAAATAATGTTTAAAGGTCTTAGGAAGGCCATCCGCCCTATTTCCTTTTTCTCGATTTGGATGTGGTCTGGTGGGATTTCGAGTGACCATCCGAAGGTCGTTTCCATATTACTTATATATCATATATATACATGTATAGACATAAAAGTACTTCCATATTCATACTTATCAGTACATCAATAGTTAGTTACCATCGGGGTAACACAAGTACATATACAGCTATACTAGAAACAAGTACATATACAACTATACTAGAAACAAGTACATATACAGCCATACTAGAAACAAGTACATATACAGCTATACCAGAACCATGTACATATATAGTTATACTAGAAACATGAACATACACAACTATACTAGAAACATGTACATATACATCTATACTAGAAACAGGACATATACAACTATACTAGAACGAGAAACAATACATATACATGAATACGTTAACAATTGTGATCCACTGTGTCGGAGCATGCCTTAAATGTCATGGCCCGAGTTGTAGCCAGAATTCTCTTGGAGGGAGAGCGTGAGTTTGCGTATAGATCTATACTGGATTGACTATCCTACACCTTGTTGCTAGCTACAGCCGGACCTGCAGGTCTGCGGGTGCCAAACGTCATTTCTTTTTATTACGACCATTCATTATGTCGTTGTTACCAGTCGATAGCATGGTGCAATTTATCACATTATACCTTAATATAAATCCGGTTTAAGGTAGTAGTAATTAGTACAGCAGTAGTTCTTTATATACAAAACTACAGTACTACAATGATTTACCCATTACATATTTTAGTGATAACCTCACTTAAGCATTAATGTACATACTATATTTTATTAAATGATAGTTACACTTGGGAAATCACATACTTTTACAACAAACGAGTATACAAAACAATTAAGCCTTGGTAGAAGGTTACTTTAATAGAAAATATAGGATTTTCTGAGAGATTCAAACTTTTACAAACACTTTCAAACACTTACTTACATTTTTACAAACTTATACATTGAGATAGGTTCAAACGTTTTGACAACAAACATTGACACTAAAATACTTATGAACTCACCAGCTTAATGCTGATAAACTCTTTCAAAATAACTTGTATTCTCAGGTCATCAGTAGACAGGTACCGAGGCCAGCTTTTGAGAAGATGGAGTGCATTCAAGACTCATCTCATATTATTTTGTTTTACATTATTTTGGTGTCTATAACTGTACAGAACACACTTGTATTAAAATTATATATTTAATGCAATGGATGATGTTGTTTGCTTATTTACATTTACGGTGTTGTGATACTATACATGACGTCCTCCGCCCCAGAACGTTTCCGCCGTTCTTGGTTTTGGGGTGTGACATAATCAAATTTGTTTATATAATATTTAATTGCATATGATTAATGTGGAAAAATATTTGTTTTTTGGGTTTTTGATTCACTAGTTTTTCTCATGTATTTAATCACATATGATTTAGATTGACAAGATTATTTTTGTTCTTATAAATCATATGTGATTAGATACATATAATCAAATGTGATTTGATGTATTTAATAACATATGATTAAATTTGATAAATAACAATTATTAAATCGATAACGCAATAATGAATTTTATCCACATAAATCATATGTGACTGAACAAATATAATCACATGTGAATTTATGTATTTAACAATTATTCAATAGTTGTTATTGTCTATATAATCACATGTGATTATATGTATCTAATCACATGTGATTTATATGGACAAGATTCAATTTTGTCAATATAAATCATATGTTATTAGGTACATATAATCACATGCGATTATGTGTATTTAATCACAAACGATTAAAGTTGACAAAGAATAATTATTGAATCGAGAACGTGATAATGAATCTTTTCCACATAAATCGTATGTGACTGGATACATATAAGACAAAATTGCAAATTTGGTCCCTGTGGTATGTCCAAACTAGCATGTTTGGTCCAAAATGGGTTTGGCTTGCAAAGATGGTCCAATAGTTTCTATTTGTTGCGAGTTTAGTCCAATGGCTTAACAGCCGTTACCAAGCTCCCATTAATTTACCCATGACCCTCTCACTTAAGGGTATTTTAGTCCATTCATCTAGCCCCTTTATTATTTTATTATTATTTAGTCCATAAAGAGACTACAACGTCTCTATTCTCGTCTCCAGCAACAAGCCCTAACTGTCACTCCCTCTCTGATTTCATCTTCTCCATTGATCACCCCCCTGTGATTTCATCTTCTCCATCGACAATGGTGATGTGCGTCTGTAGAAAGTGGGCGATAGTTCGGAAATCATGGACAGATAACAACCCAGGGCGCCGATTTTGGGGATGTCGTGACCCGGTAAGTGTGTTAAACTTTATTTTGAAGACTACTCCCTGATGATCTAATGTTTCTTTCTTCTTTTTTTCAAGAATGCATCATGTGGGTTTATTGGGTGGTATGATGAACCCATGTGTGCTCGTTCCAAAGTTATAATACCAGGGCTGCTTAGGACAATCAATAAGCTACGAAAAGCAATGGATGATATAAAAGAACAAGCAAGCAAGCATGAAAAAGCAATGGAGAAGATCAAAGAACAAGCAACTATGTTGAAGTATTACCTAGTCTATAGTTGGATTTTTTTTGTTGTTGTGTTGATGTTCTTGTTGTAAGTCCACAAGTTGATTGTGGTTATCTTTTGTAATAGGATAGGGGTATATGTGTCTGGTTTAAGTTTTTTTTTGCTAATGTGGAACATTGTAATGCAAAGTAATGGTTAATGAAAATTTGGTATCTATTGACCAATTATGGATTTGTTCTATTGTTCATACATAACCTTCTAAAGATAACATATAATGCATCCATATGTAGTTAACACAAAAGCATACTAAAGACATAATACCTATTACCATCTTCAAACTACATGTCATAAGTTAATTGAAAACAAAGTTATTGCAACAAACGACATCCTGCATCTAGGAATCAAACCAAAGTTGTTCAATACAGTCAACCAAAAGATAAAACCAACATAGACCATCAAGTCCCTCCCTGACCTTTGCATGTCCTGGAGTTGTGCCCTTTGTTTCCACACTTACTACAAGTCACACTAACAAACTTTCTTGTTAGTTTCCCACCACCATGTGGACCATGACCATGAATCTCACTGGGACCAACATCTGACCTTTGACTCTGACTTTGACTCTTGCTTTGACTTTTCTCCTCCATGGATTGCCTTCTCTTCCTCTTGGGTCTCCCAGGTTGATTACGGTGTGGGGGAGGTGTGATCTGCATTGGACACTCACTTCTAGGCCACATTTGCCCGACCTTTAATTGGTTCCACCTTGTACCCATATGCAGTTTTCCAAGTTTGTAGCCAGTACACCTTGTGGACATAAGTATGGAGCTCTTGTACACACTCACCATGATCTGCTTTGTTATACAACACAGAAATCACATGTCTGCAAGGGATACCTGTTAATTCCCATTTCCTGCAGCTGCATACCCTTTCATGCATATCAACAACATGTTGATCATTCCATGGGCCTTTGACTTGGTATTTTTCATCACCACACAATTCTGCAATGTACTGAGTAGCAACTGCTTCATTCTTCTCCATGATCTTTGTTGCTGTTGGGGTAAGTGGGCCTAAACACTTTTGTTGCACCCTGAGGACATTGCATATCCTCTTCATCATATATTCCCTAATAAACTCCAAGCAGCTAATAATTGGTTTGTCTCTCCCATCAACTAGCTTGCCATTAAACACCTCACAAAGGTTGTTTAACAGCATGCCTGTGGTTGCTCTCCCTGTATAGAAAAGGGTAAAAGTGTCATAATGTTATGTGAAGGGTAAAATGGTAAAAGGGTAAAAGTGTCATAATGTTATGTGAAGGGTAAAAGGGTCATAATGTTATGTGAAGGGTAAAATGGTAAAAGGGTAAAAGTGTCATAATGTTATGTGAAGGGTAAAATGGTAAAAGGGTAAAAGGGTCATAATAGCTTACCTGTGAAATGGCTTTTTGCCCAATGTTGTGGTGGTATTAACTTCAACCATTCATATGCTGATTTGTCAAATAAACTGAATTGGTGCATGAAATGGTTAAACTCTGGCACTGTTGTAGCTGTGGCACAATCCCAAAGGTGATCTTTATATTCCTTAGTTCTCCATTGTTTCTTCATGTTCTCATGTATATGTCTGAGACAGAACCTATGCTCAACACATGGGAACAGTTGACTAACTGCTTGTAGCAAACCCTGGCAACAAATTACACATGATTAACAAAATAAACATTAAAAAAAATAAATAAACAACCATTACCTTTTGTCTGTCACTAGCAAAAGTGAAATTAGACATAGCATGTAGATCCAAGTCATCACCAAGACATTCAAGGAACCACTTCCAAGATTCAAGAAATAGGTGAGTAGTCTTGTTTCACCATGCTCTGTGTATACCTTCATCACTTTGTGCTCACTGACATATTGAGAAAAGTTTGCAACATCTTGATCATTTCCTAAAGGGCGAAGACCAAAGTGGAAGTCTCCACCAGGCACAAGAAAATGGTAGTATATAACAGGAGGAACCCCATATCTAAAACCCTTCATGATTGCATCGAGCTCATGAACTAAAAACTCATCTATGTCTACCATGTCAACATAGTTTACAGTTCCATCAATGTAACGAACATCAGGGTACTTGGTGAACTCACCTCCATGGTACAACTTAATGGTAAACAATGTTGGGTGTCCATCTTCAAAACAAGAAAAAAAAACACCTCAGTTGGACTTACTTAAAAAAAATCAAGAAATCAAAAGATGAAAAAGGCCAAATTACGTACTATAAACAACCTTGGGGTTGAAGGGTGTGTTTAACAACCTTACGTTCCACATTGTTATGTTCATCCACCGATAATCTCTACAAATCGCAGCTTAACTAACATAACTGATTTTGTGTCTAGGGCTTTTATTGATCTTGGTAAAGAACGACGGTCTACTTTATTGAGGAGGAGACGAACTGCTTTTATTGAGCTTTAGCGGGAACGGTTACAGGGATTAATGGACTAAAATACCCTTAAGTGAGAAGGGCATGGGTAAATTAACGGGAGCTTGGTAACGGCTGTTAAGCCATTGGACTAAACTCGCAACAAATAGAAACTATTGGACCATCTTTGCAAGCCAAACCCATTTTGGACCAAACATGCTAGTTTGGACATACCACAGGGACCAAATTTGCAATTTTGTCTACATATAATCACATGCGATTATATATATTTAGTCACATATGATTTATGTGGACAATATTTATTTTCACAGTTTCGATTCAATAACTGGTCTTGTGAATTTAATCAAATGTGATTATATGTATTTAATCACATATGATTTATATGGAAAATATTTGTTTTTGCATCCTTGATTAAATAGTTGTTCTCTTGTATATAATAACATGAGATTATATGCATCTAATCACATATGATTTATATGGACAAGATTCATTTTTTTCAAATAAAATCATATGTGATTACATATATTTAATCATATGTTATTAAATATATTTAAGCACAGATGTTTAAAGTAAATAAATAATAATTATATAATTGAGAAAGCGAATATGAATATTATCCACATAAATCATATGTGATTGAATACATATAATCATATGTGATTATATGTATTTAGTCACATATGATTTATATGAGTATATTTATTTTCGTGGTTTTGATTTAGTAATTGGTCTCATGTACTTAATCACATGTGATTATACATAATTAATCACATATGATTTGTGAGCACAAGATTCATTTTGCTTTCTTGATTCAGTAGTTATTCTTGTTCATATAATTAATGTGATTATATGTATTTAATCACATATGATTTATTTATTTAATTAGATGTGATTTGAATGCATAATCACATGTGATTAAATACACATATACATCTATGATTAAACACACATGTGATTATATATATTTAATCATATGTGATTTTAATGTTCTCGTTTGAATAGTAATTAAACATATGGAGTGCTTCCAATAACACAAAGTAGAATATAATTAATAAAATTATTTAGAAAAGACAAAAGAAATCGACATCTATAGAAATTAAATCTTTCAAAAGCATTTAATTGAAGAAATAAACACACTATCCCCTTTTGTGACAAAAAATTTGATCTAGAAATCCATAACAATCGATGACACATATTACACACTTTTAAGTTATAATTGTCGGAAGACATACACTAAAATTAGAGAGGCCGAAACAAAGCTAAATATCATTTTTCTAGTATATATATATATATATATATATATATATATATATATATATATATATATATATATATATATATATATATATATATATATATATATATATATATAGGTAAAAGTTCAAATGAGAACCCTTAAAAGTTAAGCACCATGAGAATCATTTTAATCTGTTTAAAATAAACGCACGATGGCGTTATTGTAAATATAGAAAAATTACTAGCCAATTTCCATAAGCCCTTCTGTGAACATATGTCCCAACCCTCATCTTCCCTTTTAATTTGTATAAAATAAACACACGGTGGCATTATCCTCTTCAGCTTTCTAGAAAATCCCAACCCTCATCTTCCCCCATTGCTTTTTTCTACCACAGGTCAAAATCCTCCACCAATATCCTTCTCCAGCAATCGCAACCTCCACTTCTGTCGCTTATCTTCTTCATCGCCATATCTCTCCTCTAACATCTCGGATCTAAATCGAAGTTTAAAGTGAGGTTTATTAGCTAGCAGGAATAAATTTTAGTTCTGGACAAAATCAACCACCACCGCCCCTTCTCCACCAGTCGCAAACTCCTCTGCCACCGCTCCTCTTCTTCACCACGATCATCCTCCTCCAACAACTTGAATCTAATCTAAAGAATAAGGTAATCGATCAAACTCTATGATTTAGAGATTTTAGACATCAATTGTTTTTTTTAAATAAAAACTCTTTAACTGTGATTGATAGATTTTAAACATCATTTGTTTATTATATAAAAGCTTTCGATCCAATTTTTAGATAATTGTCATGTGCTGTAATGCAATGTATGACAATGAATAAAATAAGAAATGGTACAAGTTTCTTCTTTCTAGATCATGATCAGAAGTGGTGTTTAATTTGGAGTAATAATTTATTATCAAGTTAATAACTCTTGATTTTACACATCCTTGTAGATTGTATAAATACCTAATTTTATATTAGTAGGAATACAAGGTCTATAGTTTGGTTTACACAGTTATGATTATTTTAGTTTTAATGGAATTAATGTAAGTATGCTTCCCTGTGCTTGTTTATTTAACGAGAGAGTGACCCTAGTTTTTAATAGTATTTAATATACATACTTCATTAATCGATATTTTCTTCGAAGAAGATGAATCATGTAATTAAAACAGAGGTTGTTGCGAAACTGTAAATTTTATACTAATTTGTGAAATTTATGTATTAAATTGTGAATTGATTGTATTAAGTTGTGAATTGACTATATTAAGTTATTAATTAACTGTATTAAGTGGTGGGTTTTTATATTAAACTATATATTTATTATATTAAGTTGTAAATTTGATGTATTAAACTATAAATTGATTGTATTAAGCTTTGAATTGATTGTATTAAGCTATAAATTAATTGTATTAAGTTGTGATTTTTTATGAACTTAATTCAAGATAAAAGAAACATTATACACATATATGATTTTCTCTAATTTTGAATGAAAGATTTAAATTTTAAACTAGGACTACGTTGAAATATTAAAGTAAGTTGTGAATTACTAGCTAAAATGATGAATTAAATTGTGAATTCTAAATTTTTTTTATCCAAATCTGAATTTTTAGGGAAGGATGTTGGCGGTGTTGGCACCGATGGATGATGATCGAGATGGTTGATGGCAACGTATGGTAGTTGGCGGTGTTGATGCTAGTGGTGGTGGTAGAGTAAGGATATGTTATATTTCTCATTCATCTTCATCTTCTTCGTTGATCTTAGATAAGTTATCCTCTTTTATGATTGTGCATATATTTTTTTTAATGTTTTCCTCTAAAATATGCTATAATATATGAAGAAAGAAGCATTATACACATATATGATTTTTTGAATAAATTATATAAAATTTAAACTGTGAATATCGTGTAAATTAAACTTTAAAAGAAGCACTAGGCTCCATATCTAAAGGTATAAATGTAAGCTTTAAGTTAAGAATATGCCATTTCCGTTTATTAAATTGTTAATTAATATATTAAGTTGTAAATTTTACATCTTAAACGGTAATTGACTATAATAAGCTGTGAATTGACTGTATTTTGCTGTGAATTTTTTTATTAATTTTTTATTAAAACATGAATGCTTTATGTATAAATTTTTATATAAATATTCTTGTGAATATATTTATTTTTGTGTTGTATCCTTATGTAAGAATTCTTTAGTTGTTATAA